>NC_091772.1:691666-1383333 GCF_029378745.1 Bos indicus | reverse complement strand
TGAGCTGCTTGTATATTTGTGAGATTCTTTGTTGGTTGCTTCATTTGGTATTATTATCTCCCACTCTGAAGGCTGTCTTTTCACCTTGTTTATAATTTCCTTCATTGTGCAAAAGTGTTTAAGTTTAATTAGGTCCCATTTGTTTATTTTTGCTTTTATTTCCATTACTCTGGGAGGTGGGTCATAGAGGATCTTGCTGTGATTTATGTCAGAGAGTGTTTCGCCTATGTTTTCCTCTAAGAGTTTTATAGTTTCTGGTCTTACATTTAGATTTTTAATACATTTTGAGTTTATTTTTGTGTATGGTGTTAGAAAGTGTTCGTTTCATTCTTTTACAGGTGGTTGACCAGTTTTACCAGCAGCGTTTGATCACTTTTAAAGTCATTTACTTTAACTTTGTTCTCAAATATCACTTACCCTCTTTTTCATCTTTTCTGCTCCTTCCCACTCTTTTCAGTCATCTTTTCTCTTCACTATCAAAGTAGGCCCTGGGGGATTTTTTAAATCCTTTGGAAACTGGCAAACTAAATGTTTTGACATCATCTTAAGAAGATTAACATTTAATGCATGGACTGTTTTAGAATGAATTTTAAAGTAACCCAGTTTCATATCAAGAGAAACCATCCTATTGTCAAGGATTAGCTCAAATTATTCCACTTCTTGAGTTCTCTAATTAATTCATTCAAATATTTGCTTTATGATTAATTCATAACAAACTGACTTGGGGGCTCAAAAATAGAGCAGTATATAAAATGGAATCAAGAGGATTGATTCACGCACTTTCCTTTTTTTTTTTCTTTAATGATTCCCATTCACTATTTTTCGTGCAAAGTATGCTTTAGACAATACTGGAAGATTTCTTCAGAGTTTCATTTCAGTCCAGTGATTTCTTAGCATTGTTGGCAAATTTCAACAATTAAGGACAAAAATAGATTACACTGAACCATGAATAGGGTGGGCTTCCGGGTGGTGCTAGTGGTAAAGAACCCGCCGGCCAATGCAGGAGACAAGAGATGCTTGTTCAATCCCCGGGTGGGGAAGATCCCCTGGAGTAGGGCATGGCAACCCACTCCAGTATTCTTGCCTGGAGAATTCCACGGAGGAGCCAGGTGGGCTACAGTCCATAGGGTCAGAAAGAGTGGACACAACAGAAACAACACACACGCATGCGGAAATCGGTCGCCTCTCATGGCATGCTGGTACATGTTTAAGGGTTTCAAAGGTAAAAAAGAAACAAAAACAAAAACAAAACCCAAGCAAGCAAACAAGAAGAAAGCTCCCACAGCCCTGTGGGGGCCACAGTTGTGGCATTTCCTGCTTTTCATAGTGCGAATACTATCACCACAGCAAATGCGAGCTGCCTGAATAACATCACTGAAGTCAGACGTGGAAAGAGATGTACAGCAGCACGCTATTATATAATATTTCACTGCACAGATATAAGAGCTACAGATAGCCTCAAGATCACAGATAATCACAAAATACAACACAATACATAGAAAGCAATGTTTTGAGCATTTATTACCTTTGTTTTTAATATAATTTCTTTGCTTGTAAATTCATCTTTTTGAATTTATGATAATGGCTATGTTTAATAACCAGTAACACATTTAGGTCTGGGGGGAGTAGATGGTATGGTCATGAACTGGGTTTTTAATACGCCAGTCTGAGGTGCCTTGGAGATCATTCCTCCTTGTGAAGGAATCTGATTGCCAGAGTCCTCTCTACCAGAGAATGGCTACAGAAAGAAAGCCCCTGACTTCAGGTTTACCCTGGATTAGATCCTAAATACAGCAAAACAACCTGCAGAGCAAGATGTCAAATGGATTTGTTACTTTCTCCTCTTTCATGGATTTCAGGTCATTGTTCTTTAACCTGTCAAATATATATTATTTCCTTTGGTTCATATCATTAAAAGTATTTTATATTTATCAAAATGTAGCCTAAGGAAGCCAAATGAAGTATATACATTTAAAGAACAATTTTTAAATGGCTTAAAGAGAGGTGACACATTTTGAATAGGTCTCCCCGCAAGACAGATGTTAACAAAGATTTCTCTGCATTGTTACATTTAGTTAGTGGAAGTAGATGATTGAATTATAAGGCACTTTATCAAACATACTGATTTCTAAGCCCATTATATTTTAAGAGGGTCATTTTGAATACTGATTTAGAATAAACAAAGCATCTTCAAAGTGTGATATATTAGATATTTATGTAACTATAACAAAAGAACTATGAATTAGTGTCTTTATTATGAATTTGATTTTACAAAATCCAAGTGATTTGCAAAACTCTTAAGTAATTTAGTGGTATTTCAAGTCAACATATAAAACAAAAATCACTTAAGCACATAGAATGGAATTTTATGCAGCATTTAGAAGTCATATTTATGATTCAATATTATATGTAAGAGCAACTCTAAGAAGTTATACACATGATATTAATAATGATCTCTGTTCATTTCCAAGGCAAACCATTCAATATCAAGGATTTCCAAGTCTATGCCCTGACTAGTAACGCTTAAGAAGCTGAAGTTGAATGGTTGTATGAAGACCTACAAGACATTCTAGAACTAACACCCAAAATAGATGTCCTTTTCATTATAGGAGACTGGAATGCAAAAGTAGGAAGTCAAGAAACACCTGGAGTAACAGGCAAATTTGGCCTTGGAATACAGAACGAAGCAGGGCAAAGACTAATAGAGTTCTAACAAGAGAATGCACTGGTCATAGTAAACACCCTCTTTCGACAACACAAGAGAAGATTCTACACATGGACATCACCAGATGGTCAACACTGAATTCAGATTGATTATATCTTTTGCAGCCAAAGATGGAGAAGCTCTATACAGTCAGCAAAAACAAGACCAGGAGCTAACTGTGGCTCAGATCATCACTTCCTTATTGCAAAATTCAGACTGAAATTGAAGAAAGTGGAGAAAACCACTATACCATTCAGGTATGACCTAAATCAAATCCCTTATGACTATACAGTGGAAGTGAGAAATAGATTTAAGGGACTAGATCTGATAGACAGAGTGCCTGATGAACTATGAATGGAAGTTTGTGACATTGTATAGGAGACAGGGAACAAGACCATCCCCAAGAAAAAGAAATGCAAAAAGGCAAAATGGCTGTCTGAGGAGGCCTTACAAGTAGCTTTGAACAGAAAGGAAGAGGAAAGCAAAGGAAAAAAGGAAAGATATACCCATTTGAATGCAGAGTTCCAAAGGATAACAAGGAGAGATAAGAAAGCCTTCCTCACTGATCAATGCAAAGAAATAGAGGAAAATAATAGAATGGGAAAGACTAGAGATCTCTTCAAGAAAATTAGAGATACCAAGAGAACATTTCATGCAAAGATGGGCTCGATAAAGGACAGAAATGGTAGGGACCTAACAAAAGAAGAAGATATTAAGAAAAGGTGGCAAGAATACACAGGAGAACTGTACAAAAAAGATCTTCATGGCCCAGATAATCACGATGGTGTGATCACTCACCTAGAGCCAGACATCCTGGAATGTGAAGTTAAGTGGGCCTTAGGAAGCATCACTACGAACAAAGCTAGTGAAGGTGATGGAATTCCAGTTGACCTATTTCAAGTCCCGAAACATGATGCGGTGAAAGTGCTGCACTCAATATGCCAACAAATTTGGAAAACTCAGCAGTGGCCACAGGAATGGAAAAGGTCAGTTTTCATTCCAATCCCAAAGAAAAGCAAAGCCAAAGATTGCTCAAACTACCACACAATTGCATTCATCTCACATGCTAGTAAAGTGATGCTTAAAATTCTACAAGCCAGGCTTCAGCAATATGTGAACCATGAACTTCCAGATGTTTAAGCTGGTTTTAGAAAAGGCAGAGGAATCAGAGATCAAATTGCCAACATCTGCTGGATCATCAAAAAAGCAAGAGAGTTCCAGAAAAACATCTATTTCTGCTTTATTGACTATGCCAAAGCCTTTGACTGTGTGGATCACAATAAACTGTGGAAAATTCTGAAAGAGATAGGACTACCAGACCACCTGACTTGCCTCTTGAGAAATTTGTATGCAGGTCAGGAAGCAACAGTTAGAACCGGACATGGAGCAACAGACTGTTTTCCAAATAGGAAAAGGAGTACATCAAGGCTGTATATTGTTGCCATACTTATTTAACTTGTATCCAGAGTACATCATGAGAAATGCTGGGCTGAAGGAAGCACAAGCTGGAATCAAGATTGCCAGGAGAAATCTCAGTCACCTCAGATATGCAGATGACACCACCCTTATAGCAGAAAATGAAGAGGAACTAAAGAGCCTCTTGATGAAAGTGAAAGAGGAGAGTGAAGAAGTTGGCTTAAAGCTCAACATTCAGAAAACTAAGATCATGGCATCTGGTCCCATCACTTCATGGCAAATAGATGGGGAAACAGTGGAAACAGTGGCTGACTTTATTTTTCTGGGATCCAAAATCACTGCAGATGGTAATTGCAGCCATGAAATTAGAAGACACTTACTCCTTGGAAGGCAAGTTATGACCAACCTAGACAGCATATTAAAAAGCAGAGACATTACTTTACCTAGAAAGGTCCATCTAATCAAGGCTATGGTTTCTCCAGTGAGAGTTGGACCATAAAGAAAGCCGAGCACAGAAGAATTGATGCTTTTGAACTGTGGTGTTGGAGAAGACTCTTGAGAGTCCCTTGGACTTCAAGGAGATCCAACCAGTCATTCTAAAGGAGATCATTCCCGGATGTTCTTGGAAGGACTGATGTTGAAGCTGAAACTCCAATACTTTGGCCACCTGATGTGAAGAGCTGACTCATTTGAAAAAACCCTGATGCTAGGAAAGATTGATGTCAGGAGGAGAAGGGGACGACAGAGGAAGAGATGGTTGGATGGCATCACCGACTCAATGGACATGGGTTTGAGTGAACTCTGGGAGTTGGTGATGGACAGGGAGGCCTGGCATGCTGTAGTTCATGGGGTTGCAAAGAGTCGGACATGACTGAGTGACTGAACTGAACTGAACTGATTGAGTTGGCCAAGAAGTTTGTCTGGGCTTTTCCATCATGTGTTACAGAAAAACTCTAATGAACTTTTTGGCAAACCCAGTATTAGCAGTGCTCAGGCCTACATTGTGAGATGCTATTTTTTTCAAATGAAAATAAGTTTTGAATGTGAAGATGTTGCATACTCATAAAATGTCAACTAATTCAGAAAAGGGTAATGAAACTAAATTAACTGTAAATTCCACCAGCCTGAAGCAACCACTAAAAATACGTCGGAAAGCACCTTTCTAGATCAGTGTTGCCTGATAGAACTTTCTGTGTTGACGACACTCTTATGTGTCTCTGCTGTCCAGTAGGGTTGCACTAGCCACAATTAGTATTCAAGTACTGAATACTTGGGGCTTCCCTGGTGGTCAGTAAAGAACCTGCCTGCAATGCAGGAAACCTGGGTTAAATCCCTGGGTTTGGAAGATCCCCAGGAAAAGCATATGGGAACTCACTCTAGAATTCTTGCCTGGACAATTCTAGAATTCCTGCATTGCACGTTGGCTCTTTATCAGTGAGCCACTGAGGAAGTGACCCCACGATATTCCGTTATATAAATGTACCATGATTTATTTAGTATGTCTTTCATCACTGGATAGGTTTTACTTTTATAAGCAATACTTTAACAAACATCTTTGTATCTACATTATCATGTACTTGACTGAAGATCTGCTTGAGGTAGGGTCACGGGTATCTGCAATACATGATCTGTACTGTGAGGCATATTGCTAGATGCCCTCTAAAGTTTTTACTAGTTTATAACTCCATAAATGCCTGATGAGGTCTCAAACACGGGTTGTTGGCAATTTCATCTTTGATAGTTTACTGGAAGAAAGACAATATATTGTTATTTTGTTTTTAAAATTATTTGTGAGGATAATATTATCTATCTATGTATTGGCTATTCAGATGTCTTTTATAGTATGAACTGTTTGTCCAGGCTGTTATCTCATTCTAGTAGGATATTTCTCTTTCTGGTTAATTTATAAGAAGATTTTGCTTTTATTGACACTTTGCCTGGTATATATGTTGCAATATTTTTTTTCCAAATGTGCCATTTGTCATAAATGCTTGTCATGATGCATTTTTCCTTGATAGAAAATTTTCAGATTCTGATATTCATATCTTTCAGTCTTTTCATTTATTTTTTGATATATTGTCATGTGTGATATTACAGAAATAATCAGTTTATAAGAATTTATTTTTTCTCTATCCTTTCTGTAATTTGAAAATGTTTACAAGAATCATGCATTCTTAATACATTACTGTAATAATAAGAAAAATAAAATGAGGAAAACGCTTTTTAAAAAAACTAAAAATCAAGTTTTCTTTTAAATGGGAACTTGTGCTACCATTTTCTTTTCCATTGATAGATGGGGATTCACAAATGTTAGACTTTGTAAGAGAATCTTATGCTATTGACTGAAGGTTACATATTAGTATAGAAGGGAGCAGTCTGTGAGCATACATTCTGAATTTCCCCTTTGAGGTTACTGCAATACCCATAGGGTTGCTTAATGAATACAGCTAATGTTCCTGAAGTCAGTACCCAAATGTCATCATTGTTGAATATACTTCTAGAAGTCCTTGAAATGGCTCTGCAATAATCATGTTCTAATACCTGAGTACTTGAAATATATACATGAATGCACATACACAGCTTTTAATAAAGCATTAGATGGGATGCTGAAAAAAAATACTTGATAGTGGTCATTTTACATGACTGCTGTTTTTCCTATGTGTGTGGCACACAGCTTTATCATGTTCAGGAGAGATTACAAATTCAACATAGTATTGGACATAACTTGAAGACCTTTAAACATCTTTTTTCTTTTAGAGAAATAAAGAGACTCATATTTAGATATTTAATACATGCAGTAGAGCCAATATTCACAGTTTCAAGCTTCATTGCTTTATGGTTAAAAAGAAAGCAAATAGAATGGCCTTGCAGGCACCCACCTCACATCCAGATTCACTTCTACTTCTCTGTGAAGCCCTAACCTGTCTGGCTGACATACTTGAATGCACCATCCATGTAGGACCCTCACGTTCTTCCTGGAAGGTCTTTAACAGAAGGTAACTTTCTCCAGATCATCTCAGAAAATGCCCTTTGTTCAGAAGGAAGGGTGGCTTTTTCATTAATTGAGTTGGTAGTTTCCTTTTTGCATAATGAAGCTTTGCCAGGAAGGGGCTTAAAGCTCACAGGGCGGGCTACGGGGGTCCACAGATGCTGAGACCCAGCTGTAACTGGGGCAGAGGGGTCAGTGGTAACCTGCAGAGCTGCGGCATTCAGTGGGTCCGTGATAACCCAGGGCACTCAGGGAACACAGGGTGCTCCATGTAATGCCTCCAGGATCTATAAGCAGAGGGTGATGGTTCTCCTCCAACTCTAGAACTCCGCTTGGTCATAGTAGAGGACAGGGCTCTTGGCTACGGAAAATAAGGCCATGAGGAGACAGGACCTGGAATGTACAGGGTACTGGGTTGAGGAGGGTCAGCTAGCTTTGGTCTACACACCACCTTTTCTCTACTGTGCCCATCCAGTGAGCAACAAAGATGAGGCCTTCTGGTCAGCCTTCTTCAAAACTGCTTTTTGTATCTTTATATCACAGAATCCCAGGAAAACTGTGAATATTTACTTCTGGTGACCGTTAGTATAAGAACTGATTCACCTATGTACAAATCAATATTCTGAGAGCTTTAATCACAAAAATGCTTTTTTGAGGTATTCTTTCAGTTGTACTCTCTCCATTAATTTAACAAACTTTATGCTTCTATTTTCCTTCCCTATACTTTTGTTGTTCAGTCACTCAGTCATGTCCAACTCTTTGCAACCCCAGGGACTGCAGCTCCCCAGGCTTCCCTTCCTTCACCATCTCCCGGAGTTTGCTCTGTATTAGTGCTATGTTAGTATCACGGCATACTCTTTGCTCTCAAGATTCTGATAATCAGGTAGAGGAGAAATGTACATAGACGCTTAGCATGTAATGGGAGAAATGTTTTGGGAGCACTGAAGAAGGCCACCGACTATATTTAAGGAAGTTAAAACCAGCTGTAAAGCTGGTTGGTTTATCTTCTTTTTAAATTAATTTTTACTGGAGTACAGTCACTTTACACTGTTGCATTCATTTCTATTGTTCAGCTAAATGAATCAACTGTATACACACACCCCTCCCTTTGGACTTCTGTCCATCCAGGTCACTACAGCGCATTGAGTAGCGTCCCCTTGCTGTACAGTCTGTTCTCAGATCTATTTTATCCGTAGTAGTGTATATGTGTCAATCCCAATCCCCCAACTCCTCCCATCCCCACTATTTCTCCCCTGGTATCCATATATTTGTTCTCTACATCAGTGTCTCTAATTGTGCTTTGCAAATCAGATCATGTACGCCATTTTTTTCTAGATTCCACATGTATAAAGCTGGTTGGTTTATCAACAGAAAAAAAGTTGTCTCAAGACTATAGCTCTTAAGAGTTCGCAGACACATGAATAATGCTAAGGAACTGTTCTGAAAACAGCAGTAGAAATACTTGGAATGCTGATCAAAGGGTCAGTGCTTTCTGCACACGCAGCCAATAAAACTCCTTACGCTGTGTTTGACCAATAAAATTACTTCCAGTTCATGTTATTAGCTTTCACGGTAATCCTAGTCCTCATTAAAAAGTTGTTTTTATAGCTTCTACAAGTGAAAAATATACGGAAATTATGTTTTTAGGAATTGAGGAACTCATAATTTTATTATTAAAATAAAGCCTTAATAGAGGCTTCTAACATTATCAGATAGACAACAAGGTAACTTGATGTGAATGAAATGAGTACATGGAACTCTTTCTTTATTTCATAACTAATAACTCAAGAAGATAGAGTCTGATGAGGACATCTTGCATACATATTCTCCTAACCTTTAAAACACAAGGGCTTTTACTTTAAAATAAAATTATGCACTAATACACAGGTTCACACACACACACACACACACACACACACACAAATATATATATGTACTTCCCTATTCCACCATCAGTTCAGTTCAGTCATTCAGTCATGTCTGACTCTTTGCAACCCCATGAATTGCAGCATGCCAGGCCTCCCTGTCCATCACCAACTCCCAGAGTTCACTCAAACTCATGTCCATCAAGTCAGTGATGCCATCCAGCCATCTCATTCTCTGTCGTCCACTTCTCCTCCTGCCCCTAAACCCTCCAGCATCAGTCTTTTCCAATGAATCAACACTTCGCATGAGGTGTCCAATGTATTGGAGTTTCAGCTTTAGCATAAGTCCTTCAAAAGAAATCCCAGGACTGATCTCCTTTAGAATGGACTGGTTGGATATTCTTGCAGTCCAAGGGACTCTCAAGAGTCTTCTCCAACACCACAGTTCAAAAGCATCAATTCTTCGGCGCTCAGCTTTCTTCATAGTCCAACTCTCACATCCGTACATGACCACCGGAAAAACCATAGCCTTGACTAGATGGACCTTTGTTGGCAAAGTAATGTCTCTGCTTTTTAATATGCTATCTAGGTCAGTCATAACTTTCCTTCCAAGGAGCATGCATCTTTTAATTTCATGGCTGCAAATACCATCTGCAGTGATTTTGGAGTCCCCCAAAATAAAGCCTGACACTGTTTCCACTGTTTCCACATCTAATTTCCATGAAGTGATGGGACCAGATGCCATGAACTTCGTTTTCTGAATGTTGAGCTTTAAGCCAACTTTTTCACTCTCCACTTTCACTTTCATCAAGAGGACTTTTAGTTCCTCTTCACTTTCTGCCATAAGGGTGGTGTCATCTGCATATCTCAGGTTATTGATATTTCTCCTGGCAATCTTGATTCCAGCTTGTGCTTCTTCCAGCCCAGCGATTCTCATGATGTACTCTGCATATATGTTAAATAAGCAGGGAGACAATATACAGCCTTGACGTACTCCTTTTCCTATTTGGAACCAGTCTGTTGTTCCATGTCCAGTTCTAACTTGCTTCCTGACCTTCGTACAGGTTTCTCAAGAATATAGAGGGTTATATTCTGCCACAGCCCTCTATAAATTAAAATTAAAGTAAAAATTTAGGTATAAATTCCCTCAGTGATATGGAACATAGACTGATTTTTCTATAAAGCTTAAAAATATTATATATTTCTTAGATGCTTATAGTTTAGCTTTCATTTAAGGTTTTGTCTTTTTTGGTTGTCAAATTTCTTAAATTAAAATACAGTATTTTAAAATGAAACTTATTATCATGCTCATAATGAAGTTGTACCTAAAACTTACACTATATTAAAAAATATTAACTCAAAATAACTCAGAGATCTAAATGTAAAATCACTAAATCCAAAATCACTGCAGATGGTGACTGCAGCCATGAATTTAAAAGACACTTGCTTCTTGGAAAAAAAGCTATGATCAACCTAGGCAGCATACTAAAAAGCAGAGACATTACTTTGCCAACAAAGGTTCATCCAGTCCAAGCTATGGTCTTTCCAGTATTCATGTATGGATGTGAGAGTTGGACTATAAAGAATGCTCAATGCCAAAGAATTGATGCTTTTGAACTGTGGTGTTGGAAAAGACTCTTGAGAGTCCCAAGGAGATCCAACCAGTCCATCTTAAAGGAAATTAGTCCTGAATATTCATTGGAAAGATTGATGCTGTAGCTGAAACTCCAATACTTTGGCCACCTGATGTGAAGAACTGACTCACTGGAAAAGACTCAGTGAGTCTGGGAAAGACTGAAGGCAGGAGGAGAAGGGGAGGACAGAGGATGAGATGGTTGGATGGCATCACCAACTCAATGGACATGAGTTTGAGTAAGCTGTAGTAGTTGGTGATGGACAAAGAAGCCTAGTGTGCTGCAGTCCATGGGTTCGCAAAGAATTGGACATCGCTGAGTGACTGAACTGGACTGAAATGTAAAAGATAGAGCTACAAAAATCTTAGAAGAAAAATCTATGTAATCCTTGATTCAGCTCTGGTTTCTTAGACACTGAGAGCACAAGCAACAAAAGAAAAAAGAGATAATTTGGATTTCATCAGAACTGAAAACTTTGTGCTTCAAAGAACACCATAAAAGTAAAAAGTGATAGATGGAGAGAAAATATTTGTAAATTCTCTATGATAAGAAATTTGATAGATACACTGCTGGGGCCATGGAAAATCCTGCAGTCACTGAAAATAGCTTTGCAGTTCCTCAAGTTGCTAAACATAACATGATCATGTGATCCTGCAATTCCACTCCTATGTAGTCATCCAAATGAAATAAAAACATGTACAAACAAAATCTTGTACATGAAAACTCATAGTAGCAACATTCAAAACAGCTAAGAAGTAGAAACAAAGTAAATGTCCATCTGCTGGTCTGTCTCCACAGTGAAATAGTATACTGCAATGAACAGCAACAAAGTATTTTACACAGCACAGTATGGGTGAATCTTGAAAATATTATGCTAAGCTAAAGAATCAGGTCATGAAAGACCATGTATTGTATGATTCTGTTTACATTAAATCTCTGCTGCTGCTAAGTCGCTTTAGTTGTGTCCGACTCTGTGCAACCCCATAGACGGCAGCCTACCAGGCTCCCCCGTCCCTGGGATTCTCCAGGCAAGAACACTGGAGTGGGTTGCCATTCCCTTCTCCAACGCATGAAAGTGAAAAGTGAAAGGGAAGTCGCTCAGTCGTGTCCGACTCTTAGCGACCCCATGGACTGTAGCCCATCAGGCTCCTCCGTGCATGGGATTTTCCAGGCAAGAGTACTGGAGTGGGATGCCATTGCCTTCTCTGACATTAAATCCCTAAAATAGTCAAATCTATAGTGAAAGAAAGTAGATTAATAATCATCAGGGTCTGGTTGGAGGCAGGAAAGGGTGCGATTGTTCATGAGCACAGGAAAGGGTGCAATTGTTCATGTTTTATAATGGTGAGAATATTCTTGGGGTGAATTAATTGGTGTGAGAATACAAATGTTCACCCAGGTGCCCCCTAAAGTATCTGTGTACCTCCACTATGCTGTGAACAAATCGGCTCTATGTCTCAGACAGAAGACATGAGTAAATATGGAATTTAGTGTTTTTGGAGAAGGCGTCAAAATATAGTTATTCTTGGTAACTGAAGAGTTTTCTTGGACTAATAGTGAATTGAAGGGAAAGAAGATGCTTAAAACAGTGGAGGCTAACTAGGAAGATGCCTTGTGGTCAGCATTTATAACAACCACAGCTTTTTTAAAAAAATTAATTTATTTTATTTTTAAAATATAAATTTATTTATTTTAATTGGAGGCTAATTACTTTAGAATTTTAATGTATACTGTTAGCCTGGCTCAATGACAACTCCTTTAGGCTAATCCTCACCATTCCCACTTTTTCAAATGCTGAGGAGCTTCTAAACTGTCCATCTCCTCATTCTTAAGCTCTAAGCCACAGATAAAAATGTTCAAACTAGGACTAAATTCTTTGGGAAATATATAGTCACAGCCTATTGGGGGCAGGAGGAGAAGGGGAATACAGAGGATGAGATGGCTGGATGGCATCACTGAGTCGATGGACGTGAGTCTCAGTGAACTCCGGGAGTTGGTGATGGACAGGGATGCCTGGCATGCTGCGATTCATGGGGTCGCAAAGAGTTGGACACGACTGAGCGACTGATCTGATCTGATCTGCTCTGATCTGATGTCTATCTACTGGGAATCTAATCCCCAGTAACTAACATTGTTTTTGTTCTACTGCCCAGCCTGCTCTGTAAATGAATGAAAAAATGCAAAAAAGTTGGAGGAAAAGAACACTTATCAACCAATAAAGTTTCTCTCATTGGGAAGGGAATCAGAGAAAGGTATTTAAATTTCCCTAAACTTAAAAGTCCTAGGAATGCTGAGGTCAGTTCTTTAGGGTATATTTAAAAGATTAGGGTATCTATTTATATTTCAAAACATTTTAGGAACAAATATACAGTTCACCACTCTTGTACAATTGATCAACAATTATGATTAAGTGAAAATTGAATTCATTCAAATATTTGAATCTTTAAATAAAACAAAGCTTTGTTTGGAACCCCAAATAACTACCTCTAGTTTAAAAAATTTTTAACCCTCATTTACTTATTTATTCAGAAAATATTTGAGTTTCTACAGTGTGCATTTCCCTATGCCAAATGACTCAAATTTATGTTTTTATAAACTGTGTTTTTGAAGTGTCATATGAAAAGCATTAGTGTCTCATGCAACAACCACTCTACTAATCAAAGTATCACTTTCTAAACATCAGGAAAATATTTCACTTGGATATTTAGCAAATGTCGCATGGTAATATAGAGCTATCTAATTTAAGGTGAGCATGATAAAGTCCTTTTGGGGCTGAAACAAGTTTGTCTGTGGGTATATCCTTTTATTTTAAGCTAGAGATGATTATATTTTGAGGCCCATTTACTACCTGAGTAAGGTGAGGAATTTTGTTTATCAACCTTATGGTAGAACCCCAAATCTTCACAAAATCCACAAGCTTATTCTCAAAGAAATATTTATTTTGCATGTGCTATATGACCCACCTCCCAGAATATTGGAAATAAAAGCAAAAATAAACAAATGGGACCTAATTAAACTTAAAATCTTCTGCACAACAAAGGAAACTATTAGCAAGGTGAAAAGGCAGGCTTCAGAATGGGAGAAAATAATAGCAAATGAAGCAACTGACAAACAACTAATCTCAAAAATATACAAGCAACTCCTACAGCTCAACTCCAGAAAAATAAATGACCCAATCAAAAAATGGGCCAAAGAACTAAATAGACATTTCTCCAAAGAAGACATACAGATGGCTAACAAACACATGAAAAGATGCTCAACATCACTCATTATCAGAGAAATGCAAATCAAAACCACTATGAGGTACCATTTCACTCCAGTCAGAATGGCTGCCATCCATAAGTCTACAAGCAATAAATGCTGGAGAGGGTGTGGAGAAAAGGGAACTCTCTTACACTGTTGGTGGGAATGCAAACTAGTACAGCCACTATGGAGAACAGTGTGGAGATTCCTTAAAAAACTGGAAATAGAACTGCCTTATGATCCAGCAATCCCACTGCTGGGCATACACACTGAGGAAACCAGAAGGGAAAGAGACACGTGTACCCCAGTGTTCATCGCAGCACTGTTTATAATAGCCAGGACATGGAAGCAACCTACATGCCCATCAGCAGATGAATGGATAAGAAAGCTGTGGTACATATACACAATGGAGTATTACTCAGCCATTAAAAAGAATACATTTGAATCAGTTCTAATGAGATGGATAAAACTGGAACCTATTATACAGAGTGAAGTAAGCCAGAAAGAAAAACACCAATACAGTATACTAACGCATATATATGGAAATTAGAAAGATGGTAACAATAACCCTGTGTATGAGACAGCAAAAGAGACAGACACTGATGTATAGATCAGTCTTACGGACTCTGTGGGAGAGGGAGAGGGTGGGGAGATTTGGGAGAATGGCATTGAAACATGTATAATATCATGTTTGAAACGAGTCGCCAGTCCAGGTTCGATGCACGATACTGGATGCTTGGGGCTGGTGCACTGGGATGACCCAGAGGGAGGGTATGGGGAGGGAGGAGGGAGGAGGGTTCAGGATGGGGAACACAGGTATACCTGTGGCGGATTCATTTCGATATTTGGCAAAACTAATACAATATTGTAAAGTTTAAAAATAAAATAAAAAAAAAAATATCAGGTCTTCAGTATAGTTCAGTCACTGAGCCGTGTCTGACTCTTTGTGACCCCATGGACTGCAGCACGTCAGTCTTCCCTGTCCATCACCAACTCCTGGAGCTTACTCAAACTCATGTCCATCGAGTTGGTGATGCCATCCAACCATCTCATCCTCTGTCATCCCCTTCTCCTCCCACCTTCAATCATTCCCAGCATCAGGGTATCTTCCAATGAGTCAGTTCTGCATATCAGGTGGCCAAAGTATTGGAGTTTCAACTTCAACATCAGTCCTTCCAATGAATATTCAGAACTGATACTCTTTAGGATTGACTGGTTGGAAATCCTTGCAGTCCAAGGGACTCTCAAGAGTCTTTTCCAACACCACAGTTCAAAAACATCCATTTTCGGTGCTCAGCTTTCTTTATAGTCCAACTCTCACATCCATACATGACTACTGGAAAAACAATAGCTTTGACTAGATGGACGTTTGTTGGCAAAGTGATGTCTCTGCTTTTTAATATGCTATCTAGGTTGATCATAGCTTTTCTTCCAAGGAACAAGTGTCTTTTAATTTCATGGATCAGTCACTATCTGCAGTGATTTTGGAGCCCACCCAAATAAAGTCTCTCACTGTTTCCAATGTTTCCCCATCTATTTGCCATGAAGTGATGGGACCAGATGCCATGATCTAGTTTTCTGAATGTTGAGTTTTAAGTCAACTTTTTCCCTCTCCTCTTTCACTTTCATCAAGAGGCTCTTTAGTTCCTCTTCACTTTCGGCCATAAGGGTGGTGACATCTGCATATCCAAGGTTATTGATATTACTTACTCCCTGCAATCTTGATTCCAGCTTGTGCTTCATCCAGTCTGGCATTTTGCATGATGTATTCTGCATATAAGTTAAATAAGCAAGGTGACAATATACAGCCTTGACATACTCTTTTCCCAATTTGGAACCAGTCTGTTGTTCCATGTCTGGTTCTAACTGTTGCTTCCTGACTTGCATACAGATTTCTCAGGACGCAGGTCAAGTGGTCTGGTATTCCCATCTCTTGAAGAATTTTCCACCATTTGTTGTGATCCACACAGTCAAAGGCTTTAGCAGAAGTAGATGTTTTTCTGGAACTCTCTTGCTCTTTCAATGATCCAGTGGATGTTGGCAATTTGATCTCTGGGTCCTCTGCCTTTTATAAATCTGGCTCAACATCTGGAAGTTCACAGTTCACGTACTGTTGAAGCCTGGCTTGGAGAATGTTGAGTATTAGTTTGCTAGCATGTGGATGCGGAGAAGGCAATGGCAACCCACTCCAGTACTCTTGCTTGGAAAATCCCATGGGCGGAGGAGCCTGGTAGGCTGCAGTCCATGGGGTCGCTAAGAGTCAGACACGACTGAGCGACTTCACTTTCACTTTTCACTTTCATGCATTGGAGAAGGAAATGGCAACCCACTCCAATGTTCTTGCCTGGAGAATCCCAGGGACAGTGGAGCCTAGTGGGCTGCCGTCTATGGGGTCGCATAGAGTCGGACATGACTGAAGCAACTTAGCAGCAGCAGCACATGGATGAATGCAATTGTGCGGTAGTTTGAGCATTCTTTGGCACTGCCTTTCTTTGGGATTGGAATGAATACTGACCTTTTCCAGTCCTGTGCCACAGTTGAGCTTTCCAGATTTGCTGGCATCTTGAGTGCAGTACTTTCACAGCATCATGTTTTAGGATTTGAAATAGCTCAACTGGAATTCCATCACCTCTACTAGCTTTGTTCTTAGTGATGTTTCCTAAGGCCCACTTGACTTCACAATTCCAGGATATCTAACTCTAGGTGAGTGACCACATCATCGTGATTATCTGGTTCATGAAGATCTTTTTGCATAGTTCTTCTGTGTATTCTTGCCCCTCTTCTTAATATCTTCTGCTTCTGTTAGGTCCATACTATTTCTGTCTTTTAGTGTGCCCATCTTTGCATGAAATGTTCCCTTGGTAACTCTAATTTTCTTGAAGAGACCTCTAGTCTTTCCCATTCTATTGTTTTCCTTTATTTCTTTGCACTGATCACTGAGGAACGTTTTCTATCTCTCCCTGCTATTATTTGGGACTCTGCATTCAGTTGGGTATATCTTTCCTTTTCTCCTTTGCCTTTAGCTTATCTTCTTTCCTAAGCTATTTGTAATGCCTCATCAGACAACCAATTTGCCCTTTTGCATTTCTTTACCTTGGAGATGGTCTGAAAAATCCAGAGAGAATGAAAAGACAGAGCCAAAGTAAAAAAAAACCAAAAAACAAAAAAAACCACCCAGTTGTTGATGTGACTGGTGATGGAAGTAAAGTCCAAGGCTGTAAAGAGCAATGTTGCATAGGAACCTGAAACGTTAGGTCCACGAATCAAGATAAATTGGAAGTGGTCAAATAGGAAATGGCAAGTGTGAACATTTGCATTTTAGGAATCAGTGAACTAAAATGGACTGGAATGGGTGAATTTAGCTCAGATGACCATTATATCTACTACTGTGGGCAAGAATCCCTTAGAAGAAATGGAGTAGCCATCACTGTTAACAAAAAAGTCCGAAATGCAGTACTTGGGTACAATCTCAAAAATGACAGAATGATCTCTGTTCATTTCCAAGGTAAACCATTCAATATCACAGTAATACAAGTCTATGCCTCTACCAGTAATGCTGAAGAAGCTTAAGTTGAACAGTTCTATGAGGACCTAAAAGACCTTCTAGAAAGAATGCCCCCAAAAGATGTCCTTTTCATTATAGGGGAATGGAATGCAAATGTAGGAAGTCAAGAGGTACCTGGAATAACAGGCAAGTTTGGCCTTGGAGTACAGAGAGAAGCAGGGCAAAGGCTAATAGAGTTTTGCCAAGAGAACACACTGGTCATGAATATTCTTCCAACACCCTCTTCCAACAACACAAGAAAAGACTGAACCATGGACATCACCAGATGGTTGATACCGAAATCCAACTAATGAAATTCTTTGCAGCCAAAGATGGAGAAGCTGTACACAGTCAGCAAAAACAAGACCAGGAGCTGATTGTGGTTCAGATCATGAACTCCTTATTGCCAAATTCAGGCTTAAATTCAAGAAAGTAGGGAAAACCACCAGACCATTCAGGTATGAGCTAAATCAAATCCCTTACAGTGGAAGTGACAAATAGATTCAAGGGATTAGATCTGATAGACAGAGTGCCTGAAGAACTATGGAAGGAGGTTTGTGACACTGTACAGGAGGGTATTAGGTCTTAGAGTATGCGAAAATGGAATCTTCTGAGTTGGGCATGTTACTTACGCTTTGTGCTTTCTCTATTTTAAGGAAATATTCATGAATTTATTTTAAGAGAGAACCTACGCACATTAAAGAGTACAGAGTGCATTCATTTTAAGTCTACAGCTTGACATACATATTTTCTAGTCACATTTATATCTATTTTAAAAATATTCTCATTCTTCAGTCTCTCAAATTCACTCACGTTTTATCATCCTGACTGCATTCATTCATTCATTCATTCAACGCATATTATTGAAGGCAAACATGTGCCAGAGACATGTAAACAACACATATAATGTTTATAGTATAGAAGAGCAATGGACAAACAACTAAATGAATAAGAAAATTCCAGAAAGAGATAACTCTATGAAGAAAATAAAGTGAGACAAGGTGAAATAGCGAGTAGATTGAGGTTACAGGGCCAATTTTAGATGGAGTGACAAATGAGGGCTCCATAGCAAAGCCCAGACTGCAGAAGAAGGAGCCACACAAAAGTCTGGAAAATGATATTGTAGGCAGTGGCGGTGCTCTGAGGTGGGAAAGCACTGGCTTATGCAAGGAACATAAAGATCAAAAAGGCTGGAATACAGCAGGAGAAGGGCACGGTAATCTATGGTGAGGTTAATTGGGCTGGGCCATCATGTGGGCTCTTGTCAGGATGGAGTTTGGATTTGTATGGAAGTCCATTTGTATGGAACACAGGAAAGCTGTTAAGCTTGATGCAGGGGGTTGACGTGATTTGACTTACACTTTTGGAAATTCACTTTGCCATGTGAAAAGCTGGAAACAGGAGGGCCAATTAGGAAGCTATTTCAGTCTATTTCGTGGTGGTTGGATTAACGTGGAGTAGGGATGGCAGTGGAGTCATTTTGGATGTGATCTGGACAAGAGGCGACAGACCTTATTGAGGGATGGGATATAGTCACAGTGGCAGGTGGTGCTGAAGAAAGGAATTAGGGAGGTTTCCAGGGAGCCTTCTAATAGGGATGAAGGTGTTGCCATTTACTAAGACTGAGATTACATAAAAAGGATAAATTTAGGAGACAGGACCAATATCGCCTGAATAGACTGTTAGAAAAACTTCCTTAGTGATGGATACCTTTGGGCATGTTTCTAGCAACTCATTCTAGACAAAAATCTTATTTACCAAAGCTGATCTAAAAGAAAAGAAAATTTTTAACAGATCTCCAAATCAAAGAAAACTCTGAAATGGTTTTCAACTTCTTAAAGAAAGGTTCAGGGCTCATACAAGTTTGAGAGGAATTCTGTCAAATGTAATGTAAAATCAATTTTACATCAATAATTAGAAATAAAAATGAAATTACCAAGTTCCTTATTAAAAGCTTGACAAAGCTAGCATAAACAAAAACAGACCACTGACTTCTGAATATATAAATGTCTTAGAAAGAATAGTAGCATTTTGAGCTGGAGAGGGCAATAATAATTAAATATTACTTCTCATAGCAGTAGTGGTAATCTAATGCTGATCAAGTGCTTATTCTGCATCAGACATATTTTCATATAATATTCAGATAGGAAGACAATATTAAAAAGAATATTGGAAAAAATGGGAACAAATATTTGACAGATAAAGAGAAAGGTTGATATTTTTTAGTGTAAACAGAGACCTTACATATCAATACAGTGGAAAAATACTCAGTAAAAGCACAAAAATGTAGGTATAAGGATGCTATGACAAACCTAGACAGATAGACACTGTATTAAAAAGCAGACACATCACTTTGCCTACAAAGGTCCTTACAGTCAAAGCTAAGGTTTTTCCAGTAGTCATGTATGGATATGAGAGCTGGACCATAAAGAAGGCTGAGTGCCAAAGAATTGATGCTTTCGAACTGTGGTGCTGGAGAAGAATCTTGAGAGTCCCTTGGACTGCAAGATCAAACCAGTCAGTCCTAAAGGAAATCAACTCTGAATAATCATTGGAAGAACTATTGCTGAAGCTGAAGCTCCAACACTTTGGCCACCTGATGTGAAGAGCTGACTCACTGGAAAAGGCCCCGATGCTGGGAAAGCCTGAGGACAGAAGGAGAAAGCGGTGGCAGAAACAGAGATGGTTAGATAACATTACTGACTCAATGCACATGAATTTGAACAAATTCTGGGAGATAGTGGAGGACACAGGAGATTGGCATGCTGTAGCCTGTGGGGGTCACAAAGAGTTGGCAATGACTTAGCAACTGAACAATGACAACTAAGGATATTAGTTCACAGTGATACAATGATTATATTCACTTGTGGACAATTAATCAATTAATCTAGTAAATTACATCTGTAGGCTGGAATACTAGGCAGCCTTTAAAGTGGTACTGATAATATGGAAGAACACTTCCTGTCAAGGGAAATATGATATGCTAAGGGGAAAACAGGTTTCAAACTGGAATATGTTGTGCATTATTAACTGTATCTGTGTGTGCATGTGTGCTCTGTGCTCACAAGATACAGTGGATGTTATTTCTTAGTTGTGACGATTCAGGAAAATTGTTTTCTATTTTTTATATTTGTCTCTATAATATTTCTAATATATAAATTATAATATTTCTAATATAAAATATATTTTTATATTAGAGATAGATAAATAGATAGTTGGGAGGTCTATATAATAAAATGTTAATTTAAGACTTAATCTTTGTTTTTCACTCTAAGTGAATCTTCATAAGATTTTTTTTTATTTACTGAAAAAATATCCTAATAAAACTAATATATGTCCAGTAGCTAACAAATTCTTTATGCACAAAAGACAATACTTGAAGAATTTTATGATGCATAACTGTAGGGGACACTCTGAGAGCATATCATAAAAGATAACATCTATATAAGAGTCCTTAAAGACAATAAACAACAAGGTCCTACTCTACAGCACAGTGAGTGAACTATATTCAGCATGCTGTGATAAATCACTATGGAAAAGAATACTAAAAATTCCCACCAACAGTGTAAGAGGGTTCCCTTTTCTCCACACCCTCTCCAGCATTTATTATTTGTAGACTTTTGGATTGCAGCCATTCTGACTGGTGTCAAATGGTACCTCATAGTGGTTTTGATTTGCATTTCTCTGATAATGAGTGATGTTGAGCATCTTTTCATGTGTTTGTTAGCCATCTGTATGTCTTCTTTGGAGAAATGTCTATTTAGATCTTTGGCCCATTTTTTGATTGGGTCATTTATTTTTCTGGAGTTGAGCTGTAGGAGTTGCTTGTATATTTTTGAGATTAGTTGTTTGTCGGTTGCTTCATTTGCTATTATTTTCTCCCATTCTGAAGGCTGTCTTTTCACCTTGCTAATAGTTTCCTTTGATGTGTAGAAGCTTTTAAGTTTAATTAGGTCCCATTTGTTTATTTTTGCTTTTATTTCCAATGTTCTGGGAGGTGGGTCATAGAGGATCCTGCTGTGATGTATGTCAGAGAGTGTTTTGCCTATGTTCTCCTCTAGGAGTTTTATAGTTTCTGGTCTTACGTTGAGATCTTTAATCCATTTTGAGTTTATTTTTGTATATGGTGTCAGAAAGTGTTCTAGTTTCATTCTTTTACAAGTGGTTGACCAGATTTCCCAGCACCACTTGTTAAAGAGATTGTCTTTAATCCATTGTATATTCTTGCCTCCTTTGTCAAAGATAAGGTGTCCATATGTGCGTGGATTTATCTCTGGGCTTTCTATTTTGTTCCATTGATCTATATTTCTGTCTTTGTGCCAGAATGCAAACTAGTACAGCCACTATGGAGAACAGTGTGGAGATTCCTTAAAAAACTGGAAATAGAACTGCCTTATGACCCAGCAATCCCACTGCTGGGCATACACACTGAGGAAACCAGAAGGGAAAGAGACACGTGTACCCCAATGTTCATCGCAGCACTGTTTATAATAGCCAGGACATGGAAGCAACCTAGATGTCCATCAGCAGATGAATGGATAAGAAAGCAGTGGTACATATACACAATGGAGTATTACTCAGCCATTAAAAAGAATACATTTGAATCAGTTCTAATGAGGTGGATGAAACTGGAGCCTATTATACAGAGTGAAGTAAGCCAGAAGGAAAAACACCAATACAGTATACTAACGCATATATATGGAATTTAGAAAGATGGTAACAATAACCCTGTATATGAGACAGCAAAAGAGACACTGACGTATAGCACAGTCTTATGGACTTTGTGGGAGAGGGAGAGGGTGGGAAGATTTGGGAGAATGGCATTGAAACATGTAAAATATCATGTATGAAACGAGATGCCAGTCCAGGTTCGATGCACGATACTGGATGCTTGGGGCTAGTGCACTGGGACGACCCAGAGGGATGGTATGGGGAGGGAGGAGGGAGGAGGGTTCAGGATGGGGAACACATGTATACCTGTGGTGGATTCATTTTGATATTTGGCAAAACTAATACAATTATGTAAAGTTTAAAAATAAAATAAAATAAATTAAAAAAAAAGAATACTAAAAATTAAAACAAGTAGATTCCATAAGGAATAAAACTCTACTCATGGAATATATATAACTGTTTATATAATTGCTTTATAGTATCAGAAGGGGGGTCCTGTAGAACATTTTCTGAAATTAAATTTTTAAAGGCTCATTTTTATCCTTTCTGCCTCTTTTCTAATCCTTATGCTAACAATGATAGGCAACAAAAAATTTCCCTTGTTCTGTTTATAGTTCAAAATCCTGTTTGACTCATGAAGAAATTCTAGTAAGAAAATTTCCATGGCCAGCACTCAAATTAGTTTTATGAATACTCTATGTTCTACTGTATACTCAGAAAACTTTAGTAATCATGCATTTAAACTGTATCATGTATCTATAAAAAATGTTAAAATTATGATATATCCCATATCAAATGATTATGGGTTAGAGAATTTTTTCATCTCTAGGTTTACGGTCTAGATTGGCATAACTGAGCAGTTGCATTTCAAAGTGCTTTCATTTTTATTGTATCTTTTAAAAACTGTGGTAAGAGTCATGTAACAAAATTAACCATTTTTTAAGGTGAAGCATCCAGTGATATTTAGTACATTTGCAACGTTACACAACTGTTAACCTCTAATTAGCTCTAAAACATTTTCAGGACCCCAGAATAAAACCTAGTGTTCTAAGTAGTTGAAATTGGTCACTTTTACTTGTCCAACATAGATGGTCCTGAGGAAACCAAAACTGAAAGAGACACATGTATCCCTTTGCTCACTGCAGCACTATTTGCAATAGCTAGAACATGGAAGCAACCTAGATGTCCAACGACAGATGAGTGGATAAAGAAGTCATGGTACATATACACAATTGAATATTACTCAGCCATAAAAAGGAACACATTTGAGTCAGTTCTAATGAGGGGGATGAACCGAGAACCTATTATACAGAGTGAAGTAAGTCAGAAAGAGAAAGATAAATATCGTATTCTAACTCATATATACAGAATCTAGAAAAATGGTACTGAAGAATTTATTGACAGGGCAGCAATGGAGAAACAGACATAGAGAATAGACTTATGGACATGGGGAGAGGGGAGGAGAGGTTGAGATGTATGGAGAGAGTAACATAGAAACTTACATTACCATATGTAAAATAGATGGCCAACAGGAATTTGCTATATGGCTCAGGAAACTCAAACAGGGGCTCTGTATCAACTTAGAGAGGTGGGATGGGGAGGGAGAAGGGAGGGAGGTTCAAAAGGGAGGGGATATATGTATACCTACAGCTGATTCTTGCTGTGGTTTGACAGACAACAGCAAAATTCTATAATGCAACTATCCTTCAATAAAAAAAAATTAAAAAAATACACACTGGATTTTGAAAAGAGTATAAAAAAGAATATAAAATATCCACTAATTATTTAAAAAATAGTTACATGCTGAAATGATATTTTGGATATGCTAGGTTAAATAAAATATTAAAATTAAAAAAAAAAGCAAAAGCTGCTAATTCTAAACGATGGAATTATTGGTTAGTATCAAGTTGAAACAAGTATCTATTAGTGCAAAAGTGGCTCTCAAACTTATATATGCATCAGAATCACTTACAGGGTTTGTTACTACACATTGCTGATCCCATCCCAGGAGTGTGATTCAATAAGGTGAGACCTGAGATCTTGCATTTCTAAGAATTTCCTAGAGGATGCTGGTCTTGGGATCAAAATTTGATAACCACTGACCTATGGATTCAGAAACAGTTGAACTGCCAAACTTTGACTCTTGTTTCAGTTTTTAAGACTCCCTCCTCTTCATAGAGAGAGCAAATGGCCCAGTTGGAGCCAGTTGGTGATGCTAAAACCCACCATCAGGGATAGCTCAAAAGCTATCTTGGGAGTTCCACTTCAGGAAAAGTGCAAATGTTAACTTGATTTTGGACTAGAGCCACTTTGAAAACCTTAAACATTGGGCTTAATCATAGATTTAGAGGAATGTATACCAAAAAAAAGGGCACTTGATTCTTGAAATGTACTTTTACTGACAAGTTCCTTTCATAGTGAGTTAAGTCAATGAGCAAAAATAATAAAAAATAAACAAAAGCATCTGGAATATTTCAGTTTTTCAAAATAAGTGAAAATCAAAATTTCTTTCTTGCTAGAGCTGCTGCTGCTGCTGCTAAGTCGCCTCAGTCGTGTCCAACTCTGTGCGACCCCATAGATGGCAGCCTACCAGGCTCCTCTGTCCCTGGGATTCTCCAGGCAAGAACACTGGAGTGGTTTCTTGCTAGAGCACTTATCCTGTTTTTCCATAGACAATAAATCTTTCATTCTTTATGGTTGCAGAGTTCTTAATACAGTTCCAATGATCCTACAATACAAACAATGTAGTGCTTTAACAGTGAGTTTTATGTATCTGGGGTGTTTGAAACCAAGGTGTGCTATGGACAAAAAACAAAACAAAAGCTATATGCTGGGCCTCTAACGGGGGATTTAACTGTTTTTTGGAGCCCGGTTCTCTAATAGGCAAGCTTTTAGAAAAATTCTACTGCTTGGGAAGAGCAAGGAAAGATCTCAACTGAGATACCAGCTTTAAACTGTTCAGTTCACTTTTAGAAGCCATAGAAATTAAGCTCTTTTTAAAAAAGAAAAGCCTACATATTTGACACTACTGTAATTAATGTAGTGTAACTCACAGCACACAGGTTTTCTAAATCATCAAGAACAATAGATCAAGAGAACAATTAAGCATAATTTCTAAGCTTCTTTAAAGACTCTCTCTGTTTGCCCTTTCAGTAATGGAAGCTTTTCTGTTAATATTCTTTGACCTGAATGCATTCATCTATTAGAATTCTAAAAATTTTGATTTGGTTTCAGCTAGAATCCATGACCTCTGATTAATGGTTGTGTATTACATATTTTGTGGATAAAATACTTTTGGACAGGGATAGATAAGTCTATTCATGTTAATTCACCATTGACATTCAGTGTTTAATTCAATTTTCAGAAGTGATGCTATTCCTGGCATTTCAGTAAACCCATTTTAATTAGTATCTCCAACCCTCTTTAAATGCCATTTTGTAGTTTATATACCTCCTTTAACTTAAGAAGCCTTCTTCTGGGATTTGCCAGTCAAACTTGCCTTTTCTAATGAAAAAAAAAAAAGCTTCAAAATTTGGTGTCAAACACTGTCCTTTATATAGAACATCTATATGGATATTAGAAAACTGTGCTTTGTTTTTTATGATCAGTTTTCAAACCAGTTTCATCAGACAAATTGAATTCTTATCTTAGAAAAGGTGATGCCCCACTTGAAAACGTGTTTACAATTAAAAAAAATTTTATGTGGACCATTTTTTAAATCTTCATTGAATTTGTTACAATACTGCTTCTATTTTTTCTTTTTATTTGTTTTGGCTGTGAGGCATATGGGATCTTAATTCCTTGACCAGGGAATGAACACATACACCTTGCATTAGAAGGGAACATCTTAGCCACTGGACTGGCAGGGAAGTCCCTAAAATGTGTTTTTAAGAATGTGAAATTAGATGAACTTCAAGTCTCCTTAAAGTAGAACTCATGCAGTTGTAGGAGATTAAATAGTAGTAGCAATGGTGGTAGAGCTGGAAAAAGGGAAGGAGGGTGAGAGACATAAATAGAACCATGAAACTAATGAGTTTTTCAGAACAAACCTTGTCTCAAAGTAAGGGGAGATCACACCAGTTAACATAAGGAGGTTTAGATGACTTGTCATTTCAAACTTGGCTCTCCATCAACATCTAAAAGCTTTCCAACAAATATGGATGCCTCCACTTTACTCTGATACAAAGGAAACTAGCTCAGGGTCATCTGGTTTAGAAATGACCCCCTGGGGGAGTTTGGCTTTGCCCCATTGTTGTTGTTTGGTTGCTCAGTCAAGTCTGACACTTTATGACCCCAGGGAATGTAGCACACCAGGCTTCCCCGTCCTTCACCATCTCCTGGAGCTCGCTCAAACTCATGTCCATTGAGTCGGTGATGCCATCCAACCATCTCGACCTCTGTCATCCCCTTCTCCTCCTGCCTTCAATCTTTCCCAGCATCAGGGTCTTTTCCAATGAGTCAGTTCTTCACATCAAATGGCCAAAGTATTGGAGCTTAAGCTTCAGCATCAGTCCTTCTAAAGAATATTCAGGATTGATTTCCTTTAGGATCAACTGGTTGGATCTCCTTGCTGTCCAAGGGAGTCTCAAGAGTCTTCTCCAACACCACAATTTAAAAGCATCAATTCTTTGCTACTTAGCCTTCTTTATGGTCCAACTCTCACACCCATACTTGACTACTGGAAAAACCATAGCTTTGACTAGAAGGAACTTTGTCCAAAAGGACAAGCAAACTTGGTTTCAATCGTTTTTTTCTTTTTTTTGAAATTATTTTGGTGGATATAGAAGTGGTTATGTGAAATCTTACAATTTCAAAAGTGACTTGAAAAGTCACCTGATTCAACATTTCTGTTTTACAGTCATGGACCAGAACATTTAACAATGTTTAATAATTAGTCCATGGCCAGCCTGCTTGGGAAAACTAGAACTCAGGACCTCTGACTTCATGTGCAACTTGTTTCTTGGGTTTTAATTATTATGTTACCTACACAAATGCCAGTATAAGCAATTCTGTATTACTACTCGACTAATTTGGAAAATTTACAACCTCAGGTAAGAGTGTTATTAACTGGGACACAATGGTGACAAGTGTCGTCGTTGTTGTTCAGTCGCCCAGTTGTGTCCAACTCTTCCCAACTCCATGGACTGCAACACGCCATGGGACACAATGGTGAAAATGTACAGCTATGTTATTTCTCCCCCATTCAAGCTTGCAGGATGAGTGCAAGTACTCTCAAAAATAGAAAGAAAAATTAGAAAATGGAAAAACAAAAGACTTCCGAGGTCTTCAATAAGGGGTGTCTCTGCTCCCAGGTTTATTTTGCTACTTCATGTTTGGTTTTTTCTAACTCCTTGGAATGCCATGGAGTTCTCCCTTGGATAGGCTGGAATATATATATATATATATATATATATATATATTTTTTTTTTTTCAGTCACACAGGATCTTATTTCCCCAACCAGGAATCAAATCCATACCCCCTATATTGGAAGTGTGGAGTCTTAACCACTGGATCTTCAGTGAAGTCCCTGGAATACATTCTTGTTGGAATTCCCCCTTACTTGATCCATAATGATATTATTATATAAGAAAGAATAGAATTAAACTAACACACTCCCTCTCGAGAGAGTCCCTGGCAGGGTACACAGTAAGAACAGTGCTGTGCATGGTCAGATAATTGTTTTAGTTTCTATCAATTAATAATAACCCAACTCATTTAGTATAAGCCCTAGGAGAATTCTCTATTGGTAATGCTCAGAGCTAAGTGGATCCTTCATCATTTCCCTTTTGGAGTTCCCAACAGTTTTTATATTTTATAGCTTTGACATTAGTCTTCTAAAATAGCAAAGACAGCAGATCACTTTTTGTTCTTAAGATTTTGGCACAGTTTTACAAACTATATAATGCTTTTGTGAAGTAAAAATACTTTCATCTACTAAAAGATATTTTTAGGCCTGCAAATTTAATAAAAATATCATCATTATATAACTTCTGAGAGCTCATCCTCTACACTTTTATGAACTCTTAAACTAAAACATACCATGTGATGCTGAAGACATATGTCTCAAAGATTCCACAGTGTATTTATATAAGGGTCTCCTTGTTTATAGCTCAGAGTTTTGAGTTAATATCATGGTTCTGGATTTCTGGACTCACAAGGTATAGAGGGAAACTTAAATTGCTCTTAATCTAATTTTCATCAAAACAAATATTGCAACAACAAATGTGAAAAGGAGACCTGTCGAACCTGCAAATTTAATATTACAAGTTTTTCCTATTTGAGAATGATCACTAGGGTCTATGGCACATTGGGATTTGTCATGGTGAGTATTAGACTATACAAGGCCATCAGGGAGTAGGGAAATTAGCAAGCCTGGCCTAGCCACTGGCCCATCATCTGCTTTTAAAGGCAAATTTCCTTTTCTACTCTGTTTCATATTGATAAGAAATCTTCCATCATTACATTTAGTTGTTTAACATGTTTTCTTTGTGAAAAAATGTGCCTAGAATAAAAGTCAAAGACTGAGATTGGTGAAATGATCCAGAAAGTTGACTCTTCAGACATATCTTCTGTGACATCAAGGCCATGTCAATTCTGTAAGTCATACTGCTTTTCTAAAAGTCAGACAGTGGAAACAATATCATAAAATGTCTTTGACCCAGTTTAATTGATGTAATTAATCAATAAGGCATATTTCTTCACTAGGTCTGCATGCATTCGGCAGGGGGGGTTAATTGAATCTGGGGGTGCTGAGCTGGGTGCTAGAGTGGATTGAAATACAGTATTGAATAAGACATGGTTCCTTCTCTCAAGGAGATTTTACAATTTGGCAGGAAATATAAAATGTGAAAACCATGAAGAAGTATTAACAAACTTAAATTTGCATAGAGAGGAAGCAATAAATTTGATTCGATAGGAACTGGAAATAAGAGGTAGTGTCCAAATTTGAATTTAAAGAATGGAGAATATTGAACACATGGAGCTGTCAAGGAGCAGGAGATGTTAAGGAGCAGGGTTGCCTCAAGTTTGGGAAACAGTGGAAGTAATACTTAAAAAAAATAGCATGAGGACTCAGAGGATAAGGACTTAGCTTGGCATTCTCAGGTCAGTTCAGTTCACTTGCTCACTTGTGTCTGACTTTTTGCCACTCCATAGACTGCAGCACGACAGGCCTCCCTGTCCATCACCAACTCCTGGAGCTTACTCAAACTCATGTCCATCTAGTCAGTGATGCCATCCAACAATCTCATCCTCTGTCGTCCCTTTCCTCCCAGCTTCAATCTTTCCCAGCATCAGGGTCTTTTCCCATGAGTCAGTTCTTTGCAGCAGGTGGCCAGAGTTTCAGCTATGGCATCCGTCCTTCCAATGAATATTCAGGACTGATTTCCTTTAGGAGTAACTGGTTGGATATCTTTGTAGTCCAAGGGACTGTCAAAAGTCTCCAACACGAAGTTCAAATGCATCAATTCTTTGGCGCTCAGCTTTCTTAATAGTCCAACTCTCACATCCATACATGACTATTGGAAAAATCAAAGCTTTGACTAGATGGACCTTTGTTGGTAGAGTAATGTCTCTGCTTTTTAATAGGCTCTCTAGGTTGGTCATAGCTTTTCTTCCAAGCTTTTAAAAGCAAGCGCCTTTTAATTTCACCACTGCAATCACCATCTGCAGTGATTTGGGAGCCCAAGAAAATAAAGTCTGTCACTGTTTCCACTGTTTTGCTGTCTATTTGCTATGAAGTGATGGGACTGGATGTCATGATCTTAGTTTTCTCAGTGTTGAGGTTTAACCCAACTTTTTCACTCTCCTCTTTTACTTTCATCAAGAGGCTCTTTAGTTCTTCACTTTCTGCCATAAGGGTGGTGTCCTCTGCATATCTGAGGTTATTGATATTTCTCCTGGTAATCCTGATACCAGTTCATGCTTCCTCCAGCCTAGCATTTCTCATGATGTACTCTGTATATAAGTCAAATAACCAGGGTGACAGTATACTACCTTGACGTACTCCTTTCCCGATTTGGAACTAGTCTGTTGTTCCACGTCCAGTTCTAACTGTTGCTTCTTGACCTGCATACAGATTTCTCAAGAGGCAGGTCAGGGGATCTGGTATTCCCATCTCTTGAAGAATTTTCCACAGTTTGTTGTGATTCACACAGCCAAAGGCTTTGGCGTAGTTAATAAAGCAGAAGTAGATATTTTTCTGGAACTCTCTTTCTTTTTTGATGATCCAGCGGATGTTGGATCTCTGGTTCCTCTGCCTTTTATAATCCAGCTTGGACATCTGGAAGTTCACGGTTCATGTACTGTTGAAGCCTGGCTTGGAGAATTTTGAGCATTAGTTTACTAGCATGTGAGATGAATGCAATTGTGTGGTAGTATGAACATTCTATAAGATTTTGTATGTCTTCATAGAACCATTCAGCTTCAGCTTCTTCAGCATTACTGGTTGGGGTGTAGACTTGGATTACTGAGATATTGAATGGTTTGCTTTGGAAATGAACAGAGATCATTCTGTCATTTTTGAGATTTCATCCAAGTATTGTATTTTGGATTCTTTTGTTGACTGGGACGGCTACTCCATTTCTTCTAAGGGATTCCTGCCCACAGTAGAAGACATAATGGTCATCTGAGTTCAATTCACCCATTCTAGTCCATTTTAGTTCGCTGATTCCTAGAATGTCGACGTTCACTCTTGCCATCTCCTGTTTGACCACTTCCAATTTGCCTTGATTCATGGACCTGACATTCCAGGTTCCTATGCAGTATTGCTCTTTACAACATTGGACTTTACTTCCATCACCTGTCACATCCACAACTGGGTGTTGTTTTTTCTTTGGCTCCTTATCTTCATTCTTTCTGGAGTTATTTCTCCACTCTTCTCCAGTAGTTTATGGAGCCCCTACAGGCCAACGGAGTTCATCTTTCAGTGTCATACCTTTTTACCTTTTCATACCAAGATGGAGGAATAGGATGGGGAGACTACTTTCTCCCCCATAAATTCATCAAAAGATCATTTGAATGCTGAGCAACTTCCACAAAACAACTTCTGAACACTTACAGAGTACACCAGGCAACCAGAAAGGCAGCCCATTCTCTTCGAAAGGAGGTAGGACAAAATATAAAAGACAGAAAGAGAGACAAAAGAGAGTCGGAAACCTGTCCTGGGGAGGGAGTTGTGAAGGAGAAGTTTCCACACAGTAGGAAACCCTCTAACAGGCAGGTCTGTGGGGAGTTTTGGAATCTCAGAAGGCAACATAACTGGAAGAAAAAACAAAAAAACAACATAACACACAGCTAACCACAACTGCCGAAAAGAGAAATTTCCTGTGAAAGACTCTAACGTAACAACTTAATGGGCAGCCTGGCCCACTCACAGAACAAAGGACTGAGTGACTACCAAAGGAGAGCTAGCCGGCTGGGTAGTGCCCCTCCCCGCAGAGACGCAGGCTTATGACAGCCAGAGTCAGAAGACAAGGGACTGCTATAATCTCAGCCCCAGAGACGGTATCTTCCAGCCAACTGTGAGCAGGCTCCCAGCTGCTAACCACATATTCCTGAGATCCTGGATGGTTGATATCATCCAGGAGGATACAGCCTGAGATCACTCCCCAGAGGAGACATACAGCACATCGGAGATGGTGCTCTTGCGGCACACTGAGAAACTGAGTGGCCAGGACCGGGGAAGTGATTAAGACACACGGCCCACCTGGGACAGTGCGCTCACCAAGCACCTGGTCGTCTGAGCTGCTCAGAGCTGGGAAGGCAAAAACGCACGCCCAACCCACAAAGACTGAGCCAAAAGTGTGTCTGAGTGCCTCCTGTGGAGGTACAGGTCAGCAGTGGCCTGCTGCAGGGGCTCTGGGTGCAACAGACCTGCAAGGGTATGGCATAAGCTCTCTTGGAGGAGGTTGCTATTAACCCCACCATAGAGCCAGCAGAACTTACACAGGACTGGGGAAATAGACTCTTGGAGGGCACAAACAAAACCTTGTGAGCACCAGGACACAGGAGAAAGGAGCAGTGACCACACAGGAGACTGACCCAGACTTGCCCGTGAGTGTCCAGGAGTCTTTGGCAGAGGTGTGGGTCAGCAGTGGCCTGCTGCAGGGTCAGGGGCACTGAGTGCAGCAGTGCATGCATGGGACCTGTTGAAGGAGGTGCCATTATCTTCATTACCTCCACCATAGTTTGGCCTCAGGTCAAGCAACAGAGAGGGAACACAGCCCCATCCATCAATAGAAAATTGGATTAAAGATTTACTGAGCATGGCCCCGTCCATCAGAACAACACCCAGTTTCCCCCTCAGTCAGTCTCTCCCATCAGGAAGCTTTCATGCACTTCTCATCCTTCTCCATCAGAGGGCAGACAGGCTGGAAACCACAATCACAGGAAACTAACCAATCTGATCACATGGACCACAGCCTTGTCTAATTCAATGAAACGATGAGCCATGCCATGTAGGGCCACCCAAGACGGACGGGTCATGGTAGAGAGTTCTGACAAAATGTGGTCCACTGGAGAAGGGAATGGCAAACCACTTTAGTATTCTTGCCTTGAGAAGCCCAGGAACAGTATGAAAAGGCAAAAACTTGGCATTCTAGGTTGTGACAATTCACCCAAGACTGGAGGGAAAGGAAAAGAACTGAAGTCAAGAAAGGTAAAAACTTGGTAGTTCTAAAAAGATGTACAATATGATTAAAGGTGTGGAGACGTGAACCAACATGGTATACCAGAAATTAGACACTGCTGGGTTGTAACGGAGTGAAATGAGTATACAGCACCATGCAAAGAGAAGAGGTTGTAGTTTTTTGCCACTCCATCTCATCCTGAACAATTCTGCAGGAGGCTGGTCTAAGGAGGAGTCAAACAGTGACATCTTCTGAGGTGTGCATATTTAAGTTAGTAAACTTGAGGAGTGGCAATGGAGTCTATCCCTTATGGCCCTTGCTCATATGATGGTACGGTGGCACTGGCTTGAGTGTGACTTACCTCTGGCAGCTAAGAGATCCTGAAAGGATCTAGATTTGGGTCCTACAACTTGCAGATATGCATCCAGAACAGAAGTGCTAAGAGTCTGGGATGTGTTTTGCTCCAGAAACTGGGCAAAATCTCCAAGGATCACATTGAGACTGTGACTATCACATGGGTAAGGGTGCCCAGTGGGGCTGATGAGAGGGTGCGCTCTTCCAAGTAGCAAAAGGCTAATGAGTCTTGAGATAATGGTGGATGAAAGAGATGTTTGAAATAGGCAATGAAAGGTCACTATGACTTACTAGTCCTAGTATTAAGGGAAACGATTATTCCACAGATAAATGACAATCTAGGAAAATCTACAGTGTAAGGTCAGATGGTGGTTGCTTTTGGTGGGGAGATAATTGAGGGAGATTTCTGGAGTACTAGAAATGTTCTATCTCTATGTAAGTGATGACTGTGTGTATATATGTGTCTATAAATTTATCAAGACATACCGCTAAGATTTAGTCCCTATACTCAATGTAAGTTATACCCTAATAAAATATAAAATTTAAGAAGGTGAAGTCGCTCAGTCGTGTCCAACTCTTTGCGACCCCATGGACTGTCACCTACCAGGTTCCTCCGTCCAAAATTTAAGAAAGAGGAAACTAAAGATGAGATATTCACAATTTCTGGTTCTGAATCCTACTGCTGATATGATTTATGTATTTCCATATTTATAGAATTCCTATTTGGAATGGATCAAGGCATCCTGCCAGTTACTATTCCTTCATATTTTGGATATCATCAAATTTTGCCACTTGTTTATAATCCTTATACAATCTATCCATGTTTTAAAAATACGTGTTACTTTTTAGAAAGTATTCAAAATGATTCTTATTAATAAGCTAATTCCAGAAGTGTTCTTCCTGCAGTTAATTTACAAATGCAGATGGAAACTAATATTATTTTTCACTGCTAAAGTGCTTCATTTAATTTCTCTAAGGTTTTTGTATTTTGCCCCGGAAACACTCATTTAAATGCAGGTGTGAGGATGCATAAGCTTCTTAGCAGTGACTCATAGTGCTGACAGGCCCCTTTTTATGATTTTTCCAGACGGAGAGGAATGGTTCAGCATGTTAAGTAGCTACAGATGGTATAATTCAGCCCTTAATGGCTGCTCCACGTGATTGCCTATTGCCTCTAAATTGCTCTACCTTAAATGTCATGCTAATACACTGGAGTTTCATTTCTCCTTCTCTCAACTTGGTTAAACAAAGGAGGATCCAAAGTTCAACATGCAAAATTGAAAACTCCCCTCAAAAACATTTTGAGGTTACTACTAGATATGTACAAAGGAAGGAGGGAGAATTACAAATGAGATTCCAGAAAGCTCAAGAATCAAAGGGATGCTCTTTGCTCAAAGGAAGGATGAAGATCAAAAGTTCTCTAGACAATTCATTAGTTAGCACATGAGATATACCAGGGATCATATGCTCATTCAATGGAGGTTCTTCTGGACTGGGTATGATAAGTCATGTTCCCTAAAAGCAGAGCCTAAAATGGGGAGTCTCTTATGCTGTTTTTCAGATTCTTTTCCCTTCTAGGTTATTACAAAATATTGATTAGAGTTCCCTGTGCTATACAGTAGGTCCTTGTTGGTTATCTGTTTTATATATAGGAGTTACATATGTTAATCCCAGACTCCTAATTTACTCCGTGCCTCTTTCCCCTTTGGTAACCATAAGTTTGTTTTCTATGTCTGTGGCTCTATTTCTGTTTTGTAAATGGGTTCATTTGTATCCTTTTTAAAAGATTTTATATATAAGTGATATCATATGATATTTGTCTTTCTCAGTCTGCCTTACTTCACTGAGTATGAAAATCTCCAGGTCAAGATGGGAACTCTTAAGCCAGTGATTTTTTAAAAGAGACTCTTGGGAAAAAAACACATAAGGAAATAAGAGAAGCAAGATGGGGAAGGGGAAGCAGGTGGGCAAGGATGTGATTTCATCTGTGACTAGTCTCAGCATGATCCCAGAGGGAGCACTGGCACACACAGGGTACCACAGTGTTGTCCCAGCTCGTGGCAGGAGGGCTGACCTTGGATGCTACTGCTATGAGTCAGTCTTTGGCTACAGGCCACCACTGGGTGCAGGATATTACCATCCATGCATTTCCAGGCAAGGCAGCTCCCATCAGCTGAGGACAGTTCTCAGATGAAGGGGGTGGCTAAGAGTTGTTGGCAGCCAGGACACACAGCATCTGGAGGACAGACGCACTGCCTTAGGAAAGGGATGGTGTGGAGCACCAGCTGCACCTCCAGTGACTGAGCCCATCATGCAACGTCTGCCACACTTTTTCAACTCAGCTTTGGGCAGTGGTGTGCTCGTAAACGTTTAAAACCCAGTCCTTGGGTGGCCCTGATTTGTAGTACTATTTGCCAATTTCTAGCATAGGAATTCTACCAGCATAGCCAATTCTGACCTATCAGCCTGACTCCCTAAATATGGAATTGGCAAGAAATGAGCAGAATTAGCTCCTGTGAGCTGATGTGAGTTGGTACCAGCATGACTCTGGCTTACAGCATTCACATTTTATTCCTTATCTTGCCAAATCAAGATTCATGGTCTTTGGAACTGAATGGTAGCTGAGATACAGAAGTTTGGAAGAGTCTAGATCTCTCTAATCCAGATTTCTGAATTCAGGTGGTCTTGCAAAGCAGACCTAAGGGTGACCAGCCATCCTTGTTTACCTGGGCTATCTCAGTTTTGGCACAGAAACTTTCTCTTGCATCCCAGGGAAACTCCTCAATCCTGGACAGGCAACCTTGGCTGGTAGGCCACTCTAGCATTCCCCATAAAGTGCTATATGTTTTAATATTGTTCTTTCTGATTGCCCATAGTAATTGTCTATATTATGCATTGTAACATTTAGCTCTATTCTGATGAAAAGTTATTTGAACTCAAGATATCCAAAATGGAGCCAATTATCTTTATCCCCAAACTTATTCCTCATAATCATTTCTGAATGATCCAAGCAAGATTTTGAGAGTCATTCTAGGTTCATCTCTCATCTTCACCTTCCATATCCAAATGGTCACCAGATCACTTCTGTTAACAGTCATTGGCCAGAGCTAATTACAAGGCTCCAATTTAACTGCAAGGAAAACTGGGAAATGCAGGAAAGCATTTGGGACACGTAATTAGCACAGTGGTCTCAACTGCATGAGTGTGTACTAAGGACCAGGCGCTTCATTAGGTGCTGGGGAACAGATGTGGAAAAGACAGATAGAGTCCCTACCCTAAGTGAGTACAGGATCCTCTATAGTACAGCCCCTAAAACCTTTAAAAAATGAAGCTTTTTCATATTATTTTTCTGATTAAAACTCATAAATTGTCCCTTACTGTTGGTGGAGTAAATTCCTTAGTACAGCATTTAAGGCCCTCCTTGATCCTGAACTTTCTGCTTAGCCTAATTTCTCACCACTTTTCCATAGGCATCCCAGGTTCTGGTCATACAGGAAGTGTTTTTAGCTCCTTATGACTAGCTCATTTCTACTTCTGTGGCTTTAAATATACAGTTCCCACTGCCTGAGATGTTATCCAGACCCAAGCATCAAATTCATCCTTGAAGATCTATCTGAAGCTGTTTGTGACTCATTTCAACAGAGTTGACTTCTAACTGTAGCTCAATCATTTGTTTTCCTATAATTTGTGCTCAGTAAATTGTGAGCCCCTTGAGAGTCTAAGTGCCATTTGATTAAAATCCCGCAGCATTTATCATAGTGCCTGGCACATAGCAGGTACTAAATAAATCATCATTAAAGTGTATTTAGCTGACCTGCCATCTACTTATCTGAGATAGCTTCCCCTGAAACATTTTTGTCCATTCAGAGAGTATGTCATATATTTTTCATACACATTTAGCAGAATGCTAAGATAGGCCTGTGTTAATGTTGAACACGGGGGAAAAAAAAATCACAGAAAAAAGACAGGATAGCCAGAAGTCAAATGGGACTGAGGAATCCTTTAAAAATATTTTGAGAATGCTGTGGTCATTGTATCACCAGGGGGCCAGTTTACATGATTTTATGAAATAAAGTTGAGACTTACTGAACTCTCTCAGAACAGTAATATATTATTGCTTTAGGAATATAATTTTCAAATGGGGGTTGTATTAACCAAGCCTTTTTATTTTCTACTTTTCTGATGTTTGACATCTCCTCAGGCCTTGATGACACTCAAGGGAGTGCCCCTTCCAGGGTTAACTTCCTGGCCCCTTCCAGGCCAGTAGATAGTTTACCAAGAAGAGTAAACAGTTCATGCTGAAGGTTCATATACAAACCAACCAATTCAGAGCCACACCCCCAGCCCACCCCACTTCCTCTCTTGGGCCCTTCTACTCCCTGCCCTGATCACCCAGGGCTAACACTTACACCCCAGCTCCCACTGAAATTATTCAAACCAGCCAATCCTTGGCCTGCTGACCCCACATCGCCCATTCCTTCTAGGAGAAGCCACAGTAATGGCTCTTGTCTACATCTTCCCTTTTCTTCTTTCTCCTTCTGACTGACCCTGCTGCTTCTCCATAAGGCCAATCGTGCCATGGTGTGTGCTCTCCTTTCAGGCACTATGAGTAGCAAACTGGCTTTCCAGTGGCAGCTGTCTTCTGATCTGTTGGTCTCACCATAACTATGAATAGTAAAACCTACATTGTAAAACAGGGGTGGGATCATCTTCCATGAGCCAGAATGTAGGAAGGACATATAGGCATGTAGGGTTCTAGTCCCCCATCAAGAAGATACAAGTGTGATGTAAGTAGATTATCTACAAAATGGCTGTCATGATTCTGCCCTCTGTAACAATGACCATGCAAGGCTCCCTTCCCTCATGTCTCTCCTACCCCAACGACTAACTCTGGGTTTGGCCAATGGGACAGCACTGAACGTGATGCTAACAGAGGTTTTAAAAGTTCCTGACCATTGGTCACATCCTCCCTTGCTGCTGGGAGTGCCTCTGCTACCATCGGAACAAACTCAAGCTGGCCCACTGGAAGACAAAAGATTTCTTGGCAAGAGGTCTCAGCTATCCTAGCTGAGAGCCTAGGCATATGAGTGAGGTCATTGCTGACTGGCAAGATGCTACCTCAGATTAGATCTGCCTAGTCAACCTGTAGAATAGTGAGAAATAATAAGCATTTATTGTCCCATTCTGTTCCATGCAGCTGAGGAAACTGCCTTCCAGAGCATTACTAAAGTCTACTGTCATACCAGCAATTGGAAAAACTTCATATAATTCTAGAGAATTCAAGAGCAGGCCAGGTGCATTCCTCTGTATTTGTTCAATTCTTGTTATGGGAAAAAAATGAAGAGATCACAGTTTGAACAGTCTCAGAACTTACAAAAAAAAATCTATTGCATTTTTTACTTTAATTTGATACCATATCCTTAAAATAGAATCATGGACATATTTTAAGAATTTCTGTTCATTGCCCAGGTGCTTTTATACTTATAATTAACAAGTGACAATTAATTATATATTTGCATATTGAGAAATCAAATTGTATCAGGTAGGAATTATCATATTAATGCCATGGAATGAACTGACCCAACAAATAATGGCTTAAAACAATAGGCAGCTCTTTGGTTCTCACTTCTGTGGGTGGGTTGTGTGGTTCTGCTGGTCCCAACCCGGTATGCTCACGTGCCTGCAGGTAGAAGTGCTGTCAGCTGACTTAGGCTAGTCTTGGCTGAGACAGCTGAGGGTACCAGCTCTGCTCCACGTGCTTCCTCTTCGAGCAGGTTAGCCTGGGCAAGTTCTTCTTATGGCATCTGAGGGCAACTCTAAGAGTAAGCCTGACTGCACTATGAATTCCTGTCTGTGAATTTCACATTAGCCACCACTTCACTTGCCACTGTGAATCACATTGGTTGAGCTTGAAGTCAGAGCAGAAGGCAATTATAAAGTTACATGTCTAAGGGCATGGCTGTAGGACGAGGAGCACATCACAGTGAAGAGCTGGGGCCAGGAAAGCAATCAATCTCCCAACAAAGCAAACAGCAGCAAGAATATCTAAAGGAAAATAGGTGCTCTGAAAACAAACTAGATTAATATTCTACCATCTGTCATGAATGCTTGGGAATTCAGACATATGTTTATTAAATTAATTGCACTGAACTAATATTTATTCCTATCAAGATGTTGTGACTGCTCCATTTTATTATTGATCTACTCACTTGTGATTATATATGAGAGGCTTAAAGAGAGCTTGAATCATTGTTTAAAAAACAGTTTGAATCAAGAGCTTCATTGCATGAAATTGTGATTTATTTCTCAGGAATCCAGGTCACAGTTGGGTTCTTTTTTTGATGACCCTGACTGGTAATGGACATAGAAGAAAAGTGTACTGTTTAAAAACCTAGAGAAAACTGAAGAGTAAGAAAGGGATATTTTACCTAAGAATTTAATTTCATTTCTACACTCTGGATAGTCCTTTAAACAATACTGGTTGGAACAAATTTGCATACAACTTTGTAATATATTTACTTCTCTTATAAATAACTTAGATATGTTCTCTATCATAACTTCTAATCATGATCCTTTTGATCAGTCAACACATCCTTTGTTTCCATTGCTTATTTAGGAGAAGTTATTTCTTGTTGATTAATTTTTATGGGTCAATATCTTTGTTCCCTTCACTCTGTGCTTCAACAGACTGAAGACTATTCAGTTCTGATCATGTACAACCTTCACCGAAATATTGCTTTAATCATCCTTGAGAGAAAAAGGTATTATATAGAAGTGCCTGTCTCAAGTCCATCCAAAGAAAGTTGGTTCATTCAGCAAAAATATTAATGGCAGATATAATATATACCAAGCACTGGACTAGCCTCTGGAAAACACAACACACACACATGCACAATGTTGGCATTGTCCTTGCCTTGACTAAGCTATTCATCAGTGAAGACAAAGAAATGAGTACACCAAAGTAAATTACAAAGGCTTACAAAGGTTAAGATTATAGTTGTTATTAAGTTTTATTAGAATAAAGAGATGAAAGAGCTCTCTATGGCCTAGAGGACCAGGTTTATTAGTTGCTGGAGCAAATTTTTAAGAAGTGATCACAAAGGCAGAGGCCCCACAGCCCACACTGCATGGACCCAGTTGTAATGAGAATCTGGTATATATAAAAGCACAAGTGGTTTTCACAGGGCAGTTAAATACAGTTAGCAATAATGAGCTCCTTGGCATTTTAACTTTGAAAACAAAATCAAACAAAAACGACACAGGGAAGAAGCCAAAAGTAATTAATAACCTATAAATTAGTTTAGAGAAGAGAATTAGCATGGTTTTCTGTATACGCATTTACTTTTAGTCTTTTTTTGTAATTTAAATTTATTTATTTTAATTGGAGGTTAATTACTTTATGATATTGTATTGGTTTTGCCATACATCAACATGAATCTGCCACAGGTGTACACATGTTCCCCATCCTGAACCCCCCTCCCACCTCCCTCCCTGTACCATCCCTCTGGGTCATCCCAGTGTACCAGCCCCAAGCATCCTGTATCCTGCATCAAACCTGGACTGGCGATTCGTTTCCTATATGATATTATACACGTTTCAATGCCATTCTCCCAAATAATTCCACCCTCTCCCTCTCTCACAGAGTCCAAAAGACTGTTCTATACATGTGTCTCTTTTGCTGTCTCACATACAGGGTTATCATTATCATCTTTCTAAATTCCATATATATGCGTTAGTATACTGTATTGGTGTTTTTCTTTCTGGCTTACTTCACTCTGTATAATAGGCTCCAGTTTCATCCACCTCATTAGAACTGATTCAAATGTATTCTTTTTCATGGTTGAGTAATACTCCATTGCGTATATGTACCACAGCTTTCTTATCCATTCATCTGCTGATGGACATCTAGGTTGCTTCCCTGTCCTGGCTATTATAAACAGTGCTGTGATGAACACTGGGGTACACGTGTCTCTTTCCCTTCTGGTTTCCTCAGTGTGTATGCCCAGCAGTGGGATTGCTGGATCATAAGGCAGTTCTATTTCCAGTTTTTTAAGGAATCTCCACACTGTTCTCCATAGTGGCTGTACTAGTTTGCATTCCCACCAACAGTGTAAGAGGGTTCCCTTTTCTCCACACCCTCTCCAGCATTTATTGCCTGTAGACTTTTGGGTCGCAGCCATTCTGACTGGCGTGAAATGGTCCCTCATTGTGGTTTTGATTTGCATTTCTCTGATAATGAGTTATGTTGAGCATCTTTTCATGTGTTTGTTAGTCATCTGTATGTCTTCTTTGGAGAACTGTCTATTTAGTTCTTTGGCCCATTTTTTGATTGGGTCGTTTATTTTTCTGGAATTGAGCTGTAGGAGTTGCTTGTATATTTTTGAGATTAGTTGTTTGTCAGTTGCTTCATTTGCTATTATTTTCTCCCATTCTGAACGCTGTCTTTTCACCTTGATTATAATTTCCTTTGTTGAGCAAAAACTTTTAATTTTAATTAGGTCCCATTTGTTTAATTTTGCTTTTATTTCCAATATTCTGGGAGGTGGGTCTTAGAGGATCCTGCTGTGATGTATGTCAGAGAGTGTTTTGCCTATGTTCTCCTCTAGGAGTTTTATAGTTTCTGGTCTTACGTTTAGATCTGTAATCCATTTTGAGTTTATTTTTGTGTATGGTGTTAGAAAGTTTTCTAGTTTCATTCTTTTACAAGTGGTTGACCAGTTTTCCCAGCACCAATTGTTAAAGAGATTGTCTTTAATCCATTGTATATTCTTGCCTCCTTTGTCAAAGATAAGGTGTCCATAGGTGCGTGGGTTTATCTCTGGGCTTTCTCTTTTGTTCCATTGATCTATATTTCTGTCTTTGTGCCAGTACCATACTGTCTTGATGACTGTGGCTTTGTAGTAGAGCCTGAAGTCAGGCAGATTGATTCCTCCAGTTCCATTCTTTCTCAAGATTGCTTTGGCTATTCGAGGTTTTTTGTATTTCCATACAAATTGTGAAATTATTTGTTCTAGCTCTGTGGAAAATACTGTTGGTAGCTTGATAGGAATTGAATTGAATCTATAGATTGCTTTGGGTAGTATACTCATTTTCACTATATTGATTCTTCCGATCCATGAACATGGTATATTTCTCCATCTATTAGTGTCCTCTTTGATTACTTTTAGTCTTTTAAATTTATTTTTTAAGCTTTTTTTTTTTAAATACCAGCTCTCATCAGACTCTTTAGATACTAAACTAGGACATTGTATCATAAGATAATTTTAATTAATTTTTTCTTTTGCTAGAAGGTCATCAAAGAATATGTGAAACTGTCTTATGACTGAATGTGTTGCCTTCAAGACTGAAAAATATTTATCTGTGATACATCTACATATAACACATGATTTGATTGCTGGTATTTCCTTAACAGAATTTATTTTACCATTCATTCTTTATCTCCATCTCCTCTGTTAGGGTTCTCTACTTTCTTTCCATGACTTGATCTTATAGAATTAAGATCAATTCTGCAATATTATTTACTTCCTATAGTGACCTCTGTTTGGTCTTCATCTCAACTAGAGGTATCATTCACCATCACACATAGCTTTTAAAATCTCAGAAATTTAGGAGGTTTATAGAATATTATGTAGTTCATTGAGGACTACCACTTAAAAAATTAAAACAAGAAATGGCAGGAAACATGATCCCACATTCAATTTTAGTTTGGCTAGATAAAGTTAAAAATGAGTGAATGCCTAAAAATATTACCAGGAAAAATGAGTAATGAATTCTTTCTAAGCCTTATATATCCATGTTATACAAATATTTCTAAAATGAATTTCCATTATTTAAGTGTGTGTGTATATATATATACACACATACATGTGTCTACTACTACTACTACTAAGTCACTTCAGTCCTGTCTGACTCTGTGCGACCCCATAGACGGCAGCCCACCAGGCTCCCCCTTCCCTGGAATTCTCCAGGCAAGAACACTGGAGTGGGTTGCCATTTCCTTCTCCAATGCATGGGAGTGAAAAGTGAAAGTGAAGTCGCTCAGTCGTGTCCAACCCTCAGTGACCCCATGGACTGCAGCCTTCCAGGCTCCTGCATCCATGGGATTTTCCAGGCAAGAGTACTGGAGTGGGGTGCCATTGCCTTCTCCGATATGTGTCTATGTGTATACATATATACTTATGAAAGTAAATATACATATACTTACATGAAAAACTGGGAAACTATAAATTTAAATTATTGTCTGGAAATACTGTTTGAAAGTATGTCAGTGTTATGTTGTTTCCAAACCTTTTGCTAAAACTGAGAAAAGAGATTATTAATCTCTGTTTTAAAATTAAGAATATCTAGTCAGAGAGAGTTCTTTTATTCTCCTTGGTGTCTTTTTTATTGCTTTATACTCTGCTCATCCCAGACAGAGGAATTGCATCAGTAATGAAGATAGGTTCATAGGAAAGCCTTTAACAGTCTGGCACAGTCTTTGAACTCCTAAATAGCATTTTTGAAAATTAAGATATGAAATCAGGTTAAGTGCTTCAGGAGGACAAGCTAAGCTACTTGCCTTTCATGAAAATTAGACAGAAATCCCCAAAAATCAGATGTTTTTCAAATATTACAATTGTGAAGTAATTTATACAATTAAAGCAATTATATTTCTTAAACAATTTTTTTTTAAAAAAAGCATTCTGCCCCTGAATATATGTGAGCATGTGTGATTTTAACTGGGATGATATTTTTATTGTATTGTATAAATTAGTCTAGTCTGTTAATGACCTAGTTAATATGCATATATTTGAAGTATGGGTATCCCCCATGAAGCAGGAAGACTTGGTCCTCACTCAATTTGATCAATCGGTTTCAAATGGTGTTTGATGTACATCTCTAAACTTGTTATTGGTGTAAAATAAAGAGATAAAACATAGCACGGACCATTTCTGAAGGTGGGTTGAACATCAACTCATATACAATGTTGGGGGAAAGGCAGATCAAACCAAGATGATTACGGGTCAGAATTCCACCTGAAATCCAGCTTTAATTTGTAATTTCAAAATTTCAAACTGAAATCCTCATGTGCAGATGAACATGAGCCCTTCTGTGAGCACTCAGGTGAGTTGAGAAACAACCAAGAGTTTCCCCACTTATGGTCAATCAGTTCCGTCCACCAAAGTGATGACCAAAACACCAATCCAGGAGAATTTATTTCCAGATACAGTGCTAAGATGGGGTCACCACTTGGTCCAGGTCTAGTTCAAAAGACAAAAGGAATGTTAGCCCCACTTCTTATAAATTTTCTTTGCCCAATTTATGTCAGAGTCAAGAACAAAAACATGGCAGTCACAGGAAATCTATCTATCCCCAGATACATGCTGTGGGCACAATAATCAGCTTTCATGGTAAGAGGAGAACGGAGAATTCCCCATGGGGTCCTGATGCTGTCTACTCAGGTCTCCGTGTCTGCTTCTGACTCTGCTTGGGACTAAACATATGTTAAGCAGTTCCCACGTTGAATGCTTCACTTGAAAGTCCAAGACAGCTAATTTCTTCCTCTCTAAATATTTGAAGATGCACAATTCACTGATTTCCATAAGACTCATATATTAAAAATCAGGATGTCTGATTTCTCTATCACATCTGTGCATCTTGGAGCAAGTCACTAAGTGTCACTATGACCTCAATATGTTGATCAGTGATTTAGACTCAGTGGCTGACTTTTTTTTCCCTGTACTGGGTCTTCATTGCAGTGTGTGAGCTCTCTCTCATTGTGGTGCACGGGCTTCCCTAATTTTAACCTGTGGGCTCAGTAGCTGTGGCATGGGCTCTCCATTTGTAGTGTACAGGCCTGGTTTCCTTGTGGCATGAGGGATCCTGTTCCGTGACCAAGGATTGAACCTGCGTCCCCAACATTGGCAGGTGGATTCTTGGCCACTGCACCACCAAAGAAGTCCCTCAGTGGCTGATTTCCAATGGGGTCATGGGAGCCTCATCTGGACTACTAGCAACAAGCACTGGAGGAACTGTGTTTTAACTTCCATGTGTCTCCTTCCACCAAACCTCTGCTGGCATCCTGATCATTCCCCCATTATCATTTTATTGTGTGTTTAGACTTGACCTCAACTGCCAGCCTTTGTATCTTTTTGGATGGAGTGATTTTTCTGTGTCCAGAGACTGCTTAGTTTCTAGCAGCCTGGAAGTGCCACAGAATTGATATTCCCTAGAAACACCCTCCGGAGAAGGCAATGGCACCCCACTCCAGTACTCTTGCCTGGAAAATCCCATGGAGGGAGGAGCCTGGTAGGCTGCAGTCCATGGGGTCGCTAAGAGTCAGACATGACTGAGCGACTTCACTTTTACTTTTCACTTTCCTGCATTGGAGAAGGAAATGGCAACCCACTCCAGTGTTCTTGCCTGGAGAATCCCAGGGACGGGGAGCCTGGTGGGCTGCCGTCTCTGGGGTCGCACAGAGTCGGACACGACTGAAGCGACTTAGAGCAGCAGCAGCAGCATAAACACCCTCAACCAGTGACTAAAGGAAGTTTGTGGATAAATACTCTAGCTCCCTTGCATCTCAGGTGGGAAACCTGAGCTTTGTACTCAATCCCAGTTTCCAGTTTCCAGTGGGATTGATTCTGGTTGCCCACGGTGGTAACTAGCTCAATAACACATCCTTTACTGACTATATTCCTTCCCTGTCTCACTTACCCGTTTCACTTTCCCAAACCTCCAGGGTTATTTCTTGAGAATTCCTTCAGAATAAACTATTTCCAGTCAAATCCCTGACTTAGGACCTGCAACAAACTAAGATACTTTCCACTACTAAGTGTTTTGCAGTGAAAAATAATTCAGGATCATAAATGTTTATTTTTCTATTTTCTATTGACTCTGACATTCTATGATCTGAAGATTCCCTAGTCTTAACCTTAGCATTTGCTGTGTACACTGATTGCTATTAATTTCTGAGATCTATTAATATATGCTTCAAACATGAATCAGACTATAAAAACAAAGTCTTAGAGGAAAATTTAAAATGTTCACATTTATTTTACTCTTCTTTTGCCCACTAAATGATGATCATCAACTACAGACAGCAAAGTATAAGTGCTCAATTATCATGAAAAAACAGGCTTAAAAAGGAGTGGAATTCTTGGCTTTTTGCCTTGTCTACCTTTGATCATTCCCTGAAAGTCATGACAGCAAATATCGCTGTAATCACCCACTGATACTCCAGAGTTCCACTTGGACAGAAACAATAAGCAAAATTAAAAAAAAAAAAAGAAAAAGAAAAAAAGAACTCATGATTTTGGGAGCTTGGAGCAAGGCTTGATTAGCAGATATCGACATGAAACTCAAAGTGAAACCATTTAGATGTTGATCTTTTTACAGACGGATCATAAGGATCATGGGGCCAGAGTCTAACACTCATGAATTAGAATGTGACTAATTGGGAATTCTTTTTGTTACTGATGGAAGTGTAAACTGGTACAACCACTTTGAAAAACAGATGTATATGTAAGCATCCATACATATATTTGTTTTAAAATAGAAAAAAATATATTTAGAAATAGTCTAAATGTCCAATGGTTTAGAAAAGATACACAAAATTTGCAATAGGTTCAAGAGACCTTTTAAAGACATACACAGAGATTTGCCCTTCCCTGCTAAATATACTCCAGTATGTCTCACTGTTCTTTGCATGAAACTCAGATGAAATTACTATGCTTTCCAAAGTTCTACATAATCTGGTATCTATGAACTGCTCCAAACTCTTCTCAGCCCACACTCTTTTTCATACCCCATATCTTTGTTTCACAGGACTGTCGTTTCTCCAGAATCTCAGGATCCTTTGCATTAAAAAAAAAAAAAAAAATTAATTGGAGGGTAAGTACTTTACAATATTGTAGTAGTTTTGCCATACACTGACATGAATTAGCCATGGGTGCACATGTGTTCCCCATCCTGAACCCCCCTCCCATCTCCCTCCCCATCCCATCCCTCTGGGTCAACCCAGTGCACCAGCCCTGAGCACCCTGTCTCATGCACTGAACCTGGACTGGTGATCTATTTCACATATGGTAATATACATGCTTATTTAACTTCTATGCAGAGTACATCATGAGAAACGCTGGGCTGGAAGAAGCACAAGCTGGAATCAAGATTGCCGGGAGAAATATCAATAACCTCAGATATGCAGATGACATTACCCTATGGCAGAAAGTGAAGAGGAACTAAAAAGCCTCTTGATGAAAGTAAAAGTGGAGAGTGAAAAAATTGGCTTAAAGCTTAACATTCAGAAAATGAAGATCATGGGATCTGGTCCCATCACTTTATGGGAAATATATGGGGAAACAGTGGAAACAGTGTCAGACTTTTTTTTTTTAGGCTCCAAAATCACTGCAGATGGTGACTGCAGCCATGAAATTAAAAGGCGCTTACTCCTTGGAAGAAAAGTTATGACCAACCTAGATAGCATATTCAAAAGCAGAGACATTACTTTGCCAACAAGGGTCCGTCTAGTCAAGGCTATGGTTTTTCCAATGGTCATGTATGGATGTGAGAGTTGGACTGTGAAGAAAGCTGAGTGCTGAAGAATTCATGCTTTTGAACTGTGGTGTTGGAGAAGACTCTTGAGAGTCCCTTGGACTGCAAGGAGATCCAACCAGTCCATTCTGAAGGAGATCAGCCCTGGGTGTTCTTTGGAAGGAATGATACTAAAGCTGAAACTTCAGTACTTTGGCCACCTCATGTGAAGAGTTGACTCACTGGAGAAGACTCTGATGCTGGGAGGGATTGGGGGCAGGAGGAGAAAGGACGATAGTGGATGAGATGGCTGGATGGCATCACTGACTGGATGGACGTGAGTCTGAGTGAACTCTGGGAGTTGGTGATGGACAGGGAGGCCTGGCGTGCTGCGATTCATGGGGTCGCAAACAGTCGGACACAACCGAGTGACTGAACTGAAGTGAACTGAATATACATGTTTCAATGCTATTCTCTCAAATCATCCTACCCTTGCCTTCTCCCACAGAGTCCAAAAGTCTGTTCTTTACATTTGTGTTTCTTTTGAACTTTAAGATAAGAGATCAGATAAGATATAGTTGCTCAGTTGTGTTCAACACTTTGCATCTCCATGGACTGTAGCTTTCCAGGCTCCTCTTTCCATGGAATTCTCCATGCAAGAATACTGGAATGAGTAGTCATCCCCTTCTCCAGGGGATACCTTCCCAACCCAGGGTTCCAATTCAGGGTCTCCTGCATTGCAGATAGATTCTCTACTGCAACCATCTGAGCCACCAGGGAAGGCCTCTTATGCTAACAGGCCTTCTTACACTGCTATATTTAAAATGGATAAACAACAAAGTCCCTGTGCACAGGGAACTTGGCTAAATGCTATGTGGCAGCCTGGATGGGTGGGGAGTTTGGGGGAGAATGAATACATGTATGTGTATGGCTGAGTGGCTTTGCTGTGCACCTGAAACTATCACAATATTGTTAATCGCCTACACCCCAATACAAATAAAAAGATAAAAAAAATACTAATGGACCTTCTTGATCTATACCATGACTTTGTTTGCCTGGAAAGCTCTTCTCTTCATGCACATCTCAACTTAAACGTTTTCTCCTCAAGAGTCCTTTAACCAACCTTTCCAAACAGAAAAAAATTCATCTTGTTACTCTAACAGGCATCTTTCTTTAATTCCTTCACATCGTGTGTCTTGTTTATTTGTTTATTTGTTTATTGTTGGTTTTCTCCCATGGAGATATCAGCTCCATGAGATCAGGGAGCTTACTTGTCTCATCTAATGCTGTGTATGTAGTAGCTAGAATAGTATCTGGAATCAGATTGGTACTTAGTGAATATGTATATACTAAATGTGTATGAACAAATGAATCAGCTTGGTGGCTCAGTTGTGCTTCCTCTGGAGATGGGTGTGTATGTGTGTCTATATCTGTGCATATATGTATCTACCTGTATACATGTATGTTTGCATACCATAGTAGGTACTGGCATTGTTTCCTCAGCACTTATGCTCACTGTGTAATAGCCACCAATTTTGAATGGAATCAGCCCATCTACAGTTGTAGAGCAGTGCCCTGATTGCCTTAAAGTCAGTCTTATCATCTGGCCATACTTTTGATTCAGTGATGGCCATGTTGTTGTTCAGTCACTCAGGCCTGTCTGACTCTTTGTGACCCATGGACTGCAGCACGGCAGGCTTCCCTGTCCTTCACCATCTCCCAGAGTTTGCTCAAACTCATGTTCATTTGAGTCGATAATGCCATCCAACCATCTCATCCTCTGTCATCCCCTTCTCCTCCTGCACTCAGTCTTTCCCAGCATCAGGATCTTTTCCAATGAGTCAACTCTTTGCAACAGGTGGCCAAAGTATTGGAATTTCAGGTTTAGCATTAGTCCTTCCAATGAATATTCAGGGTTGATTTCCTTTAGGATGGACTGGTTGGATCTCCTTGTAGTCAAAGGGACTCTGAAGAGTATTCTCCAACACCACAGTTTGAAAGCATCAATTCATTGATGCTCAGCCTTCTTTATGGTCCAGCTCTCACATATAACCCAGTGGTGGGCATATAACTCAGAACTTTGGCATTTTGTTCAATGCTTGAGGAAGAGAAGTCCTATTCTGAGCCTCAACATGACCAAAGCAGCATCTAGTTCTAGTTTCTGCTGGTATCAGAGTGACAACCAAGAGAAGAGCCTGCTTGCATGTGAAAGCAGACATTCCAGAAGGCAGAGTGAAGAGAAAGTAACCAACTAGATTCAACAAACTGACTGACATGCTGGATCAAGCCTGAAGCCCAACCATGGGCTTTCCAGTTACACAGGGCACTGGGTTCACTCATTCACTGCTCAAGCAAGTACAAATTGGATTTTCTGTTACTTGCAAATAAAACACTGTACCTGACAATGGTGCTAAATTCTAATTACCATTAGCAGTTTGGGTATATTTTCTTCCAGTAAATTTTAAAGCTGTTAAAAGGTAAGATAGTTGTAACCAGAATGCACATATAGCTTCATATAATTTTCTTCTAGTTATTGTTATAGCATAAATATTGACTTTCATGCTAATTCTTATCTTCACAACCATAGTCTTGTTGATTATATAAATATCCACTGATTGCATACACTATAACTTAACCATTTGTCCATTTTTCAGACACATAGGGTATTACCACTTATGCTTTAATTTCTTCTCAAAATTCTCCAAGCCGGGCTTCAACAGTACATGAACCATGGACTTCCAGATGGAAGCTGGATTTATAAAAGGCAGAGGAACCAGAGATCAAATTGCCAACACCTGCTGGATCATCAAAAAAGCAAGAGTTCCAGAAAAAAACATCTACTTTTGCTTTATTGACTATGCCAAAGACTTTGTGTGGATCAAAACAAACTGTGAAAAACTCTTAAAAAGATGGGAACACCAGACCACCTGAACTGCCTCCTGAGAAATCTGTATGCAAGTCAAGAAGCAATAATTAGAACTGGACATGGAACAATAGACTGGTTCCAAATCAGGAAAGGGGTATGTCAAGGCTGTATATTGTCACCCTGCTTATTTAACGTCTATGCAGAGTACATCATGTGAAATACTGGGCTGGATGAAGCACAAGCTGAAATCAAGATTGCTGAGAGTAATATCAATAACCTCAGATATGCAGATGACAGCACCCTTATGGCAGAAAGCAAAGAGGAACAAAAGAGCCTCTTGATGAAAGTGAAAGAGGAAAGTGAAAAAGTTGGCCTAAAACTCAACATTCAGAAAACTAAGATCACACCATCTGGTCCCATCACTTCATAGCAAATAGATGGGAAAACAATGGAAACAGTGAGAGACTACTTTTTTGGGGCTTTGAAATCACTGCAGATGGTGACTGCAGCCATGAAATTAAAAGATGCTTGCTCCTTGGAAGAAAAGATATGACCAACCTAGACAGCATATTGAAAAGCAGAGACATTACTTTGCCAACAAAGGTCCGTCTAGTCAAGGCTATGGTTTTTCCAGTGGCCATGTATGGATGTGAGAGTTGAACTATAAAGAAAACTGAGTGCTGAAGAATTGATGTGTTTGAACTGTGGTGTTGGAGAAGACTCTTGAGAGTCCCTTGGACAGCAAGGAGATCCAACTAGTCACTCCTAAAGGAAATCAGTCCTGAATACTCATTGGAAGGACTGATGCTAAAGCTGAAACTCCAATACTTTGGCTACCTGATGTGAAGAGTTGACTCATTGGAAAAGACTTTGATGCTGGGAAAGATTGAAGGTGGGAGGAAAAGGGAATGACAGAGGATGAGATGGTTGGATGGCATCTCTGACTCAATGGACATGGGTTTGAGTAAGCTCTGGGAGTTGGTGATAGACAGGGAGGCCTGGCATGCTGCAGTCCATGGGTCACAAAGAGTCGGACACAACTGAGTGACTGAACTGAATTTAATTTCTTAATGCTTTTTACTCAGAAATTTAATTATTAGGTCATAATGTATGTAAATTGTTTTTCCTTTTGAAAGACAATGCCAAATTGCTCTTAAAAATGATTTATTTTTTTTAAATTTTTTTTTTTTTCTTTTCTTTTTAATTTTATTTTATTTTTAAACTTTACAATATTGTATTAGTTTTGCCAAATATCGAAATGAATCCGCCACAGGTATACCCGCATTCCCCATCCTGAACCCTCCTTCCTCTTCCTTACCCTCCCCTCCCTCTGGGTCGTCCCAGTGCACCAGCCCCAAGCATCTAGTACCGTGCATCGAATCTGGACTGGCGACTCGTTTCATACATGATATTATACATGTTTCAATGCTATTCTCCCAAATCTCCCCACCTTCTCCCTCTCCCACAGAGTCCATAAGACTGATCTATACATCGGTGTCTCTTTTGCTGTCTCATACACAGGGTTATTGTTACCATCTTTCTAAATTCCATATATATGTGTTAGTATACTGTATTGGTGTTTTTCTTTCTGGCTTACTTCACTCTGTATAATAGGTTCCAGTTTTATCCATCTCATTAGAACCGATTCAAATGTATTCTTTTTAATGGCTGAGTAATACTCCATTGTGTATATGTACCACAGCTTTCTTATCCATTCATCTGCTGATGGGCATCCAGGTTGCTTCCATGTCCTGGCTATTATAAACAGTGCTGCGATGAACACTGGGGTACACGTGTCTCTTTCCCTTCTGGTTTCCTCAGTGTGTATGCCCAGCAGTGGGATTGCTGGATCATAAGGCAGTTCTATTTCCAGTTTTTTAAGGAATCTCCACACTGGTCTCCATAGTGGCTGTACTAGTTTGCATTCCCACCAACAGTGTAAGAGAGTTCCCTTTTCTCCACACCCTCTCCAGCATTTATTGCTTGTAGACTTTTGGATTGCAGCCATTCTGACTGGAGTGAAATGGTATCTCATAGTGGTTTTGATTTGCGTTTCTCTGATAATGAGTGATGTTGAGCATCTTTTCATGTGTTTGTTAGCCATCTGTATGTCTTCTTTGGAGAAATGTCTATTTAGTTCTTTGGCCCATTTTTTGATTGGGTCATTTATTTTTCTGGAGTTGAGCTGTAGGAGTTGCTTGTATATTTTTGAGATTAGTTGTTTGTCCGTTGCTTCATTTGCTATTATTTTCTCCCATTCTGAAGGCTGCCTTTTCACCTTGCTAATAGTTTCCTTTGTTGTGCAGAAGCTTTTGAGTTTAATTAGGTCCCATTTGTTTATTTTTGCTTTTATTTCTGATATTCTGGGAGGTGGGTCATAGAGGATCCTGCTGTAATGTATGTCAGAGAGTGTTTTGCCTATGTTCTCCTCTAGGAGTTTTATAGTTTCTGGTCTTACGTTTAGAGCCCACTTTCACCATTACTATTCAACATAGTTTTGGAAGTTTTGGCCACAGCTATCAGAGCAGAAAAAGAAATAAAAGGAATCCAAATTGGAAAAGAAGAAGTAAAACTCTCAGTGTTTGCAGATGACGTGATCCTTTACATAGAAAACCCTAAAGACTCCACCAGAAAATTACTAGAACTAATCAATGATTATACTAAAGTTGCAGGATATAAAATCAACACACAGAAATCCCTTGCATTCCTATACACTAATAATGAGAAAACTGAAAGAGAAATTAAGGAAACAATTCCATTCACCATTGCAACGGAAAGAATAAAATACCTAGGAATATATCTACCTAAAGAAACTAAAGACCTATATATAGAAAACTATAAAACACTGGTGAAAGAAATCAAAGAGGACACTAATAGATGGAGAAATATACCATGTTCATGGATTGGAAGAATAAATATAGTGAAAATGAGTATACTACCCAAAGCAATTTATAGATTCAATGCAATCCCTATCAAGCTACCAACGGTATTCTTCACAGAGCTAGAACAAATAATTTCACAATTTGTATGGAAATACAAAAAACCTCAAATAGCCAAAGCTATCTTGAGAAAGAAGAATGGAACTGGAGGAATCAACCTACCTGACTTCAGACTCTATTACAAAGCCACAGTTATCAAGACAGTATGGTACTGGCACAAAGACAGAAATATTGATCAATGGAACAAAATAGAAAGCCCAGAGATAAATCCACGCACATATGGACACCTTATCTTTGACAAAGGAGGCAAGAATATACAATGGGTTAAAAACAATCTCTTTAACAAGTGGTGCTGGGAAAACTGGTCAACCACTTGTAAAGGCATGAAACTAGAACACTTTCTAACACCTTACATAAAAATGATTTAAATATTTAATACCATCAGCATTCTGCTTGTATTGGACTTTGTCACAATTTCACTTTTTAAAAAAAATTTAAATGCATTTAATATTTGATTTCTTGTATATTTTAATTTGCATTTTCTCTGATTCTTAATGTTTGGATAATTTCTCATATATATTTTATCATTGATATTTATTCCTTTGGGAAACATTTGTCACTTCATAGTTGGAATTTATAGTGAGCTTTTCAAACTCACTGCGGCCAATGCTATCAGTATCCTAGTGATATCTTCTGAGTTCTCATCACTCCCATGTACCCAGATAAATGACTTTCCCAGAAAACAGCAGAAGCTCTTTGCTTAAGAGATTTGTTGCTGGTGCTCACTTGATCCAAGAATGGGACAAGCATGAAATGCTTGATTCAAGTGCCCTTACACAAAGCAGAAGCATCCATCATTCAAAATCTGATAGGAGTTAGCATATAACTACCCCAGCTTCCTCTCCTTCATGTGGAAAACAGTGAGGCCAAGTCTTTACATTCTCACTCAGAGCACCCCAGTGGGACTGAGTTCCAGTTGTCCATATTGTCAGTTTCTTGATGATTCACATCATGTTGGCTGCTTTCCCTTTCCTGCATCATTTCTCACTCCTATATTGGTGCTTATTGACATCACCTTCCAAATAAATTCTGTGCTCAAAACCTTCTCCCAGTCTGTCTCTCTCTAGGGTATGCAACTTAAGACATGCATCAGGTGAGATTTACTATGGTATAATAACTTAATACTTACAGAGAATATAAAATCTTCCCTACTCTACATTAGAACTCCTCAAATTCAAAATGAAGCAGTTCACTTTTCTTTAGAAATAAACAGAAGTACTTGTACAATGTACATTCACTATTTAAAATTTCTTAAAACACATTAAAGAAAAAGAAGTAAAAATAGCTAATGATTTGTTATGATTTTTAATCTAAAAGGAATATTTATTTGTTATATTGTAGCTTTGGGATTTGTTTGTTTGTTTGTTTTTCCCCTCTGGGGGAATTCTTAGAGTTTTTGATAAGTACAAATTTCTTTCTCCCTAGGCTTCAATCGTCATGCTTTAAGGAAATCTTTTGAAAGGAAGGCAGCATCTGTTGCAATAACTAGGCCCTTTCATTAAATTTATCCTGTAAGAAAAGCCCACATAGTAACTGGTTTTTGACCTCAGTTCAAATAGAGCTTTGGCTAGGAAATTCTCAGAGGTAAAATAGCAAGAGTAATGGGAACTTTTCATATTTTAAAGTTTTCCAACAACCACAATGCACTTTTTTCCAGAATATATTTGGTTTGTGCTATTTGAAGTTCATCTGGAATTTAGATGGTGTTTTACAGATTTTATGAAGAGTCTATTATCCAGGTATATATGACCTACTGTTCTAAGGATTCATAACATAAAAAGAAATTCTTCTTTCAAAAGATAGTTTGTTGCTAAGACAATATCACAGCTATACATGTGTATCCTTTCCAAATACTGCATTTTAGAACTTCTAACTTCTTTGGATATTTCAGTATGAGATCCATAATTCAACTGATCTTAAATTCCCTTTAAAGTCATTTACTTCAAAGTCATGTCTTTGATTGCTAAGCCACAACTTCTAAATAATATTTTTAAAGAAATTTTTACAACTTCAATGGGCATTTCAGCACTTGTTGCTTTTGAGGCGAATAGGAGCATGTACCACCTACTAATAATGATTATTGGTTAACTTATTTCAAAGCATAATGAAATTGTTTCTGATGTATACTAGTGATGTTACAGGCTTATAGAATCACAATACTCACTCAAAATGTATGAAACCTGTAAGGAAGATTTTGCCGTTATAATTTAGAGAGATGTTCCATCCAGATCTTAACATTGTTGTAGAATATTGCACTTATGAACATCATGTGCTCAGGACTCGGGCTTTCTACAAGGCCAAAATGAGGTGTAAAGATTGGGATGTCTGAATAACTTAAGCTAAAAGCTGTTAGTATAATTGAGTGAAAGGGTTCAAGAGAGAGGGGGAGACTGAATGAAATCACCACAGACCTCCACCAGAGCCACTGCTTTAACAGTCCTCTTTATCTTGTAACTGAAATACTTGATCCCCGGTTTGGTCCATCCTAATCGGAGCTCAAGATTCAGAACACATCAGTCAAGAGGCTTCCTGGAAACCTATATTAGCTTAGCTGGCTGAAAAGTCTACTCCCTTCCAATGTTTATGAGGCAAATTCCTAGGTCCATATCACATAATGGCTCCAAATACCAATAATACCCTCATTGTGAAAAACTAGGTGTGGTCTGATCAAGTTACCTGATGCAGAGGCAGAGTCCCAAGTGCTGTTCCTGCTCCAGCTCTCCCGGCAAATCTAAACTGTCTGTTGCAGAGTAATCTGAGGAATCCCCAAGTACAACTGATACTATCAAAACTGGAGTATCAGCATATTCTGACTGGATCACAGAAAGGATCTTCTATATAGATGTGATGTTTCCTGAATGTGTGGTTTTTAAAAATCAGAAGTGAATTATACTCTCAAGATAGCTCAAGCTAGGTACCTGAGATCCAGAAACTCTAAAACAGGCTCCAGCACCCTTAAGTACTATATAGTCACATATCATAGCTAATTGTGCACTAAATTTATGTTACATCACTGGGAATAGTCCAAGGAAACTCAATAATGCCTGTTTATTAAATTTCATGCTATGATTATCAAGCAAGCACAACAAAGCTAAAATATATTCTACGGGAACTTCAACTGCTTAAAAGGTGTCCAATGGAAACGTTATATTTTTTGGTGATATTTAAATAATGATCACCATCTCACTCATAGTCACATGATTATGGAGAAACATTATGTTTCACATTTCCAAAGATAAACCACACATTATTCCATTATTTCTCAGCCCTGTTTGACTTTGAAAGTGCTGGGATATCTGTTGTCCTGTTTATTAGTAAAAAGCAACTTTTAGGTGAAGTATGCACTTGATTCATAGACTAAAAAAACACTGTAAGTGTGGGTTCACCCATTCACTTGGCATATATTTTTAAACTTATTTATTGTAATTGGAGGATAATTTACAATATTGTGATGGGTTTTGCCATACATCAACATGAATGGGCCATAGGTATACATGTGTCCTGAACCTCCCTCCTTCCTACCCCATCCCTCTAGGTCATCCCAGAGCACCAGCTTTGGATGCCCTGCTTCATGCAGGGAACTCACACTGGTCATCTATTTTATATTTCAATGCTATTTTCTCAAATCATCCCACCCTTGCCTTCTCCTGCTGAGTCCAAACATTCTTTATATATAATGATGTCTCCATCTATGAATGAGGTGCAGGCTGGTTTGAGGTACATTTCTCAAAGAAATACAGCTCACAAGTAGAGAGTGGCTACTGTAAGGTTGTCAAATATACTGTGTAAAATTGGAACCAATTTGGAGGTTTAAAACTAATATAAAAATTAAAAAAGGAATTATTTAAAAATATCTATGTCATATCTAAATTCTGTGTGTGTGTGCTAAGTCACTTCAATTGTGTCTGACTCTTTTGCAACCCCATGGACCATAACCTGCCAGGCTCCTCCGTCCATGGGATTTTCCCGGCAAGATTACTAGAATGGGTTGCCGTAACCTTCTCCAGGGGATCTTCCTAACCCAGGGATCGAACGCATGTCTCTGGCGTCTCCTGCCTTGCAGGCTGATTCTTTATTTAAGTTATGTAGTTGATAGCAAAAAATGAGGTGAAACTTTGGAACTGTTGAGTTTGTTTTTGTTTTCTTTTAATATATAAGAACTGATTTTCCTTCTTATGAAGCAAACTCAGCATTGGGATCCAGGCTGATGTGGTGGCTTCATTCAGTAGGCATACAAATCCCTTGTAAATTTCGGCTCTACCATCCTTAGCAATGACTTCTGACTGCAAAGTCGCTTCATGGTCCAAAATGGCAGTTGGAGCTTCAACCTTTACCTCTGTCCTATGGGCATCAGGAAAAACAAAGGCAGGGAGGACAAAGGGGACAACCTGGCCTTGGTAGACATACCCTGTTGGAAAAAACTTTAAAGTCCTACCTTATGCTTTTGCCTACATCATTTGATCATAAATTAGTCACACAACCAAACCTAGTCTTTCAGCTGATTACATTGCCACCGTGAATATTACTGAAAAAAAGGAGGAAAGGGTATTGGTTGAGCAAATACACTGTATATTTGTGTATATATGTGTGCTCATTCAGACCTACTTTCTAGTCTTCCTCATCCTGCTATGGGCTCCAGGAGAGACACCTCAATGACGTATAGCCACCAGCCTTCAATCTGTGGCTTTCCTTTGAGTTTGGACAATGAGACACCCCAATGGGAGCCTGAAAGTGGGGGGGAGGGAAGTGAAAGAGCCTTTATTCCTTCTGCTCAAGCCAAGTCCAAACCCTTACAGATGGAAACTTGTTATTCTTCAAATGAGATCTTTTAACTCGATTTGTCTTCTTTCTTTGATAAAGTTGTACCACCCCTCCCCATACTATTTTAAGAAAATCAAGTACTTGCTTTCTAATTCTTAAGCAAAGTTTCAATTCACTGAGTGAATGCAAGTCTTATTTTCCAATTCACAGAAGGACAGTTACAACTGAAAATCATTTACAAATTATCTGCCTTCCTACCTTGTGGTTTAATATATTATGTACACTCCTTTTTTTTTGGCTGTCAGCCTCAGAGGTCTACATTATAAGCCACCAGGAAGGTGCAGTTTCAGGCAAGTGGGAGAGGAAATGTCATTCATGGTCCACAGATTGGCCAGCAATGTGTCTCTCATAAAGGTGAGAGGATGTTTACTTTAACAATCCAGATCTCCATGCTGTACTTTTCCTGATTTAGAATTTATTTTAGTTAGTAAAAATAGAGTGTCACCCAAACTTAGTCATTTGAGATTAGAAATATTTTAGAAATTACTTCATTTCAGGGATTTCTAATATTAAGATTATCTCCCCAATGTTGCCTAATTTAAATCCATGTTATGCTTATTAAAAATGCCACCCTTTTCTTTGAAGAGCTATTTCCTGTCCACAGAGGAGTCGGTGTACAATTTGGCTAAAAGACTGCATACCATTCTGTTGGGAGAGTTGGCTTCATACAAATTAATGCAGCCAGAGCAAACGAGATTGCTTTGGCATGGTCTTTGCTTAAATATGCAGCAAAAGCAAAAACTATTTCAATGAGCAGGGACACTTAGTCTGCTTTTTTGCTCTTATTGAAACAATTACCTTTCCTTTCCCAAACTCTCAGATACACCCTTGCTTTACCAGGCCACAGATAAAGCACTGCTTTCTATAAAGCAGAAGTTCTCAAACACGACCATACATTTGGATCACTGAATAACTTTTCAGAGTCCTAGTCCCTGGATTTCACTCCATCCCAAGTACATCAAGATCCTGGAGTGGGGCTGGACATTAAAGCTTTTAAGGCACCCAAGGTGATTCCAACGTGCAGCCATGGTTGAGCACCACTGCTATAAAAGGACACGGTTCAAGGTGTGTGTAGAATGTGGGTTTAATTTATGTGTCCCACTCAGGCAGCCCTTCCTCATTTAGCTATGATGGAGTGTGGTTAAACAGGCTAAGAGCTAACTGAGCAAAGATCTCCCTCCCCTCCATCTTTCTTCACCCAGGGGAAAATCTGCTAAAACGAAATCAGAAAGCATGCTAAGACTTTGTTTTATCTCATACCAGGGAGAATTTCTTGCTGCAAGGATATCAAATTGACTTAGCTCTATAATTTCAAGTGACGCAGTATGTGTGTGGGGGATGACATATTAGCTCATGTGTGTTGACTGTAGTGAATGTTCTTCATTTTATACAAAAAATTCCATTAACTGTAGACTTGACTTTCTTTAAGGGATTTCTTAATTGATGACTTGATGTTAATTTGGTTACAATATAAAGCATGTTTATTCTATAAACTACAGTCTCTAGTTGCATCTGTTAATGAAAGTTAATCTTTGTGCAAATTGAGGCACTGAAACAAGTTTATGTACACAAACGAAAGGTAATGAGTAGAGGAAAAATGTAAAAAAAAAAAAAAAAAAAAACTTTACTTTTATTGACAGAATTAAGCCTTAGTAGTTATTTCAACATGACAGAACAGAAAGTGTTCTTGGACATCTACCTGAAATGTCAAACCTATTAGATTTCTAGTTTCCATTGTTATGTGGGCTTGGTGCCAACTTGAGCTAACTAATAGACATATTTTCAAACTGCTTATGTCCCAACTGTCTTAGAAGTACAGACTAAGAATGCTGCTGCTGCTGCTGCTAAGTCACTTTAGTCATGTCTGACTCTGTGCGACCCCATAGATGGCAGCCCATCAGGCTCCCCTATCCCTGGGATTCTCCAGGCAAGAACACTGGAGTGGGTTGCCATTTCCTTCTCCAATGCAGGAAAGTGAAAAGTGAAAGTGAAGTCGCTCAGTCGTGTCCAACTCTTTGCGACCCCATGGACTGCAGCCTTCCAGGCTCCTCCATCCATAGGATTTTCCAGGCAAGAGTATTGGAGTGGGGTACCATCGCCTTCTCCGAGACTAAGAATGAGGGTCCCAGAATTATACATCATTCCACTGCTCAATACAAATCTTATTTACATGAGTCACAATCATATTATGTTCTAAGTTAAAGATACCAAATTTTACAATAGAAAATGTAAATCTAGTTCCATTACTTTAGGCTAGAAGATATAGTCACACACCACAACAAGATGGTAAAGTATACACAGAAGGCTCTCTAACTAAAAGATACATGAATAGGCAAATAATTTCTACCCATAGTGTTCAACACTCTACCTGAAACCATCCTTGACAAATCCCAGGTCGTCTCTCCACGGCAATTTCCCCATCACTTGGCCTCTTAGACAGGACTCTGCTCATGTCTTCCCATAACTTGATTAATCCGCACATTCATCTCTTGGACAGCTTAACTCTACTGACCATTAAGCTCTTTCTAACGAAAAACCCTAATTATCCTGCTGATATGAGAGTTTATTCTTATTGTCATTCCTCAATGAACACAGTGAAAAGAAGACCATCCTGTGGCTTACTTAAAGATACTCTTGCAGAATTTGAAACTGCAAAATGTATGATTTGGATAAAACATAGGCACATGGCCAAGATTGGATGGGAAAAAGTGTATGATTAGTTAGCTCTTTTTTTGACCCTGGTTGCTTTTATATTTTTGAGCATATTTAAGAGTTGATTTAAAGTCTTTTTCTAATATGTTCAACATCTGCTCTTTCTTGAGAAGAATTCCAGGTAATTTCTTTTTTTCCTGTGAATGGTCAGATGTTCTCGTTTCTTTGCATGCCTCCCTCATAACTCTTTGTTGAAAACTAAGTATTTTGAATATTATGTGATGACTCTGAAAATCAGATTCTTTCCCCTTCTCAGTGTTTGTTGTTGCTGCTTGTTATGGGCTGGAATTGTTTCTTTGTTTAGTGAATTATATAAACCATGGTAAAATATACATATTAAAATTTCCCATTTTAACCATTTTAAAGTATATGGTCCAGTGGCATTAAGTGAATTCATATTGTTGTGCTGTGCTATCATCACTATCAGCATCTCCAGAACTTTTTTATTTTCGCAAACCACAACTCTGTCCTCATTAAGCAATAACTCCTCATTCTCCTCAACAGCCCATGGAAACTACCACTTTACTTTTTGCCTTGAGAAATGGACGATTGCCTGCCATATCAGTAAACCAAAGATGGCACAGTCATCAGCAACTGCAGCCATCGCAGATGGTGAGCCAGTGAGCCCCGAGGGAACAGGAAGGAAAGAACACCTGCCATCCAGCAGCCATCAGACTGCAGCCACTTCCTGAGGAGGGTATGGGGCAAGGCTAGGTTAAATGTCACAGAGCTCTCATATAGTGTTTAAGTGGCATTTGCCTTGATTTACCTTTTGCTTGGTTCCTTTAAATCTTTGACCATTTTTCATGTTTGATTATGATAAGTTTTACTAGTTTTATTGGTGTTTCTGTGGAGGAGTGGACCCTTGGAATTCCCAGTCTTCTATTTTTGCTGACTTTATCACTAAACCTCACATTTATAACTTTATACTTTTAATAGGGTTATTCAGTTCAGTTCAGTTCAGTGTCTCAGTCGTGTCCGACTTTGCGACCCTATGGACTGCAGGACGCCAGGCCTCCCTGTCCATCACCAACTACCGGAGTTTACTCAGACTCATGTCCATTGAGTCAGTGATGCCATCCAACCGTCTCATTCTCTGTCATCCCCTTCTCCTACTGCCTTCAATCTTTCCCAGCATCAGGGTCTTTTCAAATTTGTCAGTTCTTTGCATCAGGTAGCCAAAATTTTGGAGTTTCAGCTTTAGCATCAGTCCTTCCAATGAATATTCAGGACTGATTTCCTGTAGGATGGACTGGTTGGATCTCCAAGGGAGACTGGCTGCAGTCCAAGGGACTCTCAAGAGCCATCTCCAACACCAGGTTCAAAATCATCAATGCTTTGGCACTCAGCTTTTTTTATAGTCCAACTCTCAAGTCCACAGATGACTACTGGAAAAACTATCACTTTTACTAGATGGACCTTTGTTGGCAAAGTAATGTCTCTGCTTTTTGATATTCTGTCTACGTTGGTCATAGCTTTTCTTCCAAGGAGCAAGTGTCTTTTAATTTCATGGCTGAAATCACCATCTGCAGTGAATTTGTAGCCCAAGAAAACAAAGTCTGTCACTGTTTCTACTGTTTCCCCATCTATTTGCCATGAAGTGATGGGACCAGATGCTATGATCTTAGTTTTCTGAATGTTGAGTTTTAAGCCAATTTTTTCACTTTCCTCTTTTACTTTCATCAAGAGGTTTTTTAGTTCCTCTTCACTTTCTGCCATAAAGGTGGTGTCATCTGCATATCTGAGGTTAGTGATATTTCTCCCAGCAATCTTGATTCCAGCTTGTGCTTTATCCAGCCCAGCATTTCTCATGATGTACTCTGCATATAAGTTACATAAGCAGGGTGACAATATACAGCCTTGGCAGACTCCTTTTCCTATTTGGAACCAGTCTATTGTTCCATGTCCAGTTCTAACTGTTGCTTCCTAATTTGCATACAGATTTCTCAGAGGCAGGTCAGGTGGTCTGCTATTCGCATCACTTTCAGACTTTTCCACAGTTTACTGTGATCCAGTCAAAGACTTTGGCATAGTCAAAAAAGCAGAAATAGATGTTTTTCTGGAACTCTCTTGCTTTTTCAATGATCCAACAGATGTTGGCAATTTGATCTCTGGTTGCCTTTTCTAAATCCAGCTTGAATATCTGCAAGTTCACGGTTCACATACTGTTGAAGCCTGGCTTGGAGAATTTTGAGCATTACTTTGCTAGTATGTGAGATGAACACAATTGTGTGGTAGTCTGAGCATTCTTTGGCATTGCCTTTCTTTGGGATTGAAGTCTTCCCTGGTGGCTTAGAGGTTAAAGCATCTGCCTGCAATGTGGGAGACCTGGGTTCGATCCCTGGGTCAAGAAGATCCCTTGGAGAAGGAAATGGCAATGCGCTCCAGTATTCTTGCCTGGAGAATCCCATGGATGGAGAAGCCTGGTGGGCTACAGTCCACAGGGTCGCAAAGAGTTGGACGCAACTGAGCGACTTCACTTTCTCTGGGATTGAAATGAAAACTGACCTTTTCCAGTCAGTTTTAACCTTTTTAATAGGGTTGAATTGGATTGACACGGCAGGTCAAGCAGAGGATTATGATGTCAAGCCAGTGGTATGAGCTTTGAAGTAAAAGAGGCAGGTCTGATACAATCTGGACACACATCCCCTCTTTTTTCCCCTTCTCAACTTACATCATATAATTCAGAAGCATGAGGTAAACACCAACTCACAGTCTGACCATCCACCACCACCTGGAGGGTGGCATCTCACTGAATGTAAGAACTTAGCTTTAGCTGTTTGAGGCAGCTTTTACAATGTAAGTACTTCTGAGACATACTTTCTCCCTCCTACTTGGTCTTAAGACTTCTCTGGCAAGGTCACACACTTGCATTTTCTATAAATTTCTGGCTGTATTTTAATTTTTAAGTGTTTCTCTCAAATGTGACAAGTTAAAAGCAAGTGGAAACAATTTGCTTTAATGGTAAGTTTGGATCCAGTGTGTATATTAGGGTAGGTTAAGGTGCCCGCTGTCTTCATAAATGCTACAGGAGCTATTGGTTGTCAGGGCTTCATTACAAGCATCAGAAAATTGCTTAAGTTGGAGGGGAATAGACTATAATTTCCATGTCTGCCCCAAATAATCAGTTACTGACAACTCAGACAATTCTTACCAATAAAGATAAATCCAACTTTCTCTTTTCCATCAAAAATTAGCATATTATTTTCAGAAAGAATTTTTTGAGTAATTTCTAGACCTGACTAAAATTACATGAAAGAACAGTGAGTCAGTCATATGACTGAATTTTAAATAAATAGAATTTTAATCAGTGACCATGAGTGTCTGTGGATATGCTGAGCACCCCATCTTTGCATGATCAAAGGTCTATCTGATAATAACCAAAACATCTAGGTTAATGTTATGATTGAAAAATTCTTTGAATTAAAGATCTTTCTGTGATTTATGTCAAAGAGTGTTCTGCCTATGTTTCCCTCTAAGAGTTTTATAGTTTCTGGCCTTATTTTTAGGTCTTTGATCTATTTTGAGCTTTTTTGTGTGTGTGGTATTAGGGAGTAAATTTCATTCTTTTACATGTAGCTATCTAGTTTACCCAGCACCATGTATTGAAGAGACTATTAATGAAAATAAAAATAAAAACAAATGGGACCTAATTAAACATAAAAGCTTTTGCACAGCAAAGGAAACCATAAAATGAAAAGAAAACCCTCTGAATGGGAGAAAATATTTGCAAACAAAGCAGCCAAAAAGGGATTAATTTCCAATACATATAAATAGCTCATGCAGCTCAATATTAAAAAACAAACAAACCAATCAAAACTGGGCAGAAGATCTAAATAGAAATTTATCCAAAGAAGACATACAGATGGCTAAAAAACACATGAAAAGATGCTATTCAGTTCAGTTCAGTTCAGTTCAGTCGCTCAGTCGTGTCCGACTCTTTGTGACCCCATGAATAGCAGCATGCCAGGCTTCCCTGTCCATCACCAACTCCCGGAGTTCACTCAGACTCATATCTATTGAATCAGTGATGCCATCCAGCCATCTCATCCTCTGTCATCCCCTTCTCCTCCTGCCCCCAATCCCTCCCAGCATCAGAGTCTTTTCCAATGAGTCAACTCTTCGCGTGAGGTGGCCAAAATACTGGAGTTTCAGCTTTTGCATCATTCCTTCCAAAGAAATCCCAGGGCTGATCTTCTTCAGAATGGACTGGTTGGATCTCCTTGCAGTCCAAGGGACTCTCAAGAGTCTTCTCCAACACCACAGTTCAAAAGCATCAATTCTTCAGCGCTCAGCCTTCTTCACAGTCCAACTCTCACATTCATACATGACCACAGGAAAAACCATAGCCTTGATTAGACGAATCTTTGTTGGCAAAGTAATGTCTCTGCTTTTGAATATGCTATCTAGGTTGCTATTAGAGAAATGCAAATCTAAAGTACGTGAGGTATCACCTCACACTGGTCAGAATGACCATCATCAAAAAATCTACAAACAATAAATGCTGGAGGGGATGTAGAGAAAAGGGAACCTTCCTACGTTGTTGCTTGGAATGTAAACTGGTATAGCCACTATGGAGAACAGTATAGAAGTTACTTAAAAAACCAAAAATAGAGCTACCATATGATCCAGCAATCTAATCCTGGGCATGTATCTGGAGAAAAGTATAATTGGAAAAGTTACATGCACCCCAGTGTTCATTGCAGCTGTATTTACAATAGCCAGGACATGGAAGCAACCTAAATGTCTACCAACTGAGGGATGGATAAAGAAGATTTGGTACACATATACTTAGCCATAAAAAAGAACAACGTAATGCCATTTGTAGCAACATGGATGGTCCTAGAGATTGTCATACTGAGTGAAGTATGTCAGACAGAAAAAGATAAATACCACATAATATTGCTTATATGTGGAATCTAAGAAAAGAGTACAAATGAACAAATCTACAAAACAGAAATAGAGTTACAGATGTAGAAAACAAACTTATGGTTACAGGAGGTAAACAGGAGAGGGAAAACTGGGAAGACTGGGATTTACTTATACACACTACTATATATAAGAGATAACTACTAAGGGTCTGCTGGGCTTCCCTGGTGGCTCAAGAATCTGCCTGCAATGCAGGAAGTGCAGGAGACTCAGGTTCGATCCTGAGTCTGGAGAAGTTCTCTGCAGGAGGGCATGGCAACCCACTCCAGTATTCTTGCTTGCAGACTCCCATGGACAGAGGAGCCTGGTGGGCTACAGTCCATAGGGTCACAAAGAGTGGGGCACAACCGAAAGAAGTTAGCAGGCACGCATGCAAGGATTTAATTATAGCACAGGGAACTCTACTGAACACTCTGTAATGGCCAATATGGGAGGAGAGTCTAAAAATGAGTGGATATATGTATATAAATAAGTCAATCAAAAAAAAATAAGTCAATCATTTTTCTGTACACTTGAAATTAACACTACATTATAAATCAACTATACTTCAATAAGGTTTCTTTTTTTTTAAGAAAAAAAGAAAAATTCTTTTAGTTAATGTGTCTAATCTCTTGGGTATCTGTCAGCTTCCTTCAACCTGATCCTGTGATCACATCCATCTCTCTTCTCCCAGTTTAATCATTTTGCTTTTTTCAAATCATAAACAATTCTGCCTATTCATTAATATCAAGCAATAGGGCAATAGGACTAGAGAAAGACACAAGTAAACGGAATTGTGCTATATTCCACATATTGGAAATCTTTCTGATGTATGAAATGTCAGTGTGTAGAATTTACTTATCTGGCTACTTTGAAGGATATTAAAATGTGGGAAAATTTTTCTCAATGCAACTTTAGATATTCAATATGAGGCCCTATTTTAAAAGGGAACAAAATAAAAGCAATCACAGATTTTACCAAGAAACTGATTTTTTTTTTTTTTTTAACTTGGCCATTGACAGGGTAAGTTTCAATTTTCTGGAGAGTTTCTTTAAATAGAACAGTACTGATTCCAGTAATTTCACATGAATTAGATCATACCATAGGCTGAATTTGAATTTAGCTTCCAAGCTAAAGTAGAAAAAAACCCCAAACAGATAATACCAGTATTGTTAATCAGGAACTCAGAAGCTGGGCAATATCTTTAGTTAATATTGCTGCTGCTGCTGCTAAGTCGCTTCAGTTGTGTCCGACTCTGTGCGACCCCATAGATGGCAGCCCACCAGCCTCCCCCGTCCCTGGAATTCTCCAGGCAAAAACACTGGAGTGGGGTGCCATTTCCTCCTCCAATGCATGAAAGTGAAAAATGAAAGTGAAGTCGCTGAGTCATGTCTGATTCTTCTCGACCCCACGGACTGTAGCCTACCAGGCTCCTCCGTCGATGGGATTTTCCAGGTGAGAGTACTGGAGTGGGTTGCCATTGCCTTAGCATTCCTTTATTGAGATGTGATTGATATACAGATAATGTACTGTGTTCAGTTCAGTCACTCAGTCATGTCCAGCTCTTTGCGACCCCATGAATCGCAGCACGCCAGGCCTCCCTGTCCATCACTAACTCCCAGAGTTCACTCAGACTCACATCCATCGAGTCAGTGATGCCATCCAGCCATCTCATCCTCTGTTGTCCCTTTCTCCTCCTGCCCCCAATCCCTCCCAGCATCAGAGTCTTTTCCAATGAGTCAACTCTTCACATGAGGTGGCCAAAGTACTGGAGTTTCAGCTTTAGCATCATTCTTTCCAAAGAACACCCAGGGCTGATCTTCTTCAGAATGGACTGGGTGGATCTCCTTGCAGTCCAAGGGACTCTCAAGAGTCTTCTCCATCACCACAGTTCAAAAGCATCAATTCTTCGGCACTCAGCTTTCTTCACAGTCCAATGTACTGTGTAGATCACAACAAACTGTGAAAATTTCTTCAAGAGATGGGAATACCAGACCACCTTACTTGCCTCCTGAGAATTCTGTAGGCAGGTCAAGAAGCAACAGCTGGAACTGCACATGGAATAACAGACTGGTTCCAAATTGGGAAAGAAGTATGTCAAGGCTGTGTATTGTCACCCTGCTTATTTAACTTATATGCAGAGTACATCATGAGAAACATGGGGCTGGATGAAGCACAAGCTGGAATTAAGATTGCCAGGAGAAATATCAATAACCTCAGATAGGCAAATGACATCACACTTATGGCAGAGAGTGAAGAAGAACTAAAGAGCCTCTTGATGAAAGTGAAAGAGGAGAGTGAAAGAGCTGGCTTAAAACTCAACATTCAAAAAATGAGGATCATGGCATCTGGTCCCATCACTTCATGGCAAATAGATGGGAAACAGTGGCTGACTTTATTTTCTTGGGCTCCAAAATCACTGCAGATGGTGATTGCAGCCATGAACTTAAAAGACACTTACTCCTTGGAAGGAAAGTTATGATCAACCTAGACAGCATATTCAAAAGCAGAGACATTACTTTGTCAACAAAGGTCTATCTAGGCAAGGCTATAGCTTTTCCAGCAGTCGTGTATGGATGTGAGAGTTAGACTATAAAGAAAGCTGAGCACCGAAGAATGATGCTTTTGAACTGTGGTGATGGAGAAGACTCTTGAGAGCCCCTTGGACTGCAAGGAGGTCCAACCAGTCCATCCTAAAGGAAATCAGTCCTGAATATTCATTGGAAGGACTGATGTTGAAGCTGAGACTCCAGTACTTTGGCCACCTGATGTGAAGAGCTGACTCATTTGAAAAGACCCTGATGCTGGGAAAGATTGAAGGCAGGAGGAGAAGAGGACGACAGAAGATGAGATGGCTGGATGGCATCACTGACTCGATGGACATGGGTTTGGGGAAACTCTGGGAGTTGGTGATGGACAGGGAGGCCTGGCGTGCTACAGTTCATGGGGTCGCAAAGAGTCAGACAGGACTGAGCGACTGAACTGAATCTTGTTAGTACCTTTAAAAATTTAAGCCACTTTAGTGAATATATAGTTGTAGAATAGTTTTTTTTGGGGGGGGTGGGTAGTAAATGATTTTATTAAGGCTCCTATTTTTCTCTAGATTCATTTGCTAATTTTTTTGTTTTTAAAATATTTCTACATTCCCAAATGCTATCAATAGTTGCACACAAGAATAAGAAAAACATTATGCACACAAGATTAGAAAAACAAATGTTTCATTGTTTATGTGTGCAAATATCAGAAGCAGGCACATGGCAGAAAGTATACCTGTATAAGAATCTGGAGTTGGTTTTTTTTTGAGGGGGTTGATTTTTTTTAAATTTTCTTTTTTGGCTGCACCTCTGGGCATGCAAGATCCTAGTTCCAGACCAGGGATTGAACCTGCTGTACCTGCAGTGGGAGAGCAGAGTCCCTAGGAAAGTCCGGTTGTTTTGTTATTTTAATAAAAAGCATTCAAAGACTGAGAACTCTGTGGATCTTAAAACAAGATTTCTAGGCATCAGATTCTTGTTTTATTTCAGGAAGTTATTTCACTTTGAACTTGCAGTTGTGTTGCCCTCATGGACCAACATTCGCTAACTGAGATGTTTGGCATTCCACTAAAACTTCAATGGCAAATCTAAACAGTGAGAAACTGTCCACATTCTGCCTTACAGCAAAACCCAAAGGAACCCTGAAATTGCCTTTTTTGTACTTGTAACGAGTGTGCCTTTTGAGTTGTGATTACTGTGTGTGTCATGAGAAACTATTGAATGCACACAGGTTATAAAATCACCCTGGTCCTGATATCTGACATAACTATGGCCTCCACTTGGGAACTGGGCACAAAGCTCAGCTGCTGAAGCTTCAGCCCCACACCACAGAATGCAGTTATGGATGCAAATAGGACTGTTTTTAGGGGTCATTGCATCTATGAGTGTGCAGCTCAGGAGGAGCTTTCTTTAGACACATGCTCCTTGCTTACCAACCCAAGATTATCCTGGATTCTTAGTAACTCCCCAAGGTGATTAACACATAATCACTATGAAATCAGCTTGAAAATGCTTTTCCAGGTATAAAACTTACAACCTGGATGGGGAACTGGGAGTGCTGGGCCACATGTGAAATGTCTGCTGCCTGGGGGTGGCGATGCGGGGAATGGCGTCGGGCTATGCACCTGGAATTTAGTCCACCACACTCAGCCGGTCAAAGAGCAAGTATTCACTATGGAACTGCACATGTACGTGTGTGGTGGCAGGGAGTGGCTCTGGCATCTGGCTATGCACCTGGAATTTAGTCTACCACACTCACTTGGTCAAAGAGCAAGTATTCACTATGCAATTGCACATGTATGTGTGTGGTGGTTGTGGTGGGGGGGTGGGGGTTGGCCTTACATTTCTTTCCTAATGAACTTTTTAAATTTATAAAACAAAGCAGAGGCAGAAATGTAATCCCAGCAAAGTCCAATCCATTGTATTCTAGTTGGCATCCTATTTTTTGTAAGGGCAGTTCAACCTGAAATGCTGACACAATTTCCCAGAAGTTAATCAGGTATTGATTGTTTTCCCCATCCTTCATTCTCCTATTTCTCTCCTCTATCCACATCCCTAAAAATCTAGCAAATATGGTGGAACACCAAGAGCCAAGGATGTCTATTCAGAGAAGTAATAAATATTGAGGTAGGGAAATAGAACTTCAATGTCTTCTCTACACAGTAAGCAAAGGAAGAAATCTCTTTTTATTTTTTTAAACCATATTCACATTTTAATAGTTATTTTATTGATTATTTACTTATTTAGTTGCATCAGGTCTCTGGGGTGGCACACAGGATCTTCCCTGTGGCATGTGGGATTTTATTTCTGTATTTATTTTTTAGTCGCAGCATGAGGACTCTTAGTTGTAACAGGTGGGGATTGAGTTCCTGGGACTCTTGCATTGGCACCATGGAGTCTGAGCCACTCACTGTACCACGAGCGAAGTCCTCAGAAGAAATGTACTTTGAATCTGGGTTGGGCAGGTGCCAAAATAATCACAATAATACTAAAATATTTAGTAACCCACACGGCAGGCACACAGATCACCTAGAACAGCTGGTGTCTGTAACACAAGACGAGGGTCTTGGAATCTCCTGTCGTGGTCTTTTTGACCCTCATTTGTGGAATCACGGGCAGAAACTTGTACCAGGGCAGTGGCCAAGTCCTCTAGAGACTTTGGAGAAGCAGCTCTTTACTAACTGATATAAAAGTACTTCAATATTTTAACAATTAGTTGGACATAATAGTCTGATAAGCCTAGCCTTAAGCCTCAAATCTCAATTTAATCTCAGCTTTTCAAGAATACCAAGCCCGCTCTCTCAGTTTGCATTGTTCTTTCAGAAGTAGATCTTCTTACAGAAATCCAAAGTCATTCCCTTTCACAGAAAAATCTAAAACCAAGACAAGGATTCTAACACAAGTAATTTATTCGGAAAATACTGGTGGGCAACGGAAGTGAGAAGGGAAGGGGGGCAGTGAGGCAGTGGTATGGGGCAGTGAGGCAGTGGTACACAGCAGTGAGCACTTGGATGACAGGCCTTTGTCACTGGGGCCCTCTGCGGACGCTGTGGCCAGCTGGGGCTGAGGAACCGAGTGTTAACTCCCGGACAGCACGGGCTGCAGGCTGCTTCTGGGAGTGCTCACCCCCAGTGCCCAAATGGACTGTCCATCAGAGAAAGCCCTGGGCAAAAACATCCAGTTACAGGGTGGGAGACAGCAGAGAGCGCAGGACAGACAGGAAAGGTCACCACCACCCAGAACACCTCCATCAGGCCTTTAGAAGACATGAGGCCCATGAAAGAGGAAAGCTGAGTACACATTTCAGTTGGAACCAAGAAAAGTGACCAAGTGTTTAGAAATACAAAAAATGTTTCTCATAAATTAGAATAAAAGACTGAGAATATTTACTTTTTAAAGCAGATATTTATTTACTGCTCTGATCTACTCATTAAAAAAAAATTACAGTAGATCTCTTCTCATATAAAGATTTTTTTTTTTTTTTGTAGCATTTGTTAGAGCCAACTTAAAGGTAAAATTTCTTCCCTTCTAGAAAATCCCAATTAAACTAAAACTAAAAAAATCCCAATTTAGCAAGAAAGGAATTTATGAGTGATTTGTGGTGAAATGCAGTCACTAATATTTTACATTCAAGACAATTTTGATATTACACTCAATTCAAATTATTCCTGTTAATCAGCCCGGATCTTATTTAATGCAGAGCCTAAATGTCTGTTCTTCGTCCACCTCACTTCTCTGTTTTAGAATCTAAATTGGTATAGCTCTTAGTTTGGTCCTGGTAAAAATTTCATCATTCAGAGAAAGAAAGAGAGGGAGAGAGAATGGATTAGCTAGTAAGCTGGGATTCTCCAACATCTTAACTGCTCAGGCTTATTCTTTTAATTCATTACACATCATGAATTTCATGTAAGGTTTGCAAGAAACCATAGAAAAAACTTAAAAGCAAAGCATTGGTTTAAAGTTTGACACTAAGAATAACTCAAGGCACTGTGATGGTCCAGAGAACGAAGGGAGGTTTGGGAAGAGTATGAGCTAGGGCTTACTTTAGTAGTCAGAGCTAAATGGTATGTACAATGGAATCACTTTGCTTTACACAGATTACACAATTAACACAACATTGTAAATCAATTATACTTCAATAAAATAAATTTAAAAAGTTAAATGTCACTTTGCCATCTGGACTTTCCAGTGTGTCCTGAACTGCTCCGAAACTGTTTTTAATTACTAATTGGCTTAAAAAAATAAGAATACATAAAAGCAACCACTGACAACTGGGTCTAGATTTCCTTCTTTAATTCCACTTTCTCTCAAATATAAGAGTAGCTGAAGGGAGGGTTTCATTTTTATGTGCTTAATTTATCTCCTCATATCCCTTTTAATTTCTTTTGATCTTCAAGAAATATGTCTTCCTTTTCCTTTCTGCATCACTGAAGACTATTTGTTGAGAAATGGTAAAATACTTCACTTTCTTGGAATCCAATAATTTTCCAGTGGTTAAGTCTTCTTGATCAACATTCAAAGCACAGCAAAACACTCTAACTTATTCTACAAATATTCATGAGAACCCACATGGGTTAGATATTGAATTAGATATTGAATATATAAAGTTAAATAGATACAACCAAAGTTTTTATGGAATTTACAGTCTAGTGGTGGAGATGGTGGACACAAATAAACATAAATTTACAAATGGAAATAAAGGCTCTGAAGTACAATGAGTCAGTCCACTGAACATGTGCATATAGGATAAATAAGGGATAGATAGACAGACAGACACACAGATAAAGATTGATCCTAGAGGCAGAGTCTCGGTAGTTACACAGACTTCTCTGAGGAACTGGCACTTGAGATATAAGGTGAAGGAAAAGAATGAACCAAAAGAAGAGATGGGAGATAAAATGCAGTCTTGATGGAGGGGCTCTCCTTCTCTTGAAGGAGAGGAGAATAGTAACAGATTGTCTGGAGAAGTAAATGGGTCTAGAACAGGACTTTGGTCCTGGTACTTAGAGCAATGAAAGCTACTGAAGGGGTTTAAATCTGGGGCTCACTTGATATACTAGTTAATCTGAAAATATCACTTTGACTATAATGTGGACCAAATGCTAGACAGGAGCACAAGTGAATGGTGGGTAAACCAGTTAGGAAGTCACTGTGAAACACTAACTGACAAAGCAGGGATGGTTGGAAAAGAGAAAATGAGTGCACCCACGACATGCTAGAATGGATTTCAGAGGTAATATTCAGGAACACTGAATGGTCTGGAAATGGACTGGAAGGACAAAGTATAAAAGATGACACTTAAATCCCCAGCCTACAAAACTGGACGGAAGGAGGGGACACCATATAAACCAGGGAGGCAGCACTGTTATAATGCACTTGACACATGTCCCCATGCAGGAATAATTTCCTTTGAATCAACCTTAGGTTTCGTAAGGAATAACTGTCTGGTCCAGATCTGTGATGGATAATTAGATCCTCTTTTGGGTAAAACCCCAAATTCGAAAGTACTGTAATTGTTTATTTTTAAAAAGTGATCCTGAAATCAGCTATAGCGCTTCAGTAAACAGAAGAGCGAGAGTAGATATGGAATGAGCACAGACACAAACTGCTGGATGCTGACTGAGTAGCCTGAAGAGACAACGAGCTGGCTTTATTATGAGTTTAGGGAAATGAGAAAGTTCTGCGAAGTGACAGCCTGCCACTTCTGATTCTTCAGAGAAGAAATGGGTACATTTGTTTTATCAGTGGGGCATTACAGCACTAACTGTTAATTAACGCCAACTCTTGATTTACAACCAGGAGGTGCAATTATACAGCTTCAGATACATATAGCAAAATATGTTCTGTGGAAACAATGAAGTATACAAAGCCACTGCCAGCAGATAATATTAAGAAAAGCACAGGCGAATTCCAAAGAAGAACTCATTTGCTGTGACATTAAAAAAATAAAAACCTCTTATTTGCAAAATAGAAATGTGATTTTTGTCAGGAAGCTTTATGGCACTAGTTATTTCCTACAAACACACCACTTGAATAAGAAGCAGCCAGCCCACAACAATGGTAATAATGTTTATTAAAATATCATCAACTGCTAATTTCAGCCACAGATCTGAGATTTGTCATCCATGTTCTGAATATACTTATTTTTGTAGTAAGGTCTGTTTAGGGGGTGACTAAGCTTTGATACACAGGTTGCATTATATTCTCTTTCTCCCACATTGTAAGTGTATGATATGAGTTTATCTGTAGAATCAGAGTAGCATTCTTGGCATTATAAGAATGTTCTGAATCACAGTGTTGTCTCAAAACACAGTTTAGGAACTAATTTGTGAATGTATCATATGTTAACAAAATACAACCAAGAAGTTCACTGGAATGATCTTTGATATCCATCCAAAGTGATCACTGGACCAGGAAATCATCTCTATGTTCTAGATTGTGTAAGACTATGCAGATGTATTGAATAGATTTTCTAGTGTTCTGCACTGTGTCAGGAAGGAGAAAACTACATTTTCTCAAAAATTTCCAGTAAAGCCACCATGTGGATTCCACATATAGCTTTCTGCTAGATATTCTGCAATGGTGATATACAAAGAATGCAATATTTATTTCTTTTTTTGATAATTTTGCCACCTTAAGTAGGTTACTTTAACTTGAGCTTAAATCCCTCTATCTGTAAAACTGACATGACCTTACTCTTCTCACAAAGCCATCTTGAAGATTAAATAGGATAACAGATGCATATGTATTCAGTATAGAAAAAATACCCAATAATATTAGCTGTACCACTGGCACAACTAACTTGGCATGTGTTAAAAATAAATATACTATCTTTCATCCAAAGCATTCTTTTCAAGGATTTTCATTTTGGCTGGAAATCTGAACATCTTCTTTGATACTTCTTGTTTACCTCCCACACCCAGGAAGTTTTAAAGTCCAGCCCCTTTTTAATATCAATGTTACTTGTATTTGTGCTTATGAGACAGGAAATGGGCAAGGCACAACCATTAAAAAATATTATACAACCACTAAGAAAAACAGAATACTACAAAAACCAGTTACAACCTACTAGGCCCAAGATGGCAGAAGATTTGATTTCCAGGAGACCTTGGCCTCATTATATACTCACTGTAATACATCAGAATCTAAATGATGCACGCACAGGGGCCATGATTATTCGGAGGCTAATCATAAAGGCCAAAAAAGTGGATGGTGGTCCAACTCCTGGAAATCCTCGCCTTTTTCCCATAGCAGTTGGAATATTCCTCCCACTCTTTAGCCTATGAAACAACCCAGCCCATACAATCAAATCACCCCTCTCCTTGGGACCATTTTCTCCTGCTGAGATGGCCCCCACTCTGTCTGTGGAGTACATATCTTCCTGAATAAACTTGCCTTCACTTTGTTATGACTCACTGTTGAATTCTTTCGTGCACTAGACCAAGGCCCCTCATGTGGTGGCCCATCCCAGGGACTCACCTGCGACCTGGGACTTGACCCTCCTCTGGCACCTCAGTTTCCTGCAGCACTTAGCTTCTTCTCCCTACCTACTGTACTAGTTCAAAGCTTCACTTTCTGTCCCCTTGATCATTGCATTAGTTTCCTAGTTGGCCTCCCTATTACTGATCTCTCCCAACATGAGTGCACACACAGCAAAGTTGCCAAATGCATTTTCCACTGGCACACTTCAAGTCATACTTCTGCTCAGAAATCTCCAGTGGTTTCTCATTTCCAGCCAAGAAAGGCTGGCGCATAAAGCCTTCCAGGGTCCTGTCCTCAATTCCCCTTCTTCAGCCTGGTCTCCCGCACTAGTGCCCTGAACACCATTCTAAAATGCCCTGTATTTTTTGGACTCCTACTTTTCCACCAGAGCTTCCTTTCCTGTTCTCAGGGGATCCCTACTCACTCCTGAATGCTCACTTCAAACACCATCTCTCTCATGAAGTCTTCCAAGAAACAAGTGTTTATCCCTTTTCCAACTCCATTGTACTACGTTTTTTCTTCTGATATTTTCCACATATGGTTTTGCATTCAAATTACTTTTAGACATATATGATCCATCCTTCCAGATGACACTGAATCTGTGTTTTATTTATCTTTTCCTTGACTGTGTTTTTGGAGAAGGCAATGGCACCCCACTCCAGTACTCTTGCCTGGAAAATCCCATGGGTGGAGGAGCCTGGTAGGCTGCAGTCCATGGGGTCACAAAGAGTCGGACACGACTGAGCGACTTCACTTTCTCTTTTCACTTTCATGCATTGGAGAAGGAAATGGCAACCCACTCCAATGTTCTTGCCTGGAGAATCCCAGGGACGGGGCAGCCTGGTGGGCTGCTGTCCATGGGGTCACACAGAGTCGGACACGACTGAAGCGACTTAGCAGCAGCAGCAGCAGTGACTGTGTTTTATTCATCTTTGTATATAATTCCAGGCCTTGCTCATGCTAGAATCTCAAAAAGGTCATTGAATACATGAATGTAAATATCTTTTCAAATCTACTTTGTGACTTTCAAATTTGTTACATGTGTCCTTTCTTTACTAAACACATTTTTGCCTTTCACCATTTTTTCTTTTATTGAGAAGAATCTACCTAAAATATGTATTAGAAGTAGCCGATGGCACCCCACTCCAGTACTCTTGCCTGGAAAATCCCATGGATGCAGGAGCCTGGAAGGCTGCAGTCCATGGGGTCTCGAAGAGTCGGACATGACTGAGCGACTTCCCTTTCACTTTTCACTTTCATACATTGGAGAAAGAAATGGCAACCCACTCCAGTGTTCTTGCCTGGAGAATCCCAGTGATGGGGGAGCCTGGTGGGCTGCCGTCTGTGGGGTCACACAGAGTCAGACACGACTGAAGTGACTTAGCAGCAGCAGCAGCAGCACATGTATGGAGAAGGCAATGGCACCCCACTCCAGTACTCTTGCCTGGAAAATCCCATGGATGGAGGAGCCCGGAAGGCTGCAGTCCATGGGGTCGCTGAGGGTCAGACACGACTGAGCGACTTCACTTTCACTTTTCACTTTCATGCATTGGAGAAGGGAATGGCAACCCACTCCAGTGTTCTTGCCTGGAGAATCCCAGGGACGGGGGAGCCTGGTGGGCTGCCGTCTATGGGGTCGCACAGAGTCGGACACGACTGAAGTGACTTAGCAGCAGCACATGTATGTGAACATCCATAAAAGTTGACCACATCCTGAAATTGTCAGTGTCACTAGTACCCAATATTTGGAGTCATTTCCAGCTTCTTGGTCTCGTTGACATGAATGTAAACAAGGATGGAAATGTTAGTAACCACTCACATCTATACGGTCACTTTGAACTTTCAAAGCACTTTCCCAGCTCTTATGGTGCACTTGACCCTTAAGCCGTAAAGTGGGAACAGGGGTTCTGATCACTACTTGAGAGAGAAGAAAGTGTCTTCCCAAGGAGAGGTGACTCACCCAAGGTCACAAAGCTGGGAAATAGTAGAAGTGGAAACAGAAATAGAAACTGTCTTCTAGACGCTGATTAGGTGTTTCTTCATTTCAGTATCTCATTGGATTCTCTCTTCTTTTATTCTGCCAACTCCTAAGCTTTTGGGGATCCAGGAATGATTTTTTGCAGCATACAATCTTATACATGCCACACATGCTGTTTCTCCCCAAGTTTGGAGGGAAGTGTGGCTTCAACTGTAACACTTCATAAAACGTTTTATCTCACTGCTTTATTTTACATTATTTAAATTTATCCTTGGTAGGATGTGCCTGACATTTTTTTATTTTTAACTTTTGGGGATAATTTTCATAGAATGCATTCATTCTGTGGATGCATAGATGGGTTTTGACAAACGGCTATGTGTGTTTTTCCCACAGTCAAGATACAGACTATTTCCATCAGGCTTTGTAGCCCATGCCCCATTTCCAGGCCACCACTGATCCGCTCTCTGACTAACATTTGAAGCTGTGCTTTGCATTTGCAACTGTAGGGCAGGTCAATTAGCTTTGGGTCTCAATGTCCTGATCTGTACAAAAGACACTGAACATCACCTCTAAGGACCTTTTTGGTTCGAAGTATATTATTATATTAAGTATATGAGAACAATAACTCCCTAGAATTTGAAAAATAATTTTCTAATCAAATCAGAAAGAAAGGCAATTTTGCTCATGTCACTGAACCCTTTCTATTCTGTTGTTCTTTCCCCTGAACTCCACCATTTCTGGTCAAAAGCTTCCATCATGTGATTTCAGAACAGGTGTCTGTTGAAGATTATAAAAAGAAAAAGGTCCTAGACCATACTCACAGCCACAAGGATACTTAGGCAAATCTACATAATAGCCACTGAGACGTTTGACAAGAGTGATCCATTAATGTGGAGAATGTGGGAAGAACACATCTATTGTATTCAAAATGATCAAAAGTGGCTGCCACTTTCGCTAGCTCATTGTCAGGATTCCCACTGATGCTTGCTTTTGGGTTTTACTTGCTGGGGTTTAAGAAATACACCCTTTCCATTTAGGCAAAGATTAGGTGAATACCTGAGGCACAAATGGATTGTCACATGGTCAAATTCTTGTCTATGAAAGAAAATGTCATGCCAACACAGAAGCCTGGAGACCATTCACTTCTGAAATGTTGACCTGGCCATTCATATGCATGTTCAGCATGGCAGAAAGAAGAGGAAGGGGGGCTGTCTGAGACTACTATATGAGTTAAATCAACGAGTGCCTGCATTGACAGGGCATCTTGCGTGCAGTGCTTCTGCTACAGAATGTGCTTTCAGTCTATTTAAAATTCTACCTCTGATTGGGAGAAAAATTACTCACAGCTGGGTAACAAAGTCACATCTGTGTTCAGTAGCTAGCTGAAACCACCTCATTCCTATTTATCTGATCTGAACTCTACTGCTATTTCAAAATCTTATGCAAATATAAAGGGAGGGAAATTTGAAGGGAAAATTACATCTCAGAAGTCTTTGTGGCTTCTGGATTTGAGACACTGCTTAAAGGTCAGTGTTGATTCAGTACTGGATTATTAAACCATTACATGAGGCATGGAGCAAATTATGTTTTTACTCAGCTACTTCCAAAAAAATGAATATAAATCATCCAAAAGAACAGTAGATTATAGACCTTGTCCTGAATGCTCATCAGTACACACCCCCATTTTATCATCTTTCTTTCTTCACTTGGATTTGTTGATTAATTATTCAATCATCACAATCATTTACAGCACTTTTTATTTGTTTGTTTATAAAATGAGGAGAACACTGCCAGAAATAGAGCACACTTGTGTGTCCAGAAGAGTGGGGCTTAGTGACCCTTGGCATTGACATCTCCACTTTGCAAGTCATTGCAAGTCTGCCCTCTTAGCATGTTACTCTTCTGTCCCATGACCACCAAAGGCTCGGCTCTCAAGAAAGTCTGAACGTCTTGCAATGACCTTCAAGACCTCCCTCAAGGTTTGAAGAGAGTTAGCAGTTTGCCAGAAGTCGTATTACTACTAAATGATGGCGCCCAGATACTATCCCTCACGGGGTTGGTTCTAAAGCCTTAACAACTAATTTCTAATCATACAGCTTATCATACAATCTATGTTTAATCTAGAAGTGCTTAACTGAGATAAGGGATCCATTAAAGTGGTTCAGATGGTAAAGAATCTGCATGTAATGCAGGAGATGTGGGTTTGATCGCTGGGTCAGGAAGATCCCCTGGAGAAGGGAATGGCAACCCACTCCTACATTCTTGCCTGAAGAATTCCACAGACAGAGACAGACAGCCTGGCAGGCTGGGGTCAGAAAGGGTCAAACACGACTGAGCAACCACACAACCGAGGCAAGAACCTCATTACTTAAAATAGAGGAGACGGAACAAAAACAGGTCGGTGTGCCTTCCTTTTCTATTTGAACGCAGGGTCAGTAATGCCTTTTCTTGTCACGTGTTTGCACATATGACACACGAGCACTGTCCGAGGCCAGGCCGTCCACATGATAAAAAATAGCACACCTCACTGCATGAGCAGGAGAATTATTAAACAAACAAATAAATATAAGGAATCAGGGTTCTAAATCACTGGCTTGTAACAGCCCTGGAAAAAAGTGGTATTTTCATGAGCCAAAAACAAGTACTAACTTCAATAGCTCAATTGAAGGTGTAACAATGCTGCCTTTATTCACCGTCTGTCAACAATGTGGAGAAGGTGGGAATAATTCCAGTCATTAGAGTATCTGACACAACCTCCATTCCGCTTTTCATCAATGGGGGTTTATGACCAGGTGCGCTCCAGTGGTTTGGAAACATTTTAAAGGAAAACAGGCTTGTGGGGTCATGAAGGCTTGAGGGGTAACTTGAGAGATGAGAGGGAGGGAGTTGTCTGGAGGTTCCAAATGAATCAGGAGGAAGGTTTGTGTGAAAGGAGCCATTTAGCCTGACAGGTACAAGGCACAGGCTTTCTGAGACACAATGTGCTTCTAATTGCTGGCTGAAAAGTTATTTCCTTTTCTGTCTTCTAAAATATGCAAGACTTTTTCCATGTTGTGATTTACAACTGGGTTAGGTTTCAACCACCTGTGGGTCTCTGCAAACTGTGGCGCGTGTTCCCAGTGAGATAACATGTTTTGACAGAAGCTTCACCACATCAAGAAAGCTAGAGGGATGAAAAATCCCACCCTGCTCTCTGGATGAGATGGTTATTGACACAGAAAGACAATATCAAAGAATCGCTCATTCACTGGACCCCAAAGTTAAATAAGGACTTCAATATAAATGAATTTTTCAGATGAATGAAAAAAATCTGTAAACCTTTTTCTTTTCTGCCTTGAGTAGAGTATAAAGAGCACTTAACATTTTAAAAAATAAACTAATATCCTTCTATGAGCATCCATGAGTATGCTGTCCTAGATGGAAAATATATTGAATCATTCCTCTTACTATCAATTATTAATTGATTGTTTAGTAGGGAATAAGACTGACATGACCTCGACTCCATCAGGGCTGTTAAGATACGGAAGACCATTTGGTCAACTCTCAGTCTGATAAGCTTGTTACATTCTTATCTCTGTGTATTTCCATTGGTGTTTGTGTTTTTAAAATGTCACTCAATTAAACAACAAAAAGAAAAAAGGACAAACAGAAGGAAAGAGAGAAAGACAGAAAGGAAGACAGAGAGGAAGAAAAGACCATTGTGAGCATCTGGTCTGTGTCAAGTATAATCTCAGGCACTGGCAATATAACAGCAAACAAGACAGGTGAGTCTTTTCCTGTTCTCCAGGGGAGAGATTGTAATTTATTATCTTTAGTTCTGTTTATCCTCAGCATCAGCATTGCACCTAAGATAGTTACTAAATATGTGTTCACTGGGTCCCTGAATAAATGAACATGAACTGGTATGGTACAGGCTGGGAAAACATATTTCACAAGTTTATTTGAAGTGCATCAAAAATCAGAGAAAAATGATTTCAAATTATTTTTCCAGAAGCATTTCTTTAGAGTATTCATGACATCAGAACTAGCACTTTACTAAATGGTTTCTTTTGCCATAAAATTGACTAAAGAAATGGTTGTATGTTCTTTGTAAATGGCACTTCTGCTTTATCTGTGAGAATTAAGAGTATGGTGAAAATATTTGATGACTTTTTTTAGGGTGAGACAGTTAAGAAGTTAGCCATGAAATGAAATGGGGGACTGGTAAGGGTAAGATATTTTAAATTTATTCTCTTACAGTCCCAGAACTGAGGCACTGTCCTTTGATATCAAGAAATAGGATTGTTAGAGAGCTTTGACAAAATGTCAGATGTAGCGTGAAATATAGTACAAAGAAACAAAAATACAGCTAAGTGCTGGTTAATTTGTGGTGTATTAGCATGCTTCTCGGAGAAGGCAATGGCACCCCACTCCAGTACTCTTGTATGGAAAATCCCATGGACGGAGGAGCCTGGTGGGCTGCAGTCCATGGGGTCGCTGAGGGTTGGACAGGACTGAGCAACTTCATTTTCACTTTTCACTTTTATGCATTGGAGAAGGAAATGGCACCGTACTCCAGTGTTCTTGCCTGGAGAATCCCAGGGACGGGGGAGCCTGGTGGGCTGCCATCTATGGGGTTGCACAGAGTCGGACACGACTGAAGCGACTTAGCAGCAGCAACATGCTTCTAATAAGTGGATTTAGTTTGTCCTTCTGTGTTGATACTTGCAAATTGTCTGTTTCACCCCATGTACATATTTTAATTGACTATTTGCTCATTAATTACACATAAGACTAACTGAATCCATGGAATATCAATCCCCAATGCAAACAAAATACCATTTACTCATACATTTAGACACATAATGCGAATCTCCAGTGATCTCGCAAAGAGGAACACTAGTCACTAGTCTTGATTGAGTCAGTGCTGATGCGGGTGGCCTTTAGTGAGTTCCGCTTCTACTCACTCTCCCAGGCACTCCACAGTCATGGAAAGACAGTGATTTTAAAGTTGAGAAACTTATCTTCAGTAGAAAATAATTTGTATCTTCTCTTTCAAAAATTTTCAATCGAAATATTAGTTTGCTATCCATTTAACTATATGTGTTATTATAAGTAAATATTTAAAAATTTCACCTAAATGCTTTTTCCATAATATAAAATTATACTGAAGGATTTCAGGAAGGTCCTTTTATTAGAGCATTCTACTTGGCAAAATGCTGCTTAAGAGTTTTCACTTTCTATAGTTGATGGTCAGATACTCTGCGTGTTTTAGGTATGGATGTTTTAAGTATGCTTTAAGTCATCCTGCTTATTTAACTTATATGCAGAGTACATCCTGTGAAATGCTGGACTGGATGAAGCACAAGCTGGAATCAACATTGCTGGGAGAAATAACAATAACCTCAGATATGCAGATGACACTACCCTTATGGCAGAAAGAGAAGAGAAACCAAAGAGCCTCTTGATGAAAGTGAAAGAGGAGAATGAAAAAGTTGGCTTAAAGCTCAACATTCAGAAAACGAAGATCATGGCATCTGGTCCCATCACTTCATGGCAAATAGATGGGGAAACAATGGAAACAGTGAGAGGCGAAGATCAGGGCATCTGGTCCCATCACTTCATGGCAAATAGATGGGGAAACAATGGAAACAGTGAGAGGCTCTATTTTCTTGTGCTCCAAAATCACTGCAGATGGTGACTGCAGCCATGAAATTAAAAGACGCTTACTCCTTGGAAGAAAAGCTATGATCAACCTAGACAGAATATTAAAAAGCAGAGACATTACTTTGCTGACAAAGGTCTGTCTAGTCAAAGTGACGGTTTTTCCAGTAGTCATGTATGGATGTGAGAGTTGGAGTATAAAAAAAGCTGAGTGCTGAAGAATTGATGCTTTTTAACTGTGGTGTTGGAGAAGACTCTTGAGAGTCCCTTGGACAGCAAGGAGATCCAACCAGTTCATCCTAAAGGAAATCAGTCCTGAATATTCATTGGAAGGACTGATGGTGAAGCTGAAACTCCAAAACTTTGGCCACTCGATGAGATTCATTGGAAAAACCCTGATGCTGGGAAAAATCGAAGGTGGGAGGAGAAGGGGATGACAGAGGATGAGATGGTTGGATGGCATCACCAACTCGATGGACATGAATTTGTGTAAACTCTGGGAGTTGGTGATGGACAGGGAGGCCTAGTGTGCTGTGGTCCACAGGGTCGCAAAGAGTCAGACACGACTGAGCAACTGAACTGAACTGAAGTATGGATATGTCTTTTTAAAAACTTTTTATTTTGTATTGGAGTATAGTAATTAATAATGTTTTGATAGTTTCAGGAGAACAACGAAGGGATTCAGCCATGCCAGGAGGTGCTGTGTGTGTGTGTGCTCAGTCACTCAGTCCTGTATGACTCTTTGGGACCCCATGGGCTGCAGCCTACCAGACTACTCTGTCCATGGGATTTTCCAGGCAAGAATACTGGAGTCAGTTGTCATTTCCTTTTCCAGGGGATCTTCCTGACCCAGGGATCAAAACTGGGTCTCTTGAATTGCAGGCAGATTCTTTACCAAGTGAAAGAACAGGAGGAGACATAAGAGATGTGGGTTTGATCCCTGGGTTGAGAAGATCGCTTGGAAGAGCACATGGCAACCCATTCTAGTATTCTTGCATGGAGAATCTAAACACAGGAGCCTGGAGTCTACTTAGCAGGCTAGTACACAGGGTTGCAAGGAGTTGGACACAACTGAAGCGAATTAGCACGTGTGCACATATATGTGTCCATTCTCCACAGACTCCCCTCCCATGCATATCTTGATACTATTTTTTTTCTTTTGAGAATTCAATTCAGTTCTACATATAATTCATTATTCACTCTGAATGCCCAGGAAGATCTGCAATACCCATCAATCAAAATTCCTCACAAACAAGTGTTTGCACACAAACACTTGAGGAAGACGGGAACTGTGAACTTCAGTGTAAGACTCATTTTTTCTTCTAATAAATCCATTGACTTTTAAAGATATTCTCATATTTGATGACAGTATAACACAGCTTAAGAACAGAATCTTTAGGACTGGTATGAAAGGTGAAAGTCACTCAGTTGTGTCTGACTCTTTGTGACCCCACAGACTATACAGTCCATGGAATTCTCCAGGCCAGAATACTGGAGTGGATTGCTTTTCCCTTCTCCAGGGGATCTTCCCAACTCAGGGATCGAACCCAGGTGTCCCACATTGCAGGCAGACTCTTTACCAGCTGAGCCACAAGGGAGAGGCACGAGTACAAGGGAAAGTAGTGCCCAGCTGTGGAAGTCATTCCCTGATATGGATGCCTGACTCTAAGAAAGAAGTGGATATGCTTAGGATCGCTATGGCTCCCTGGTGGCTCAGACAGTAAAGACTCTCTTGGTCAAACAAGAGAGGTATTTCAAGTAAATGAAATTTTAAATAAATACACCCAAATTTATTGATAAATAAGGGAATCTGACATCTGTTGAGGTTATTCCCAATCCTAAATATTTTTCGTAAGCAAAGTTTCTGGATGTAGGAAGAAAAGTTTTGAACTTAATGGGCATGAGGATATCACCATACGGTAATAAGCATTTTCATCACATCCTTATTGTAAGAAAGATGCTTGCAGACCCCTGTCTATTTTGTGGCAATTCCAGAAAGCGGCAGCTGATGTTCAAAGATGGGTTACCAGTCCCTTCTCCCAGGGGGTCTTCTGGACCCAGGGATTGAACCTGGGTCTCGTGCTTTGCAGGCAGATTCATTACTGTCTGAGTCACCAAGGAAGCTCTAAGTAGTCAAACCCGATAGACTGGGGCACTTTGACATATAGCAATAGGCAACTTGGGCCACATGCCTTTTTAGGGAAATAGTTGAACACTAGTATGACTGATGGAGACCAAGGTAAACTATAAGCCAGAAGGCGCAGCATGAGAAGCTCATCATGATTTAAACCTTAAAAAATTTATTAGGGGCTTAAAATGGTGATTTTCCTCACATTTTTTTTATATATAGCTATACATTTTCTTTCTTTTAAAAATAATTTCTTCCATTATAAACTAATACAACAGTTTAGCAAAACACTTGGAAACTGGAGAAGAAAAAAGTATTCTCCTAACTCCACCAGGCTTACATCATTGCAGTTAGCTATTTTGGGAAATTACCATCAGTATTTTTTTTCCCCTTGATCATGTGCATTTTGTGATATTAGCATTATAACCAAGGGTGGATCTAGGCTAGTGGTACCTGAAACTTATATAATGTAATTGGGGTGGGGGGAAGGAAAAATCTTATTTCGAGAGGAAATTTAAATACTTTTACTTAAAAATTTTCTTTCCAAAAATATATAACCATATGAAACACATTGCTACAAAGTCTCTAGGAGCTTTTAGAGGGGCTTGTGTAAACGAGAGGCCCTATAGATTAGGTTACACTCATGCTGCATGCTCAGCAGCTCAGTCGTGTCCGACTCTTTGCAACTTCATGAACGGTAGCCCACCAGGCTCCTCTGTCCATGGAATTGAATTACCCAGCAGGAATACTGCAATGGGTGGCCCTTTCCTTCTCCAGAGGATCTTCCTGACCCAGGGATAGAACCCACCTCTTCTATGGCCCCTGCACTGACAGGTGGATTCTTACCAACACATTCCATTATTCTTGTCTGGAGAAGCCTATGGGCAGAGAAGCCTGGGTCCACAGGGCTGCAAAGAGTAGGACAGGACTGAAGCGACTTAGCATGCATGCACATAATGAATACATACATATATTTATATTTTATTTTCTCTCATAGTATATATCAAAATAATTTTCCATGTCAAAGCCTAGCCTTTATGATACGAGCTTTAAAGATTGCATATTTTCCTTTTGAGTTAGTGTCCTTTACTTGCCCTGAGGCAGAGTTTTTGAACCTTGTAACTATTGATATTTTCATTTGGGAGTGGGTAATTCTTTGTTGAGGTGGATAGTTCTGTGCATTACCAAATGTCTCCTCAGGGGCAAAACTGCCCCTCCCTTTGAGAGCCACTGCCCTAATAAAACTCCTACTCTGGTTACTTATATTATTTCTTTTTTTCCATTATAATTGAAGCATTTTCATGAATATAATTTTGTTCAAGTTTTAACTTTTTAAGTTAAACTCTTAGAAATGGAATTATTATGTTAAAGAGAATGGCACTAATATGGCTTTTGATGTATAGTGTCAAATTCCCTTCCCATTATCTTAATTATAGGGCAACACAAGTTAGTATATATGTAGGTTCATCATATAATTATACATTATAATGAATCACAAAGTACTATGTTTAAGCTACACAATATAGTTATATGATTATATTTAAGTCACTTATCTTGCTGATAAATTCTAACTTTGTTTCATAGTCTACCCTCCTATAGAATGCTCAGCAAAGAAATTCTGAATTGACTCTTCCCCCTTTTCTTACTTTAAAAGTAAAAAATTTATATTTTGGAACAGAATCGTTCTACTTCTGTCAACCAGGAGAAGGGACTTGAAAACATCATTCCAATGTGTTGTTTCCCTCACTATCTGCCCAGTTTAGCCCTTCGCAAGGAAAGCCCATATGTGAATTCAGAAAGCAAGTAGGAAAGCTGTTTCAGTGTGATGGGCCTGCTGGGTTGGGGACACTGTTGGCTTCTTGCTGGGCTCGCTCTCTGCACAGGGAAGATAGAGCAGGCTCGCCAGCCTGGGTCTCCACCTCATGGTGGAAATGAACTGCAGCTCTGGAGTCCCCCTGCACCCCCAACCCCAGAGATCAACAAAGATTTCACTTTTTATGTGTCAGTAAGAGAATCTAAAACATGGCTTTTTTGCTCTGATGCCTGCTGTGAATATCTGTCTCTGACAGAAATCTCTCAAGCCTGACTCTCTTTCCCACATGTTGGAAACATTACCTCCGGTTGCTTTACTCCAGTTTCCTAGTGTTTAAGGAGCTGGGCACGCCTCTCTGAGCTGCCTGGCCCAGTGGGGTTTGTCTCTGAGGAGGCCACAAGCCCCTCCCACAGGCCTGCCTCGCCGTTGGCTCCTGCTCAGCTATGATGGCCAAAGCCCTCAGCCACTGGGTAGGTACTGTTGTTAGGTGAAAAGCTAAGTGGAGATGATGTTGTCATTGATCTAAAATATTCCTATAGGTGAATATTAGGTAAGAGTTCAAGGAATCAGTCTCTGTATTAAAGTAAGGCTGTACATGCGTGCTAAGTCACCAGCTGTGTCTGACTCTGTGTAACCCTATGGACTGCAGCCTGCACACAGAGGATCTGTTTAAATTTTAAAAGAGTGTGCCATTTACTTTTTAAGATGAAAAGATGACTGTTCATCAAATTTCTGACAAATACTCATAGAAGCAATAGATAGAAGTCATAAATATTAGTTAACATTGTTGATATAAAGACATATTCACAGATACCCAAGAAAAGTATAGGTAATCCTTCCCTAAGAGATCACAAAATTAATGTACACTTACAAATTTAATTAATGAATAGCCTCTGCAATGTAAAACATAAAATTCACAATTCTCAGAGTATTGTATCAGAAGAAGAAGAATGATTCTGAATTCCTGTGGTCTGAATTTTGATTGAGGATCATACAGTGGATTGTGAAAGACTTTATTGAGACTATATGGGAAATTAATATATGTTTATTAATAAAACTGAATGGCTTTTAATGTGTTTTGAAGAAAGGAACTGACATAGTACAGGTAGACAAGCAGCATAAAAGTCTGCCTGTGAGAACGTTCCACGGCAGTCCACGCTCACATACCAGGACCGATCAGGGTGGTTTGGCCTTCCATCTCCCCTGCCTTCCTCCCACATTTCCTTTCTTCTTTCCCCAAATTCCTCTTTTCTTTTTTTCTTCTCTCCCCTTCACTGTCCCATTTTTTCCTTTTCTTCTAAAGACTTTTTGCCAAATTTCATGAAAATAGAAGTGAAACATAGATTGTCTTTAAATCTTAATATATTCTCATCCATACTCTCAAATGGAGAAGGCAGTGGCACCCCACTCCAGTACTCCTGCCTGGAGAATCACATGGATGGAGGAGCCTGGTTGGCTGCAGTCCATGGGGTCGCTACGAGTCTGATACGACTGAGCGACTTTACTTTCACTTTTCACTTTCATGCATTGGAGAAGGAAATGGCAACCCACTCCAGTGTTCTTGCCTGGAGAATCCCAGGGACGGGGGAGTCTGGTGGGCTGCCGTCAATGGGGTCACACAGAGTCGGACACGACTGAAGTGACTTAGCAGTAGCAGTAGCATACTCTCAAATTCCACAAATGGCTTTATGGCTTTATTCTATTTCTGTTCACTGTGAGTCTTCATAATCAGTTAATATAAATTTACCATGTAAATTCACCCAGGAATGCCCTTGACAAAAGCGGACACACAAATGGTGTGTCTGTGCCAGGGAAACGGCAAACAAAGGAAGGGACACCAGGGCCTCCCTATCGACTCTCTGGCCAGTTTGGGGAGCCTGGTGTGAAGGGCAGGCCTGTGCGCCACGGGTCTGGGAGGACCTGCTTCTCCTCCTGACACCTGGCAACCAAGACGTGTACCTCACCTGCCTTTTAATGGGCGAGATTATACAGTGTCTGTGTGTTTAGTGACTGATACAATAGCTTTCTTGCTGAAGAATCTAATATTACCAATAGCTCAGAAGACCTCACTAAGTTTCCAGTTTAGATGCTCATTTTGTTTTATTTAAATAGAAATAAATGCAGGCAATGTAAAGTTGGTTCACAAAGCATATTAGACTGGCAAATAAGGCACTTTCTAGAGTAAGAAAGGAAACAAAATAATAATGTCTCAGAAAAGGTAATGGGTCTCTCCATACCCCAACTTACAGGTTAAGCAGAGCCCAGTAGATCAGACTTTACCATTAAATCCACTATTATTTGAACATTGCTATATATATATATATATATATATGTTATTTTTAATTTCTAGTTTTTAAAAATATAGTCAAATAAAATTAAACTAAAACTGCTTTTAAAAAATGACTTATTCTTTAACAGTTTCATGGGTCCTAAAATCTTGGATAAGTGGTAATGATTTTGTTTTTGATATAACATCATCACAACATTTTCAAGATATATATTTTTTAGTCTAGAAAATGTTATAAACTCTTGGTGAACCACTTTTTCTATATCTTCCCTTCTACCCACAGTCTGCTCGGGTGCTGTGCCAGTTTCAGGTGAACAATGCAGGGACTCAGCCACACCCAGGGGTGCTGCACGTGTGTGTGCTCAGTCGCTCAGTCCTGTCCGACTCTCTGCGGCCCCAGGGACTGGAGCCCACCAGGCTCCTCTGTCCATGGGATTCTCCAGGCAGGAATACTGGAGTGGGATGCCATGATCTCCTCCAGGGACTCTTCCCAGTTCAGGGATTGAACCCAGGTCTCCTGCATTGCAGTTGGATTCTTTACCGACTGAGCCACCAGGGAAGCCCCTACTGGGGTGGTCAGGATGAATTCTTTAATGCATGAGGGGAGAAACAGAGTTTTAAGAAGCATTGATGAAATTACATAAAAGAGCGTTAATTTTACATGAGCTCCACATGTCCTAGAGAGTAGATTATAAATACAAATGTGGAATGTCGGCCTCATTTACTAGGAAGATGTGTTCTAGGAATGAGGGATACAGGTACTAACTTCAACATAACATTCTAACTGCAGCTACTATGTCTTGACATCTTTGTTCATAAAGTAAATTTCTTTAATCTAATTGATTTAGACTAGAGTCAAAACAGCACAGAACATGCATTAACCATATTCACTGTTTCTCTGGATCACAAATATGTGCTGAAAGTGTAATTTAGTATGATGTTTATCTCCCTCACATCATGCCTTTTAAAGAAGAAAGCATTGCAGAGTCCTTTCTATAGAGTTTAAATAAATTGCTAACAGTGTGTACTTTCCTCTGATGAAACTTGCATTTTCATCCATTCTAGGTTCACTCCTCTTTAGGCAAAAAGATTATGATTCTACCTATCTTTCTAAAGTCTCTACTTCACTTGTCCATCCTTTAGCCCTTCTGTGTATTATTCCATCAAAGCTCAGTTTTAATTTTTACTGCTGACTGTCATCTAATCAAAAAGATTCATAGTTATATTAATAGATCAGTAGAAAAGAATAGAAATCCACAAGCAAACCAAAAACACAATTATTTGGTCCATAATTAAGTTGACATAACAAGTAGGTAGTGGAAATGATGAATTATTCCACTATTGTATAAATAAATTTTATAAAATATTATTATATTAGATACATATATTACTTATACATAAATATTAAACAACTATATATTTGTATAGATGAGAGTGAAAGTGGAGAGTGAAAAAGTTGGCTTAAAGCTCAACATTCAGAAAACGAAGATCATGGCATCCGGTCCCATCACTTCATGGGAAATAGATGGAGAAACAGTGGAAACAGTGTCAGACTTTATTTTTCTGGGCTCTAAAATCACTACAGATGGTGACTGCAGCCATGAAATTAAAAGACACTTACTCCTTGGAAGGAAAGTTATGACCAACCTAGATAGCATATTCAAAAGCAGAGACATTACTTTGCCAACAAAGGTCCGTCTAGTCAAGGCTATGGTTTTTCCAATGGTCATGTATGGATGTGAGAGTTGGACTGTGAAGAAGGCTGAGTGCCAAAGAATTGATGCTTTTGAACTGTGGTGATGAAGAAGACTCTTGAGAGTCCCTTGGACTGCAAGGAGATCCAACCAGTCCATTCTGAAGGAGATCAGTCCTGGGATTTCTTTGGAAGGAATGATGCTAAAGCTGAAACTCCAGTATTTTGGCCACCTCATGCGAAGAGTTGACTCATTGGAAAAGACTCTGATGCTGGGAGCGATTGGGGGCAAGAGGAGAAGGGGATGACAGAGGATGAGATGGCTGGATGGCATCACCAACTCAATGGACGTGAGTCTGAGTGAACTCTGGGAGTTGGTGATGGACAGGGAGGCCTGGTGTGCTGCGATTCATGGGGTCGCAAAGAGTCGGACACGACTGAGCGACTGATCTGATCTGATCTGATATTTTCAATTGTATAAATACATATATTATAAAAGTTACTATCATTATTAGGATCTGGGATAAAAGTTGGGTCAGACTCACACTTTATATCACAATAAACCCAGAACAACCAAATAACAACCAAATATGTTTGTATATAAAACCTGAAAGCATTAGTTATGCTAATAACAGATAAGACTTTTTAATAATTGATTGGTCTAATAGTAAAGATGTAGAATTGTTTAAAAGTACAATCTTGAATTTTGATTTAGAGGAAAAGATACATTGTGTTTAAAAAGGTGAAAGTGTGAGTCACTCAGTCATGTCTAACTCTTTGTGACCCTATTGACTGCAGCCCACCAGGTTCCTCTGTGCATGGGATTCTTCAGGCAAGAATACTGTAGGAGTGGGTTGTCATTTCCTTCTCCAGGAGATCTTCCCAACCCGGGGATCAAACCCGAGTCTCCTGCATTGCAGGCAGATTCTTTACCAAATGAGCCACTAGGGAAGCCCTGTTCATACATTGTGTTCAAGAATACGTAGGCATTTTTGAAAAATGATCACATATTAGCAATAAAGCTAATGTTATCAAATTTCAAAGTATTAGTATCATATTCAACATATTCTCTGACCACATGCAATTTAATTTAAATAAATTACAAGAAATGCCCCACTTTTTTATAGGTACAAAACACACTTCTAAACAGTTTGTGAGTCAAAGTGTAAATATTAATGGAACTAGACTATATGTATTCAGAGATGAATTACAGACGTACTATGCATTAAGGTTGGTAAGACTGAGACAAAATAACAGTTCAAGAAAAATTAACTAGTCATATATTTAAATTAGAGAATAAAATAGGCTTGAAATTAAGAAATGCTACATCCAATTTAGAGATTTACAAAATATAACTGACAAATGATATGATTTCACTCACTCAACTGAAAAGCTCAACCTTTAAGTACTAGCAAGGATATGGTTTCACAACAACTCTCACCTACTCCTGATGGTAAGATAAATTAGACCACCTGTTTGGAAAAGTTAGTAATAACATAATTGGGTTGAAAATGCTCACAGTCCATAATGCAGAAATTTCACTGTTAGTTATACTCCAAGAGTTACAAAATGTTTGAAAACATGTACAATGGAAGACATTGACAAGAAGATTCATGCAATACAGAAATAGTAAAAATGTTGATTGGTACAAAAATGTCTACTGCTAGAATGGATACATGAACTACAGTGTGTTCTTACAATGGAATATCGTATAAGCAAAGACGGAAGAACTATGCTCACAAAGATCAATATGAATGATCTCAGAAATATAATGCTCTGAGGAAGAAGCAAATTGCAGAAGAATTTATACTGAATGCTTCCATTTAGGTACCTATATTTTAAAGTAATACATTATTTAGGAACCTATATATGTATACATATATATCTATATATGAATCTCTCTATATATATATGTATACCTACTCTACTTATTCTTGAGAAGGGAATGGCCAACCACTCTAGTATTATTCCTGCCTGGAGAATTCCATGGACAGAGAAGACTGGTGGGCTACAGTCCATGGGATCCCAAAGAGTCAGACAGGACTGAGTGACTAACATTACACTATGCTACTTATAAATATACACATATATAGAAGTGGTTCTTCTATATACAGTGAGCTTCCCTGGTGGCTCAGATGACAAAGCATCTGCCTGCAATGTGGGAGACCCTGGTTCCATTCCTGGGCTGGGAAGATCTCCTGGAGAAGGAAATGGCAACCCACTCCAGGACTCTTGCCTGGAGAATCCCCGGGACGGAGGAGCCTGGTAGGCTACAGTCCATGGGGTCAGAAAGAGTCGGACACGACTGAGCGACTTCACTTCACTTCACTTCATAGAAGTGGTAAAAATATAAAGAAAACACAGGGCATCATAAATAAACATTCAGGACAGAGGAGGGAGGAGCGTCGGGATGGGTTTGGAGGGGCCCGCGGGGAGTGTCCAGGCGCCAGGGACATTCTCTGATAGCACAGAATCGCCCTACAGCGAGCATGGCGCCTGCGCGCACTGGTCGTGTCCAACCCTTTGTGACCCACGGACTGGAGCCCACCAGTTTCTTCTGTCCATGGGATTTCTTGGGCAATAATACTGGAGTGGGTTGCCATTTCCTCCTCCAGGAGATCTTCCCGACCCACGGAGCAAGCTAATATCTACTAAAATCGCCAAAGCACATACTCTTATAAAACTAAGTACCAAAAATAACCCCCCACAGATAGTAATGTGCATCTAAGGTAATTCACTGCAGCACTGTTTGTAACAGTAAAATACTGGAAACTTTCTAAGTCATATTCTAGAGTAGCTGGTTGACTCAGCTACGGTTCATCCATGCAATGAAATACAACGAAGCCAAAGAAAAGATCCTTCAAGCTCCTTATGACTTAGTGCATGAAGACTTCAAAGGCACTGTTGACAAAAGACTTACAGCATTGTATATAATATGTCAACAACATACTCATAAAATAGGATGAAAAATATATATACTTGTAAATTTAAAATTATTTTAAAGTATATGAAAAATCAAGATCATTGTTTGAAGGGAAAGTAACAGGGTGGATGGGAAACAGCTAAGAGTGGGCTTTTTATTCTGCATCATTTTATACATTTTTCCTTTTGTAAAAAACATTTCATTTTATATTGGAATATAGCCTATTAACAGTGTTCTGATAGCTTCAGGTAGACAACAAAGGGATGTTGAACTATTTGAAGATGTTATTTCTGGAGAAGAGGACAGAATGGACTGGAGAAGGATGTGAGAGAGACTCATGCTTTTTATCATCCATCGTTTATTTGTTCCTTTTGAATTTGGTGACTGCAATACAACACTCTGTTAAGAGACTGAACCAAAAAAATCTGTCAATGATTAGCCAAATACCATAGAAATGGCACTTCCTTAAAAGATGGAACTTTTCCTGATCTATAAAAACATATCACAAGAAGCCACAGGGTTACTGAAAACCCCCGCAAATGTTCCTTGGGCATGTGTCATAAATTGTGCAGGAAGTGCTGTTGTTCATAGTGTCTTGGAGAAGAAGTAAAATATATTTAAAATAACTGACAGAAAATTGAAATTATCTTTTTCTCAAAGATACAAGAAACTGTTAATATTGCCATCAAGAACACAGAGGGGCACATTTGTGAATATTTTAGTCTTTTGGAAAATGATAAATGGAGATATAATTAAATAAAATCATGAAATTACTACAGATTTTCATAAATTTCTTGATGAGAACACAATTTAAAATTTATCAACACTTCTTAAAATAGACCAAGAACAAACAGGCAAAATAAATCAGTGAAAAGTAAAAACATCAAGTATGTGAGTTTGTTCATGGGATTCTCAAGGCAAGAATACTGAAGTGGTTTGCCATTCCCTTCTCCAGCGGACCACATTTTGTCAGAAATCTCCACCATGACTTGTCCGTCTTGGGTGGCCCACAGGACATGGCTCATAGTTTCATTGAGTTAGACAAGGCTGTGGTCTATGTGATCATATTGGTTAGTTTTCTGTGATTGTGGTTTCCATTCTGTCTGCCCTCTGATGGAGAAGGGTAAGAGGCTTATGGAAGCTTCCTCAGGGGAGAGACAGACCTGAACATTCATTCATTGGAAGGACTGATGCTGAAGCTGAAGCTCCAGTACTTTGGCCACCTGATGCGAAGAACTGACTCATTTGAAAAGACCCTGATGCTGGGAAAGATTGAAGGTGGGAGGAGAAGGGGACGGCAGAGGATGAGATGGTTGGATGGCATCACCGACTCAATGGACATGAGTTTGAGTAAGCTCTGGGAATTGTTGATGGACAGGGAGGCCCGGCGTGCTGCGGTTCATGGGGTCACAAAGAGTCGGACACAACTGAGTGACTGAACTGAACTGATGTGTGCTTGAGATATGATACAAATCTATTATTGAAGAGACTGAACATGCAAATATCCACATGTGGACCTACCTGTGCCTCCACAATGAGAAATCATTAAGAGGGTGGTGTGTGGAGCTCTATTTTCACTGTCAAACAGTCACAACTTTAGCAGAATCTCCTCAAACTTTTTTATCTTGTCTGTTGTGATCTTTTAGAGTTATATAGGAAATACCCTTTCAGTTTCTATAGGAATTGTCACAGTTTTTAATCTCCTTTTTTTCTCATTAGGGAGATTGAGAATTGAATACTATATGATCTAATCTTGGCCATATGTGTCCATAAGGAAGACACATAACCTCTGTGGGTTTTAGTGTCATTTTCGGTAAATGATAATGTCCCTTCTATGCCTATCATTCTATAATGCCAGAGTGACCACTAGAGGCTTCTAGAATTCCTGTAACTCTCATTAATAACTCCTTTTTACACTGACACAAATCAAAGCAGCAATTCCATGAGTCTTCTCTTACAGGATGTTATCAGCTACAATGATTAAACAAATAGGACTTTATCTTCTTTTACATGAGAAGTATGAAGTATATGGATTCTGTCATTGGTTTACCAGCTTAACAATTTCAGGACTGGCATCTTTACAGTTCTACTGGGCAGACCCTCAAGGTCACAATATGGCTGCTGCAGATGCTGCCAAACAAGATAAAGACTATCTGCATCATCAGGCAATTCTGCACTTTCCAATTACAGGCAATCACTGTTCTAGTATCTATTACTATAGACTAACTGTGCCTCTTCTGGATCTCATATAAATGGAATCACACGGTATCTAATCTTTTATATTTGGCTTCTTTAACTTTTTTTGGACATTCATTCACATGACAGTAATTGTTGAATAGTATCATGTGGTATGAATATACTATAATTTCTTTATCCATTCTCCTATGGATAGGTATTTGGATTGTGTCCAGCTTTGTGCTACTGTTTGAATAAGATTGCTATGAACGTTCATGTGCACGTCTTTGTGTGCACTCATACATCTATTGGGTAAAAATCCAGAAGTGGAATTGTTGGGTCATAGGTCCAACGTATGTTTAGGTTTACAAAATACTGCTCCCTCTAAAATGGCTACAGCACTATTTTGCAGTTATTTTTGATGACTGCATAATTCTAGAATTGATGCATCATCAAATATGTAATTTTTCTATACTGTTGGACAATTAATTTATATTGTTTTCAATACTACTGTCTTAAAACAAATAGAAAATTTTGCAATTAATGCCTTTGTGAAATTAATTTTTATCTGTTGCTGGAATATTTCTGCTATTGGGATATTTATTTGAGACAACAGGGGAAGAGTTAGTGTATTATCATCACTTTTTACTTTACAAAAATCTGGAGTAATTTACACTGCCTCAAAATTTTGATAAATCTATTGTTTTAAAGCCACTTCTTTTTATTTTAATGAGTTTTAACAAGGATAGAACTTAAGTATACAGCTCAGTGAATTTTTTACAAATATAAAATTCACTACCTATGGCCTAGATCAAGAAAGAATATTTTTAGCACCTTAGAAACTACATCTCTCCTAGACTATACCAGGGCTTACAGAAGCAACTGCTACTCTGACACTGATCCTGTAAAATGACTGTGCTTCTGTTTAAATTTCATATAAGTTAAACCGTTTATACATATTTATTCTCATATGCAAGGTTTAAAAGACAAAGTAGAGCTTAATTTTTAATTTGATTGGAATGAGCACCACCTAGTATTTCATAAAAATAATGGTCACCATTTGTGGAGCTCAGAGCTGCATACCAGGTGCTATCTAAGAAATTTACATCCATAATCTGATTTGCTCTTTTCAATAACCCAATAAGAAAGGGACAGTTATGTCCATTTTCTGATAATAAATCTGAGGCTGAGTGGAAACTAGATTGATTGCACATCTCACAAGGCTAGTATGTGACTCAGCAAGAATGCATACCCAGGTGTATTTAACATCATCTAGCTGTTTCTGGACACGACTGAGCGACTTCACTTTCGCTTTTCACTTTCATGTATTGGAGAAGGAAATGGCAACTCACTCTAGTGTTCTTGCCTGGAGAATCCCAGGGACGGTGGAGCCTGGTGGGCTGTCGTCTATGGGGTTGCACAGAGTCAGACACGACTGAAGCGACTTAGCAGCAGCAGCTGTTTCTGATATCCCTGTGCATGGCTTAACAATTACCTGAGATCAGTCCTTTAGAACTGCAAATGCTTGAGCACCAGGTAAAAATCTAAACAATTATCAGAGGATGATAGCACTAGCCCTGCTTTTCTCCACTCTTCAATAAAAGCTAAAACCAAGGTGCCAGAGATGAAGGATCGAAAGCCAATTTAATGACAGATGTAATTATCAGGCATGATTTTCAGAATAAACTGTTTTCTTCAGTCACCACAAGCTTTACTAGAAAACTGAAACAGTGGGTGAATGATAAGACAACTTATCATATTACTGCTAATTGGGGCCATTTTTCATTAAAATGGCATTATTGCCCCCAAGACATCAGTATACAAAATTATTCAGAATGTAATGAATTGAGTATCCTGGAAGAGCAGCATGGATTCAAAAGTATACTTTGAGTAAAGACAACTCTCACACAATTTTACCATATTGAAGGACAATAAAGATGTTCATTACCCAGGAATGGATGATATAAAGAAAAATCAGAGCTAAGGCTTAGAGGTGAAGCTTGGCCACCATATAAACCAAGAGACTTTCTAATCCCAACTGGTAAGATGACATTAATTTGTATAATATATTGGAAATTGCAAATAGATTTTGCATTACAGAAACAAGGCCCCAGTTTAAAAAAAAAAATGAGAAAATGTTAGAATACATTTGATAAAAAATGCATGCACCTAGAAAACATGACATCATCAATTAAAATGAAGCAGCCAATACTTAAGTAAAATTTCAGGCCTGTGTAAAACTTCATTTATATGAATGAATACAGGAACCCAACTGGTTTTTCTAATAATTCCTTTAATTGACAGATGAATGGATAAAGAAAATGTGGTACACACACACACACACACACACACACACACACACACACACACAATGGAATACTACTAAGAAACAAAAAGGAATGAAATAATGATATTTGCGACAATATGAATGAACCTAGACATTATCATACTAAATAAAAGACAAATATTGTGTGCTATCACTTATGTGTGGAATCTAAAAAAATTATAAATTATAATTTTATAATGATAAAATTATTTGCAAAACAGACTCACAGTCATAGAAAACAAACATGGTTACCAAAGGGGAAAGGAGGGAGGGATAAATCAGTAGTCTGAGATTAACCATGATGTGTGATCACTAACCCAGAGCCAGACATCCTGGAGTATGAAGTCAGTAGGCCATAGGAAGCATCACTGCGAGCAAAATTAGCAGAGGTGATGCAATTCTAGCTGAGCTATTTCAAATCCTAAACAATGATGTTGTGAAAGTGCTGCACTCAATATGCCAGCAAATTTGGAAAACTCAGCAGTGGCCACAGGACTGGAAAAGGTCAGTTTTCATTCCAATCCCAAAGAAAGGCAATGGCAAAGAATATTCAAACTAACATACAATTGCACTCATCTCACACGCCAGCAAAGTAATGCTCAAAATTCTCCAACCAGGCTTCAACAGTATGTGAACTGAGAACTTCCAGATGTTCAAGCTATATTTAGACAAGGCAGAGGAACCAGAGATCATATTGCCAACATCGGTTGGATCATAGACAAAGCAACAGAATTCCAGAAAGACATCTATTTCTGCTTCATTGACTACAGTAAAGCCTTTGACTGTGTGGATAACAACAGAATTGTTGAGAATTCTTAAAGAGATGGCAATACCAGACCACCTGATCTGCCTCTTGAAAAAGCTGTATGAAGGACAAGAAGTAACAGTTAGAACTGGACCTAGAACAAGAGCCTGGTTCAAAACTGGGAAAGAAGTAGTTCAAAGCTGTATACTGTCACCCTGCTTATATAACTTACATGCAGAGTACATCATGTCAAATCCCGTGCTGGATGAAGGACAAGGCGGAATCAAGATTGCTGGGAGAAATATCACCTCAGATACGCAGATGACAGAACCCTTATGGCAGAAAGCAAAGAGGAACTGAAGAGCCTCTTGATGAAAATGAAAGAGGAGAGTTAAAAAGCTGCCTTAAAACACAATATTCAAAAAATGAAGATCATGGCATCCGGTCCCATCACTTCATGGCAAAATAGATAGAGAAACAAAGGAAACAGTGAGACACTTTATTTTTGGGGGCTTCAAAATCACTGCAGATGATGACTGCAGCCATGAAATTAAAGGACGCTTGCTTCTTGGAAGAAAAGCTATGACTAAACTAGACAACATATTAAAAAGCAGAGACATGAATTTTCCAACAAAGGTCCATCTAGTCAAAGCTATGGTTTTTCCAGTAGTCATGTATGGATGTGAGAGTTGCCCATAAAGAAAGCTGAACTGAGAATTGATGCTTTTGAACTGTGATGTTGGAGAAGACTCTTGAGAGTTCCTTGGACTGCGAGGAGATCCAACCAGTCCATCCAAAAGGATATCAGTCCTGGGTGTTCATTGGAAGGACTGATGCTGAAGCTGAAGCTCCAATACTTCAGCCTCCTGATGCAAAGAGCTGACTCTCTAAAAAACCCTGATGCAGGGAAAGACTGAGGGCAGAAGGAGAAGGGGGCAACAGAGGATGAGATGTTTGGATGGCATCTCTGACTCAGTGGGCATGAGTTTGAGCAAACTCTGGGAGACAGTGAAGGGCAGGGAAGCCTGGCACACTGCAGTCCATGGGATCGCAAAAAGACAGGACAGTGACTGAACAACAACCGTAACTACTTGGCAGGCCTGAAATGCAGCCTAATGTGTGCCTAGGAAGAGGAGGGAAGGATGTGAGTGCTGCTGGAGCTGCTGAAACTATTTCTGCAACATAGGAGTCACTGGAGCCTCTAACTTCACTGCTCTCCATCCTGAACTGGACCAACATCACTCATAAAAAGGTGAACTCTCACTGGTTGTCAGACCCCATGGCTCTGACTGGTGACCCTGCAGTCTCAACAGCCTGGCACTGGTTTCAGTTCCAAATGTAGACAATGCTTCTGAGAGGATCTACCTCTGTTTCAAGTCTTCCCATGTTCTGGCAATCCTAGACTCCAGGCTTCTGACACAGGTCCCTTCAGGGTCTGACACCCTAGGGGCAAGATGCCAGGGAGAAGGTATCGCAGGGGTCCCCAGCCCTCGGTACAGGTCCATGGCCTGTTAGGAACCTGCCGCACAGCAGACCGTAAGTGGTGGGCCAGGCAGAGATGCTTTTTTATCTGCATTTACAGCCACTTTATCACTCACATCACCACCTGAGCTCAGCGGGTTCACAAGATTCTCTTAGAAGCCTGAACCCTATGGTGAATCGGCATGTGACGGAGCTAGGCTGCATTCTCCTTATGAGAATCATCCCGAAACAATCTTCCCACCCCACCCTAGTCCGTGGAAAAATTGTCTTCCATGAAACCTGCCCCTGGTGCCAAAAAGGCTGGGGACCGTTAGTCCTAACAAAATACTCCTGACCCACTCCTTGCAGTTTCCTGAATGGAGTGTGATGCTATCTCTCTATGCAAATTGCCTAACTCCTCTAACCTCCTGATGGATTTTTTTCTTCCTTTTCAATATTTGGATCCAGTCCCCACCCTTCAGTGGTTAAACTCACTCTCTGTAAGAAGTGGCATACACACAGTATACAGGACCTGTCACCTTTTACTGAATGTGTTCTTCATTCATCTGTAACTGTAAGAATTGCGAAGCCTGGAACTGTGTCGAATTCCTCTCTGTGGCCATAATAAAGGGGACGTGGAAAAGCTTTGAGGAGTGGTTTCCTGGTTCAATGAATGACCTGCCACCTTGACTATGCTGCTGCTGCTGCTGCTAAGTCACTTCAGTTGTGTCCGACTCTGTGCGACCCCATAGACGGCAGCCCACCAGGCTCCCCGGTCCCTGGGATTCTTCAGGCAAGAACACTGGAATGGGTTGCCATGACTTGACTATTACATCCATCTTGCCTGAGATTTTAGCTACCAGAGTTTTGAAATTTAAAACCCTTATTTGCAATTAGTAATATGGAAAATTAAACTAAAAAATAATGCATAAATGGATGTTAGGGTGTTAATTTCTTTCTGCCTATACACATCTGAGATTCTTAAAGAAACAATTCAATCCTAGTGTTCCAAGTTGGCTAAACATAGCTATGGCTATTTGGCATATTATAAAATTAACTGACTCACAGACTTTAGACATGACTTGTATTTACACATGTAAAAGGCAAACTGCCCCTGGTGGGTTAGATTGTTGTCCTGAAAGGATCACTCATTATCCTTCAAACCCAAGAAAGGATGACATCTCTCTGCTCCTTATAATCTGGGCGTGGTCATGTGACTTGGTTTAACCTCATCAGGAGCAGAGGGATTATACATTGGGATGAACTGAGAGCCTGGCTTTGACCAATATAATAATAGGAGCAGATGCGGAGGAGGCTTGCAATGTGCCTGCGGGGTTGGAAGTGCTCTTCTATGCACCAGCCATTGCTAGGGCAAGGCTCAGAGGAGGAGCCTGAGGAGCAGATGGGCCCCCAGTCTCCCCACCGAGCTGCCCAGCTGACCTGACGGAAGTGAGAATAAATGTTGTTTACACCTCTGCACTTAGGGGTGTTTGTTACACATTAACACTTAATATGTGCATTTTCTATAAAGACATTTCTTTATACGGTGCCTCCTTCAAAGCCAAAGACATGCCCAGCTAGACAGTAAGTTATTTCTGATTGAAGCCCTAAACACTGACTTGATCCACGCTGGGGGAAGTAGAAATTGGGAAGGAAGTTCTAATTAACTACTCTTTAAAGGGATGATATAAGTTTCTGGACAGAGCATGCATCAATTTGCATAACTCTATGGGACACAGGAAAACAGCTACATTTGAAAGCTGGCCAACACTGACACAAATTCAGACTGTACGACAGGAAGAAAGTTGTGGGAGAGGTAAATGATTAGGGTAACATTTCTAATAATTATATATGACCTGAGTATATTTACTGTCATAATTACAAATACAATTACAGTAATGGTGTCTTCATGCTAACAGTTATTAGTTTAATAAAATCACTGCTCTAATAAAGCAGATGCTAGTACTGAAACAGTTTTTAATTGAAGGGCTATTATTACAATCACCTTAAAATGGAACATTAAAGAAGTGGTAGTACTGTTAGAGTGCGGGACTGTTTCTCCTGGGCGGAATATATTTAAACAGCCACCATTTTTTACATAGCGATACAGTTAACTCCTGACCAATGTGGGCGTTAGGGGCACCCATTTGTGTTTCTGCATTCAAGGAACCAAGGATGTGGAGCTATAGGGGCTATTCATTCATTGAAAAAAAGTCTGCGCCTAAGTGGACCCCAAGCAGTTCAAACTCATGTTATTCAAAGGTCAACTGCATTTTCTGTCTTGACTAACATTTGCCTTTGGTTCTCCTTCACCGCCATTCCTGACTTTTATAAGTTAATTCATGTCAGTAAGTAGAAATATCTTTTAACCTAAGACCTAGCTATGTGATCTCTAGGTCTAACCCAGAATTGCAGAACCAGAGTCTGACTACAGCAAGATTCATATGCACATTAAAATATGCAAAACTGCTGTAAAAATAGCTCCTTATCACAAAAATGTATTAAAAATCTAATGTCCAAAATTACATGGTAAAATCCAGGGTTTATTTCTATATAATTGAATCAAAGTCAATAGTAACAATGTGGTCTATGCAGCAGTTTTAGCATCACCTGGGAACTGTTAGGAACCCAGCACTTCAGCCCATCCCTGCAGGACTATAGAATAATCTCAGTTTTAACAAGATATTCAAGTGATTTGTATGAATATTACAGTTTGAGAAGCTGAGCTCTGTGTTTCCTTTCTAAAGAATTTCTTTACATCTGAAGCAAAATATAATACTATAGGAATATTCATTTATCCATACTATATGGGCTATATCATGAATAAACTAAAATTTACTGTTTTAATGTTTAACCATAGTTTTTTTTGTTAGGGCGGAAACAACATTATGGGAAAATAGGCACAATATTGCTTAGGGATAGGATTTCTTATTTTTATCTTCTTAATAATGAAATTAACTTTCTTTTTAATAATGAAATTTAAAATGATTTTGCTTCTTCACCTCTTGCATCCTTTACATTCATCTGAAACTATTAATTTGGCCCTATCTTCACCCAGTAAGTTTTAGGAAACACTATGCTATTTAATGACAGCAACTAGCAGTAGGGGGAATAGAATTTTTACAAGACTTTAATGGGGATGTAACTCTTGTTTTCAGCACTTGCTGTAAGTACAGTTCAATTCAAACATTTTGAATTATTCAGGATATTCTAACACACTTGGTGCATTAAAACAAAGATAACTGTTTATATTTATAGAATGTAATTTGTCTTACTGAAACTTAACATGAAATGCATTCTGTACCCTGCTGTCATTTAATAGATTACTTTTCCTGCAGTAAATGAGTGAGTATACATGTATGCCCTTCATTACTGCCAGAGACTCTAATATTGAGTTCATGGCTTAAGAAATTTGTCCCCATCTATAGCTCATGTGACTTTCTCTTAGATGCAAAAATATCTCTGGTCTCTTCTCTTTGATTAATTTTGCCTGTTCTTGTCCATCACATGCATAGAATAATACAGTTGAGTTCATTTCAGTCACTCAGCTGTGTTTGGCTCTGTGACCTCATGCAGTGCAGCACGCCAGGCTTCTATGTCCTTCACCATCTCCCAGAGCTTGCTCAAACTCATGTCCCTTGAGTTAGTGATGCCATCTGATCACGTCATCCCCTGTCGTCCCCTTCTCTTCCTGACTTCAACCTTTCCCAGCATCAGGGTGTTTTCCAAAGATTTGGCTCTTCTCATCAGGTGGCCAAAGTATTGGAGCTTCAGCTTCAGCATCAGTTTTTCCAATGAATATTCGGGGTCAATTTCCTTTAGGATTGACTGGTTTGATCTCCTTGCAGTCCAAGGGACTCTCAAGAGTCTTCTCCAACACCACAGTTCAAAAGCATCAATTCTTCAGTGCTCAGCCTTCTTTATGGTCCAACTTTCACATCTATACATGACTAATGGAAAAACCATAGCTGTGACATATGGACTTGTTTATGTCAGATTTATATATTGAAACTTTTTGTTTCAACATTTAAAGAAAGAAGCCACATAATAAAAAAGGGGAGAAAAGTTGATATAAATTCTTCAAAAATCTAAAACAATTCATTTAAAGAATATTCTGGAGAAGTTGTAGTAGGTTTATATTTACACAGCTTCAATACTTTCCCCAAACACAACCACAGCGAAGAAAAGAAATTATTTAGTAATAATAACTTCTATGAAATAATTAAAAGAACTTAAAAGACCCTGATGCTGGGAGATTGAAGGCAGAAGAAGAAGGCGACAGAGGATGAGATCGTTGGATTGCATCACCGATGTAATGGATATGAACTTGGGCATATTCCGAGAGATGGTAAGGGACAGGGAGGCCCGGCTGCAGTCCATGGAGTTGCAAAGAGTTGGACATGACTTGGCAACTGAATAAACAACAAACTGAAACTATATCACCCATGTCTAAATTGTGATTTTTGTTATGAAACAGTAACTTAGTTATAGTTTCTTTACATATTTTTCTGTAAATGCTCACACTATCTCAATGAATAAGAAATATTTTAAAAGTGGTGATTGCACTTTACAGTTTTGTGATTAGAACTTCATCATTCTTTTAATTCCAAAATAATCAATCACTTAACCACAAATCCAATAAAATTTAAGTCATATGGACTGAAATTTTAGAATACAAAATATTTTTTCTGCTTCTACTTAAAATAATGATTGTTCTATCTAAAAAAAAATAGGTGCAAACATGGTAAAAATCCTCTCCTTTAGAAGTAGTCCACCTGAGGTTTAATTAACTTCTGCAGAAAAGTAATTAAAAATTAATTCTCTTCTTCTTTGAGAAGAGTAAATTTAAAAATTACAGATTAAAAAAGATCAGTATTATCCGCCAAAATACAATTCAGACAATTAATTTTGTTATAAATATAGAGGATTCATTTTGGCTAGTGAAAATTTCTCACTTGGAAGCAACCTGTCCCAGTTCTGAAGTCATTTGGTTACTAGAACAAACAAGATCCTCATTATACTCGACACTAAACTCCCTCTGATATCACCGAATCTTTAGGGCTCAGACATAGTAGACAAAATGATGACTTCTACATACTGAGAAAATCTTCTCAGACTCTTTGTCCCTTGTTATCCATAAAATCTGTATTAATCAATTAGTCAAATATTATTCAGTCCTGCACTGTGGATCATAAAATTACAGTCACTGTCAGAAATGATGGTGAGTAAGTGTTCCCTAATGTAGTTCCTCAAAAGAAAGCAGAAATATAAACAAAGAGATGAGCAGATATATAAACAAAGCAGATGGCAATGCTTTTTCATGCCTCCACCAGCCCTTAAGTGGCTTAATGGAGCAATGGGGTACCAAGCATTCACCTGAAAATGTACATTTACTCCTGGGTCTTCAGAAGCAAAGCTAGCCTGAAGTCACCTCAACAGTCTAAGTACTGACAAAACAACATTTTTTTTTAACTGACATCTAATATTTTTAATGGTTTTTCTCATGCCAATGTCTTTAGTAGAGGGTGTCACTATCTAAAAACTAAACCAACTTAATGTTAGTTAACTCTACAGCTACTGTCATTTTTTCTTCATTATATTTTATAAGCAGAAAGAATAATATAGTTCAATGAACAGCATTAACTAGCTTTCTGTTAGAATATAAGCAAGATGGTAACCATCAACTGCCTTTGATTAGACCTCACTGAAGGATTTTTCATTTGAATTTGTGTGTATTTACAAAGCACATGGAAAATGCGTTCAATAACCTCCCTGCTTTCAGCTCAAAGTGATGACTTCATTTCCAGTTATCTTACAAGGATTAGTGCTCGTTCTTGTAATTTTTGTTTGGAGGCACTCTGAAGCAAGTGCATTGTCGTTGTCTACCCAGACCCAGGCAGAGGATTCGTATGATGTTTCTGCTACAATACAGCATGAAGACCCCAAACGTTAGTAATACCAGTGAAGTTTAAACACTGAATTGCTACTACTGAAAAAGTACAAAACTTTGGTAGTCAATTAATTGTAATTTTTAATAGACATTAAAAGAAAATACTAAAATATAAATATTTAGGCAGTCATGTAGACAAGGGTGAATTGGAGGAAGTTGTCTGCCCCAGGAGCAGATAATGGAGGAATGGATTATATGAAAGAACTTCTAAACATCTATAACTACAAGCTTTTTATTATTACTGTCATCCTTTCCTGGCAATTCTTAACAAAGTCAGTGATAAAATACTTCGCTCTCACCTCCTCCCTTCTCCCGCAAAAGAAAACTCTGTTGGCTCAAACAATTGCTGAGCTTCCTACTGAAGTTTCATAAGACACATATGAAATACAATTCTCTCTATAAATGTAACTGTTTGTATTTATTTGGGTCTCAACACAGTGACAAAATGGTGACTTTTACATTCCTAGATAATCTTCTCAGACTCTTTGCCCCTTGTTAGCCATGAGATCTACATTAATTAGTCAATCAAATAAAGCATTATGCAGTTCTCAATTGTGGGTTGGAATTTATAATCATAGCCACAAATGATGGTGAACAGTGTTCCATAATGTGGTCGTAATATTTATTTAACTATATATTCTCATTCTACCTTGACTTTAATAATTGCCTATTATGGATTGCAGTATGTGGGAAAACATACTCCCTAACATTTTCACTATCCCAAAGGGTTTGCAACGTATTACTTACTATGATTTTGACAACTGTTACTTTCTCAGATCAGCCTTGAAGTAACCTCAGATTTACTGAGGTCAACTAATTCCTACCTAGTATGACCATGATCTTATAATTTATTGTTGAAACTTGTGAGACTAAAAGGATTTTGACTAAGGACCAGGATTTATTATATTAATAGCCACATATAACAGCTGTATTGAAGATATTTTAAAAATAATATTTCAATAATAACATCCTATTTAAAATGATGCTGTTAAATGCTACACTCACATGTCAGCAAATTGGGAAAACTCAGCAGTGACCACAGTATTGGAAAAGGTCAGTTTGTATTCCAATACCAAAGAAGGGCAATGACAAAGAATGTTCAAACTATCTTACTAGCTCATTTCACAGGCTAGTAAGGTTATGCTGAAAATCCTTCAAAGTAGGCTTCAGCAGTACATGAACTGGGAACTTACAGATGTACAAGCTGGATTCAGAAAAGGCAGAGGAACCAGAGATCAAATTGCCAATATTTGTTGGATCATAGAAAAAGCAAGGGAATTCCAGTAAAACATCTGCTTCATTAACTATGTGAAAGCGCTTGACAATGTAAAAGCATCACAATAAACTGTGGAAAATTCTTAGAGATGGGAATACCAGACCACCTTACCTGTCTCCTGGGAAACCACAAGTAGGTCAAAAAGCAACAGTTAAAGACCTTCATGGAACAACCGACTGGTTCAAAATTGGCAAAGGATCACGACAAAGCTGTATGTTGTTATCCTGTTCTTTTAACTTACATGTAGAATACATCATGTGAAATGCCAGGCTGGATGAAATGCTAACTGGAATCAAGACTGCCAGGAGAAATATCAACAACATCAGATATGCAGATGATATCCATCCACACACCAGAGTTAAAACTTTTATCCAGAAAAACAAGTTAAATTCTCCTCCTGTGTCGAGTTATTCCCTCAAGAAAAATGAAAAACAGTGCTTTCCCAGTTGTCTATTTTAACAGATTTCTCCAGTAATAATAGCAAGTAATTTGCATGTAATCTAACCCATCTTTAATTAAGTTGTTATCCCATTCACTCCCTTAAAGGCCAACTTGTATCTCCAAACAGATGTGACATAATTACCAGCTCGAAGATTGCTTCTCAGCTGAGCCCACTGTATTTCCCTTCCTCTCTTTTTTACATGCTAAAATTTCCATGGCTTCTTGGAGAAGAGTTAATGTCACTGAGCAATTTGACGATTTCAGAAAATTGTCTCCATCAAATCTAGCAAAACAGGATATATTTTACAGAGCATTTCACTTGATATCCCAGCAATGAGAAATTTGGCATTGTAAAGACTTTATAGGCTTTTAAATTTTTATCTGAACACACCAAACAGACACCAAGGTTCTATTTCTTTATTCTTTCTACTTCTTTCTTCCACTAATTGGAAAAGGACATACACATTTAATTTCTATTTTATTCACCAACTGCATTAATTCAAAATGTCTCTGGTGGGATAACCAACATCAATATCTATTCCATACATCCCAGCCCATGTTTCCCTTATAGTCACAGAGGGTTGACACAGAGCAAGTTACTGAGCCTCAAGAGTGTCTTCTCCTCACTTAGAGAAGAGGCAACAGACACAAGAAAAAGAAATGACCCTGGAAGAAAGCATAGGGCAAAAATAATTGCCACCAGTCCTCCTTGAGTAAGGGCTTGTAGTTTCATCTTCGTAGGAGGAACTACCCTGTATGCGCCTTCTGGAGAGAAAAGCTACAGAAGAGCAGGGCTGCTCAGGTCTCAATGCTGTTCTGGAAATACTGGACAATTCAGGCTTTAGGGGCCTCCAGATAGTCTCATTTTATGTTGCTTTTTGTTTTCCTGGTGACTTATGGGAAAAACTGTTTTTAAGGTGAGGTCAGAGAAAAAGATAAGAGAAACTCAAAAGAAGGAGAACAAGAAGAGAGGCAAAGGAGAAAGTCTGGAGCAGGGGCTGAGGCACAGGCATATTATTTTTTAGTTATGTGAATTTCATATGAAACCCCCAAAATATTGGGGCTCAGGAAACAACTAAATTAAAACTTAAAAGGACTTCTGCTTTTGATTGATATTCCTCAGAAAATATTTATCAGTGTGTTTGCCATCAATCTGATATTTCTGGACCCATGGAAGAACTGCAAGTCTCCACCCAGGGTATGTCAACTGGAGTGGCCGGGGTCACTTTGAGTGGACACTTTCAAGAACTACGACATGATTTGTCACTGCTCCTTCCTTCTGCTACAGTAACTGGCGGAGTGATCTGATGCAACCGATGGGGGCTGCTCCGTCACAGGGTCCTCAGAGTGAATGTGACGCAGAGCACAGCGCCTGCCAGTCCACAGGCAGAACCGGACTGCAGCGCAGCTCGACTGAGAAATATGCTTTGTATTAAACTCTTCTGCCAAACAGGCAATTAAAACTATGCCTTTGAAGTAAAGCCTCAAGTCCCTTCTTCCTCTCCTTGTCCCAGCTCCAGCCCTTTAGAGATGTCAGAGTGTCATCCTGCATAATGAAGGAAAAATAGACAAGGGTAGAAACAGGGACAAACCCAGCTACATTGTTTTCTCTCCTGCAAACTTACGAGTTTACAGGCTTTTTAAATGAATGAGTTTCATATTAGACTCCCCTGGGCTTTTAAAATTTTATGTTAAATGTTTATTTAATATTTAAATGAGAAATATACTCCCATGATTCAAAATTTTAAAAATGTAAACAATGAAGTCTTCTCCAAGGCTTGATTCTATCAGCCCAATCCTAACCCTCAATTCCTTTTTATTTCTTTTTAAAATCTTTATTGAATTTGTTACAATATCGCTTCTGTTTTATGTTTTGGTTTTTTGGTCAGGAGGCATGTGGGATCTTAGTTTCCCAATTAAGGATCAAATCTACGCCTCCTGCCTTGGAAAGTGAAGTCTTAACCACCAGGGAAGTCCTTGTTCATTTGTTTGTTTTAAATATACACATTTTTCCTTCCAGAGACTTTTACTTTTTATGTCTGTGGTAGTGTCAGGGCTTCCCTGAGAGCGCAGAAGGTAAAGAATCAGCCTGCAATGCAGGAGACCCCACACACTGTCATATTAAATATCTTTTTTTAAGAGAGACTATTTGTAAATAAGCAATCTAAATCATTGTAATTTATGAGGAAAAAAGGAAAATAAACCAATAGAGTTTGGTTAAAAGTTTATGAGATAAGAAATTAAGTAACTTTCCTTTCTCTCCATATTCATCCAAAAAGTTGTCCAATAGGTAAGAAAAGAGAAGGGACAAAACTGATATTCTTAAGATTTGGTCTGTGGAGTATTTTTCATGTATTTTGATGTAGCAGATAGAGCATCTACTGACCCTTCAGGTAAGAGAGAAATTAATGGAGTTGGAGGGAAGAAGTGATGTCAAGGAGGGGATGGGATTGAACTACATGTAGGAGTTGGACAGAAGCATCTTGCCAGAAATCCCAGGAAAAGGAAGAAGCTATAGTTTTTAGTAAAACTAAAGCTTTACTTCAAAGGCATAGTTTTAATTGCATGTTTCCCAGGGAAAGGTAGCATCTCTTAGAAATAAAAGAAATAGCTGATCTGAGCAGCTACCACCATGGTTAGAGAGTTGGATGTTGTTCTAGGAGTCTGGACACATTGTATTATTGGAGGTGTGTTGTGTATTATTGGAAGTGTGTTGGAGGAAACATTTCATCAATTGGAGACTGTAAAGATTACTTCTTAGTATTCCTTTACTATTGGTGGCTTTCATGGTTAAGTGTCCAGTGTATCCTCTTCTCTATTAACTAATTTGATCTTCATATTAAGCTCTAAGGTGGATCTCATTTTCTCATTGTTCAGATAATGGTCAACTTAGGTACCAAGATTTCCCAGCACATAGCTGGTCAGTAAAGGGTCACACACTCTTTCCTGTTTAGCCCTGCCCAGGACTGTGGAAGTGTAGCGACTGACTGAAATTGAGTTGTAGAGGACATTGAATATGCCCAAGGTTTATGGATTTTCTATAACTTGGAGAAAGGAAATAGGAAAACATGAGACATGGTAATAAAATAAAATTACATAGTTTTGTGAACGTATTCTAAAAATTACCAACAAAATGGAAAAATATTGTCTTGGATTGGGATCTGTACACATTCACCAAGAAACAGTCTAAGAATTTTTCAAAATTCACACAGAACAAAATACTTTCTCCAAGGTCTGGAGAGTAGCACTTGAAAAACTACTCACAACAAACAATAGAGTTAGTATAAACCAAAACTTTGCAAATTTTATAATCTATGAGAATGTAGTTGTTCAAAGAATAACAAGAACTTGAAAATATTCAGTGGATAAATGCACTTAGATATGGAAAAACTAAATTAAATGCAAATCAGTGCGCCAAAAAATAAATAAACACTTTATTTCCTCTAAATAAGGACACATATGCATGTAAAATATGATATATAACTGTAAATTAAAGATTTTCAAAGTGTAAACATATATATCTGCCTTGTCATTGTTAGAAAATTAGAAAATGTTAGAAATATGTTAGGAAATTAATTTTCAGAAAAATGTATGGCTATTAATACTACCTTTGTCATTCACTGTGACAGAGCTGACAGGAGCAAGAAAAGATTTAAATGTCAGAACAGTTCATGTCAAGTATTTTTCCTTTTCGGAATACTTTAAATATATACATATATTCATAGTTACGCTATCTTTAGCATAAGCATTGTTAATTTTAGTTTATACAGCAGTATTTTTATGCAGTAGTCATTATATATATTTAAAATAGAGAGCAGTCAGTAATAAAGAAGATAAATGCACAGATGCCTGAAAACCACTGTCAGCCACATAGACCTGCATCATAGCCAACCACCTAAGAATAATCCTGACATTTACATGTACACATTTGACCAAATGCTGGGACATTAAACACATCTGGATACACATTAAAGGATGTATATCATTCAGATTATGATAAGATAAAAATATTAAACTATAAATAAATATAAAAAAGCTATCTAAGAAGATTCCAAAAAGTATATTAAATATAAAGAGCTAGATTAAAAGTTTGGAACCAAGATATATGATGCAAAATCCAAATGTAAGGAAGCTAATGGAATTACATTCATATCAATCAAAGTTTGAGAAACAGAACATTTCTAGAAATAAAGGATCATTTTATAAGAATGAAAGCATTGCTTAATCAAGGAGATATAGCAATTCTAAATATGTATGCAACTATTACCATATGTTAAAAATACATAAAGCAAGAACTGATAGAAGTTAAACAGAAGTAGATGAAACTGCAGTTCAATTGAAGATTGCAATATTTTTCTTTTGGCATTTAATACAAGTAATCAAAAAACTAGAAAAGATCTCAAAGATCTGAAGGACACTATTAACAAACTAAATTGAATTGATATTACAGATGAATGTACTCAACAATGACTAAATAAATATATTTTCAAACTTAAAAAAAAAGAAGTAAATGTTAAATTCATTTAACAAAGGAAGGGAAGTAAAAAAAAAAAAAGGAAGGGAAGTCATTGACTATAAATTTTATATACTTTTATATTTGATTATTTATTTATTTTTGAATTGTATTCTTCATGCCTTAGAAGAAAGTACCAACCTTAGAAGAGGTAAAACACAGGCATTATAGAAGTAAGAGAAACCCAAAGGATATATATGTATAAAACTTGTCCCACAAATAGTAGCATATGGTAAACACTGCTGTACTTTTTAATATCTTTTAGAAAGGAGACTGTCTGGAAATACTTCTTAAGACCATAAGCATGTCCACTACCAAGCAAAAAGCACTCGTGTAGGGGAAGCTCATCTCCACAGAAGACTCGTGGAGCAGCCTAGGACCGCAGCAGGGACATGACCACAGACGGACACTCCACTTGCCTCAGCCTGAAAATCTCGTGGGGCTGGGGTTGATGCCCCGCAGTGTAGGAGGGGCTGTGCAGCAGGCGGGCAGGGCCTTCTCTGCAGAGCAAGCCCGGAAGGTGGGCAGCATCCAGAAGCCCTCGCAGGGGCACAGTGGAGGTGGCCTGGATGAGCACACTGTATCCGACTGCAGAGTGCACTTCATCTTGCTTTCTTAGCAGCACACTGAGGGCCTCTGCTAGGCACCTGCTGTGTACAGGAACGTTCACTGTCTCTCCCAGGCTGTCTGACTGCCGAGAAGGAAGTTCCTGAGCAAATCGGTGAAGTGAATTTTGAGTTGGAAATTGTGCCAAGTGATTTGGTTTGGCAAGGTTGGTCTTTGTCTGTCCCTGGCCCTGAAGGGAATATGCCCTCTGTCTGGTTGGTCCACGTTACATTTCTCTCAGAGCAGCTGGCCGTGAGAGAGAGAGAGGAGGAGGGCCTGGGATCAGCTCTAGGTATCAATGTGTTGTCTGGACCTAAAGGTTAGGATATCTTGGAATTTTTTAAACTGAGGTATAGTTAATTTACAATGTTGTGTTAGTTTTAGCTTGTGATGCTCCTGGCCCTGTTGTAAACTATTTCAGGCATGATCTCCTTTAAGCCTCAAAATCACTGTACCAGCAAGTTAGAGTCAACCCTATGAATTCCATGTTACAGAGGAGGAAGCTAAATTTTAGGCAGGTTAAGCCACTTGCCCACAGTGGTAATAATAGTAAAAGTGACTCCAAGACTTGGATTCAGGCAAAAAAAAAAAAAAAAAAAAAAATCTGATCTGCATATGGGCTTGTAATCACTAATAAGAGATACATAATAAAGGAATAAAGGATTTGGTGAAAGTTTACTTTCCTAAATTGACAGAAAAACCAGTACTTAAAGGCTATGAACTCTTTGTGCACATAGTGAATTCTAACTATGACTTCCATGATCCCTGTCATTTTGCCATTTCTACCATCACTCCTCGGGCTTCCCCGGTGGGGCTAGTGGTAAAGAACCCACCTGCCAATGCAAGAGACGTAAGATGTGGGTTCAATCCTTGGGTCCAAAAGATCCCTCTGGAGGAGGGCATGGCAACCCACTTCAATATTCTTGCCTGGAAAATCCCATGGACAGAGGAGCCTGGTCGCAAAGAGTTGGACACGACTGAGTGACTTGGCACACAGCTACCATTACTACTCATGGGACAAGGATTGTGCAAAGCTCTAGATGTCAGCAAGGACTGGTCTTTCATATATCTTAAATGGCTTTAAATCCTAGAGCCTAGAAGAGTATATAGAACCCATACCCAAACATTGGCTGTATTGGTGGTTAAGATATCTGACTTTTTGAACTCTCGAGAGAACAATCTGTATGATAAGAAAGAAAACTGAACAATCTCTAACATGTTCTGTGTAAATGCTTAGACTCTGCTTCTTTTTCCTTAGCTTCTTTATAGGTCATGGCCTGATTTTAATAGATGTTTCATATCAAAGTGACCTTTCCCTAAATGAATAAACTACTTTTAAAAAAGCACTGGAATACTTGATCCAGCTCAACTGTCATGCAATTCCCTGCTAAATTTCTTTCTTTTTTTTTTTTTAATTCCCTGGTAAATTTCTTATATGATGATTTTTGTTAAAAAAAAATATCAGTACCTTCTTTTTAAAAAGTAGAAAATCTGAGTCATCCACTTAATATCCAACTATCGGTAAGCTGTGAATGGATTGGTGATAGAAGCAAAGTTCGATGCTGTAAAGAGCAATATTGCATAGGAACCTGGAATGTTAGGTTCATGAATCAAGGCAAATTCGAAGTGGTCAAACAGGAGATGACAAGAGTGAACATCGACATTCTAGGAATCAGTGAACTGAGATGGACCGGAATGGGTGAATTTAATTCAGATGACCATTATACCTACTACTATGGGCAGTAATCTCTTAGACGAAATGGACTAGCCATCATAGTCAACAAAAGATTCCGAAATGCACTATTTGGATGCAATCTCAAAAACAATAGAATGATCACTGTTCATTTACACGGCAAATCATTCAATATGACGGTAATACAAATCTATGCCCCATCTAGTAGTGCTGAAGAAGCTGAAGTTGAACAGTACCGTGAATGCCTACAAGACATTCTAGGACTAACACCCCCAAAAGATGTCCTTTTCATTATAGGGGACTGGAATGCAAAAGTAGGAAGTCAAGGAACACCTGGAGTAACTGGCGAATTTGGCCTTGGAGTATGGAATGAAGCAGGGCAAAGGCCAATAGAGTTTTGCTAAGAGAACGCACTGGTCATAGCAAATACCCTCTTCCAACAACGCAAGAGAAGACTCTACACATGGACATCACCAGATGATTGACACTGACATCAGATTGATTATATTCTTTGCAGCCAAAGATGGAGAAGCTCTATACAGTCAGCAAAAACAAGATCAGGAGCTGACTGTGGCTCATATCATGAACTCCTTATTGCCAAATTCAGACTTAAATTGAAGAAAGCGGAGAAAACCACTAGACCATTCAGGTATGACCTAAAGCAAATCCCTTATGATTATAGAGTGGAAGTGAGAAATAGATATAAGGGACTAGATCTGATAGATAGAGTGCCTGATGAACTATGGATGGAGGTTCGTGACATTGTACAGGAGACAGGAGTCAAGACCATCCCCATGGAAAAGAAATGCAAAAAAGCAAAATGGCTGTCTGAGGAGGCCTTACAAATACCTGTGAAAAGAAGAGAAGTGAAAAGCAGAGGAGAAAAGGAAAGATATAAGAATCTGAATGCAGAGTTCCAAAGAATAGCAAGAAGAGATAAGAAAGCCTTCCTCAGTGATCAATGCAAAGAAATAGAGGAAAACAACAGAATGGGAAAGACTAGAGATCTTTTACAGAAAATTAGAGTTACCAAGGGAACATTTCAGGCAAACAGAGGATCAATAAAGGACAGAAATGGTATGGACCTAACAGAAGCAGAAGATATTAAGAAGAGGTGGCAAGAATACACAGAAGAACTGCACAAAAAAGATCTTCATGACCCAGATAATCACGATGGTGTGATCACTCACCTAGAGCCAGACATCCTGAATGTGAAGTCAAGTGGGCCTTGGAAAGCATCACTATGAACAAAGTTAGTGGAGGTGATGGAATTCCAGTTGAGTTATTTCAAATCCTGAAACATGATGCTGTGAAAGTGCTGCACTCAATATGCCAGGAATTTGGAAAACTAAGCAGTGGCCACAGGACTGGAAAAGGTCAGTTTTCATTCCAATCCCAAAGAAAGGCAATGCCAAAGAATGCTCAAACTACCACACAGTTGCACTCATCTCACACACTAGTCAAGTAATGCTCAAAATTCTCCAAGCCAGGCTTCAGCAATACGTGAACCGTGAACCTCCAGATGTTCAAGCTGGTTTTAGAAAAGGCAGAGGAACCAGAGATCAAATTGCCAACATCCACTGGATCATGTAAAAAGCAAGAGAGTTCCAGAAAAACATCTATTTCTGCTTTATTGACTATGCCAAAGCCTTTGACTGTGTGGATCACAATAAACTGTGGAAAATTCTGAAAGAGATGGGAATACCAGACCACCTGACCCGCCTCTTGAGAAACCTATATGCAGGTCAGGAAGCAACAGTTAGAACTGGACATGGAACAAGAGATGGGTTCCAAATAGGAAAAGGAGTATGTCAAGGCTGTATGGAGAAGGCAATGGCACCCCACTCCAGCACTCTTGCTTGGCAAATCCCACGGACGGAGAAGCCTGGTAGGCTGCAGTCCATGGGGTCGCGAAGAGTTGGACATGACTGGGCGACTTCCCTTTCACTTTTCACTTTCATGCATTGGAGAAGGAAATGGCAACCCACTCCAGTGTTCTTGCATGGAGAATCCCAGGGACGGCGGAGCCTGGTGGGCTGCCGTCTATGGGGTAGCAGAGAGTTGGACACAACTGAAGCGACTTAGCAGCAGCAGCAGCAAGGCAGTATATTGTCACCCTGCTTATTTAACTTATAAGCAGAGTACATCATGAGAAACGCTGGGCTGGAAGAAGCACAAGCTGGAATCAAGATTGCCAGGAGAAACAGCAATAACCTTAGATATGCAGATGACACCAACCTTATGGCAGAAAGTGAAGAGGAACTAAAAAGCCTCTTGATGAAATTGAAAGTGGAGAGTGAAAAAGTTGGCTTAAAGCTCAACAATCAGAAAACGAAGATCATGGCATCCGGTCCCATCACTTCATGGGGAACAGATGGGGAAACAGTGGAAACAGTGTCAGTCTTTATTTTTTTGGGCTCCAAAATCACTGCAGATGGTGACTGCAGCCATGAAATTAAAAGACCCTTATTCCTTGGAAGGAAAGTTATGACCAACCTAGAAAGCATATGGAAAAGCAGAGACATTACTTTGCCAACAAAGGTCCATCTAATCAAAGCTATGGTTTTTCCAGTGGTCATGTATGGATGTGAGAGTTGGACTGTGAAGAAAGTTGAGTGCTGAAGAATTGATGCTTTTGAACTATGGTATTGGAGAAGACTCTTGAGAGTCCCTTGGACTGCAAGGAGATCCAAACAGTCCATCCTAAAGGAAATCAGTACTGAATATTCATTGGAAGGACTGATGTTGAAGGTGAAACTCCAGTACTTTGGCCACCTCATGCGAAGAGTTGACTCATGCGAAAAGACTCTGATGCTGGGAGGGATCGGGGGCAGGAGGAGAAGGGGACGACAGAGGATGAGATGGCTGGATGGCATAACCGACTCGATGGACAGGAGTCTGAGTGAACTCTGGGAGTTGGTGATGGACAGAGAGGCCTGGTGTGCTGCGATTCATGGGGTAGCAAAGAGTTGGACACGACTGAGCGACTGAACTGAACTGAACTGAACTAAACCATGAACTTCCAGATGTTCAAGCTGGTTTTAGAAAAGGCAGAGGAACCACAGATCAAATTGCCACCATCTGCTGGATCATCGAAAAAGCATAAGAGTTCCAGAAAAACATCTATTTCTGCTTTATTGACTATGCCAAAGCCTTTGACTGTGTGGATCACAATAAACTGTGGGAAATTCTGAAAGAGATGGGAATACCAGACCACCTGACCTGCCTCTTGAGAAACCTGTGTGCAGGTCAGGAAGCAACAGTTAGAAGTGGACATGGAACAACAGACTGGTTCCAAATAGGAAAAGGAGTATGTCAATGTTGGGGGCCAGAGTGAGGTACTCCGCCCGTGACAAAGGTCATGAGGAAGGAGGCTCGACATACGCAAAGACTGTATATTGTCACCCTGTTTATTTAACTTATATGCAGAGTACATCATGAGAAACGCTAGGCTGGAAGAAGTACAAGCTGGAATCACGATTGCTGGGAGGAGTATCAATAACCTCATACATGCAGATGACACCACCCTTATGGCAGAAAGTGAAGAGGAACTAAAGAGCCTCTTGATGAAAGTGAAAGAGGAGAGTGAAAAAGTTGGCTTAAAGCTCAGCATTCAGAAAACTAAGATCATGGCATCTGGTCTCATCACTTAATAGCAAATAGAAGGGGAAAAAGTGGAAATAGTGACAAATTTTATTCTTGAGTTCCAAAATCACTGTGGTGGTGACTATAGCCACAAAATTGAAAGACAGTGACTCCTTCTAAGAAAAGCTATGACAAACCTAGACAGCAAATTAAAAAGCAGAGACATTTTGCTGACAAAGGTTCATATAGTCAACGCCATGGTTTTTCCAGTAGTCATGTACAAATGTGAATGGTAAACCATAAAGAAGTGTGAGTGCCAAAGAACTAACGCTTTTCAACTGTGGTGCTGGAGAAGACTCTTGAGAGTTCCTTGGACAGCAAGGAGGTCAAACCAGTCAATCCTAAAGGAAATCAACCCTGAATATTCATTGCAGGAGTGATGCTGAAGCTGAAGCTCCAATACTCTGACCACCTTATGTGAAGAGCCAGCTCACTGGAAAAGACTCTGATTCTGGGAAAGATGGAGGGCAAGAGGAGAAGAGGGCAACAGCATGATACGGCTGGATGGTATCACTGACTTGATGGACATGAGTTTGAGCAACCTTGTGGAGATTGTGAAGGACAGGGAGGACTGGGTGCTGCAGTTCATGGGGTCTCAAAGAGTCGGACATTACTTAGCAACTGAACAACAAATAAAATTTTTAAAAAGTGCATTGGACTTCATCATAATTAAGAAGTGCTCATCAAGAAAATATTCCCCAAACATAAATGTGATAATGAACCCTTTCCTAGAATATAGAAAGAAGTCCTTAAACTCCATCACAAGAAACAGGAACAATCTAATAAAAACAGGGAAAAGCTTTGAGCAGACATTTCACAATGGAAGATATCCAAGTGGCTAATATGAGAAACCATGATCTGGGTGCTAGGCATGCTGCTGCTGCTGGAATATGATGATTATGCCACAGAACAAAGAAGTAATTTTGTTGTACATGAGTGAATATTGATACTTCTAATTCCAATGTAATGTTATAGTATTTTCCAAATTATAGCATTTCCACACAATAAAATAAAGAATTTTATTTTACATGTGTTATATGAATTCAAAGAAGGACCAAAATAACCCTAAATCTTCTAGAGTGTATACATGATTCTTCCCCATATGATGATCTTCTGTTCCTTCTCTTCACTGAACACCTGATACGAAGTGTCTGGCACTGATTCTGTACAGGCATACCCCCTTGTATCTCAATTTGCTGCCTTTTTACACATTGAAAGTTTGTGATGGCCTTCTGTCAAGCAATTTCTATCAGCACTATCTTTCAACAGCATTTGTTCACCTTATGTCTTTGTGTTGCACTTTGGTAATTCTCACCATTATTCTCAACTTTTCCTTTTGATTATATTTGTTATGATGATTTGTGATCAGTGATCTCAAATTGCAGTGGATGTTACCACTGCAAAATAATTATGACTCACTGAAAGCTCAGGAAGACAGTTATCATATTTTGGCATAGAATATTTTAAAATTAAGTTATGTAGATTGTTTTTTGGATATAATGATATTGCACACTTAATAGACTATAGTATAGTCTAAGCATAACTATTACATGCATTGGGAAACCAAAATTGTTGTGTGATTCACTTTATTTTGAATTTGCTTTATTGTGGTGGTCTGGAAGCAAATCTGCAGTATCTGTAAGGATATCTGTATATCTTTCTTGCTTCCCTATGATAATAAAAATTGCATAGTTTTTTGACTTCTCCCAATGTAACTCCTGCTCAATGTTGTGTTTTTTAATATTGCATTAGTGTTTGACAGGCCAGGTGGATAGATGAGAAGGCATCTCACTGAGACAAGTGTAAGAGAAATATGTAGGAGAATATTATAAAAAAGCAGTATCTGTATTTTCCCCCAAATTATTTTTTTTTACCCTTACCTGGAATATCACATAAGTCCCTGTTATTATAGACTTGACTCATTAGAGTGGTCATAGTAAAATAGTTTTTCTCTAAATGAAAATCACATAACTGGTTTGAAGTTCAACAAATGTACATCTTGGCACAAGGGCAGATTTCAAAAGTTCACTTCTACCACTCCCTCAGCAGATTGAGTCTTATTTTTCTCATGGGTTTTCAACCCTGACAAATGAAACAGGAAGATTTGTGGATAATCTGATTACTTTTATTCAGCATACACTCAGAAGAATGAAACTGAGGCAAAAATGTTATTTTTCCCAAGGATCTCTGCTGCAGCTGAAACCCCTTTAACCACCATTATGTGAAAAATCTAACAGGATAGACCATCAGAAGCAGGCATGAACCATTTCAGTTGAAGATACTCTTGGCCAGTCTCCAGCTGATCTGGAAGCTGAGAGCACTTTCAGAAGTTGCTCCAACTGAGATCAACTTAGCCCAGCCTGGATCAGCAGAGCCAGACAGCTAAGCTTAGCCACACTGTAACCAGCTGAAAATGAGGCCACATGAAGAGTTGTCCTAAGTCACTAAATTTTGAGACAGCTTGTGACGCAGTAAAGCATAACTGCATTGGTCATTATTACATGGTCATATGTCCTAACTATCCTTCTTCTGGATGTTTATTCCCTTCAGAACGTAATTTCTATAAGGGCAGGGGCCTTTGGCAGCCTTATTTTACCATGTGCCCCAAAGTCTCAAAAGAGTTCATAATTATCAGTAGCTCAATACACATTTGTGGAGTGAAAAAAATGAATGTTTCATACAATTATTTTGAAGGTTAAATGAAATAACCTATAAAATGAACATTTCAATTCTTGGCATTTAGCTTACTATAAGAATAGATTTTTGTTATAGACTTCATGATCTTCCTAAAAGATAACTAGTGACCAAGGGGGAAAACACACACACACACACACACACGACAGTCACTATCACATAAAAAGACAAATGCAGACAGAACTTACCTGTTTGTGAAAAATATAATGCCCTAGATGAACAAATGAATGTAGTGATTAAAGAGAAACACTCCCTAAGAAATAAGACTAAATGTCTGTAGTTAATGATCTTCTCACCTGTTTACTATTTATTAACTAATTTAAAAAATTCATAAGGAGCTTAGATATGTTCCATGCCTTATTTATTTAACTTTATTTATTCAAACATAGTTTGTTTACCAGGAAAAATATCTTATTAATCTTACTGGGTTGTTTTGATCATTCATAGAGATAATTGGGCTTCCCAGGTGGCTTAGTGGTAGGGAATTTGTCTGCCAATGCAGGAGACACAGGTTTGATCCTTCTATCAGGAAGATCCCCTGGAGAAGGAAACAGCAGCCCACTCAAGTATTCTTGCCTGAAAAATTCCACAGAGAGAGGAGCCTTGCGGGTTACAAAGAGTTGGACACAACTTAGTGACTGAGTAGGCATGCACAGATAATCATTGTAGTCATCAGGAAGTCAAAGTAATGCTTGGATCTTCATAAAATCATCTAAAAGTATAATCCACCAGTCACAACCAATCCATTTTATGGTCAAGTGCATGGTTGAATCATTTATAATTAATTGGCTTGTTACTGCTGTGAGCAGCCTTCCAAAATGGAAAAAAAAAAAAAAAAATTGCCTTGCTTTTCAGAAAAGGCCAAGGATAAGATGGGTAATTTGGATAGTAATTTTCTCCTTAAAACATATTTAGTAACTGTTGCCAGAACTGTATTCAAAATATTATCTTCTAAATTACTTTCCAAAATTACTTTTGGACAGACAGTATTTACATTAATCCTTACATATCATTTTTAAGTTCAGTAACATATGGGTATTTCAAATATCTGATAATGCATTTAATAAATTAAAATATTTTGCTATCAACATGTGAACAGAAGGTATATACAAAGTAATATGCAGATTTTCTATTTGCTTCCAAAATTAAATGTTTTTTTCTACATAAAATGCACGAGCTTAAATAAAAATTTTGTAGACCTTTCCTTTTTCCAAGCAATTACCTTCATTAGCTCATCTAATGTATAATTAGGTATCAGATTCCTCAGAGACATATATATTACATATATATAATATCCCTGCAAACAGAATGGTCCTTTATAACCTTATGTCAAGCAAGCTTCTAATATCTTCACAATAGTTCAGCCCAAGTACACAGAGATCTCATACAGGCTAGCATTTTTTTTTTTTTAAGAGCTAACATTTATGTACCTTTTGCTTTGTGCCAGGCACTGTTCTTTTTCCACCTGGGGTATGGTTGCTTTAAAATGTTGTATTCGTTTCTGCTATACAACAAAATCAATCAGCTATATGTATCCATATACCCGCTCCCTCGTGAACCTGCCTCCCCAAACCCCCGATCCCAGCCACCCAGGTCATCACAGAGCACTGAGCTGAGCCTCCTGCCCTCTACAGCAGGTTCCCAGCAGCTGTATATTGTTTAACACCTGGCCAAGAACACGCGTCAATCTCAGTCTCTCCGTTCACCCATGCTCTCCCCCCGCCGTGTCCACACTTCTGTTCTCTACACTGTGTCTCTAAATTGTTGCTTCGTCTCTAAGTTGTGCCTGGCTCTGTGCAGCCCCATGGACTGCAGCACACCAGGCTCCTCTGTTCTCCACTATCTCCAGGAGTGTTTTCAAATTCATGTCCATTGAGTCAGTGATTCTGCCTAACCGTCTCATCCTCTGCTGCTCCATTCCCCTTTTGCCTTCAATCTCTTCAATTTCTAGCCTAACCATCAGTATTATTCTCAAAAATGAAGGATAATTTTTGAGGCATCCATTTGAGTATGAAGGTTTGGTATGAACAAAAGACTATACGTTGCAGGGTTCATTCTTTTACTTAGGGTCCACTCTACCACAGGCTGTCATTGACCAGTTTCCAAGTTACATCAATATAGATAGCATTTAAAAATGTTGTTAGCTAACCCTGTGACAAAAATTAACCCTGGAAGAAAATCTACTTCTATAAGTGGCCTTAAGGTATCTTTTGACACTGTTCATCAGCTTCTCTTTAAAAGGCCCAGAAGAAAGACAGAACTGAGGACATCTCTAGTTATTAATTATGGCAAAGTTGTGATACGTATAAATGACCCCATATTTGTAAGAGTAAATTCTCCTTAAATGCTTTAAGTCTAGGACAAATCATCACTGCAGTGTAAAATACAAGCCTCTCAGTTTTTCATTCACAGTAGACATTTATTTGGAGAAGGAAATGGCAACCCACTCCAGTGTTCTTGCCTGGAGAATCCCAGGGACAGAGGAGCCTGGTGGGCTGCCGTCTATGGGGTCGCACAGAGTCGGACACGACTGAAGTGACTTAGCAGCAGCAGAAGAAGACATTTATTATATGTCAGGGATAATACTTGGCACTGAAAAGAAAACAGGAAGCAAAAAAGCAATGTCCAAACTCTGTAACACCCTCCTTCAGATGGCAGACAGAAGACAAGAAAGAAAATCTAGTAAATATAGACGATAATATCTCACTGTGATAAGTATTCTGAATAAAGCAAACCATGGAAACATGAGTGGTTGGTGGGAAGAGACTCTATTACTTTGAAAAGAGTGATCACAGAAGGTTTTTTTTGGGAAAATAATATTTTGCTGAGCTGCAAAGATCTGGAAAATTTGTGGTGAGAATCAAATATATACAAAAGCTCTGAGGTAGGAAAGAAGTTGGATTTTGAGGCCAGTGCAGGTCAGTGGCATGACTGCTAAGAAAGGCAGGTAAGGCCTGACCGAGGACAGCATGAGCACATTACAGAGACATCAATGCTACCCAAGCCCAGCTGACCCGAGACTGTAGGGTCTGAAACCAAAATGTCACATTCGACTCCACTCATTACTGGCTTATCCTCTCTAAAGTCTTGTTTCCTTCAGTATAAAACAGACAATGATAAAACAAATTTATGCAAGGGAAGGGCTTAAAATGGTGAGTCAGTGTTCAATTCTCAGTGGCTGGTGCTATTCTTTTCCTTCTGTTCATGGTTTCATACCTCTTCTTCTCCATAACATTTTTTTAAAGATTTTTAACTAAATCTGAGATGAGGGTTAAAATCACAGAGTAGAGTTTAAAAACAAAAAAAAAAAAAAAAAAAGAGAGAGAGAGAAAGGAAAAGGGAAAATAATATTTATTGAGTGAAGTGAAGTCGCTCAGTCGTGTCCGACTCTTTGCGACCCCATGGACAACCTTCCAGGCTCCGCCGTCCATGGGATTTTCCAGGCAAGAATACTGGGGTGGGCTGCCATTTTCTTCTCCAGGGGATCTTCCCAACCCAGGGATCGAACTCGGGTCTCCTGCAGTGCAGACAGATGCTTTACCATCTGAGCCACCAGAAAAGCCCTATTGAGGACTAGGTACTAAATATCATGTTGGGCTTTCTCACTGTGGCTCAATCATTATCATAAGAAATTTCTGACATAGAAAAGTATCATCTGTATTTTACAGATCAGGAGGCTGAAAGTGAAAAGTTAAGTTACTATTCAAGCTCCAAAAGAACCTAGTAGTAGAGCTGGTCTGTAAACCACAGGAGGTAGGGAGGGAAGGAAGGAAGGCATGAAGGAAGGAAAGAGAAAGAATGAAAAGAAATGTGGGAGAGAAAGGAGGAAAGAGAGAGAGAGAGGAGGGAGACAGGAGGAACGAGGGCCAGAAAGCCAAAGGGGTGGAAGCCAATTGTCCTGGGGGAAAAGCATTATTGAACGCTGCCTAATAAAGAAAGAAGTAGAAACTTACCTAAAAAGTCAGCTAGGGGAGCATTGTGACACATTGAAACAACTCCCGGAATCACAGCCTGAGAATGGTCTATTTTACCTCCTCTCTTAGTTCCTAAAGTACTTCCTTCACTCTGGCAGCTGGCCTTTGTTTTCAGATTTAAGAGCAAGCTAGCTTCTGAGATGAAAGAAAACATTCAAGTACTTAAAATACATTACTAATTTTAAAATGTTATGATGGATCCTGGCATTCCCCCCACTACAACAATACAAGACCTATCTTGTCTCGAATGTATTCTTATATAATTTGAGTTAATTTCCTGATAATTATCATCTTAGAATTCCTTAAACATACAATAATTCAAACCAAAATACTTCTGAACATATACTGAAAAATCTAGAGAAAACAAAATAGAAACATTTAAAAAGTAGAAGGAAAACAGTTTTCCAAAATGCTATTAATTTTCCAATGTATCAAACGCTCAAGACATTGTTAATTCATTTTCATAATCTTCTAAAGTGGAAAGGCAGATCAAGGTAAGGACTACCTGATCACCTTTTAATCATGCCAAAACACGCAGTACTCTGAAAACTGTACAAGAAATGAACTATCAAAAGCTTCTTATTTGCTAGGTCCTGAAAATCATTCAGAGATTTAAGAATTTATCCAGACACCCAGAATAAACCAGAGTCCTTCATCTATCCTAAACTGTGCCACAATTGGAAACTGCCATAAAATCAAAACATTAATTAAACTCTGCTGCTGCTGCTGCTAAGTCACTTCAGTCGTGTCTGACTCTGTGCGACCCCAGAGACGGCAGCCCACCAGGCTCCCCCATCCCTGGGATTCTCCAGGCAAGAACACTGGAGTGGGTTGCCATTTCCTTCTCCATTGCATTCAAGTGAAAAGTGAAAGTGAAGTCGCTCAGTCATGTCTGATTCTTCACGACCCCATGGACTGCAGCCCACCAGGCTCCTTTGTCCATGGGATTTTCCAGGCAAAAGTACTGGAGTGGGGTGCCATTGCCTTTTCCATAATTAAACTCTAATGATGCATAATCTTTGGATTAGATAAAAATTAAATTCATTTAATTAAAATTAAACTTTGGATTAGATAAAAATTAAATTCATTTAATTAAAATTAAACAAAAAATTAAACTTAAAGAGAAGATTTAATCAATGATATATTTACTTTCATTCTAAATTCAAAACTTGCTTTTGTAATAATCCAAGTTTGTGTTCCTTTTTTGCCACTTTCTGTTCCAAGCAATAGAACATGTAGGGCCCTTGATGATCAGAAACATCAAGAAATCAGTGAAAGATGAATGACATATAGAATTGACTGAAACAAAAAATCATAATGCAGAAGCAGACTTTTACAAAAGAAGAGAGCTGCCTATGAGAATTCACACCTCAAAGGTGGCAGGCATGGATGAAGAATGGGATTTGGGGACTACCACTGGGAATCATTCACAGCAAACTCATTTCAGTGATGACTTCCTGGGAAAGAAAGATATTGGAGATAAGAAAATACAACTACCAATACAATATTGTAAAGTAATTAGCCTCCAATTAAAATAAATACATTTAAATTAAAAAAAAAGAAAATACAAGGATATTGGAGATAAGAAAATACATTTTACTTTATTTGAATTTTTTGACTTTGTTACAATGAGAATGCTATTATTACTCATGTACATACGTAGTCAAAAATGTAATTCAAGAAATAAACAGAAAAATGAGCACATATAAAATAACCTTTGTATTATGGAAATTAAGGCACGAAAACAAAGTCCCAACTTAAGACTAAGTTATTACATGAAAAAAATCTACCTCTGGGAATATCTGTGCTTAAATTTAATCCTATTATGTATTCCAAAGCGATATTCTTAGATCCTGACTTATGTCTACGTTATAATTTGAGCCCAGAGGAAATGCATCATTTTCCTCCTTTTTATCACACTGAAACTATATGCTGCTAAAATTATTCCTTAACACTGGTACAGGAGGAAATCTGACTAAAAAAAAAATTTCCTGCTTAAATTATTTACCGTTATGCCATGCTATTTTTTAAAAGGCAAGAAAAGACAGTTATGCCAAACATGTCCATAAAACTTTCTTTGATGCAAACTTTAAAAAGATTTATTTGAACAGTTTATCAACATCACCAGAATTCCATTTGGAATGACCATTTGGAAGATGCAGTTGACTATCCAAACTACACAAAAGTGAGTAACTCACACACGCAGTCAAATATGTTCTTTACATGACAGAAAGGCTATTTTCAGAATTCTAAACAATGGAGCTCTATGTAAGTCAACAGGAAGTGGGCAACAAGTTTTTAAAAGAAAAAACAATCGAGAGGTGCTGGTTGGATAAAAATGGTTGGCAAAGCAAGTATTCATTAGAAATGAGAAGGTTTGCTAGCAAATGGTGTGGCTAAGATAAATAATACAATTTGGACCTGTCTTTCGTCCACCATACATGTATATGTACGGCTGAGTCCCTTAGCTGTTCATCTGAAACTATCACAAGATTGTTAATTGGCTATACACCAATACAAAATATTTTTGGTGTTATAAAAATAAAATAAAAGACTATGTACTGATTTCTAAATCAATTTAGTTATTTCTACTTCTAAGCAGAATGGAGTAACAGAGATCAGAATAACCCTCCTACTTGAAACAACAGTCAAAATGCATGAAGCCACTCTTTTTAAGACACAGAAAATCAAATAAAGAACAGTGGTATCTGGGTGATGGTGAACAAATGAGGTGAGTCTTATTACAACCCAGCTATTGTCTAGAGAGAGCTGGCAGTCTGTGGTGCAAGGAGAAGGGACCTACGCAGATTCCAGGGATTCTCTGAATTGAGGACATAGAGCTGAGTAAATAGGCAGACTAAGTCAAGAGGACTGGAGAAAGGAGAGCTGCAGGGAGAAACAAAGCAAAACGGTTTTTGTCTTGATAATAAGAAATATCTAACAGTAGGTTGGATGAATACTCCTGCAGTCTAAAAAATCTTAAATGCAAGACTCGCAAGGACTAAATAGTTTCTTAGTAACTTAATTGTGTCTAGAACAAAGCCATGGCCATTGGAATAGAAAAATTTCCAGCACCTAACAATGTAAAATTCACAATGTCTGAAATCCAATTAAACCTTGCCAGATTTTCAAATAAGTAGAAATATAAAATACACAAAAAGGAAAAAAATCAAGCAATTGAAACTGACTCAGACCATACAAATGTTAGAAGTAACATACAAGGACATATTAAACAGTGTTCATGACTATATTACACATGTGCAAAATGTTAAGTAGAGACATATTGTTGAGTCGCTAGGTTGTGTCCAACTTTTTTGCGACCCCATGAACTGTATCCTGCCAGGTTCCTCTGTCCATGGGATTTCCCAGGCTAAAATAATACTGGAGTGGGTTGCCATTTCCTTCTCCAGGGAGTCTTTCTGACCCAGCAATCGAATCTGTGTCTCCTGCTTTGCAGGTAGATTCCTTACCACTGAGCCACTCAAGTAGAGACATGGAAGATATTAAAAAAGACCCATACACAAAGATAAACTCAAAATGGATTAAAGACATAAATGTAAGACCAGAAACTATAAAACTCTTAAAGGAAAACAAAGGCAGAATACCCAATGACATAAATCAAAGCAATATCTTCTATGACCCACCTCCTAGAGTAATGGAAATAAAAGCAAAAGTCAAAAAGTGGAACCTGATTAAACTTAAAGCTTTTGCACAGCAAAGGAAACTATAAGCAAGGTGTAAAAAAGACAACCCTCAGAATGGGAGAAAATAATAGCAAATGAAACAACTGACGAAGGATTAATTTCCAAAATATATAAACAGCTCATACAACTCAATAGCAGGAAAACAAACAACCCAATCAAAAAGTGGGAGAAATACTTAAACAGACATTTCTTCAAAGAAGACATACAGGTGGCTAACAAACACATGAAAATGTGCTCAGCATCGCTTATTATTAGAGAAATGCAAATCAAAACGACAATGAAATATCACCTCACACTGGTCAGAATGGCCATCATCAAAAAGTCTACAAATAATAAATGCTGGAGAGGGTATGGAGAAAAGGGAATACTCTTGCACTCTTGGTGGGAATGTAAATTGATACAGCCACTATGGAAGATGGTATGGAGATTCCTTAAAAAACTAGGAATAAAACCACTATATGACCCTGTATAATCCCACTCCTAGGCATATACCCTGAGGAAACCAAAACTGGAAAACATGTATGTATCCCATTGTTCATTGTGGCACTATTTACAATAGCTAGAACATGGAAACAACCTAGATATCCATCGACAGACGAATGGATAAAGAAGTTGTGGTACATATACACAATGCAATATTACTCAGCCGTAAAAAATAATGCATTGAGTCAGTCATAATGAGGTGCATGAACCTAGAGCCTATTATACAGACTGGAATAAGCCAGAAAGAGAAAGATAAATATTGTATACTAATGCATATATATGGATTTAGAAAGGTAGTACTGAAGAATTTATTAACAGAGCAGCAATGGAGAAACAGACATAGAGAACAGACTTATGGATACAGGGAGAGGGGAGGAGAGGCTGAATGTATGGAGAGAGTAACATGGAACTTACATTACCATATGTAAACTAGATAGCCAACAGAAACTTGCTGCATGGCTTAGGAAACTCAAACAGGGGCTCTGTATCAACCTAGAGGGGTGGGATGGGGCGGGAGATGGGAGGGAGATTCAAAAGGGAGGGGATATATGTATACCTATGGCTGATTCATGCTGTGGTTTGACAGAAAACAACAAAATTCTATAAAGGAATTATCCTTCAATGGAGCCTATTATACAGAGTGAAGTAAGCCAGAAGGAAAAACATAAATACAGTATACTAACGCATATATATGGAATTTAGAAAGATGGTAACAATAACCCGGTGTACGAGACAGCAAAAGAGACACTGATGTATAGAACAGTCTTATGGACTCTGTGGGAGAGGGAGAGGGTGGGAAGATTTGGGAGAATGGCAATGAAACATGTAAAATATCATGTAGGAAACGAGTTGCCAGTCCAGGTTCGATGCACGATGCTGGATGCTTGGGGCTGGTGCACTGGGACGGCCCAGAGGGATGGTATGGGGAGGGAGGAGGGAGGAGGGTTCGGGATGGGGAACACATGTATACCTGTGGCGGATTCATTTTGATATTTGGCAAAACTAATACAATTATGTAAAGTTTAAAAATAAAATAAAATTAGAAAAAAAAGTAAAAAAAAAATATATATATAAATTAAAAAAAAAAAACTTCTAGAAACAAAATTACACTATGTGAGATGAAAAATCTTACAAATGACACTTGAAGCCCAGATGGCTTTACTGGTGAATTCTATCTAGCATTCAAAAAATGAATAATACTGATAATTTATAAACTCTTATGGAACATTAAAAGAAAATTGAACACCCCAACTCATTTCATAGTCCAGCTTTACCGAGTGCCAAAATCAGACAAAATCATGAGAAAAGAAAATCATAGTTCAATATGCTTTATCAGTACAGATGCCAATTTGGAAGCAAATTGAATCTAATAATATATGCAAAAAACTATATTGAATGATCAAATGAGGGCTTTATTCTAGGAATGCAAAGGTGGGCTTATTAATCAATGCAATTAATCATAAAAACAAACTAAAAAGAAAAATCATATGCTCACCTCATGGATGCAAAAAAAATTGATAAAATCCAACATACATTCTTGATAAAAAAAAAAAAAAAAAAAAACCCTCAGCAAAATAGGGATTTTTGTCTCTTAAATAAAGGGCATCCACAGGTAATATCAATATTTAATCATGAAAATCTAAATACTCTCCCTTTAAGATCAAGAACAAGATAAACATCACCATTCTTGCCACTACTATTTAGCATCGTCCTGGACATTCTAGCCAATGCAATAAGGCAAGGCAATTGGATTAGAAAGAAAGAATAACAAGATTGTAGAAAATTTACTGGAATCTATTAAAAACTATTATAACAAATAAGTTTAGCATAATTGGAGTACTCATGACCAATACAAAAATCAATTTTATCTCTGTAAATTTTTTTTTTCTGTATATGGGAACATATAATTGAAATGAAAAAAGCAAAAGCATAAAAGCATGGAATTTTCAGCAATAACTTGGGGAAAAAAAGGGTGCAAAAAATGTGTACACTGAGAACTAAAAAAATCATTGAAAAAAATTAAAGAAAAACTAAATAGGGACTTCCCTAGTGATTCAATGGCAAAGAATCCACCTGCCAATGCAAGAGACCAGCTTTCAATCCCTCATCTGGGAAGATCCCACACGCCCCGGAGCAACCAAGCCAGGGCGCCACAACTACTGAGCCTCTGTCTGGAGCCTGAGATGCAACTTTTGAGCCAATAGGCCACAACTTCTGAGGCCTGAGAGCCCTAGAGAGCCAGTGCCCTACAATAAGAAAGGCCACCGCAACGAGAAGCCTGCACACCGCAACCACAGAGTAGTCCCCGCTTTCTGCAACTGGAAAAAAGTTAGTGCAGCAACAAACCCAGTGCAGCCAAAAATAGAGAATTTTTTGAAAAAGAACTAAATAAATGAAAAGACATACCATGTTCACGGGTCAGGTAACTCAATATTTTTTAAATTGTAAATTTTCTCTAAACTCATCTATATAGTTAGCACAATCCCAATCAAAATCCATGACCAACGGAATTGCATAGCTGAATCACTAATTGTCTCTTAAAACTTTTGTGAGAAAATGGTTTACACTGCTTCTCCTATATATCAGAGTTCAAAGCAAGACATGCGTCCCATCCTTACAGCAATGGGGCATGAAGAATAGTCCTTTAGAATGAAAGGACTCAACAGGGAAGACAGATGGAAGGAGCAGTAAATATCTGACAATAATTTAACTCACCACAGTACTGGAATCCTCTCTTGCCTGGTTCAAGGCATTTTCTATAGTGTTCTCCCTGGATTCCTTCTATTTTTACCTCCAGAGGTGACTGGATCACTGTGAATGAGTTCTCAGATGCCAGCAAGGAGGCAAGACTCTTAATAAATAAGCCAAATATCTATCCCAATGGTAGCATCGCCATTGGGGTTGACTCATTTGAGCTGACTCATTTGACTCAAAAGAGCTGACTCATTTGAAAAGACCCTGATGCTGGGAAAGATTGAGGGCAGGAAGAGAAGGGGATGACAGAGGATGAGATGGTTGGATGGCATCACCGACTCAATGGACATGAGTTTGGGTAAACTCCAGGAGTTGGTGATGCACAGGGAGTTGGTGATGGACAGGGAGGCCTGGCATGCTGCGGTTCATGGGGTTGCAAACAGTCGGATACGACTGAGCGAGTGAACTGAACTGAATTGAATTACCCCAGTGGAACTCCTGCAGCCCCATCTGAGAGTCCCAAATCTGCAGAGAAGAAAGGGCTCCTCTTTAGATTCAGATATTGAAGGTTCCAGGGTAAACATGATAACCCCACAAAATTCTCTTCAAACCAGTACTTCCCCAAAGTGAGAGCTTTTTGGAGCTACCCTGGTGCTGTTAATATGATCCACAGCCTTGCATCTGTGCTCTGGCCAACCTCAGTTCACCCAGAACCCCACCAGTCCAAGGCTCAGACCCACTTGACTTCTGGAGGGGTTTATGGTTTTTACCACCTCCCTGATCCAATCCACAACTTGATACAATATAAACATTTTGAAAAACCTACTAAATCAAAGATAGCTTTTGAACTCCAAGAATTTATTGGAGGAAGAGGGTAAATAGAAAAGGTGTGCCAAGTTATGTGTTTTATAAAATGAGCAGCTATATAAAGATATGAAGACATTTTCATTTCCCGTGACTATTTATCTTTCTAGGTCATTCAGCTGAAATATTTTAGTTATGTAATACTGATCTTGAGAATAATATTCAGTTCATAGCAGAACTTTCCTCTGAGTTTCTTTTGCACTTTGCTCAGATTCTCTGTTTTGCCATGTTATAGACAGGTCTGAGGTACAGATGTTTACTTATAAATTATTTACAGATCTGAGATCACCCTCAACCACCCCCCTTCCCTCCCCCAACAGACTGTGCGTTTCTTCTTGGGAGTAAGATCCATATTCTACTTCTTCTGGTTTCCCCCAGACCTTAGCAGAGTGTACATACTTTTAAGGTATTCAATAAATATATGAGCACTAAATTATTTAATGCTGTAAACACTGCTTATCAGAACCATGTAAAATGAGGTATTTTATTTAGGAAAATGTTTCCTAATCTCCATCTGTCTTCTTAACATGCCACTGCTGAGATTAAACAGGACTATGAGTCTTCGTCGTGTTGCATTTTTCATTATATGAGCTATCAATCAAACATTCATATCAATGACAACACTGTTTAAAACAGAGTCATTAAATCTAGGAAATTTACATAGATTCACTGAATTCTTTTATTAGGAGGTTTACTGTGTTTAACACCAAAAATATAGTTACCAAATACAGTTCAATAAATTTTGACACTATGTTATGATGAGAAGACAGAAAAACTGTAAAAATGTTCATTGGTTACTTCAGAACCATGAAGTTTTAAAAGATCTGAGGGGTCTAACTGAGAGCTGGGAGCACCACCCTAGTGAAAGGGATGTGGGCTGGACACTAACACATTTTCTGCTTTAAAAAAAATATTTCTGTTTATGATAGTGATGGTTTCAATAGTAGAGAACTAGCAACAATCTAAATCTCTAAAAAACATCCAAATTGAAGTATAGCATAGCTACCCAAAACAAGGCTTTCCATTGTTTTACTACAGAAAATATCAAACTTATGCAAGTGTACAGAAAGGTGAAAGTTTTAGTTGCTCAGTGTTGTCCGACTCTTTGCAGCCCATTGACCATAGCCCACCAGGCTCCTCTGTCCATGGGATTCTCCAGGCAAGAATACTGGAGTGGGTAGCCATTCCCTTCTCCAGGGGATCTTCCCAGCCCATGAGTTGAAACCAGGTCTCCTGCACTGGAGATAGATTCTTTGCCATCGGAGTCACCACGGAAGTCCACAAGTGTACAGAAGAAGCACACAGAGGTCCCATAAGGACTTGCATGCAACAAACATCAACCAAGTGCTAGCCTGTATTCTCTAGACCTGTTTCATTGGCCTCACTCCCCTTCTCTGATTATTCTGAAGAAATTGTCAAGCTGAATGTTTTCATCATAAACATTAATGCAAGATTTTTGAAGAATTTATGATGAACTCTTAAACTTTTAATGTTTTACATGAAAACTCAGATTACAAAAATCTATATAAAATGCTATCCCAATAACTTTTCATGTGTGTGTGTGTATACACACACACACAAATAGTTTGATAGAGAAAAAAAGTGGTGTTAATAAATAAAATTTTAAGAGGGTATTATCTGAAAATTGTGAGTTTATATTTGTTTGTACTTTTCAAATTTTCTATAATGAATAGGTTCTTTGTCTTCAGTCCTCAAATGTTTTTACAAAAATGTATCTAAATTATACCTTAAGAAAGCTGGTAAAAAAAAATAAATGGTTATCTTTAAAAACCACTCCACTTTTCCAGGCCAACCTCTGAAATGGGTCATCTATTGAAACAGATAATTTCATCAACGTGTCTCCTTTGTCCAAAGAGATGGGCCATGGGTTGCTGTAGAAACTCTCTGCATCAGGTAAGAAGAGCTCTGGCTTGGAAGTCTCATATGTCTGCTCATCCCCCTGCATCTGATCAAACCCGTTAAGAAAGACTTGGTGCCTATCCTATGTTGAAAAATGCCGGTCACCCCAGAGGAAGTGGAAGACAGCCAATCTCATCTTACAAAGTAGTTCTTCAAACCCTTCTGAATCTGGGTCATCACCACAGATGATGCAGGGCAAGTGCTGATCTCCTGGAGAAGTCCAGGACAAGAGTAGCTGGAGTCTTTGCTATGTCTTCTGGAAGCACTGATAAAGGTGCAGCTGCAGTCCTCCACTCCTTTCTTTCAGAAATCCAATCAGATATGGCCAAACCAGTACCCAAAGTGGGGGAAAAAATGTCATGCTGGACCTATTTTGCAATTTTGGGGATTTAGTCACAAAACATCTCTAACATGTGTTACATAAGTATTTCTACTTAAATTTTAAAAATATATATGAACAAAGAAAAAAAAAAAAAAACCTGAGAATAGCAAGGACTCCATCTTCTGATTCTATTAATATCTTGTAACTGGATAAGATTTTGAATTCACACAAACGTGTGCACATGCAAATGTATCCACATGCATACAAAGTCACATGGCTCATTTTTTAATATGAAAGAGAAGTTTTAGGAAGGACTTGAGAGCATAAAGCACTTGAAATGCTCACATTTCTGTAAAGATGTCTACTGCTGCAAATGCAACAAGATTTCTTTCCATGTGGAGTTTAGAGGACAAGGATTATATGAAATAGCAAACCCAATGTCACTTGCATCCAGTCCTGATGAGGATGCAATGATCTATTTCTACTGTTCATATCACAAGAGATATGTTTGAACATATCTCTTGATATGAAAGAGATATGTTCATAAACAGATACCATTTCTCTTTTATTAACATATACCTTCACAGGTGTCAGCAACTCTGGAGATTTTAGAATAGAAACAATTGAGAGGAAAAAATGAAAAATGAACTTGCTATATGGCTATTTTATCTTTCTGAATCTCAATTTTTTTTTCACCTTGAAAGTCTAAACTAGGAAAGTAACTATCGCATTGAACAAAGGTATAGATTTGGATGGATTAGAATCACAGATATCTGAGATACTCGGTTGGAGTTTGCCTTTTCTCTGCTTTATCTTTCCTGAAAAGATTAAGATCCTTTTAAATTAGTGGACAAAAACAGCTTGATCAACTAATATGCCTCCTCATATTGTAGCTAAATTGTAGAGTTAGAACAGGAACATTCGGATTTTGCCACTGCCAGGACATTAAGTGTCATTCATCCAACAGATAGCGGGCACTTACACGCTAGGTGTTTGTTTAGGTTCTGGAGACACCACAGTGGAAACCCACCGCTCCCGGCCATCCTGCTTCTCTGGAATGTACGTGCAGTGGCTTGTTCCAAACAGGTTTGACTATTTATTTAATTTCATAACAAGTTTCTGTGTTCCCAGAAAATATTCAGAAACTCAAAGTAATGGGTATACAGACAACATCAAGCTACTTCTCTTTTATTGATTCCTATTGAAATTAATCTTTTATTATTCATCAAAGGAAAGATCCTTCTAAATATGCCACTAATAACAAACTCTAGAACTAAAAGCTTATAGTTCCTTTAGTGTTTCAGAGGGATGGTCTTAATCATAATCCGATTGACTATTAAGTGCTCATGGTATGGTTTGATCAGCAAATTATATGTTATTTCTGTCTGTTACCATCTGGGAAAATAGTACATCTTTCAAGAACATCTTTAGTTTATGCCATAAGGGTGAATAATAACTGTTTACTTGGTTATTACAAAGTAACTGATGGGGAAATAAACAATGCAAAAGATTTTGGATAAAATGGGGAAGCCAGTTAGAGAAAATGAATGTGTTACAGATAATAGCAATAATTTGAGCTCCAATATGGAACAATCAAGATCTTACTGTATTTGGCATCTACTGCACAGTGAGTCAGTTCACACTGACTCTTCCTAAATCCAAGTCATATGTCCTTATTTAAAAAGCCATCTGTATTACCAAGTAGCACGCCATTTATTTCCAAATGATGAGAATTTGGAATATAGAAAGTATAGAATAAAGAAGTATAGAAACTTCTCATAAAAGTCTACAACTATTGCATTTCCAGTGGAAGCAATGATTGTTTTTGTCTAACTCATATAAATAATCTACTTCAGTGTTTTTTTAATCTCATTCTAATCTCAAAACCACACAGGGAGGCTCTGCCAGTTACAAAACCATCATATTCAAAACAAAACAAAACAAAACTACCATGCACCATAACAGTCACCTACAGTTAAAGACAGGAGAGAGATGAAAGCAGGGAGTCAGGCACTTAATTGGGAATTTCAGGGTGCTCTAAAACACGTTCTTAATGAAAGAGATGAAATATCATCACCAAAAATCAAAACAAAACCTCCCATTATAGATGACTAATTTGATAAGAGATTCAAGTGTGAGAAAGCTGACTAGTTTTTAGTTACCTAAAGTGCAATGGCCAGACTCCTACTAAAACATCTTGCTGAGTTAAAAGTATCCTGCAAGTTTAAGACAATAAATGATTATTCATGCCTGTGAAAACTCTGAGTGTACAGGTTTAAGGCACAGGGAGGGGACTGGGTAGGACAGAAAACACAGGCAAGCAACACTAACATTCTCATTGGCCTTGAAATGTTTTGGCATTTTATTTTGAGCATAAAACACTCCAGAGTTTTATGCCTACACTGAAATTAAATTTTCTAACTCCACCCAGATTATTTTTCCACTTGACATGTATACTATAAACACTGCCTGTGTTGACATCTGCATTCAATTCAGTAAAGTTTAATTTCTATATTTTCTTTCCTCATAACAATATAACATTTTTTGGACTTGAACAACAACTGAAAAAACTCCTAAAATAGCTACTTTAACAAAACCTCTATTTCCTAACACAACACTGAAACATTTTGTCTATCATTTAAATGGTCCTTTCTGTGTTACCAAGTCAAATAAAAAACTAATCTATAATAAATGAAAACAGGACTAATCATCCTACTAATCCTCTATTATGTACAGTCCAAAACATTTAACAAACGTTTTAAGTCTAATTTTAACAGGGTCTGCAGTCCCACATATTTTAAGGTTTATGGTGTAAAAGCAATATTTTGTATTGTTAGAAAACTTTTCAGCTCCTGCTCTTGGTTCAGTGAGGTGGAAAAACAAATGTCCTGTTAAAACTGTGAAGTCAGACTCAGGTTTCCCGAAGTCGTACTTGTTTAAGGTATCTGTGGTAGACTGAAGATCAGGAAATCTTTGACACTGCCCCCAAGGAGAGGAGGTGTTTCTGTTTCTCTCTCCCACCCACAGTTCTCAGTGGGCTCTGCTGTGACTAATAGAATGCAGTGGGAGTGACATCGTGCTAGTTTCTGAGACTGAGCTTTAGGAGACTGACAGCTTCCTCTTCTTGTCTCAGAACACCCTGAGCCAAGGGAAGTCAGACTATCTAAAGTTGCCATGCTGGGGGAGTGTCACCTGAGAAACATCTAGAGAGGTTTTGTTACTGCTACTAAGTCATTTCAGTCGTGTCTGACTCTGTGTGACCCCATAGACGGCAGCCCACCAGGCTCCTCCGTCCCTGGGATTCTCCAGGCAAGAATACTGGAGTGGGTTGCCATTTCCTTCTCTAATGCATGCATGTATGCTAAGTCGCTTCAGTCATGTCCGACTCTGTGCGACCCCATGGATGGCACCCAGCTCCCCTGTCCACAGGATTCTCCAGGCAAGAATACTGCAGTGGGTTGCGATTTCCTTCTCCAGGAAAACAGTGATGCTAACCATTCCCAGCTGTTTCCACTCTCTGGCTCAGGATGCAACAGACACTGTGGAGCTATGACAAGTCTCTACCCACAATACTCTGCCCACAGCCATGGCAATAACAGTAATAAAACAGTTGTTTCAAGTCTTAAGTTTTGGAGTAGTTTTTTTATGTGCAGTAGCTAATTAGATCCTTCTATCTAAGTTTCTCTACTTCTCCTAGATACTTTATCTATTTTCCTTGAATTGCAGTGTATTCTGCCAAGATCTGGAGAGAATTTAAAGGCTATCTCTGTACATCCCGCATCTGTGAATATGGAGTAGAGTCCAGACATCTACATTTTTAATGCTTTCCTTCTGTAACTTAGATGTACATTAACTTTGAAGAATCACTAGTATTAAGTTAATTAAACAATAAGAGTATTAGATTGAAGTGACCTTAATGCCTTAGCAGCAAACCAAAAATCTAAGCCTGTAATGCCTCAAAGTTAGGAAACTGAAACCTAATTACAACCCATGACAAACACCAAATAGACTTTCCCAAAGAAGGCAACCACTCACACTACAGCCAATCAAACAATTTCCTAACTTTGGTTCCATGTCTTCTCTATAAAAGTCCTTGCCCCAGCCCCTGTTAGTAGAGTACTCCTAACCATTTTCAGTTGATGCTGCTGATTCCAGTTGATTTTTGCTCATAAAATCTTAACTTTGTAAATATGTTCCCACTTGTCTGTTAACACTGGCACAGCAGAATGAGCCTGTCAATAACTAGGTGTGTTTGTTCAGATCCAAATTCACTGGCTGAAGCCCTCTGGCTCTGAAGTTCTGTGCCCAACTCTGGCTCATGTTGTTTCCTAGAACTTGGCTTGAAAAGGTACAGATGATAAAATTTGTTTATGCATATAACAGATTTCTATGTGACTAATGAATGCATATAATAGCTAAAGCAAACCTTGATTCTCAATTAATACTGGTCAAGTATAGGGACTATTTTATGTTCTAGGAATAAGAAGAAATATAAAATTTGCTACAGTTTCTGCCCTTAATCAGCTTACAATTTATCTGAGGCATTAAAATGAATCATGAATGCAAGAAGAAAAGGAAACTTCAAAAAGTTAAATATTGAATAGCCTTTCTTTCCTTTCAGTTGTTACTGTTTGTTTTTTCTCCCGCTCCTGTCACAATTGCAATAGTGAGAAAGGAGATTTGTGGAGGGTTAGCAGAGGAATATGCAATTATTTACTCTTTTAATCCAAGGTCTATGTTCAGACAAAGCCAACCTAGCAGAAAGTTTCAGATGCAGATATGTAAATTTGTCTCCAAGGCAACATTCTATGTGACAGTTGTGCCTTTCACATTCCATTTATTTTTTATTTGAAGAAACCTTAAGATATAGCTGGGAGGCTTCTGTTTCCATGTTTACTGTAGGAATCTAACTGCCTCAGTCAGTTCCCCCTGAATGGGGTCCCACGCAACAGGAGTTCTGGGAAGCATCCTTCTCTCAATTTTGACTTCCAGAAAGCTTAGGGCCGCATGACAGCTTCATAAGAACATTCCTTCACTTAACATTATTTATAAAGAATCCTCTTGCCCTGGGCACATTTTTCAAAGTTGGAGTGAGCAAGGCCCTTGCTCTCCTGGAGTTGGTATTTCAACTGTGGAAGGATGATAACAACACATAAACACATATGTGAACAAGAAACTACTTGGTTTTGATGACTGCTCCAAAGAACATAAAGCAAAGGGAGGTGACAGAGGTGACTGAAAAGCTTATGAGGACAAGGTGGTCAGTGAGACAATCTCTGAAAAACTGATATCTCAAAAGAGACCCACAGCACATAAAGGAGTGATCAAAAGATCTGGGAAACTGACCGGTGCAAGAATAGGAAAGAGCAAAGGCTCTGAGAGGTAGGCCAGCATGGCTGTTAGGTCTGTGTATCCGGGTTTTGTTTGCCTTGCTTTGGCTTCCTAATTTATTTTTTGGACGGGCTCTAATTCTTGTTTTATAGTTATTTTATTGAATATACTTTGCCTCAGTTGTCTTTGGTCTTTTATAGAATGAAGAAAGATTGCCAAAGGAGTTAAATGGTTTTGGCAAGACACAATTCTTTGTTCAAAGCCCTAGTACATTCTCTGCAACACTGTTTGCCCAGAATATTTTAAATTGCATGTGTGGTTGGCACTGAATTTCTGTTGGACAGTATTATTCTCAGTTCAGTTCAGTCACTCAGCTGTGTCCGACTCTTTGCGACCCCATGAATCGCAGCATCCCGGAGTTCACTCAAACTCATGTGCACTGAGTCAGTGATGCCATCCAATCATCTCATCCTCTGTCGTCCCCTTCTCCTCCTGCCCCCAATTCCTCCCAGCATCAGGATCTTTTCCAGTGAGTCAACTCTTCGCATGAGGTGGCCAAAGTACTGGAGTTTCAGCCTCAGCATCAGTCCTTCCAATGAACACCCAGGACTGGTCTCCTTTAGAATGGACTGGTTGGATCTCCTTGCAGTCCAAGGGACTCTCAAGAGTCTTCTCCAACACCACAGTTCAAAAGCATCTTCAGCACTCAGCTTTCTTCACAGTCCAACTCTCACATCCATAGATGACCACTGGAAAAACCTTTGATGGCAAAGTAACATCTCTGCTTTTGAATATGCTATCTATGTTGGTCATAACTTTCCTTCCAAGGAGTAAGCGTCTTTTAATTTCATGGCTGCAATCACTATCTGCAGTCATTTTGGAGCCCCCAAAAATAAAGTCTGACACTGTTTCCACTGTTTCTCCATCTATTTCCCATGAAGTGAAGTATTATTCTAACCTTACTCAAATCAAATGGCCCAAAGTTGCTTATAAATTTAAGGTACTAACTCTATAATTTTAATCAGAAAGACCTCAAAGAACTATTGATTCAAGTGCTTTGATCAGAAGTAGAGAAGTGTTGATCAGGTGAATCACTTGGCAAGAATTTAGAAGGATAATCTTAAACAGCAAATCACTGGAAAAAAATGTGTTCCACATTTTTAAGGACCAACTTCATATCACTAATGTTAACTTTAACAATTTGATGAAACAATTTCAGCTGGTATATTAGCATGTGGCATGTAATTAATGAAACTATGAAAATATATGAGTATGATATCACTCATATGTGGATTCTAAAATATGACACGAGTGAACTTATCTTGGAAACAGAAACAGACTCAGAGATACAGAAAACAAACTTATGGTTACCAAAGGGAAAAGGCTGGGGGAATGGATGGATTGGGAGTTTGGGATTAGGAGATACAAACTATTATATATAGGATGGATAAACAAGGTCCTACTGTATACCACAGGGAATCATATTCTGTATCCCATTATAATCTATAAAGGTAAAGAACATGGAAAAGAATGGGTGTGTGAGAGTATATATATATTATATATATACATAATACTGATAAAATAATATAAAACTGAATCACTTTGTGTAATAAAGCATCAAATAGCACAACATTGCTGTATAGTAGAAATCAACACAACATTGTAAATCAACTATACTTTGATACAATAAAATTAAAAAAAATAAATTATATGTGTATTTATACAATCTTTGTGTGAGTGTCACATTATGGAGCAGGGAAGATGAAACAGTGGGAAAGGATGGAACAAGAATAATCAGGAAACGTTATGCTGAGACAGAGGTTCCATCAGTCATGGAGCCCTACTATACAGCACGTACTTTGTACTCATTATCTGCAATGCTCACTGCAGATGAAATTTATTATCCTTATTGTACAACTGAACAGACTGAGGTGGGAGGCTGGTTAAATGCTCAGAGGTACACATTTAGGAAGAGTAAGATCACTATCTCAGCAGAAAGTATTTCTGGAGGATCTTCTGTGGATAAAATATTGTATCAGCTGTTGGTCAAGAGGACAAAGTAGAAGACTTTTTATCTTGAGCTTACAGCAGAATTAGAAAGAGAGTACACACGCTTCAGTGTGTTTGAATTTAATGTATATTAGATGAAAAAAGAGGGCTGGTGCAGAAGACCATGCTCTCAAAGAATACTGGTCTGGTTAATCAACTAAAGTTTGACTTAACCAGTCTCCTTTCTCTTTGTTTGTGTAGATGAACACTGTGTTCATTTCCAAGGCAAACCATTCAATATCACAGTAATCCAAGTCTATGCCCCAACCAGAAATGCTGAAAAAGCTGAAGTTGAACGGTTCTATGAAGACCTACAAGACCTTTTAAAACTAACACCCAAAAAAGATGTCCTTTTCATTATAGGGGACTGGAATGCAAAAGTAGGAAGTCAAGAAACACCTGGAGTAACAGGCAAATTCAGCCTTGGAATACAGAATGAAGCAGGGAAAAGACTAATAGAGTTTTGCCAAGAGAATGCACTGGTCATAACAAACACCCTCTTCCAGCAACACAGGAGAAGACTCTATACATGGACATCACCAGATGGTCAACACCGAAATCAGACTGATTATATTCTTTGCAGCCAAAGATGGAGAAGCTCTATACAGTCAGCAAAAACAAGACCAGGAGCTGACTGTGGCTCAGATCATGAACACCTTATTGCCAAATTCAGACTTAAATTGAAGAAAGTAGGGAAAACCTCTAGACCATTCAGGTATGACCTAAAAAATTCCCTTACAATTATACAGTGGAAGTGAGAAATAGATTTAAGGGACTAGATCTCATAGATAGAGTGCCTGATGAACTATGGACGGAGGTTCATGACACTGTACAGGAGACAGGGTTCAAGACCATCCCCATGGAAAAGAAATGCAAAAAAGCAAAATGGCTGTCTGGGGAGGCCTTACAAATAGCTGTGAAAAGAAGAGAAGTGAAAAGCAAAGGAGAAAAGGAAAGATATAAGCATCTGAATGCAGAGTTCCAAAGAATAGCAAGGAGAGATAAGAAAGCCTTCCTCAGAGATCAATGCAAAGAAATACAGGAAAACAACAGAATGGGAAAGACTAGAGATCTCTTCAAGAAAATTACAGATACCAAGGGAACATTTCATGCAAAGATGGGCACGATAAAGGACAGAAATGGTATGGACCTAACAGAAGCAGAAGATAATAAGAAGAGGTGGCAAGAATACAAAGAAGAACTGTACAAAAAAGATCTTCACAACCAAGACAATCACGATGGTGTGATCACTGACCTAGAGCCAGACATCCTGGAATGTGAAGTCAGGTGGGTCATAGAAAGCATCACTATGAACAAAGCTAGTGGAGGTGATGGAATTCCAGTTGAGCTATTTCAAATCCTGAAAGATGATGCTGTGAAAGTGTTGCACTCGATATGCTAGCAAATTTGGAAAACTCAGTAATGGCCACAGGACTGGAAAAGGTCAGTTTTCATCCCAATCCCAAAGAAAGGCAATGCCAAAGAATGCTCAAAGTACTAAACAATTGCACTCATCTCACACGCTAGTAAAGTAATGCTCAAAATTCTCCAAGCTAGGCTTCAGCAATACGTGAATCGTGGACATTTAGATGTTCAAGCTGGTTTTAGAAAGGCAGAGGAACCAGAGATCAAATTGCCAATATCTACTGGATGATTGAAAAAGCAAGAGAGTTCCAGAAAAATATCTATTTCTGCATTATTGACTATGCCAAAGCCTTTGACTGTGTGGATCACAATAAACTGTGGAAATTTCTGAAAGAGATGGGAATACCAGACCACCTGACCTGCCTTCTGAGAAACCTGTATGCAGGTCAGGAAGCAACAGTTAGAAATGGACATGGAACAACAGCTTGGTTCCAAATAGGAAAAGGAGTATGTCAAGGCTGTATATTGTCACCCTGCTTATTTAACTTCTATGCAGAGTACATCATGAGAAACGCTGGGCTGGAGGAAGCACAAGCTGGAATCAAGATTTCCGGGAGAAATATCAATAACCTCAGATATGCAGATGACACCAGCCTTATGGCAGAAAGTGAAGAGGAACTCAAAAGCCTCTTGATGAAAGTGAAAGAGGAGAGTGAAAAAGTTGGCTTAAAGCTCAACATTCAGAAAGCTAAGATCATGGCATCTGGTCCCATCACTTCATGGGAAATAGATGGGGAAAGAGTGGAAACAGTGTCAGACTTTATTTTTTGGGGCTCCAAAATCACTGCAGATGGTGACTGCAGCTATGAAATTACAAGATGCTTACTCCTTGGAAGGAAAGTTACGACCAACCTAGATAGTATATTCAAAAGCAGAGCCATTACTTTGCCAGAAAAGGTCCATCTAGTCAAGGCTATCGTTTTTCCAGTGGTCATGTATGGATGTGAAAGTTGGACTGTGAAGAAAGCTGAGCACCTTAGAATTCATGCTTTTGCACTGTGGTGTTGGAGAAGACTCTTGAGAGTCCCTTGGACTGCAAAGAGATCCAACCAGTCCATTCTAAAGGAGATCAGTCCTCGGTATTCATTGGAAGGACTGATGCTAAAGTATTCAAACTCCAATACTTTGGCCACCTCATGTGAAGAGTTGACTCATTGGAAAAGACTCTGATGCTGGGAGGGATTGGGGGCAGGAGGAGAAGGGGAGGACAGAGGATGAGATGGCTGGATGGCATCACCGAGTTGATGGATATGAGTTGTGTGAACTCCGGGAGTTGGTGATGGACAGGGAGGTAATGCAATTCATGGGGTCGCAAAGAGTTGGACATGACTGAGTGACTGAACTGACTGAACTGATAGGCTTCAGACAAGTAGAGAGAAAGCTGCTCCCACACTGTTTCCTCCACCATTTCCTCAGCCTAGATAACTCCACTCAGTTAGTAGAGAACCTTTAGAAAAAGGGATAAGAAAGAAAGTTAAACATCCTGTTCTGTTCACATCGGCCAAATATCTATTTGCCATTTATAGCAGTTTCACACTCTGCAACTTTCTGATTATGTTTTTTTTTTTTTTTTTTTTTTTTTTAGATTTTCCACGGGTCTTTCTTTATTTCATTTGATTAATTTTTTTGGTGTAGATTTGCTTCTTAAGGTCCTATAATTTTCTTGCTATACCACATCATCAATAAGTGATATCTGTGCATGTATCCACTCTCATTTTAGATTTCCTTCCTCTTTGGTAACCTGGAGCATCTTCTTATTCTTGACAAGTTCTCTGCTTCAAAAATTTGTTTGTTTAACAGCGAAAGCATTCTGTGTTGGGACGTAGCCACTTAACAGGGTTGCCATAGTTTCAGGTGAAGGGCCAAGGGATTCAGTATAGATAACCCACGTACCCATTCTCCCCAGATCAGCCCTCCAATCCGGGCCGGCACAAAACTTTGAGCAGAGCTCCATGAGCGATAGGATAGGTTCCCGGTGGTTATCCAGTCCAAACACAGTGGTGTGTACATGACTTCCCTCAAGGCCCAACCATCCCTCCCACACACCCACGCCCCGCTCCTCCCCCCGCCCACCCCCCCCACACACACACAAACCAGGAGTTCATATTCTAAGTCGTGAGTCCTTCCGTTTCTGCAAGTAAGTTCATTGGGGTCATTTCCTTTCGGATTCCACAAATGAGGGGTGTCATACGCGATTTCCCAACAATTTCCTGACAACTTTCTCCCCGGGAGTAACTCTAACACGTGGGTCTCCCACGTGGACCCACGCGGGTTCATATCAGATGCTAAAAGCACGTGTACATGAACGTCCCATCCCCTTTTGAACATAAGATTTCAAAACCCACTTTATTATGTACAGTCCCATTTGGCAAGCAGTCACACACACACACACATACACATACACACATATATATAGAAATATAATATATTCCAATAAATAAATATATATATATATATATCCCAATATATAAAATCAAGTCCTTTGTAATTAAATTGCTTTCTGGTTTTCTGAGTGTAAATTATATCTGCAGGCAGTATTCTCAAACATTTCTCTACAATCAAGACTATATGTGGTTGACTGGATAGCTAAATAATTTTGAAAATATTGCTCTTATCACTTTCAATTAGGGGGATTTATTGAATGTTATACAAATATATTGAGAAATAACCTTTTAAAATTCACTGCTATAGGTTAATGGGCATACTGCTTTGTGAAGCTTGACAAAAGACACACATTTCACCCTAGGCTTACAGAATCACAGTTTTAAAATCATTTCCTTCAAGCACAAAATAAATTGAGCTGCAGAAAAACATAGCTTTTATTGAACTGTGAATAAATGACATACTTAAATAATTTCTTAGCTGTAGCCATTCATGAAAATTCATATCACTATTAAGCTTTATTTTTTCTTTTAATTCTAAGCCAGAAAGATTTCCTGATATTTAATTTTTCATCTTTCATAAAAGAAGGGTATATAATAGACACCAACTCTTACTTTACTAAAGTAAAATATTATTCACAAAAGCATTGGCTTTCAGTTGCTGTTATTATCTGTGAATTTCAGATCAAGGAATCAGTTCAAATTATTTGTTTAGTGCCTCAGTTCAGTTCAGTTCAGTCGCTCAGTCGTGTCCGACTATTTGCGACCCCATGAATCGCAGCCCGCCAGGCCTCCCTGTCCATCACCAACTCCCGGAGTTCACTCAGGCTCACGTCCATCGAGTCAATGATGCCATCCAGCCAAGTGCCTACTACATTCAAAGTAATATTATCAAAATAAAGGACAAATAAGGCACAATCTAGTCAAGGAAAAAACAAATAGAATAAAAAATAGTTCCATCCAAAATAGTAATTAAGGACTATTACATATAAGGTGGGCTTCCCAGTGTTGCTAGTGGTAAAGAATGTGTCTGCCAGTGCAGGAGAAGTAAGAGACATGGGTTCAATCTGGAGGAGGGCACGGCAAAGCACTCCAGTATTCTTGCCTGGAGAATCCCCTGGACAGGGGAGCCTGGAAGGCTACAGTTCATAGGGTTGCAAAGCGTCAGACATGACTGAAGAGACTTCGCATGCATGCACATATAAAGTAGTCTATGATTCCATTTGAAAAAATTAACAAAAATGAACTAAATTCATTGCACAGCCAAGAAAGAACAATCAATGTAAAATGCTTACTAAGGATTCACTTTGGTCAGACTAAATGCAACCCCTGTTAGCAGCAACTAATTACGGCTTCCTAAATCATCAGCATGCAGTAATCAGCTACAAATGAAAGATAAGATGAATATTGAGCATTAGTATTATTAACACTATTATTATTAACAAAGGAAAGAAAACAATACTTTCAAAATAAAATATACATATCAGAAGTCATCCAAAAATCCACAGTATTTAGTATTTTCAAATTAGTTCAATTTCACTAGGAATTTGTTAGCAATTAATATCAGAAGATGCCATAAGACTCTTTTAAAGCAATATGTATGGATATTTTTGTTGTTTGCCTGGTGATAACATGTATAAAACCTTAATACACTATAATTTAATTTTTTTAACTTTTTATTTTATATTGGGATATAGCTGATTATCAATGCTATGTTAGTTTCAGGTATACAGCAAAGTGATTCAGTTATACATACATAAGTATCTAATCTCTTTCAACTTCTTTTCCCATTTAGGTTGTTACAAGGTATTGAGCAGAGTTCCCTCGTTTTACTTTTTAAAGCCAACCTTAACACAGTTCCTGTTGTGGTTCTCAGCTATCATCAGAAGCTTCCCTCCACCCAGCTGCTGTCCCACTCCTGGGACCATTGTCCGGTTAGAATTTGGAGGACTTGATACGAAACCCCCCTTGTACAGCGGTTATCAGTAGATATGGAACCTTCCCCTTTCTGCTTGTGACAGAGGTTGTACACAAAGACTGTAATCTGTCCACACCAAAACTACTGTAAAATTGCAGGGAGGCCCCAGAGGACTCCTTCGAGGATAAACATGCCTTTCTCAGTAATCTCCTTAGGAACAGCTCCTCTCCACCTCCTCCACCTCCAGTTTCTGGACTAACCTTTTCCCAGTGCTTAAAGTTTGTTCCTTATCCCTTGAACTACCAATTGTCAGCTAAACTTATATTGGTATTTTTCTGTTCATTTTGCACTGCTGAATGAACAGCACTTGATCTCATCCCTGAGTTTTTACCCTCGGCCCAGCTTGGGCATTGGACAGGGACTCTGACTTGCCACCCACTCAGGCACCAATTCACAGCTTGTGGAATCTTCCAGTAGCAAGCGCTTGACCCCAATGTTTTTCCTTTGTATTACTGAGTACTTAGGAGCCCCAGAGATGGGGAAGGCTGCTGGCCTGGCTGATTTCTCCTCTGTTTCTTGGCGACTGTCTCACTACACATAAAACCTCTAGTAACTGGTATTTGGCTATTTCCCTACCAGCATCACACGCTAGAGCTCAGCTTAGAGGATGCCCATTCACAGAAATCCCAGAACCATGACAGCATGCAGGTGCTTTTTGGGTACAGACTGGTGTCTGCAGGACCTGTACTATGGTGGTATCTGCTACTATTTATTCCACACACCCAACCGCAGCAAAGATGGGGAGCAAAAGAAATGCGAACTCATGATGCTGTTTACATGGGTGTTCAGGCTGTGAGAGTAAGAAGCATATAAACAAGTCTGTTCTGAACAAGCCTGCAGTCTAGTGAGCCACCGTGTGCGTTCTGTAGCATCTTCTGTGAGTGGAGGCAGAGACACAGCACACAACGATTTTCCTCCCACAACTTTCCACTGCCAGTTTATAGTCACAGATTTTTATAAGATCAAAGCTGTTCGATCAAAGATCAAACAAAGAAATTATTTCATGTAAGCCAGTATTTTACAAGTTCTTGTGTGTTTTAGTAATCCTGTATCTCCTGAAATACATTTCAGCACTCTTATTGTTGAGAATACACTGCATTTGTGTGAGTGCTAAGTCGTTTGTCGTGTCTGACCCTGTGCAACCCTATGGACTGCAGCCCGCCAGGCTCCTCTGTCCGTGGGATTCTCCAGGCAAGAATACTGGAGTGGGCTGACATTTCCTTCTGCACACTGCATTTTTCTACAGCCTAAATAAAAGTGTTTGCATATAAATACATAATTTGGTGGCCTACTTCCATTCTATAAACAGTATACTTTGTTACTATTAGCATTCTAAAGTAGATAAGGTAAAACAAGTGCAGTTGATAATAAAAAAGATATGAAATAAACACGTGAATTTATTCAGCATATCATTCTGTACTATTTTGAATATTATTATTACTATTAACACATTATTACCCCAAAATAAAGCACACTTATTTATATTGGAATTATAAATCCCATTTTCTACATGGGAGAGTTGAGAACAGGGATTCCAAATAGCATCTATGTAAAGAATTAGGCGTGACTGCCAGACTGCAAAATTGTCTCTCTAAACTACATAGTGAAGATTTTACAAGTATAACAGAATGAAGTTCATGAAATATCAGACCATAACATCCAAGCAATCTTGAGCAATTTTAATTTATATAGAGAACCTACTCAAATTAACATTTGCAGTTTTTTTTAGATCATTACTAGAGGAAAACTTTTTTAAAAAATTAAAATTTTATTGAATCTTTATACTTTCCATTTTAAAGTTAGCAAAAACTACCAGGAAACACCATAATCCATACCCTTGAGGAAAAAATAATGAAAGTGATAACTATTGAAAATATGTTTAATTTCAGAACTAACTCCTTTCCTTAATAAGAATTAGAAAAACAGCTACAATTTTCCCAATATGTGTAAAATTCTGCACCCACAATTAAAAATGCGAGCTCTAAATTAATGTTACGTGTTTAAGAGTAATTTATCATACTATTTGTTCCCTATCATCATGTGCTGCTTAATTCTTTTGCCTTTGTTAAAACTGTTGCCTCTAAATGGAATGTCCTCCACCCTGTATCTATTCAAGTCAAGGCCCACCAGCTCAGCTCAAACTGACATCGCCCTGGACTTGCCTGGTGGTCCAGTGGTTAAGAATCCTTCTGCCAATACAGGGGACACAGGTTTGATCCAGGGCCCCTGGAAGATTACACACGCCACAGGCAGTTGAGCCACAACTGCTGAGCCCATGCGCCCTGGAGCCTGTACTTGGCAACAAGAGACAAGTCACTGCAACGAGCACACCCAAAGCAGACAAAAATTTAAAATAAAAACAAAAAAAACTGACATTGCCTTTCTCTATTTTTTTTTTTTTGCTCAGACTATCTATACTCTGCTGTTAAGCCTTTCCTTGATGCTTTTTCACTACTTCAGAACTTAATAATACACTATTTACATATTGTTTGTTAGTTAAATACTCATGACTTCAACAAGTTTCAAGCAGGTGACTATTCCCATTCATCTCCATCATCTTTAGCATGATGCCAGGCATAATGTAGTTCCTCAGCAAATACTCAGCAAATCACTCCTTGCCTCTCCTGGGTTTTAGCCCAGTGACAGGAACTGCCTCCCTGCAAAGTAGCAAGAATATGAGGATAGCTGTCTTTATGGCCAAGAAATTCCAGACTTCAACTGTCTATTCAGTTTCCTTCGGATTACCTTATACTCAGTAGATTTGAAGCTGAAAGCAAGTGATGAAAATGTCTGTGAAAAAGTTGAGGAAAAATCATGAAAAACAAGGCTAAAAAGAGATGGATTGCTGATATAAAGCACTAGTTACAGTGACCTGGGTGCACTTTCCGTACCTTCTTCCTATTATTTTACAGCATCTCAGAAGCTTCAGGTTAGGTCGAAGTACCATTATGTCCGTTTGTCTTCTTTTAGTCTTAGTATCAGGCAGAGGCCCAAACTATCAGACAGGAAAGGAGGCATTTAATACCTTACAATTATGTTGCTGTGGCAACTATCCAGGTTTGCCTCCCACTCAGTAGTGTCTCTGGAAATTGAACGTGGATTAGAATGCTTGGGGGACTGTTTGAACTGTAGATTCATGTTCACTAGATCTGGATGGGGTGTGAGAGTCTCTATGTGTGATAAGCTTGCAGGTGCCACTGCTGCGGGTCTAGAGATGACTTCTTAGATCCAGGCCTAAAGATTCTGAGTTAGAGGTCTCGGAGGTGGGGGGACGGGGTGGCCTGAGTATCTACGCTCTTAGAACATGCTGAGTGATCTAAAGAAGATCTTGAACTGACAAAAACTGGAACGCACTCTTATCTTACTAACAAAAGTCTTTTTTTGTAACACTGGTATTTGAACAGTCCTTCATGGTAAGAAAATATTGTGATTGTGAAACTTTTGATCACTGCTCTGTGTGATAAGGAGGATGCCTCCCTTCTAACATTTCAAATTATTTGACAGTATATAACTTCCTCACCACTTTGAATACCTCACACATACACATATATAGATACATGAGACATTTTAATGCAAGATAAGGTCAAGTAAGGCCTCTCTACTCATAGTGACCCAAGGATCTATGGTGTTAGCCTTACCTAGGAGCTTCTAAGAAATGCAAGATTTCAGTCTCCACCTCAAATTCAATGAATCAAAATTTATATTTTTAATCAAATTCTAAGGTGATAGGTTTGCTCATTAAAATTTCAGAAACAGTGCTCAAATGAAGAAATTCTCCTGCATGTTTTCAAATGATTCACGTTGATTCATTTCACAAATGGGATGACTTTAATACAGGGACCAAAGCAATTAAGAAAATTAACTTTAGCATCCAGCCAGAATGAGTAATATGAGGGAATGCACTGTTGGCTTCTTCTTGTCTTGCTTCAGCAAAATAAAACTGAGGTGACAGCAAAGAGCAGAATATTCATTCCTCAAGATTACATACAGCTTTTCTACCTAAGGGCACATGTCTTCAGATCAGCTGTGCTGACTCTCCTAACAAGGAGTAAATGATTGGGGTGTGGTTGCTTCAGGAGTGAGGTTCAGGTTCCTTTTGTACATTTAACCCTTTTCTTTTAACCCTTTCCCATTACTCTACACTCTCTTCAAATTTCGGAAATTGCTCTACTGGACAGTCTGCCCAGTAAACACTCTTGCAAAAGTAACCAGTGGAGGAGATGGGGACCCAGATACAGCTTCTGGTTGGTGCCAGAAATGACTGTAACCACCTTAAGCTCAAAGTGTCCAGACCATTGCGTCTGTGTCACCTGGGAGCTTGTTAGAAATTCAGAATCTCAGGCCCCAGCCTAGTCCTGTGAATCAGAATCTGCAGTTTAACAAGATCCCTAAGAGAGTCATAAATATCTTAAAATTTGAGAAGCACTGGTACATGATATGGTGTTAGATACTGTCCAGGTAGAGAAGCAGCCATATGTATGATTGTGAGTCACAGAATTAATAGAAGCTATCTCAGGGGGATGAAGACTTGTTCTTAAAGAAAAAATCATGTATGCTTTGCCATATATCCCAGTATTAATTAATTCTGTGTGAGCTGATTCTACTTGTATTGGATTATCCTGTATGTTTTTATACTGCATATAAACAATGCTCCCAAATGGATGTTAATTGTATATTCTTAGATGTTATGCTGCTGCTGCTGTGCTAAGTCGCTTCAGTCGTGTCCGACTCTGTGCGACCCCAGAGACGGCAGCCCACCAGGCTCTCTCATCCCTGGGATTCTCCAGGCAAGAACGCTGGAGTGGGTTGCCATTTCCTTCTCCAATGCATGAGAGTGAAAAGTGAAAGTGAAGTCACTCAGTCATGTCTGACTCTCTGCGACCCCATGGACTACAGCCTACCAGGCTCCTCTGCCCATGGGATTTTCCAGGCAAGAGTATTGGAGTGGGGTGCCATTGCCTTCTCCGCTTAGATGTTATACATCCATCCAAATATACACGCATTCTATATGGATAGTGATATTTCACAATGCCAATTATCTCAAAAAATTAAAATTAGTGCAAGTATCTGAACTTTGTTTTTTTTTTTTTTTCCCAGAAGAAAACATGTAGAAAACAATGGCATTTGAATTCCAACTCTTCATTATTAGCTCTGTGGATTGAGTACAGATTGAACCTCCAAATCTCAGTTTTCTCGTTTGTAAAATTGGAATCGTCAAGCCATACTTTGTGGTGTGATACAAGCACCTTGCTTTTGTTCTTCATTTCTTCAGAAACTCAGGTAAGCGCCACAAAATGGTTTCCTTTTTCACCACTTTGTTTTTTTAATTGAAGAATAATTGCTTTACAGAATTTTGTGGTTCTCGGTCAAACATCAGCAAGAATCAGCCATAGTTACACCCATGTCCCCTCCTTCCTGAACCTCCCTCCCACCTGCCTCCCCGTCCCACCTTCTGGATGGTCACAGAGGCCCTGCATGTGTTCCCTGAGCCATATAGCAAGTTCCCGTCGGCTGTCTATTTCACAAGTGGGATTGCAAGTTTCCACGCTGCTCTCTCCATACATCACACCCTCTCCCTCCTCCCCTCTCCCCGTGTCCACAGGTCGAAAAATGGTTCTTGAACAAATCAAAATGTAAGGAAAAAGGCTGCCTAGAACATCCTAGGTACTGAGTAAATATTAGTTTAGCTTAATAATTTCACATTTTCCATGTAAGATCTTTGATTCCAAATATTTTAAATTTCATTTTAAATTCCTATATTAATATTTCATTATTTGTCCTTGCTACATATGCTAAAGAATATATATGTATGTTTGTGTGTGTATGTGCATGTACATATAGTCTTCTTTTTTGAAACAACTATATATTGTTGTTAGATGTCTGGAGGCTTTTGTTTAGTCAATGTTTGATTATGACAGGAATCTTCAGGAGAAAGCAGTAATATACCAAAGGATGCGGGGAGATAGCAGTGGTCTGGCCCTGAGGGGAAGAGTATTTTATCCCTGAAATTGTTCAAGCATTATGATAACAAAGAGTACACCAACTCTAAGAGCACTTATAATTGTTTTAAATTCTTCATGGACGATGTATGTCCTTATTGCCTGAATCCAAGCCCTCTCCACCTTCTCCAATCATCCAAGGCCCAGAAATGACAAACTGTAGTCCTCAGAGAAGGAAATGGCAACCTACTCCAGTGTTCTTGCCTGGAGAATCCCTGGGATGGGGAAGCCTGGGGGGCTGCCGTCTATGGGGTCACACAGAGTGGGACACGACTGAAGCGACTTAGCAGCAGCAGCAGCAGTCCTCAGCTATGTCAGCGCCAAGTATCATCACTCCTGGTATTTCCTCACGAAAGAGAGGCCTCAGTGGGGTAGCATTGTGGGTCTTTACGGCAGTCAACAGCAGCACCTACAGGCTTTTTTGCGTCCCAGCTCACCCATGCAGACTCCCCACCCCTCTCCCTCTCCTTCCCTGTTGCTGCTCTATAAACTTGTCAAGCACAGTGACAGCCCATGGAGTTGTCTTCCGGCTGTTCCCACCACCTGCAACCTTCTCCCCCTAGATTTCCGCATAATTTTCCCCTCACTTCCTTGCTTCTCTCTCTGCTTCAATGTCATACACTCAGACCACTTTTTCTTCCCGTCATGTACCTCCGACCTGGCATTAGACAACAGCTTTATTTGCTTATTATCCATAAGAAGAGAGATTTTATTTTATTCCCTGCTAAATCTCCAGCACTTAGGTTACTATCAGACACATAGCAGGTGGTCAGTATTGCTAAATATGTAACTAAAAACCATCTCGCTATTCTGTCCTTCTTTGCCACTTGGGATTGGAATGAGAGGAAGGCTGTCATGATGTGCCTACCTAGTCTCCAATATGTGCTCAGGTGAGACACTGACCAGAGTCAGCATCATAACAATTTTTCAATCCAACAAATTCTCTTAGAGGCATCAGTGGTGCTCTGGAGCACATTTCCTGTGTTTAAAAATAACCCACTGTGTTTCTGTAATCAGTTCAGTTCAGTCGCTCAGTCGCGTCCGACTCTTTGCGACCCCATGAATCGCAGCACGCCAGGCCTCCCTGTCCATCACCAACTCCTGGAGTTCACTCAAACTCACGTCCATCGAGTCGGTGATGCCATCCAGCCATCTCATCCTCTGTCGTCCCCTTTTCCTCCTGTCCCCAATCCCTCCCAGCATCAGTCTTTTCCAATGAGTCAGCTCTTCGCATGAGGTTTCTGTAATAGGGAGGAACAAAATCTGACTATATGTTGGATCTGTTTCCTTTACTTTAACCTTTGCTTTTCATTGCTTTTGTTAATACAGTCACCAAAAGGATTCTGTCTATAGCTGTAAGCATATAATGGCATGCCTCAGGAACCCTGCCCCTCTGCCTGAATGTTAAGCTAAAGTGCCTTTGTCCAGCTTACAGGGAGACATTCTGACCCTGCTCACCTGTGAATGGCTGCAGAAAAGAAGAACTCAGCATATCCTCTTCCCCAATGCTAGCCAAGCCAGGAGATGTTTTGCAAGATTTATGGCCTTTTTACTTAATAGTCTCACGTCCTCACCCTCTCTGTCTATGAAACAAACTGTCATCCAGAGCCCAGTAAGATGGTGCCCTACGCCACTAGTCCATCACCTTCTAGGATATCTGACTTTCTGAATAAAGTTACTATTCCTTGCCTCAACACCTAGTCTGATTATTGGTCAGTCATGTGGTGAGCCGACAAACCATGGATTTGGTAACATTTCCGTTTGAGAAAAAAGTCACTACATTATACAAAAGAGATTAAAGTTCTTCACCAGGTCTATGTACTGCTTCTGGCTCCAAGAATCAGACTGCTGAGTGCCCAGTCTCCCTGAGAATCTGCTTTGGGAATAATGACATCATGCCTTAACTCCTCAGAATCACATTTTCAGCCACTGGGCAGTTCAGACAAAACCAATTACATGACATCATTTTCTATTTCAGAAAGGAGGCCAGGGTGCTTGGGTAGGTCTTTACTTCCATTAGCACACTGGAGATATGGCAGGTGGTGGAATCTTCCTGCTAATGGTAGCTGTTTGAATGATCATAACAAGGCTGGGCTGTCAAAATCCATTCTCCAGTCAGGTGTGATGCTCAGCTACTCAGTCTGATGTTGTAAGGGATTCCAGAGATATAAAAATGAGCCAGTTATTTGTTTGTAAATTGAAACTAGATCCTTTGTTCAATAAAATTTGCCTTACCAGGAATGCAAAAAAAAAAAAAAAAATATTTGAAGCAATTTGAAAAGAACTTATTTAGGAAATTACTTAAAATGATATATATTAATTATTAGGCTGAATTTTAAATGCATAATTAATGTGTATGTTTTATTTCCTTTGTAGATAACTAACTCCTTTTCATGACTCAAATTAATTTTAACACCATGAAAAAATACAAAAAAGCAAACATCCAGAGAGAGTTGTGGCCAACACAGCTGCATTTCCTCTTTTAGGAATCCCCATGGGGTACATATTCCAGAGGGAAGATATGGTCAAGTGACCAACCTCTAGCTGGTGGAATAAGACCTAAAGTGTGTGCTAACAACCAACTTCCACTGGTGATCCTCCATGTTCCTTTCCCTTTTGGCCTGCTGCAGCTTAGCAGGGTAAACTGGAAGTCTCTATTTGAAGATGATGAGCTATAAAATGTAAGAATCCTGGGTCTGTAAGTCATGGCCTGAAAAGAACAATCCACCATCTGGAGCATTTTGTAAACAACACACGTAGAGTCAAGTTCCTGAGATTTGGAGGTTCATGTTTTCTAGCATCTGGCATCAGGGAGGAAAATGGACTCCCTTCTTACCCTTCTTCTACCTGCATCCCGTCTTTATAATCTAGTGCTTTGATGTCATTCTTTAATCATCCAGAATAATTGAGTGATCACTGTAAGATCTGTAAATGAAAACTGTTGCCTGCCATAACAAAGAATGTCACCGCCATCAATTCACTACAGTTTCCTCCAGAGTGAGCCCTGAGGGGACTCCGGATGGAGACAAATGGGCTGCCAGCTGCCAAGCCCTCAGCCAGGGCACCTGCCCCCACTGGTATACCCTGGGGGATTCAGAATGAGAAAGAACGAGATCTTAGCCCCAGACAGCTGAGGCCCAGATCAAAGCAACTATTTCAAGGAGCCCAGACTCTTGCATCTTCCCAGACACAGAAAAGTGCTAAATTCATCAACTTGAGATGTCTGGTTTCTTTAATCTTAATGTTTTGATCTTCCAGCTACCTGGTATTTGTTGCAAAACCCCCTACACATTCTGGTTCCCCTCTTAAATCTTTGGAGCAGTCTCTCAGAGCTATTCTAGAAGCTGTCTCCGGGGCTTAAAGTCCTCAGAGAGTCCACCAAATAAAACATGATTCTCAAATTTCAGGTTGTGAATTTTTTTTTTCAATCAACAAATCTCAATGATTAAGATCACTTTTCATTTCAGAGAGTCATTCTACAAAATGATGGTATTCCTGGCATCAGTGTAGCTGGTCAAGATGGCTTTAACTATTATATCAGAGCTTGGTTTACACAACATCTACCTTCTACCTAATAATAAAACTAATTATCAGAACACCATCACTAGTACCATGGGCACAAAAATAAAATGAATAATACATGAAATAAGCAAAATGTTAAAGTTAAATGAAATAAAATAACAAAAAGAGAAAAAAAAAACTTTTCTGAGTTATATGCAGTAATTTATTTTGGCCGAAAATAAATTCCACAGTGGTTTGCAAACAATAATATCTTTAGAATCAAGTTATCTACGGTTAATTTGCCTTGAAACAAAAATTCGACTACTTTGCCAAAAATAAAACAAAAATTAAAAGCTGAATTTCCTAAGGAGCACATCACTAGTATCCTTAGGGGAAATCTGTTAGATGATCATTTTTGCATGTATTATGAACACTGGATCATTTAAAAATCTTTTATATCTTCAACCCGAAGCAACAGTAACTGGCAAAAGCTATTTTTTTGTGGTTTGGGTGAGGGCAATAAGAGAGTCAGGAACAAATAAACTCTCAATTCCTATTTCCAGAAATAGCTGTATTCCCTACACATTTATGAGAAAATTTCAGGTTCACCAAAATATTATGTAAATGATATTTCCCAGAATTACATTGGCTTCATTAAAAAGAAGATTTTGGTTTAATTTAATAGGGACAGAGAAACTTTCCCAGCTAGACCTATAGCCCATAAGTGGAAGGCTGGTCAAAGCTCACACCTTGAAAACCAGCATGTGTTGAATTTCAAGCTCTTTGAAATACCTAACAAAGAAGGCCTGCATATTACAATTCACTTACCAGGAGGTCAATCATGAACTTTAGTGAAAAATCAACACGGCAGCTAGCAGAGAGGAATCACAAACTATTTGTCTCAAAAATCCCCAGTTGTTTTCCTTTCTGCTTAATTAATATTAACTTTCATTTGGTAAAATCTCAGGCTCCTTCCAATATTAATTATGATAATGTAACAGGTAACTTAGAAGGAAATGGCAACCTACTCCAGTGTTGTTGCCTGGAGAATCCCAGGGATGGGGGAGCCTGGTGGGCTGCCGTCTATGGGGTTGCACAGAGTCGGACACGACTGAAGTGACTTAGCAGCAGCAGCAGCAACAGGTAACTTACCAATTGCTGCTTCTCCACCTGGCTGTCATCCCTGTCCTATCATCACCATCAGAGCTCCCAAGAGTAACTCCCTTTCTATCATGGAATCTAGTATTTTTAAGGGCTGCCTTGGTGGCTCAGATGGTAAAGAATCTGCCTACAATGCAGGAGACCTGGATTCTCTCCCTGGGTTGGGAAGATCCCCTGGAAAAGGAAATGTCAACCCATTCCTGTATTTTTGCCTGGGAAACCTCATGGACAGAGGAGCCTGAACGGCTACAGTTTATGGGGGTCACAAGAGTTGGACACGACTGAGCAACTAACAGTTTCAGGTTTTAGGAAGATATCTGCTACCTGTGATATTGTGAACAAGGAAAAACAAATATTTGCTAATTTCGCTGTAACAATGCAAAGCTAATAGCCACAGTGCTTGGTCATTGCATAGTTAAAAGAGCAAAGGGATTAAATTCGGACAATGAGATATTTTGTGAGAAAGACTGCATTCTCATAACTTTTATTACAATATATTGTTTTATAATATATTGCTTTAATTGTCATATTTAATTATTAGTTATTCTTGTTAGTCTCTTATAATGTATTATTTATAAATTATACCATAGGTATATTTATATTTGTCATATAATTTATATATAAATTATATGGTAAAGTGCTTCCTTTACATGCAAAGGTATTAATAAAAAATTTTTGACTTCCTAGAGAAAGGGAAAAAAATATGTATGGTGAGGTTGCTAAGATCTACAGTAGGAAATTATACCTATAAGACATCATAAGAGACTAACAACTCTAATGTGTATATATAGGAGAAAAGAACATGTATTACTTTCAGGTATCTTTGGAGGTCTTGGAACATATTCCCCAAGATAAGGGGAGATTATTGTAGACGCAAGCCCAACCCCCACAGAAAACACTTATGATGCTCATTTACATATTAAAGTTTCTAGGAAGCTTTTTAGCTAAGACACTGCATTCTACTTATTGAATCTAAGGTTCTACAGACTTTCAAGCTACAGAATTGCTACTAACATCTAGGAACATTCATTCAGATATACCCATCTGAATGCAGAGTTCCAAAGAATAGCAAGGAGAGATATGAAAGCCTTCCTAAATGAACAATACAAAGAAATAGAGGGAAACAATAGAATGGGAAAGACTAGAGAACTCTTCAAGAAACTTAGAGATAACAAGGGAATATTTCATGCAAGGATGAGCACAAAAAGGACAGAAAAGATATGGACCTAACAGAAGCAGATGATTTTAAGAAGAGGTGACAAGAATAAACAGAAGAACTGTAAAAAAAAGATCTTAATGACCAAGATAACCATGGCAGTATGATCACTCACCTAGAGCCAGACATCTTCCAGTGTGAAGTCAAGCAGGTCACAGGAATCATCACTACAAACAAAGCTGGTGGAGGTGATGGAATTCCAGTTGAGCTATTTCAAATCATAAAGATGATGCTATGAAAGTGCTACACTCAATATGCCAGCAAATTTGGAAACTCAGCAGTGGCCATAGGCCTAGAAATGGTCAGTTTTCATTCCAATCCCAAAGAAAGGCAATGCCAAAGAATGTTCAGACTACCACACAATTGCACTAATCTCCATGCTAGTAAAGAAATGCTCCAAATTCTCCAGTTCAGGCTTCAACAGTATGTGAACCAAGAACTTTCATATGTATAAGCTGCATTTAGAAAAGGCTGAGGAACCAGAGATCAAAATTACCAACATCCGTTGGATCACAGAAAAAGCAACAGAATTCTGTAAAACCTATCAGTTCAGTTCAGCTGCTCAGTCGTGTCCGACTATTTGCAATCTCATGAACCGTAGCACGCCAGGCCTCCCTGTCCATCCTCCTGTCCAGGCCTCCTCCAGGAGTCCACCCAAACCCATGTCCATTGTGTTGGTGATGCCATCCAACCATCTCATCCTCTGTCGTCCCCTCCCTCTGTCATCCCCTCTGTCCGTCCTCCTGCCCTCAGTCTTTCCCAGCATCAGGGTCTTTTCAAATTAGTCAGCTCTTTGCATCAGGTAGCCAAAGTATTGGAGTTTCAGTTTCAACATCAGTCCTTCCAATGAACACCCAGGACTGATCTCTTTAAATATGGACTGGTTGATTTCCTTGCAGTCCAAGGGACCTTCAAGAGTCTTCTCCAACACCACAGTTCAGAAGCATCAATTCTTTGGTGCTCAGCTTTCTTTATAGTCCATAATGAGTACTGGAAAAATCATAGCTTTGACTACACAGACCTTAATTGGCAAAGTAATATCTCTGCTGTTTAATATGCTGTCTAGGTGATCTGAACTAGGTTGATCATAACTTTCCTTCCAAGGAGTAAGCGTCTTTTAATTGCATGGCTGCAGTCACCATCTGCAGTGATTTGGGATCCCAGAAAAATAAAGTTAGCCACTGTTTCCACTGTTTCCCCATCTATTTCTCATGAAGTGATGGGACCAGATGCCATGATTTTAGTTTTCTGAATATTGAGCTTTAAGCCAACATTTTCACTCTCCTCTTTCACTTTCATCAAGAGGCTCTTTAGTTCTTCTTCACTTTCTGCCATTAGGGTGGTGTCATCTGCTTATCTGAGGTTATTGATATTTCTCCCACAATCTGGACCCAGCTTGTTCTTCCTCCAGCCCAGCATTTCTCATGATGTACTCTGCATATAAGTTAAATAAGCAGGGTGACAATACACAGCCTTGACAGACTCCTTTTCCTATTTGGAACCAGTCTGTTGTTCCATGTCCAGTTCTAACTGTTGCTTCCTGACCTGCATATAGGTTTCTCAAGAGGCAGGTCACGTAGTCTGGTATTCCCATCTCTTTCAGAATTTTCCACAGTTTATTGTGATCCACACAGTCAAAGGCTTTGGCATAGTCAATAAAGCAGAAATAGATGTTTTTCTGGAACTCTCTTGCTTTTTTGATGATCCAGCAGATGTTGGCAATTTGATCTCTGGTTCCTCTGCCTTTTCTAAAACCAGCTTGAACATCTGGAAGTTCACGGTTCACGTATTGCTGAAGCCTGGCTTGGAGAATTTTGAGCATTACTTTACTAGCGTGTGAGATGAGTGCAATTGTGTGGTAGTTTGAGCATTCTTTGGCATTGCCTTTCTTTGGGATGGGAATGAAAACTGACCTTTTCCATTCCTGTGGCCACTGCTGAGTTTTCCAAATTTGCTGGCATATTGAGTGCAGCACTTTCACAGCATCATGTTTCAGGATTTGAAATACCTCAACTGGGATGCCATCATCTCCACTAGCTTTGTTCATAATGATGCTTCCTAAGGCCCACCTGACTTCACATTCCAGGATGTCCGGGACTAGGTGAGTGGGAGTGATCACACCTTTGTGATTATCTTGGTTGTGAAGATCTTTTTTGTACAGTTCTTCTGTGTATTCTTGCCACCTCTTCTTAATATCTTCTGCTTCTGTTAGGTTCATACCATTTCTGTCCTATATCGAGTCCATCTTTGCATGAAATGTTCCCTTGGTATCTCTAATTTTCTTGAAGAGATCTCTAGTCTTTCCCATTGTATTCTTTTCCTCTATTTCTTTGCATTGATTGCTGAGGAAGGCTTTCTTATCTCTCCTTGCTATTCTTTGGAACTCTGCATTCAGATGCTTATATCTTTCCTTTTCTCCTTTGCCTTTCGCTTCTCTTCTTTGTACAGCTATTTGAAAGGCTCCTCAGACAGCCATTTTGCCTTTTTGCATTTCTTTTTCTTGAGGATGGTCTTGTTCCCTGTCTCCCGTACAATGTCACAAACCTCCGTCCATAGTTCATCAGGCACTCTATCTATCAGATCTAGTCCCTTCAATCTATTTCCCACTTCCACTATATAGTCATAAGGGATTTGATTTAGGTCATACCTGAATGGTCATACCTGAAAGGAAATGGCAACCCACTCCAGTATTCATGCCTGGAAAATCCCATGGATGGAGGAGCCTGGTGGGCTACAATCCATGAGGTCACAAAGAGTCAGACATGAGTGAGCGACTTCTGTGTGTGTGTGTGTGTGAATGGTCTAGTGGTTTTCCCCACTATCTTCAATTTAAATACTGAATGTGGCAATAAGGTGTTCATGATCTGAGCCACAGTCAGCTCCTAGTCATGTTTTTCCTGACTGTATAGAGCTTCCCCATCTTTGGCTGCAAAGGATATAATCAATCTGATTTCAGTGTTGACCATCTGGTGATGTCCATGTGTAGAGTCTTCTCTTGTGTTCTTGGAAGAGGGTGTTTACTATTACCAGTGTGTTCTCTTGGCAAAACTCTATTAGTCTTTGCCCTGCTTCATTCTGTAATCCAAGGCCAAATTTGCCTGTTACTCCAGGTGTTTCTTGACTTCCTACTTTTGCATTTCAGTCCCCTATAATGAAAGGATATCTATTTTGGGTGTTAGTTTTAGAAGGTCTTGTACATCTTCATAGAACCATTCAACTTCAGCTTCTTCAGCATTACTGGTTGGGGCATAGACTTGGATTACCATGTTATTGAACTGAGATTGCATCCAAGTACTGCATTTCAGACTCTTTTGTTGACTATGATGGCTACTCTATTTCTTCTAAAAAAAAAGTCTACTTCTGCGTTATTGACTACTTTAAAGCCTTTGACTGTGTAAATCACAACAAACTGTGGAAAATTCTTGAAGAGATGGGAATACCAGACCACCTTACCTGCTTTCTGAGAAACCTGTATGCAGGTCAGGAAGCAACAGTTAGAACTGGACATGGAACAGTGGAGTGGTACCAATTTGGGAAAGGAGTATTTCAAGGCTGTATATTGTTACCCTGCTCATTTAACTTATATACAGAGTACATCATGCAAATGCAGGCTGGATGAAGCCTAAGCTGGAATCAAGATTGCTAGGAGAAATATTAATAACCTCAGATATGCAGATGATACCATTTGAATCACAGAAATTGAAGAGGAACTAAAAAGCCTCTTGATGAAAGTGAAAGAGGAGAGTGATGAAGCTGTCTTAAAATACAACATTCAGAAAACTAAGATCTTGCCATCTGGTCCCATCACTTCGTGGCAAATAGATGGGGAAACCATGAAACAGTGGGATATTTTATTTTCTTGAGCCCCAAAATCACTGCAGTTTGTGCCTGTAGCCATTAAATTAAAAGATGCTTCCTCCTTGGAAGAAAAGCTATGACCAACCTAGACAGGATATTAAAAAGCAGAGACATTACTTTTCCAACAAAGGTCCATTGAGTCAAAGCTATGGTTTTTCCAGTAGTCATGTATGGATGTGAGAGTTGGACTGTGAAGAAAGCTGAGCACAGAAGAATTGATGCTTTTAAACTGTGGTGTTGGAGAAAACTCTTGAGAGTCCCTTGGACTGCAAGGAGATCCAACCAGTCAATCCTAAAGGAAATCAGTCCTGAATATTCATTAGAATGACTGATGCTGAACCTAAAGCTCCAGTACATTGGCCACCTGATGAGAACTGACTCACTGGACAAGACCTTGATACTGGGAAAGACTGAAGGCAGGAGCATGGGACAACAGAGGATAAGATGGTTGGATGGCATCACTGACTCAGTGGATGTGAGTTTGAGCAAGCTCTGGAAGATGGTGAAGGACAGGGAAGCCTGGTGTGCTGCAGACCATGGTGTTGCAAGGAGTCCAACACAACGGAGAGACTGAATAACAACAACAATCAGTCCCATTGGCTCCAGAATCATTATCAGGTGTTTTGGGCATCAATAGAAGTTATCAAAATCTAAACTATTTATATTATGGAATTTTTCTACCTATTTTGTTCCTTTATTACAGTAAAGTTCATCAAACTATGTGCATGGTTTATATAATTAAAAAAAAATACATATCTATTCCTTCCACTGAAGAATTGCTTTATAAATTTTATTTTGATTAATGTCTTTAAATGCAACATGACACTCCAACTGAAAGTTACAGTAAATGGTGAAACATTCAATTTCTGAGACTCATACTGTATCTTCTAGATAATATTTTAAAAATACTATGAATGAATAAATCTGTATACCCATATGCCAAAGCAAAAAAAAATAAAATAAAATCTTGCAGACGTTCTAAAGACTCCTGAAGGAAGTTTTGTACAAAAATCACAAGCTTATTATTTGAGGATGATTAAAAATAAGATCTATGGAATATTTATTTCCCCTTCTAGATAATGACATTAAGTAAAACCTGCTTCTTTGCAACTGATGTTGTGATATTACCTAAGTAGAAGTTAAAACAATGCAAGAGTAACTATACAAAAAGTTCCCAGTTTAAGCATTCCAAGACTACAGTTAGGAAAATGAAAAAACTCTCATGTGTTAAACAGTAGGTCATATTAATGTTGTCCTGAATATAGTATAGAAGTGAAAAAAAATAAAAGATTGAGGGCAGGAGGAGAAGGGGTTGACAGAGGACGAGATGGTTGGATGGCATCACTGACTCAATGGACTTAAGGTTGATCAAGCTCCAGGAGCTGGTGCAGGACAGGGAAGCCTGGTGTGCTGCAGTCCATGGGGTCGCAGACCAAAACACGGGACCATGACATTCTAAATATTTTAAATGAAAGGAGTTTGTAAAGCAGCATAAGCTGCTACTGCTGCTAAGTTGCTTCAGTCGTGTCTGACTCTGTGCGACCCCACAGACGGAAGCCCACCAGGCTCCCCCGTTCCTGGGATTCTCCAGGCAAGAACACTGGAGTGGGTTGCCATTTCCTTCTCCAATGCAGGAAAGTGAAAAGTGAAAGGGAAGTCGCTCAGTCGTGTCCGACTCTTAGTGACCCCATGGGCTGCAGCCTACCAAGCTCCTCCATCCATGGGATTTTCCAGGCAAGAGTACTGGAGTGGGGTGCCATTGCCGTCTTCGAAAGTAGCATAAAGAGGATGGTAATTCTGACTTCTCCTCTGCTCTTCTTCTGTGAAACAGGTTACAGGACCATCCAGAGGGAAGTGCTCTCCTCCTGGAGGAAAGGAGCATCCTTATATCCAAAGATAAGAGATGTCCAGAAGATTCTGAACAAACAGGCCTTCCTAAGTTTGCCCCAGTTTATAACACTTACCTGTACTCCTGGATCTATCATATATCTTTACACCTGTCATTCTTCAGCAAATCTAGCCTAAAATACTAATCAGCTATTTCTTTGGGTCTTGTTTTTTTCCTATGCAGGTTCTTGTGTCATGTAAAACTTGCATTAAATAAATTTGTGTGCTTTTCTCCTGTTAATCTGTCTCTATCACTTTAATTTTCAGATCTAGCCAGGGACTCTAAGCGGGTCAAAGAAAACGCTTTCCTCCCCTCCTCTATTAAACCAAATATTGACCTGTTGTTACTAATTGGCAAATCTTAGTTATCATGATTAAGATTAAGAAGAGGTGACAAGAATACACAGAAGACTATACATAAAAGATCTTAATAACCTGGATAACCACAAGCCTGCCATCCTGGAGTCTGAAGTCAAGTGAACCTTAGGAAACATTACTTCAAATGAAGCTAGTGGAGGTGATAGCATCCCAGGTGAGCTATTTAAAATCCTAAAAGATGACGCTATTAAAACGCTGCACTCAGTGTGTCAGCAAATTTGGAAAACAGCAGTGGCAACAAGACTGGCAAAGTCAGTTTTCAGTCCAGTCTCAAAGAAGGGCAATGCCAAAAATGTTCAAACTACCATATAATTGTGCTCATTTCACATGCTAGCAAGGTTATGCTCCAAAATCCTTCAAGCTATGCTCAGCAGTACAGGAACTGAGGACTTCTTAATGGCAGAGGAACCAAAGATCAAATTGCCTACATTGGTTGGATCATGGAAAAAGCAAGGGCATTTCAGAAAAACATCTACTTCTGCTTCAGTGACTACACTAAAGTCTTTGCGGGAGAAATTCAATAGCCTCAGATATGCAGATGACACCACCCTTATGACAAAAAGCAAAGAAGAACTAAAGAGCCTCTTGATGAAAGTGAAAGAGTAGAGTGAAAAAGTTGGTAAAACTCAACATTCAGAAGACTAAAATCATGGCATCCGGTCCCATCACTTACTGGCAAATAGATGGAGAAACAATGGAAGCACTGACAGATTTTATTTTGGGGGCTCCAAAATCACCTCAGATGGTGACTGCAGCCATGAAACTAAAAGATGCCTGTTCCTTGGAAGAAAAGCTATGACCAACCTAGACAGCATATTAAAAAGCAAAGACATTACTTTGCCAACAAAGATCTGTCTAGTCAAAGCGATGGTTTTTCCAGTAGTCATGTGTGGGTGTGAGAGTTGGACTATAAAGAAAGCTGAGTGCTGAAGAATTGATGCTTTTGAACTGCGGTGCTGGAGAAGACTCTTGAGAGTCTCTTGGACTGCAAGGCGATCAAATCAGTAAATCCTAAAGGAAATCAGTCCTGAATATTCACTGGAAGGACTAATGCTGAAGCTGAAACTTCAATACTTTGGCCACCTGATGCGAAGAAGTGACTCATTGGAAAAGACCCTGATACTAGGAAAGATTGAAGGCAGAAGGAGAAGGGGACAACAGAGGATGAGATGGTTGGATGGCATCACCAACTCAATGGACATGAATTTGAGCAAGCTCCGGGAGCTGATGATGGACAGGGAGAGCTGGTGTGCTGTAGTCCATGAGGTAGCAATGGGTAGGACTCGACTGAGCAACTGAACTGAACTGAACTGAAAGTCTTTGTGTGGAACACAACAAATGGTGGAAAATTCTTAAAGAGACAGGAGTATCAGACTAACCTACCTGTCTCTTGAGAAACCTGTATGTGGGTCATGAAGCAACTATTAGAACTGGGCATGGAACAGTTCAAAATCAGGAGAGTAGTACGACAAGCCTGTATAATGTCACCCTACTTATTTAACTTACATGAAGACTATATGAAGTGAACTACCAGGTTGGATGAATCACAAGCTGGAATCTAGACCAATGGGAGAAATATCAATAATTTCAGGCATGTAGATGATACCACTCAAATGGTAGAAAATGAGGAGAAACTAAGGAGCCTCTTGATGAAGGTAAAAGAGAAGAGTGAAAGCCAGTCTTTACTGGCTGAGCTACAAGGGAAAACTCTTCCCTCCCCTTACCTCTTCCTTTATTCTTTCACCGTGGTCATTTCATTAATTAATCACTTTCAAACAAAAGCAAATGGTTAACCAGAGCAAAGTAAACAAACCCACAAAAATCACGACTCAATTTTTCCGACTCAATTTTTCCAACTCAATTATAAAGATATATAACCCAGTTCTAAAAAAATATATGAGAAAAGGATCTGAATAAATATTGTCCAAAATGAGAAACAGAAATGACCAACAAGCACATGTAAAGATGCTCACCATCTCTAAGATTGGGTAAATGCAAATGAGACATCAACTCATATCTAGTATAACGGTTATAAACAAAAAGACAAATAATCACAGGTGTTGCTGAGGATAGGGAGAAACTGGAATTGTAATGCTCTGCTGATGTGGGTGTGTGTTAGTCACTCAGTCGTGTCTGACTCTTTGTGACCCCACTGACTGCTGATAAGAAAGTAAAAAATGCAACTCTTTGTGTACACAATCTGGAGCTTCCTGAAAATTTAAACTCAGAGTTACCATATGACACTTTCCTTGGTATATAGCAGAGAGAAATGATATGGGAGAGAGGCAGCAAAGACACCACAGATGTAAATGCCTCAGAACTGATCGACCCATCCTCATTTTAGGAAGGTGAACAAATCCTGAGGGATACCTAAAAGAAAACCCACATCTGGAGATGTAACAGTGGAACTGGAGAACAAGCAAGGCACCGTAAAAATGTTGTTTTCAGTCGCTAAATTGTGTCCAGCCCTTTGTAACCCTGTAGACTGCAACATACCAGGCTTCCCTGTCCTTTGCTATCTCTCAGAACTTGCTCAAACTCATGTCCATTGGATCAATGATTCCTTCCAACTATCTAATCCTCTGTCGCCCCCTTCTCCTCCTGCCCTCAATCTTTCCCAGGACCAGTGTTTTTGCCAATGAGTTGGCTCACTGCATCAGGTGGCCAAAGCACAGGACCTTCAGCTTCAGCATCAGTTCTTTCAAGGAATATTCAGGATTGATTTCTTTTAGGATTGACTGGTTTGATGTCCTTTCTGTCCAAGAGAGTCTTCTCCATTAGCACAGTTCAAAAGCATAAATTCTTCAGCGCTCAGCCTTCTTGATGGTCCAATTCTCACATCTATTCATGACTACTGGAAAAACCATAGCTTTGACTATACAGACCTGTGTTGGTAAGTGATGTCACTGCTTTTTAATATGTTGCCTAGGTTTGTCATAGCTTTTCTCCTAAGAAGCAACCAGAAGAAAAGGTAACTTCAGGTAGAGCAACTGGACTGACAGCCAACTTGTCAACAGCTTTAGTGGGTCCCAGACTGTGGGAGATCCTTGTCATTGTGCCAAGAGGCAACCAGTGTCAACCCAGAACCAGAGCCCAGTGAATCTTTCAGTATAAAGGATAAAATTAAGTTATTTTCATTTAAAAAAAAAAGGTAAATGTTTAACAACAGATCCTAACTAGAGAAATTTGTACAGAATGCTCCAGACAGAAGGAAAATAATTACAAATGCAAACGAAAAATCAGAGACACATAGGCAAACTAAGAAACCAGTAAACATACAAGTGAGTTTAAATAAGCATTGATTATATTAAAATACCTATTTGTGTGGCTAAAGAAGATAAAAAATAAATAAATATTGGATAATAGCTGAAATTTGAATGTTTAACATTTTTATTATTTAAGACAAATATAAAGATGTTGATTAAATAAGAATTAAGTATTAAGTTAAAATTTCCAGGATAACCAAGAGATTAGAGAAAAGAATACAATATGCAAATTCAAACTAACTCAGCAGGGAAAAGAAAAAGAATAAACCTGGAAAAACTGAGACAAATATAGAGCAGTGAAACATGAATGATTGTAGCTAATTGCATCAACATAAATAAATTACAAGTAGCGCTACTGAATGAAAAATCAAGTTTCACAGGAATGTATACAATATGATTTTGTTTATATTCAGTGTGATTTTTTGTCAAAGGCTCCTAAAAGCATGTAAAATTAAACAACATACTTTTAGAGCTTTTTGGTCTGTAGTACAACTATAAAGAGAAGGATGGGAAAAATAAGCATGGAATTCATAACAGCGGTTATTGCTGGGGAAGAAAAGCTGGAGATAGGGTGGGATGCACAGACAGCTTCCAAGATAGGGCAAGTTGGTGGTGTTCATGTATGTGCTGATTAGTCACTCAGTCGTTTCCAACTCTGTGACCCCATGCTCTGTAGCCTGCCAGGCTCCTCTGTCCATGGAATTTTCCAGACAAATATACTGGAGTGGATTGCCACTTCCTTCTTCAGGGGATCTACCTGACCCAGGGACTGAACCCACATCTCCCGCATCTCCTGCACTGCATGTGGATTCTTTACCACTGCACCACTTGGGAAGTCCCATTTTATTATTATTCTTTGAATATTTTATATGCATTATAAACATTTCTGTATATATTCAATACACAATTAAAAGCATGTGTGTGCAAGTACAAACACACACAGACACACAGACACACACACTAATATGCTGTTCTGTGCCAGGTCAGATTGTTCCTGGAAAAAAATGCCTTTATTTGTAGAAACCTTAGTTTAAGGAGATGAACACAATCTAAAAAAATAAAGGTCATCATGTCAGGGAGGTGTCTAGAAATCAGAGGGCATTGGAAATATCATTACATGAACTAACGGCAATTTTTCCATCTAAGAATGGAGAAGTTAAATGGCTTCAGGATGCTTTTTATAGCATTTAGGTGCTTTTTATAGTCAACTAGTTAGACGGATCCATGGAAAAAGTTAGTATTGATCCATGGCAATTTATGAAGTCATATAGATTCGGGTTTATTAAAGGGCAGACATTCTGCTCTCTATCTCAGACATGGTTCAGAGCTGAAATTTGGCAACACAGGAAGAGTTAAAATATTTGCATAAGGACAGATTTAGCCTTCTTATGGGATTTCTGGTGTTAGATAACGTTTGAAACACGTTATAGTCAGTCTTTGGAGAAGGAAATGGCAATCCACTCCACAATTCTTGCCTGGAGAATTCCATGGACAGAGGAGCCTGGTGGGCTACAATCCATGGGGTCTCAAAGAGTCGGCCACGACTGAGAGACTGAGCACATAATCAACCTGGGCTTCCCAGGTGGCACTCGTGGTAAAGAACCCGCCTGCAAATTCAGGAAATGTAAGAAATGTGGGTTTGATCCCTGGGTCAGGATGATCTCCTGGACGCAAGCATGGCAACCCATTTCAGTATTCTTGCCTGGAAATGCCATGGACAGAGAAGCCTGGAGGGCTACAGTCCATGGGGTTGCAAAGATTGGAAATGAATGAAGCGACTTAGCATGCATGCTGCTGCTACTGCTAAGTCACTTCAGTCATGTCCGACTCTGTGCAACCCCATAGACGGCAGCCCACCAGGCTCCCCTGTCCCCGGGACTCTCCAGGCAAGAACACTGGAGTGGGTTGCCATTTCCTTCTCCAGTGCATGGAAGTGAAAAGTGAAAGTGAAGTCGCTCAGTCGTGTCCGACTCTTCGCGACCCCATGGACTGCAGCCTACCAGGCTCCTCCACCCATGGGATTTTCCAGACAAGAGTACTGGAGTGGGTTGCCATTGCATGCATAGCCAATCTTCAGATATGAAAATTTCCCTTTGGGTCACTTTATACTTCATGGAAACATCTCTCTTGCTTTATAGATATCAGGCTTTCAGAGGCTGTCCAGAACTATGTTTTACATTTTTATGGTCATGTTTTGTACTCATATGGTCATTTTTCACGTGATATTTCTACAACAGCCTGCAATTCTCTGGTTTCCTCTTTGATAGTGGAACTCCTAATTATGGATGCTTGATGCAGAAAAAAACAGCAAACATATAAGGTTTTCTTTTGCTTACATAACAATGTCTGCAGGTTTGTAGGGCTGTTACAGCTGTTTAGGGTTCTGGGTTTTAGGTTTTTCTGCTCTGATATTTTCACACTGTGGATTTTGTCTCCATGATCACAAGATAGTTACCAGGCCTCAATTTTTCATTTGAATGAGACTGGAATAACGCAAAAAGGTATTCTCAGAATTATTTGTTTTTTTCATTCATGGAAGGAGGCTCTCCATAGTGTTTTCTGCTTATTGACCAGTGGTAGTTCATGGTCTATCACATTTGAGACATGATTAGGAAAATAAAGTATTTTTCATCCAAGTCTTACTGCGGAGGGAGGTGGAAAGAAAACACACTGCAGTGATGAGACAGTTGGAGTTTGGGCCCTTTTTCCTGCCATAAAAACTCAGACCAAAGACAGCGTTGACTCAGTCTTAAGAAACTGTTAACAGTTAACACACCATGTTGGTTTTTACTTTATCAAGACTGGCTGATTTACTTTAAAATGTAATGTATAGTGAAGGTAAAATGTCTATAAAGAAACACTGATGAATGCAAAGAGGAAGATGAATTTTGCAATATCAAGTTTTAAACAAAACAATTTATTTAATAAGGTTTAGGGGCTTCCCTTGTGGCTCAGCTGGTAAAGAATCTGCCTGCAATGTGGGAGGCCTGGGTTTGATACCTGCATTGGGAAGAACCCCTGGAGAAGGGAAGGGCTACCCACTCCAGTATTCTGGCCTAGAAAATTCCATGGACTGTATAGTCCATGGGGTCTCAAAGAGCAACTTTCACGTTCACGTTCATGGAGCTTATTTAAGAATACATAAAATCAGACAGCTGCATTATAAGCTATAAACACTTTAACTGAGAAACATAAAATCAATCCATCCTATTTCAGAAATGCCTTGATTTGTCTTAATCAATCATTCTTAAATCATTCTGATGAAGCTCTCAGTTCAATGCATTTATAAATCATGATTGTAGAAAGGTCACTGGATGGCTGTTCCATGCCACCACCAGTAGTAAGAAGGCCATCAATATTTTCAGAACTCAACACATTTGCAAACAAAAAAAAGAGCTTAAAAAGTTTATTCAGTCTCAATGGCAGCTCAATGTGTTTATACATGTAAAGTGTTTCAAATAGTCTGTACACTTGCTAAATGTTAGCTCTTGTGATTTTTCTTATGCTCATGAAGCAAACAATGCTTTATCGAAAAGGGATGTGGAATAAAAAAGGCTATTCCAAAGCCAATCTGCTCAATAAAATATGTCTGTTGTTCATTTGATCACTATAAACAAGTGGGACATTAGGCTTTTGGCAAGTTGGAGTGGGGTATATTTAAGATGAAATGGATTCATACAATTCCAATTACACTTAGCAAGACATTTATGACCCACACTTATTAGCAAATCTAATCAAAGAGCACATAGTTCCCAAGCAAAAATACTATATCCATTTCCAAAAAAAAGCAATGCAATGCCATACAGTGAGAGAAACTTGTAAAAGTCTTCCTCCTTGACCATCTGATCTGTTTTCTCCACATGAAGAAATATACAAACTGCACGTGAGTTTGTGGTATCATTTCACTTCCCAATTAAGACTGCCATCCTGTCCATATAAGGCATCTTTCTCTATTAGTTCACCAGAAATAAAAATATTTAGGGGACAGAAAGAACACATGCTAATATAACAACAAAAACTAGCATTTCCAGAACAAATATCACTTGAAAAAGTGATTTGACAAAAATTTCATGTGAATAACACCTGTGAATAGCAACCCTATGTGATAGGTATTACCATAATCATGATTACTATTTTGAGATGAGTAAATTGAAGCTTAGAGGGATTAAGTGACTTGTCAGAAATTATCCTGTAATTGGTGGAGGCAGAACTACCTACACACTATGCCATGTAGCTTTTAAAGTAAAACAATTTTTTGTTGTATGACAGTTCCATGAACCTGCTTTCAAAATTGGAAATAGATCTCTCACTAGGGATGCTGTTTACATGGACACATAATGTTCTTAGCCCTATGCAAGATTCTGGAAGTTCAGAGATCAGTTCAGTTCAGTCGCTCCATAGTGTCCGACTCTTTGCGACCCCCGTGAACCACAGCATGCCAGGCCTCCCTATCCATCACCAACTCTGGAGTCAACCCAAACCCATGTCCATTGAGTTGGTGATGCCATCCAACCATCTCATCCTCTGTCATCCCCTTCTCCTCTTGCCCTCTATATTTTCCAGCATGAGGGTCTTTTCAAATGAGTCAGCTCTTTGCATCAGGTGGCCAAAGTACTGGAGTTTCAGCTTCAGCAACAGTCCTTCCAATGAACACCTAGGACTGATCTCCTTTAGGATGGACTGGTTGGATCTCCTCGCAGTCCAAGGGACTCTCAAGAGTCTTCTCAAACACCACAGTTCAAAAGCAACAATTCTTCTGTGCTCAGCTTTCTTTATAGTCCAACTCTCACATCCATACATGACCACTGGAAAAACCATGGCCTTGACTAGATCGACCTTTGCTGGCAAAGTAATGTCTCTGCTTTTTAATATGCTGTCTAGGTAAAAAGCTGTCAATCTTGAGATCACCCTTTCGAGACTGGGGAAAATCAATGAACTGTAAAGACCTTATTGTAAGTCCTCTGATGTAGTCAAATATTGTGGGCAGCTATTAAAATACAGACTAATTAAAATCAGTAAAATAAAACTTCAGTTTCCCAGTTACACTAGCCACATTTCAAGTGCTCAGTACTCACACAGGACAGTTGTCACTGCTTTGGACAATGCAGATATGGAATATTTTAACTGCTGCAGAAAGTTCTATGAAAAGGCACTGCTCGAGGGCCTTGGGACTCATGGTTGCTCTGAGCATCATCTCATCACCTGGGAGCTGGTTAGTCATGAAGAATCTCAGGCCCCATACCAAACCTACTGAATCAGAACAATTGCAAAAGCCCCCAGTGATTGCTATGAATATTCAAATCTTAAATGAGGTGTTTTATAGAAAAGCTTAAAGCTTTCCCCACTCAAACCAAGTAAAATATGTGAGATGGTGAGTGTGTGGAAGAGGGCAACAGTGAGGAATATTTAGAAGACTATAGAGGATTTTATATCCAGAACAAACACTAGAAGGTCAATAATAACAGACGTCCCTGGTGGTCCAGTGGTTGATAATCCACCTGCCAGTGCAGGGGTAGTGGGTTCAACCCGTGGTCCAGGAGGATTCCACATGCTGCAGAGCAACGGGGCCTGTGGGCAAAAATTACTGAGCCCGTGCTCTGGAGCCTGTGAGCTGCAACGACTGAGCCCACACACCACAATGACTGAAGCCCACATGCCTAAAGCCCTGATCTGCAACAAGACAGGCCACCACAGTGAGAAGCCTGAGCACCTCAGTTGGAGAGCAGCCCCTCTCACTGCAACTGGAGGGGCCTGTGCTCAGCAGTGAAGATCCAGCTCAGCTAAATAAATAAAATTTTTTAAAAGTGTCAGTAATAAAACGAATGGTCATCAAATGTGGATAACCTACATATCAAGCAGCAGAGATTTGCTCATGTTAAAAGCAATCACTTCTTGTGGACAGAATTTTGGACTGTGCTTGGTGCAGACAGTACATTCACCTTGTGTTCTGATAAATGTTTGAGAAGAGGGACTGTTTTCAATGGAACTTGAGCAAGCAGAACAATCTCCAGGAGGCGTTCACAGGGCTCTGAGCAGGGTGTACTGGAGGTAGACGCACTGAGAGTCAGCAAGCATGTATCTAGAAATTATGCTCGAAGCCCTGAGTAAGAAGAGGATCACTTCCCAGCTCTGAGGGAAGGCCAGGAAAGTAGTTGTGGGGCCCCTTCTGATTGCTCTTGGGTGATCTCCACATGTGACTATAGCCAAGAAGTCTAGAAAATGCTGTGAATGCTGTGATTAAGAAGGATGTACTGGAAATCAGAACCCACCATGATAATGTCTCTGCTATTGCCTCATTCTAATCTTGAGTATGGAAGAAAATCTCTACCACTTTTCTGTTAACAAAGAAGATCTGCACAAATAAGTCTTTTCTATCCATAGAGAGCAAACTGGCTTAGGAACATAATACATTAGTTCACAAACATCTTCTAAACTAAGAATTACCAATGAAATTGGCATAATATGAATGTAATTCAGTTGTCTAATATTTACATTCATTAGACTTGGGGAAGATATTACACAGTAAGTTGATTACACGTCTTTCACTAATTCTAGGAAATCCTATTGGTGAATGTACTCTCATTCATCACTCCAAGGTAATTTTTAGAAACCCTGCCTAAGAGTTGTACCATTCAAAGTAGTGGTTTGTGAAATAATCTCGAATATAGTGGGGGCATGTAGAAATGTCGTGACCTCCAGGGAAGATCATGGCATGCAATGGTTTCAATGATCTGAGGTCATCTGAGGTTCCTGGAACAATCTCAATAGATAATTAACATGGTCACGTTTTTCATGAGCATCATGGTAGTCACATTAAAAATGTTAATATCACACACCTATTTCATAAAAGCATACTTAACTATCAGTCTTTTAATACGTGAAATCTTATACTATATAAGAGCATTTATTAGTAACCCTAAATCAAGTCTGCACACAAAATTCAAGTGACCAGAACCTGGTAACAACAATAAAGGCAGCTGCAACACATAACAGACTAGAGTCTCAAGCATCACATTACAAAGGACCAGACCACAAAAGTAAGTACTCAACGTCAATAATTTACTATATAACAATTCTCTAGGAACTATATTAATCCCTGTCCAAAGAATATGATCAAAAAGCAAAGGATGACTTCCAGACAGATGCACATTCAGATGCAAATACAATTACTATGCAAATACCTTATGATAAAATTAACTTGCTTAGCCAAAACTTTTTCTTGGAGATAAGTAGACAGATTTCCATGATGCAGCTGCATAAGGGTTTTTTTGGTTCACCTTGTAGCCCATTGTGTTCCTACAAAGATGGATATGAATAAATACCACTGTCACCTCCTTCCCTTCAAACCAATCACATTCTTCAGAGATACTGCTAGATCTCAGCTTTGACACTGTCTAATGCTGAAGCTGAGGCTGAAGCTCCAATACTTTGGCCACCTGATGCCAAGAGCTGACTATTGGAAAAGACCCTGATGCTGGAAAAAATTGAGTGCAAGAGAAGAAGGGGGTGACAGAAGATGAGATGGTTGAGTGTTCACTGATCTGATGGACGTGAGTTTCAGCAAACTTATGGAAATAGCGATGGAGTGTCTCTATATGGTGTGCTGCAGTTGAGGGCGTCGCAAAGAGCCATGACTTAGCGACTGAACGACAACGACGACATCGATGTAGCCTTATGCCTCCATGTAAAATCTTGACAAGCAATTTACATTTTATCCTACATTGGCTTTTAATTCTGTTGAAATAAAATCTAAACATTTCATAGAGTAGACACCACGTTATTAGAATATTTGGTAGAGTGTCAAGCTCTAAACAAACATTTCATGCATCTGAGTGATCTTTCTGGAGTGGATGGCACGTTATTATCACTGTTTTTAAGTAAGAAAAGTTATTTTTGAAGGTCAGATTCTTTATCTGTAAAGGAAGAAGTCACATAAGAATTGAGAACGACAATCGTACACGTCTTTCATCTCAGGCAGGTGATGTCAGTGAGGTCATCACTGACCAAACGGGACAAGCAGCAGTAACGGACTGCGGAACTCAAGTTTTCCATTTCACCTGAGGATGGTGGGGCCACCTAGTGCTTAAGGGTAAAAGCTTTGGACATTTCTTTGGACAAGGAAATCTCCTTCCCCTTGGAATCAGCATGTCCAGACCTATGTGGAAGGTTCCCTTTCTATACATTAAGCAAAGGACTTATAATTGTTGACAGATAAAGAAGCTGGAACACTGGAACTTATCATTAAGTTGGAAGTGGAGGGAATGAACACTTAATAAGCTAAAATGTTCATCTGCTCATTCAACAGATATTAATTGACCAGAGAAATTGAACATACAAACAGACAACGGCCAGACCATATATGACAAGACAACTCTGACCACGACCTCTGTGGTAACCAGACTATGAAGCAAAACCAAAAGCTCTGCAACAACTGGCTACAAACAACCATTATTTGGTCATGACTTTCATCTTTCCTACTTACGTCCCCACCATCCTTCCAACTCAGGATCAACCAGAGGAAGCCAAGTATGCTTCCTCAAGCACTTCAGATGCCCACTTCTAGTCAGCTGAACTCCAGCTTCCCCATGCCCAAATCCTTCCAGAAAACCCTACCTGAAAACTTCTTTGTTTTACTGTAAAGGCTTCCTATTCTTCTGCCTGCCTTGGAGTCTCTGCCAAATACAAGTAATCGTTGCTGACACCTTTGCCAGGTCTAAATGAATAGTTTTGTTAATTCACATTTGCACGGTCTTCATTTATTTCCACAAACACATATTTAAAACAACTTTAAAAAGTGATCCAGAGGGATGGTATGGGGAGGGAGGTGGGAGCGGGGTTCAGGATGGGGAACATGTGTGCAGCCATGGCGGATGCATGTTGATGTATGGCAAAACCAATACAATATTGTAAAATAAAATAATAATAATAATAAAATTAAAAAAATAAAGTGTAGTGAATTCATATCATTCAGTCATATTCACAAAAATTTAATAAAAACAGCAGTTCACACACACACAAAAAAGTGATCCTGAAAGTGAATGAAGAGAGTGATTTTACAAAGAGGAAGGCACTCAGAGTGACACACAGGATGGCATGCTAAGGACAGTACTGACAGCTGAGTGTATCTGGAGGGTAAAGAGGTGTGTAGGGATGTGTGTGTGTGTGTGTGTGTATGTGCTTGAGAGTATAAGTATGAGATGACTTTGAACAAAGAAGCCAGGAAGATCATGAGGACTTTAATGACAAACTTGCATGTCTATATACATTTATCCTCTAATTATAAGAACAGTCAAAACATTTAAATAGGAACTAATGGGATTTCATTTGAATTTATAAAATGTTACTGTAGCAACAGGATGGGGGATGGATGGGTGGTAGGGAATCCATGAGGTGAGTATGCCTAGGAAATCATCACTGTGGTCCAGATGACAGATGCTAAAGACCTAAACATTGGCGGTATGTTAGAAATGATACTTACGTTACAGACACACAACTGCCATGGTACAGAGTGAACCAGAGAAGACCGAGAATTACTCCAGGTTTCTAGGCCACGTGCTCATGGAGAATAAAAACTTAGGAAGTAAATCCCAACAATAACTAAGAACATCTGCTAAGTGGTAGAGGTGGGGCACAAGGTCAAGATGATGGAAGCCTGGGAAGCTCACATCACCCCTGAACATGCTACATCCCAGGTAGACTTAGATGCTGAATGACAACGGACCGTGCTCTACACTTGAACTCTCTCTCCCTTTGCTGGTGGAGGTGACATACACATAAATACATGTTCTTGTATAAAAGAATAATCGGTTAAGAAATCTAATGACCTCTACCAAGTCCGAGGAGGATAATTCTGGATAAAATGCACCATATATAAAGATAGTAGGATGTTTTTCTTTCCCTTCTATGCATGTTAATTCTTTTCTTTCATATTAGAATGTATTTAATTTTCGCTGTGTGAAGTACATGCTTTTAAAAGCAGAAAAACCTATTCCTTAACTGCTACTTCAAAAGGGGTGATCAGGTAAAAAGAAAATCAACAGTGCAACTTGTGAAGATAAGGCACTGGCACCAAACTAACAACACTGTCATTTACCAGAACGAAGCAAAAAATTCACCTCAAATCTTTTGCTCAAAAAGCACAGCAAAGACAGGAATCTACTTAACACTGTGAATAAGCATATTAGCCATTTTATCTCATGCCTATATCATTTCACTTGTAAAGAACTTTTTCTGCCCCGGGGGTGCAGGTTATTCTGTAAGAAACTACGTAAAGGCAGATACTAAAAGTTTTTTTGTTTTATCGATTTTTTGGGGGGTCCCATGTTTCAAAGGAGAAGGATAGTATGGTAAGACATACATCAAAACCTTTCTTTCTTAAAAACAAGTCTTAATAAGCTAAGATTATGAGATAAATTCTTTATACTTTCCTCTTGGCCACTCTTAAACCTAATCTTTAGTTCCTTCTGCATCAATCATGAAAGCAAGATCACAGTCATTGATTAAACTATAATATGTATTCCTCTAATTTACCATGCAATTTTGATTTTGATGTAAAAAGCCTTGATTTTTATGTACACATCATTTTGATTACTGTCCTGTCTTGATTACAATCCTTGAACACAGATGAGAATTAATACTCAGCACAAGGATGAGCGCTTATGAAGGAAGCAGGCAATCTGCATAAGCATCCATCTGCATGACAGTGGTGAGTGGGGGCTGCCCAAAGACAAAGACCATCCACAGCCACTTCCCTCACCGCTTGCTTCCCCACCACATACCACAGAGCCACAGAACCAAGAGTTACAGGTCTGAGATAAATTCAACCAGAATGCAGTCTGAGGTGGACACTGTGGGCTTAGAAATATTTATTCTCCTTGGTTTTTTCTGCCTCTTCATCTTTGTACAGAAACAAATGCTACTCTTCCAGGGTTCACTGAACTGTGTTAACAGAGCTTCCCACTGTAGAAGCTGGCTGTGTTCTGGCACATAAACCATTATTTGTTTTAGCTCAGACTCTCTTCTGTGATATTCCTGAAATACACCACCTATATGTTAATTCAACTCACATCTTCAGCATGCCAACACGTGCTTAGCACTTTTGAGAAACACCATGCTGCTGCTGCTGCTGCTGCTAAGTCACTTCAGTCGTGTCCGACTCTGTGCGACCCCATAGACGGCAGCCCACCAGGCTCTGCCGTCCCTGGGATTCTCCAGGCAAGAACACCAGAATGGGTTGCCATTTCCTTCTCCAATGCATTAAAGTGAAAAGTGAAAGTGAAGTCGCGCGGTCGTGTCTGACTCTTAGCGACCCCATGGACTGCAGCCTACCAGGCTCCTCCGTCCATGGGATTTTCCAGGCAAGAGTATTGGAGTGGGGTGCCATTGCCTTCTCCGGGGAAACACCATAAATGCTTGGAAATTGAACTTCAATTTCCAAATGAGAATCTTGATACTTGCCCAAGATAATTAACTAATAGCAGAGCTGCGGTATGAATCTAATTCCTCTCCCTAAAATTTCAATGTTTTCCAGTAGGCTATATTGCATCTTTTTAAGTCATTTCAGCATATGTTCTCACAGGGCTAACAAATTCCCAGGAGGGCCCTACTCACCTTTTACCTTGAACTTCCAGCTTTGGCAAAGAAGGTTAAGAGTTGAGTGAAAATCATCTTCAGAAAAGAAAACTTAAAAAGAATAATCTCTTTCTACCAGAGAATATTTATTTCCTAGCAGAGGCATAAGAAAAGAGAGTTAAAGTTAAATGGAATGATGTTTTGCAAATTAATAACCATCTGAAGTACAGTTGTTTTATGAATATTACCATTTAAGCAAAAATTCACCATAGAAATGGTTTCAAATTTTCCTAGTAGATCTCATTATACTTGGTAGAAATTATAAAAATATGACAGAACTCTAAAACTGAGTTGCAAGGAACTTTGCAGAGGATATCAATCCCCCCAAACATCTGTATCACAGGATTTTTTTTAGATGAGGGAAAGAAATAAGGAAAGAAGGAAGGGAAGAAATTGCTCATAAGAAGTATAAGCTTTTTTAAAGAAGGCAAGCTCTTGCAAGTTTATAGGATGAGTCAGAAATAACCAAGTCCACTTAAAATTTGTATCTAAATACAAATTGCAATTGTTTCTTGTAACTAACTCTTTTATTTCTTATCACAAGGTTAGAGTGCATTATTAAAAGGAAAATAACATTTGATATGAACACAAAAAGATATAGCTGAATACAGAATCCATGAATGAATACCGTGTTTCAAAAATGAAGACTGTGTTACCACTGATGAGAAGCAAGCTTATGGTTTGTGTATTATTGCAAAGTTTAGTATTCATCCAACTGCTGGGATAGGTCTAGAGCACGGCGGCATGAGGACCTTATCTCACCTTGCCCTTTGGTACACATCTCCTACAGGCATCGCGTCCAAATCTGTAAAGTATTTCCTTTAGGTACAAACTCTCTCTTTACAGCTTAGCAGCAAAGTGATGAAGTCTAGTGTGGGGGCTTCTATTAGTTGGGGTTTATTCTAGTACCACAGTTCCTTCACAAAATGTTTGTCAACTGTCTGAGGTAGCATAGATACCAGGAACCAGTTCTTATTTTTACCCACTCTAGTATTTCTGCCTGAAGAATCCCATGGACAGAGGAGCCTGACAGTTCATGGGGTCGCAAAAAGTAGGACATGACTAGCGACTAACACTTTCGCTTTCACTGAGTCATTAGTGGTGGATTAGTGGAGGATGGTAGAATTTCTCAAAGAAAATCTTCCAGCTAGATTCACTGTTGGCACAAAATGTAGAATCTCTGGTGGCTGCTTTACTAAAAACAGAGTCCGTAAAAAGAAGCATGCTTTCTAGAGGCTAAGGGAAAAAAGTATGCATAATCTAGTACTCTTCTTGGAGCATAAAGCAAAGTCTCCAGATACCAGAGGAGCAGAGACTAAAGAAAGAAAAGATGAAAATAGTGGTACATTTGTAGAATTCTGATGTGACAAATGTGGACAAGCTTTATCACTCCAGAATTGTACTTTTTTCATGTAAGAAAAAAAAACAACAACAAACATCTAAAAATGGTCCCAATGCAATGGAAGGTAACACAGAGCCCAGAAATTTAAAAGAAAATAAATGGTGCCAATGGATGCTTCTACCTGTTCATTAATTTCAGAGATTGACAAGAAATTGAAAGAAAAATATATGTGATGATTTTGTTCACTACTTTCAATAAAACTTTTTGTAGCTGTTTTAATCCATTAGATCTAAATATTAGGTTTGAAGTATGTGGAAAGAGATTTGGCATGCAATTTTTCAAAAGAAATGAAAACACAATCATTTCACCTACAATCTCTGACTCATCTAAGACCACAGGAAATAAACAACAGACACTTTCGGGAGGGGGCTGGTAGGAAGCCTAGAAAAATGATATTGAAATATTCCTGCTAAATCATTAGGCTTTTTGAGGACTTCAAAGGGTAAAGATTCTCTTTTATTTTATTGAATAATTGAATTCCAAAGAGCAAAGCTCAATATATTAACTATTATATAATTAGAGATTTGATGCCACAGAAATAATCCCCCATTAACTTAGGTTTTCTGAAGTCGACACCACAGTGCAATGGACCCTGTAGTCCATTAGTGAGGTGGCTGTGACAAATACAGCAGTTACATGTAACTAGGGTATGTCTTAGTTTTTCACCCAGAACAGCATCTTCACTTCGGGATGTGAGTGCAGGAAGCTTATCTGGGAGAAGATCTCAGAAGTAGAAAAGAGGGCTGTGGACAATGAGACAGGGAAGGAAAAATTATTGATGAAGGATACAAGAATGAGTTTATTACAACTGTGCATTGAGTGGTGGCTGAGTCCTGCTGGTAACATTCTCAGAAACTCTGCCTAAGAAGTATTCTCTTAGGGGATAGACCGCCTGTGAGTTTACCCAAAAAACATCTCCTATCATTCCACAGGTTGAAGGCTGTCCCTCGAGGACGTTAACTTCCCTGTATTCTATGTTGCACCTGCCCACTGACTGGTCTCTGACCTCCCACATGCACTAGAGGTGAGGGGCTGGTGGCACCTGCTCCAGTGTCTAGGGGCCAAGGATGAATGGTGAATCACCACCATCAGTTATAGAGATGAAGGATGGAATAGTAGCTGAAATAGTGTTTGTTTAGTGTCAGTTCCATGGCACTGTTACAAATTATCTATACTCTGCAGTTTCCTCATCAATAAAATGGTGATAATAATAGAGTCTACAATGCGCATAAAGTGTCTGATAGAGGACCTAGCATGTAGAAAGCATTCAGGGAAATGAATTGATTTCATTTTCCTAAAGAAATATTTCTAAACATCTTTTTTGATCACCAGAAATGCTCACCAAGCCAAGAAAATGTATCCAATTTCTTTTAGTCTTTTTACTTTAATTTTCCCCGAAGCCTATGCTACACTCCTTTTCCCTTTAGTTGGCATTTGAAATAGCCTATTGATGGGTTATGAAATGTCACACTCCCTGGAAGTTGCTATGCTATGGAATCAGAAAAGATTAGAAAAGAAAGGGAGCTCCAAGACCAGCCCATCCAGAGGCTTGTGCCCTGCCTCTCCACAGATGAAAATTCCTTTCTTAACTAGAAGCCTGTTGACCTCAGTAATTGAGACTGATTTGGGTGAGAGCCATTTCTTTTTTTTGTTTTTTAATTTTAATTTTTTTTTAAAATTAATTTTATTTTATTTTTAAACTTTACATAATTGTATTAGTTTTGCCAAATATCAAAATGAATCCACCACAGGTATACATGTGTTCCCCATCCTGAACCCTCCTCCCTCCTCCCTCCCCATACCATCCCTCTGGGTCGTCCCAGTGCACCAGCCCCAAGCATCCAGTATCGTGCATTGAACCTGGACTGGCATCTCATTTCATACATGATATTTTACATGTTTCAATGCCATTCTCCCAAATCTTCCCACCCTCTGGAGTATTACTCAGCCATTAAAAAGAATACATTTGAATCAGTTCTAATGAGGTGGATGAAACTGGAGCCTATTATACAGAGTGAAGTAAGCCAGAAGGAAAAACACCAATACAGTATACTAACGCATATATATGGAATTTAGAGAGCCATTTCTTTACTTTGTTTTCATCACCTCTCATACAAACAGCTAAAATCCAGACAGGGCAGCAAAGAGTTTGAAAAGCTAAAAATGCTCTTCCAAAAAGAAGTAGTCAGTAGAAAGGACACTCATTTTTCAAAAATGAATTACCCTTGAGATATTACATTGACATTTTCTCCAGATTTGATCAGAAATGGTAGGCATGCTACTTCCACCCGGATGATGAAACAAGTTTATATAAGAAGGGCTTTCACGGTCGGGGGGCACTGCTTGTCTTCAGCGGTGCCCTAGCACAGCGATTACTCTGCCAGCTCAGATCTCTTCGGCAGCCTCCTAAACACAACACATCTACAGATTTGCTTGAAAGTATATTAGCCACTTTTCCACACAAAAGCTCTGCTTTCATCAAAAATATGTCGTGTGTTGTGTATCTTTGAAAAGCTGTAATTATCCATTCCTAATGGTACAAACAGAAATAGATGCAAGACTGATGTGTGCCACAGGTTTCCAGAGGCTGCTCCATCGGGGTAAAAATACCAGGTGAGGCCAAAAGGAAAACACAAACTCTGTGACGTGTTTTTCCCACTCAGTACATTTTTCATTCTGGTCAAGAAAAGAAATCCCTTTTCAAAGGGGTTTGTTCCAAGTCAGTGAGATATTAGCACCAAATACAGTTTCTTGAAGAAGTCTGCAAAGCTGGTGAGACAGAAGCCATTGTGTGCCACCCGAAGGCAAAATCCAGCAGGCAAAATCCTCTTCACAGGAAAATATAACTGGGACTGTCAGGCCTTGTTGGGACAATATGTCTCAGGACAACCTCCAAAGAGCCCATGTGAAAAAGGCAACATAAATATAAACAAAGGTTGCAGCCATTTCCCTGATATTCTATCTAACACACTAGACTTTTAAATCACAGAGTCACAAGGGGAAATTAAAGGTCATCTTGTCACCTTTTCCTTCTGTCATGCCGCTCCCCCATGCCAGCCTTTATTACAGGTTCAGTTCAGTTCAGTAGCTCAGTCATGTCCAACTCTTTGCAACCTCAATGACGGCAGCACGCCAGGCTTCCCTGTCCATCACAAACTCCTGGAGTTTACCCAAACTCATGTACATTGAGTCGGTGATGCCATCCAACCATCTCATCCTCTGTCATCCCCTTCTCCTCCTGCCTTCAATCTTTCCCAGCATCAGGGTCTTTTCCAATGAGTCAGTTCTTCCCATCAGGTGGCCAAAGTATTAGACTTTCAGCTTCAGCATCAGTCCTTCCAATGAATATTCAGGACTGATTTCCTTTAGGATGGACTGGTTGGCTCTTCCTGCAGTTCAAGGGACTTTCAAGAGTCTTCTCCAGCACCACAGTTCAAAAGCATCAATGCTTTGGTGCTCAGATTTCTTTATAGTCCAACTCTCACATCCATACATAACTACTGGAAAGACCACAATTTGACTAGATGGACCTTTGTTGGCAAAATAATGTCTCTGCTTTTTAAAATGCTGTCTAGGTTGGTCATAGCTTTTCTTTTAAGGAACAAGTGTCTTTTAATTTCATGGCTGCAGGAATCATCTGCACTGATTTTGGAGCCCCAAAAAATAAAGTATGTCACTGTTTGCATTGTTTCCCCATCTATTTGCCATGAGGTGATGGGACCGGATGCCATGATCTTAGTTTTCTGAATGTTGAGTTTGAAGCCAACTTTTTCACTCTCCTCTTTCACTTTCATCAAGAGGCTCTTTGGTTCTTATTTGCTTTCTGCCATAGGGGTGGTGTCATCTGCATACCTGGAGTTATTGATATTTCTCCCAGCAATCTTGATTCCAGCTTGTGCTTCATCCAGCCAGTATTTCTCATGATGTTCTCTGCATATAAATAAAATAAGAAGGGTGACAATACACAGCCTTGATGTACTTCTTTCCTGATTTGTACTTTTTTTCCTGATTTGCTGTTCCATGTCCAGTTCTAACTGTTGCTTCTTGACCTGCATACAGATTTCTCAGGAGGCAGGTAAGGTAGTATGGTAGTCCCATCTCGTGAAGAATTTTCCAGTTTGTTGTGATCCACACAGCCAAAGACTTTGGCATAATCAATAAAGCAGAACTACATGTTTTTCTGGAACCCCCTTGCTTTTTCAATGAACCAACAGATGTTTGCAATTTTATCTCTGGTTCCTCTGCCTTTCCTAAACACAGCTTGAACATCTGAAGTTGACAGTTCACATAGTATTGAAGCCTGGCTTGGAGAAATTTGAGCATTACTTTTCTAGCATGTGCTGCTGCTGCTAAGTCACTTCAGTCGTGTCCGACTCTGTGCGACCCCATAGATGGCAGCCCACCAGGCTCCCCCATCCCTGGGATTCTCCAGGCAAGAACACTGGAGTGGGTTGCCATTTCCTTCTCCAATGCAGGAAAGTGAAAAGTGAAAGTGAAGTCGCTCAGTCATGTCTGACTCTTAGCGACCCCATGGACTGTAGCCCACCAGGCTCCTCCATCCATGGGATTTTCCAGGCAAGAGTACTGGAGTGGGGTGCTGTTGCCTTCTCCGTTCTAGCATGTGAGATGAGTGCAATTATGTGGTAGTTTGAACATTCTTTGGCATTGCCTTTCTTTGGGATTAGAATGAAAACTGACCTTTTCTAGTCTTGTGGCCAATTCTGAGTTTCCCAAATTTGACGGCATATTGATGCAGCACTTTCACAGCATCGCATTTTAGAATATGAAATAGCTCTCCTGGAATTCCATCACCTCCTCTAGCTTTGCTCCTAGTGATGACTCCTAAGGCCCACTGGACTTCACATTCCAGGATGTCTGGCTCCAGGTGAGTGATCAGACCATCATGGTTATCTGGATCATGAAGATCTTTTTTGTACAGTTCTTCTGTGCATTCGCAAAGAGTTGAGCATGACTGAGCGACTGAATGGAACTGAACTCTGTGTATTCTTGCCACCTCTTCTTAATATCTTCTGCTTCTGTTAGGTCCATACCATTTCTGTCCATTATTGTGCCCATCTTTTCATAAATGTTCCCTTGGTATCTCTAATTTTCTTGATGAGATCTCTAGTGCTTCCCATTCTATTGTTTTCTTCTATTTCTTTGCACTGATCACTGAGAAGGTTTTCTCATCTTTCCTTGCTATTCTTTGGAACTCTGCATTCAAATGAGTATATCTTTCCTTTTCTCCTTTGCCTTTCATGTCTTTTCTTTTCTCAGCTATTTGTAAAGCCTCCTCAGACAACCATTTTGCCTTTTGCATTATGTTTTCTTGGGGATGGTCTTGATCACTGCCTCCTGTACAATGTCACAAACTTCTGTCCATAGATCTTCAGGCACTCTGTCTATCAGATCTAATCCCTTGAATCCAGTTGCCACTTCTACTGTATAATCATAAAGGATGTGATTTCGGTCATACCTGAACGGTCCAGTGGTTTTCCCCACTTGCTTCAATTTAAGTCTGAATTTGGAAATAAGGAGTTCATGATCTGAGCCACAGTCAGCTCCTCATCTTGTTTTTGCTGACTGTATAGAGATTTTCCATCTTTGGCTCAAAGAATATAATCAATCTGATTTCGGTGTTGAACATCTAGTGATGTCCATGTGTAGAGTCTTCACTTGTATTGTTGAGAGAGGGTGTTTGCTATGACCAGTATGTTCTCTTGGTAAAACTCTGTTAGCCTTTGACCTGCTTCATTCTGTACTCCAAGGCTAAATTTGCCTGTTACTCCAGGTAGCTCTTGACTTCCTACTTTTGCATTCTAGTCCCCTATAATGAAAAGGACATCTTTTTTGGGTGTTATGTCTAGAAGGTCTTATAGGTCTTCATAGAACTGTTCAGCTTATTCAGCATTACTGTTCGGGGCATAGACTTTGATTACTGAGATACTGAATGGTTTGCCTTGGATACAAATAGAGATCATTCTGTTGTTTTTGAGATTGCATCCAAGTACTGCATTTTGGACTCTTTTGTTGACCAAGATGGCTACTCCATTTCTTCTAAGGGATTCTTGCCCATAGTAGTAGATATAATGGTCATCTGAGTTAAATTCACCCATTAATCCATTTTAGTTCACTGATTCTTAAAATATTTATGTTCACTCTTGCCATCTCCTATTTGACCAGTTCTAATTTGCCTTGATTCACGGACCTAACATTCCAGGTTCCTATGCAATATTGCTCTTTACAGCATCAGACTTTACTTCCATCACCTGTGACATCCACAACTGGGTATTGTTTTTGTTTTGGCTCCATCTCCTCATTCTTTCTGGAGTTATTTCTCCACTGATCTCAAGTAGCATATTGGGCACTTACCAACCTGGGGTGTTCATCTTTCCATGTCCTATCTTTATTACAGGATTTCCTGCTAAAATCATATTCCACATAGTAATTATCCAGTTTTACTGACAATGACAAAAAGGCTTTCATTAGTCTGTTTCCTGTAGGACATCAGGAAACTAGAAAGGTATTTGTGATGACAGGCAAAATGACATTCCCTGTAATTTCCACTGTGTCTTCTTCTGACTCTCTATAACATCTTTCCTATTGAACAATCTTTCACATTTTCATAAAGCCAATGCCACTCCTCAGTATGTCTTTTCAACCAGAAACAAAACTCTCCCCAATATCCTGGACTGTTTCTCATGTAACTTCGGTTGCAGACCATTCACACCCTAGTGATTATCAGTAGTTGTCTAAGTATAATTTGTAGAGTATGTGGTCAGCACAGCTTTATGTAATTTTTTTCTCATTGAATAATCATTATGTCTTGGGATCTTCAGAGAAGAGGAATATGAGGTATCCTTCTGTCCCAAATTTCACAGCCAGTAAGTGCAGGAACTGAGAGTAAAACCTAGGCCACTAAAATCCAGCACTCAAATTCTCTGCTTGGAACCATTTGTTATACAGCTTTCTTGTTTGTTTACCTGTTCATGGGAGTGTGCCAAACTAGAAGCATGTCTCCAGCTGTGGTCTGGTTGGTACTGTGTATAGTTGGCTTTTGATTTCTTTTAATGCTGCCTAGAATGTGATGAATACTTTTATACAGCCAAATCACAGTTACCTGACACTGGATTTATGGTCAAAACAATTCACTCAGTATGTTGCCAGTCATATATGCACATTGTAATTTGTGTCCAATTTCAATGCAACTCCAATTCTATATATCCAGGATTCTAGATCATTGAGACCTCTTTGAATCATCATTGAATTAACTGTATCTCCAAAATTGTGTATCACATATTTGAAAATAACATCTTCCATGATACCTTCATAGACTTTCTTGGTAAAAATAACTGATCAGAAGAAGGTTATACTCCTGAGATATAAGCCATCATAAACACCCATTCATTGGGGATGACTATACAAAGAGATACTAATTTACTTGGCTAAATGACCTACTTTTGCAGTCTCTTGATGCTCATCTTGTTCTTGTCTAAGTATCCGCAAGCAAGGGACTTAAACAAAACCCCATATCAGTCAAGATCCCACCCACTCATGCCCCCCTCCCAATTTTAATCACAATATACATGAAGTGAAGAGACTTTAATGAAGGTATAGAACACAGTGTTCTAGGCAGGTTAGGACAGCCAATAAGGGAAGCTGGTATAGGTAGGATGAGCCCCTGTGGGGAGCTGGGTCTGAACAGATGGGGTGAAGTGGAAGGAGAGGTATGATGGGAAAAGAGGGACTGTATGTGGTTAGAGCTGCAGCCATAAAAGACAGGCTACCTTTGGGGAGATACAGGTGAGGAGATATTCCACCAGTGCCAGAAATGTGGTGCTGAAGGAGACAGGAGTAGACGATAAACACCCTGCATTTCCCTCCCCCTGCCCTCCAATAGCCTGATAGGTTTCCTCCTGGCCAAACTCAAACTTTCCCCAACAGTCACCATCCCAGGGCAAGCAGCCGAGAAGACAATGGTGGAGACTTGACCTCAGGGGAGGCGAAATGAGTGGGAGAAAGCAGAGTGAAAAATCAGCATCTGTTCCTTCTACAGCTTGGCTAATGGTCAAAAACTTTCTTGCCAATTTCTTTATCACATTGGTAAATGTGATTTTTAAATTGATATTGAATGACATACTCTTCCATTACCAGGTAAAAATCAGGGGTCTCACCCCATCAAGATGCAGGAACTGGCCTCTTCCATACCAGCTAACAATTCTAGAGAAAAATAGAGGCTAAGGCCAGGACCCACCATCAAGTGCCATTTGCATTAAACTTCACAATGCACTTTTAGAATCAAAATGTCAAATGCAATTTTTTCCTGTTCTCTGGAAAACAGCTTTATCGAGTCGTTTTGGGTGGTACTAATGTTCAAGAAAATAAAGATGACTCAGTAGCTATTTCATAATTAAATAGTATTATCCCAGCACACTTGGTTTTTTATGTTTGGCTGTTTTACTAGTTTTTCTATAGCATGGCAGAAGTACTTGAATCTCCTGAGTTTCATCAATAAAACCAAGAAGAATTGAAAAGATAATATTATATCTTGATAACTGATGTCAAGAAATATCTACTGAATCAGTTGCAAAAGAAGATAATTTTGATTTGGGCTTTCACTAAACTTTTAATATAGCTATTCATTGAACTGGACTTTAATTTTTTTTTTAAATCAAGAAATTATTTTAAAAATAAAGAGGCAAATTAAGTATTAAAGATACATACAGACTTCTTTAGAAAACTCTCAAAATAAAATTCAGTTATACTCATTGTGTCTTATCTTATTTTCTTCTACATGAAATCAGAACTAGAACAAAGTGTATTTCTTAAAACCAAATCTTTCTTTGTACATTCATTTATCCTGATACAGTGCTTCCTTATATTAATTATATAACAGGTAAAGATAAGGTACCTTATTGCTACTGCTCAGCTAATCCTCCTTACTGATAATTAAGTTGGCTTAAGAAAAATTTCCAACACAAAGAGCTTCATAGTTGAGCAAGCCAAGGGGAATGGTCCTTCTTCCTAACCAGCATTTGAAGATGATCGATTCTCCCACCTACCCTTTAGGAATTCTTACTCCCACTGGAAACATGAATATTTTCAGAGCCATCTTCTGTCCTGTTTGGTCATTGCTCATGTTTCATATCTACTTGGTTCATTAATTAGTAAGGAAACATACTTCCAAGTGTTCATGCATAACCATCTATATTTAGAGAAATGTTAAGTTACTCAGCAAACCTCCAGACTAAGGAGTATTTATTATTTCCTATTTTCATGAGTTGGAATTACACTGATTAAATTCCTTACTCTGTGATCAGATTATCTTGCAACCAGTACACTGCAGGGTATCAAAAGTGTTGGTTAGAAAATGAACTCAAAGCAATTCTTTCTTATAACCAATCTCTCTACCCTTTAGAAATTTATGTCATATTCAGGAAGTCTTTGGTTGATGGCCTTTATTATCAGGCTCTTCTGTAAGTATCCTATTGTGGTCTGTAAGCTTGAAATTGATACTTTCCTATAGATTTCAACTACTACCATCTAATTCTGAATTTATTCTTTTTATTAAAGAGAATCACATGGGTAAAATTTTGCACTCAAATTCGGAAATAAGATTGCTCAAAGCCAATGAACAAATAGTGATACTGCCTTAATTGCATCATCAACAGTTAGAAACAATGACTTATCTTTGGCTTAAAACTCAACATTCAGAAAACTAAGATCATGGCATCCTGTCCCATCACTTCATGGCAAATAGATGGGGAAACATTTTCTTGGGCTCTACAATCACTGCAGATGGTGACTGCAGCCATGAAATTAAAAGACACTTGCTTCTTGAAAGAAAAGCTATGAACAACCTAGACAGCATACAAAAATGCAGAGACATTACTTTGCCAACAAAAGTCCATCTAGTCAAAGCTATGATTTTTCAAGTGGTCATATTATGGATGTGAGCTGGACTATAAAGAAAGTCAAGTGCTGAAGAATTGATGCTTTTGAACTGTGCTGTTGGAGAAGACTCTTGAGAGTCTCTTGGACTGCAAGGAGATCCAACCAGTCAATCATGAAATCAGTCCTGAATATTCATTGGAAGGACTGATACTGAAGCTGAAGCTCCAGTACTTTGGCCACCTGATGGGAAGAACTGACTCATTAGAAAAGACTGTAATGCTGGGAAAGACTGAAGGTAGGAGGAGAAGGGGATGACAGAGGATGAGATTGTTGGATGGCATCACTGATTTGACGGACATGAGTTTGAGCAAGCTCCAGGAGTTGGTGATTGACAGTGAAGCCTGGCATGCTGCAGTCCATGGGGTTGCAAGAGTTGAACACGACTGAGCGACTGAACTGAACTGTGTATAATAATAATAACTGGAACATTGTGATCAGGAGATGTAGCTATTTATTTGCAGAGATACAATCAGATTTCTTGTATCAGATGCTTTTCCTGAAAAGACTATTGAATGACAGCAAAGACTTTTGAATTTGTCCTGTTTAAAGTCTCTCTACTGTAAAATAGTGCAACTGTGTTAATTTTTAGCTGTGTGCTAGCTGTAATACACAGACTTCCCAGATATTTGCAAACATGAGTAAGCCCTGAAGAGACAAGTATTTTACTGGTGAAAAGGGTGAGAAGAAACAACAATAGCAGTCAATTCCTGTGGAAAGTCCAGAAAACAAGTAATCTCTGGGGACACCTTTGCTCTGAGTTCGCCTTCTCTTTTCAGTGAACCAGCTATAACTGTTAAGCAGTTTTCTTAGACAAAAAAATGTGAATAAAATAGTTCAAAGTTTTTTGAAGAATGAGAACTACAATAAAAATGATAAATTCTTATTTATCATCATCTATAAAAATATTAACTATGGGATTCCAAATGTTTAAGGCTTTCTTACCAGCAAAATATTGGTCACCATTAAAATGATTTTCCAGCTTTAGAGATAAGTTTTCCAGTCATTGATTGATTGCTGGCTTTCAAGTACAAGGCATTTCTATCCAAATACAGCTAATTTAAATCATCCCATTTCATGGTGACCTTGATGTGATCAGCTTATATTTCAAATGCTCTAATGAAAGCTCTGAATATGTGAAATTCTGCTTTTCAGGATCCCATTGGTTCTTTAGGACAAAATGCTTTGAAACTAAGATAATCCTTTATATGAATCATTCCTATACACTTAACAAGATAATATATATGTCCCTACAAATAAACTAGCAAATCTCTCAGTTCAGTTCAGTTCAGTCACTCAGTCCTGTCCAACTCTTTGTGACCCCATGAATCACAGCACGCCAGGCCTCCCTGTTCACCACCAACTCCCGGAGGCCACCCCAAACCCACGTCCATCAAGTCAGTGATGCCATCCAACCATCTCATCCTCTGTTGTCCCCTTCTCCTCCTGCCCCCAATCCCTCCCAGCATCAGAGTCTTTTCCAATGAGTCAACTCTTCGCATGAGGTGGCCCAAGTACTGGAGTTTCAGCTTTAGCATCATTCCTTCCAAAGAAATCCCAGGGCTGATCTCCTTCAGAATGGACTGGTTGGATCTCCTTGCAGTTCAAGGGACTCTCAAGAGTCTTCTCCAACACCACAGTTCAAAAGCATCAATTCTTTGGCGCTCAGCTTTCTTCACAGTCCAACTCTCACATCCATACATGACCACAGGAAAAACCATAGCCTTGACTAGACAAACCTTTGTTGGCAAAGTAATGTCTCTGCTTTTGAATATGCTATCTAGGTTGGTCATAACTTTCCTTCCAAGGAGTAAGCGTCTTTTAATTTCATGGCTGCAGTCACCATCTGCAGTGATTTTGGAGCCCCAAAAAATAAAGTCTGACACTGTTTCCACTGTTTGCCCATCTATTTGCCATGAAGTGATGGGACCAGATGCCATGATCTTAGTTTTCTGAATGTTGAGCTTTAAGCCAACTATAAAATAGAAAGTAAAGGTCATGATAGTTTCAAAAGTGAACCAGGGATGATTTAGTCAAAGTAAATTTTTATTTTATTTTATTTATTTTTTTTTTTGCTTACAAGTCTGTCATTTAATTAAATCAATGTTTTAATTTATGTTACCTTCTAACTCTCATTTATAAACATATCAACTTTAACCTATTTTTGTAATATTTTTATATTACAATAAATGTATATTCCACATTTTATATTTTCATAATTTAAAATTATGTCAAGTACATTTTTAAAAGTTTAAGAACTTCGGTACATGATACATAAAAAAGAAAAGAAAAAAAATCTAGCCAGTCAAAAGAATTGGGGAAAGATTTAAATCAAATATAAGGCAGAATTTAAAAAACATAGTAGAAGAGGATAATATTAGAAAAGATTCAAGTCTTATTTACAGATCTCCTATCCACATATCATCTACCTAAATATCTAAATGTCATACATCCAAATATCCAAATGCCAAGTTGTGATTTTAGAGAGTAATAAAGGCCTGCTTGGGATGTGGTCTGAATAGTATGAGCCATATACGCCTTTGAAAAAAAATTCTGATAGAAAATCCAGCTTCCTTGGTTAAGTATCTGAGTATTTATGTAGCACAGTTTTTCTTCTGAAATAGTAAGCTTATGTTGATTGTATTTATGTATTTAGGGAAAAATTACATCCTGCCATCTCTTGAAGGCTATAAAAGAAGAGCTTTATGTTTTAGATATTGTTTGGAAAGGGTCAGTAAAAGAATTCCTTGGTCATAAGAAACACACCAGTGTGCTAATGTCCACCTCAAAGCCCGACACCTCTACCACAGCTACTTCAGCCACTGACTCTGAATCCTGTGGATGGAAAAAACAGAGGGAGCCGGCAATTTGCTCTCTGTTAAAGGTTAAATTGTTTGCTCAGTCTTGCCGAAATATTGACTGCATGTTGGTTCTATGCAAAGCACTGGGGATGCTAAGGTAGTTTAAGGGAACCTTACAGGCTCTCAAGAGATGCTCAGAAATTACTGTTGAGAGGGGGATCTGAAGAACATGATCTTCTGAGAGTGTGTTCTGACCCTCTTTTCTCCCCAGTTTTCTTTCTGGAGTGAAGTCAACAACCAGAGACCAAACAGCCAGTGTCTGGAGGGCACACGTAAGGTCAAGAGCGCTGTGCCAAGTTCCTTAGGAAGAGCAGGGGATTTGGTTTCCTTCACCTCAGGGCCAGATGAGACAGCCAGCGGTCACTGAGTAAGCAGACACTCTCCTTGTGGTTTGGGGTGAGGCCTGAGAATTCTGTGGCTGCTTAAGAAGCAAGGAGATGAGCTGGGTCCCAAGGATCCTCTGGGAAGGATTCCTGTACAGAAGCCATGGAAAGACAGACCTCAGAGCACCCAGCCAGAGGCAGAAGGAACTGACTGCTGAAAGACTGTGTGGCCAGGAGACAGTGAGGCTTGCACTGAGATGCCCAAGAACCTCCTTTCATGTTGATATAAGCCATATACATCTGTATCTATCTATATACCTCATAAGGTTCTATTTCAGTCTATAACTTGTCTTTTACCTTTGTCAGCATTTTTGGGCTTCCCAGGTCGCTCAGTGGTAAACAATCTGCCTGTCAATGCAGGAGACGATCTCTGGGTTGGGATGTGCATTTGATCTCTGGGTCAGGAAGATTCCTTGAAACAGGAAATGGCAATCGACTTCTGTATTCTTGCCTATAAAATTCCATGGACAGAGGAGTCTGGCAGGCTGCAGTCCACGGGGTCACAAAGAGTCGGACACAACTGAGCACACGACTGAGCATGACTGGCCAAACCAAGATTCAGCAGTCCTAAACAGACAGCCTGCCTGCGTTTTCCTTTCGGATTTCTGAGTTTTATATTATGTCTAGAAATGTCTTCTTCCCCTCCACAAATGTAAAGCACATTTTCTACATATTCTAGTAATTTTGTATTTCCCTCAATGTTTTAGACATTTATTCCTTCTGGAACTTTTTATTTACACAGTGTAAGGCAGGGTGCCAAAATGAATTGCATTACATATAAACATAACAAAATATAAAGGTTTTGCCCAAAACCCTTACAGAAGATACAATTTCCCAAATAATTGGAAATGTCACTTACGTTGTTGTTGTTCAGTTGCTCACTTATGTCCAACTATTTGCAACCCCTTGGACTAAAGCACACCAGGGTTCCTGTCCTTCACTGTCTCCCAGAGTTTGCTCAAACTTGTGTCCATTGAATCAGTGATGCCATCCAACCATCTCATGCTTAATTACCAAAACTAAACATATATGAAATTATGTATACATATGTTGTGTTAGTCAATCAGTCGTGTCCGACTCTTTGTGACCCCATGGAATGTAGCCCACCAGGTTCCTCCATCCATGGGATTTTCTAGGCAAGAATACTGGAGTGGGTTGCCATTTCCCTCTCAATGCATACACATATAAAATACTAATATATACAAAATAAAATGTAACATAGAGGTGTAAAATACCCACCACTTCATGGGAAATAGATGGGGAAAGAGTGGAAACAGTGTCAGACTTTATTTTTCTGGGCTCCAAAATCACTGCAGATGGTGACTGCAGCCATGAAATTAAAAGATGCTTACTCCTTGGAAGGAAAGTTATGACCAACCTAGATAGCATATTCAAAAGCAGAGACATTACTTTGCCAACAAAGGTTTGTCTAGTCAAGGCTATGGTTTTTCCTGTGGTCATGTATGGATGTGAGAGTTGGACTGTGAAGAAGGCTGAGCGCTGAAGAATTGATGCTTTTGAACTGTAGTGTTGGAGAAGACTCTTGAGAGTCCCTTGGACTACAAGGAGATCCAACCAGTCCATTCTGAAGGAGATCAGCCCTTGGATTTCTTTGGATGGAATGATGCTAAAGCTGAAACTCCAGTACTTTGGCCACCTCATGAGAAGAGTTGACTCATTGGAAAAGACTCTGATGCTGGGAGGGATTGGGGGCAGGAGGAGAAGGGGATGACAGAGGATGAGATGGCTGGATGGCATCACTGACTCGATGGACATGAGTCTGAGTGATCTCCGGGAGTTGGTGATGGACGGGAGGCCTGGTGTGCTGCGATTCACGGGGTTGCCAAGAGTCGGACACGACTGAGCGACTGATCTGATCTGATCTGATAAATATATAAAGTGTATAAAATTATTCATGTAATTTACTTATGTTTGAATGCATGACATTCAAACATTGCATAGTTTGTATAGTCTATAAAGAGATGTGATCTCAGTACCCCTTACGGGTAATTTCTTTTCCCCCAGGTGTCCATCCTCTAGGGTTGCAACAATGTGTACATGATCTACTAAGTTCTCAAAGATTTTTCCTAATACCTAATGACTATATAATTGGTAATTTTACCTAATATTTCCTGATAATCATCTTGAGAGCACCCAAGGGCCCAGTAAAAGTTGTATTTAACATCAAATTGGATATTTTTCTTTTCCATTTTTGTGCATAGTGCCACAGCTAACATATGCACATTTTATTAGCCATCTTGGCTCAAAAATGTTCATGATAATACAAAAATACTGCTAGAAAGAGACACCACATCAGAGAGAATAAATTGATGTGAATTCAATAAGCTTTCACTCTACTAGATGACTGGCTATTTGAGAAATATATATTAAATGCACTAAGGACAACAAGATGTGTGTTCATATGTCTGTATATAGTTTATTAAAAACATTTCTAAAACAATAGCTTTATAATGAATTAGCATTCAGTGCAGCCATTCTAAATGAGTCATGCCTATCTGAATAGTTTCTAATCTTTTGTACTCCACTAATCTAGTTTTCTCTTCCTATACTAGTAAGTGATATTAATATTTTAGTAAATAGGCTCTTTGGAATGTTCTTTCTTCTAACCCTAACTCCCTCAAAACCTTCAGATGATTCTAAATATGTTTTCCAATTTCCACCCCTTGAAAAAACTTCTAGTTTTTTGAAGTCTTTTCAGAGAAAAAAAAAATTTCATTCATTTCCCTTTATTTGCAAACAGAACTCCAGTCCACATGGTTTTGATTAACCAACCTTGCTTCTGGCTACAAGGAAGGGATTGGATTTCAAGCCAAGCTACCAGATCATCAAAGCTCATGGCCAGAGTGACTAGGTCAGGGGTTGGCCCATGATATAAAATGGTTCAAGGAAAGGTACACCAGGGTTCTTGTTGGAGCAAAGGGAACCAAGGCTCTTTCTTGAATTGGAGCTAGAAGTATGTAAGTCTAGAACTGGGCAGGACTGCATGGAGGGGAGCTAACAGATATTAAGATCTGAGAGATGATAGGGGAGGGGAGAGAGAAGAAGAAGAGAAGGAACAGAAACATATTAGATGATAACAGATTTTTTTTTAATTACAAACCTCTTTCCATGTAATAACAAAGCAAAAGCATTGCCTTGAAGTGCTTGCTTGCTTGTTTTTCCGAACACAAAGTGAGGTTTCTAGATTTAGTGAAGCAGAAATAGGCATTGATCAAAAAATTAATGTATGTACTCACATATCAATATTCTTAATGCAGGAGCTTTCAAAATAAGTATAGAAACACATCATTATCTTTCTCATATGGAAATGAAATTTAACCCAACTCATCTAGGGATCATCCAGCATTTTTCTAATTTATCCTTAGAGATGCTTGAAATCTTATTATAGTTCATCTTTTCACCTGGAGTTAGTCAACCACAATAATGGTATTTCAAAATGCACAGCTTCAATGAGAGAAGAAAAAGAAATAAAAAGAATCCAGATTGGAAAAGAAGAAGCAAAACTCTAACTGTTTGCAGATGACATGATCCTCTACAAAGAAAACCCTAAAGGCACCACCAGAAAATTACTAGAGCTAATCAATGAATGTAGTAAAATTACAGGATATAAAATTAATACACAGAAATTCCCTTGCATTCCTATACACTAACAATGAGAAAAAAGAAATTAAGGAAACAATTCCATTCACCATTGCAATGAAAATAATAAAATACTTCAGAAAAAATTTAGCTAAAGAAATAAAATACCTATATATAGAAAACCATAAAACACTGATGAGGGAAATTAAAGACGACACAAATAGATGGAAAAATATACTATGTTCATGGATTGGAAGAATCAATGTAGTGAAAATGAGTATATTACCCAAAGCAATCTATAGATTCAATGCAATCCCTATCAAGCTACAACAGTATTTTTCACAGAACTAGAACAAATATTTCACAATTTTTATGAAAACACAAAAAACCTCGAATAGCCAAAGCCATCTTGTCAAAGACGAATGGAACTGGAGGAATCAACCTTTCTGACTTCAGACTATACTAAAAAGCTACAGTAATCAAGACAGTATGGTACAGCCACAAAGACAGAAATATAGATCAATGGAACAAAATAGGAAGCCCAGAGATAAATCCACATACCTATGGACACCTTATCTTTACAAAGGAGGCAAAAATAGACAATGGAGAAAAAAAATTCTCTTTAACAAATAGTGCTGGGTAAACTGGTCAACTACCTGTAAATGAATGAAAAGAGAACACTTTCTAACAACATACACAAAAATAAACTCAAAATAGATTAAAGATCTAAATGTAAGACCAGAAATTATAAAACTCTTAGAGGAAAACATAGGTAGAACACTCTCTGACATAAATCACAGCAAGATCCTCTATGACTCACCTCCCAGAGTAACTGAAATTTAAAAAAATAAACAAATGGGACTTCAGTTCAGCTCAGTTCAGTTGCTCAGTAATGTCCAACTCTTTGCAACCCCATGGACTGCAGCATGCCAGACTTCCTTGTCCATCACCAACTCCCAGAGCTTGCTCAAACTCATTTCTATCGCGTCAGTGATGCCATCCAACCATCTCATCCTCTGTCCTCCCCTTCTCCTCCTGCTTTCAATCTTTCCCATCATCAGGGTCTTTCCAATGAGTCAGTTCTTTGTATCAGGTGGCCAAAGTATTAGAGCTTAAGCATCAGTCCTACCAATGAATTTTCAGGACTGATTTCCTTTAGGATTGACTGGCTGGATTTCCTTGCAGTCTAAGGGATTCTCAAGAGTCTTCTCCAACACCACAGTTCAAAAGCATCGATTCTTCAGTGCTCAGCTTTCTTTACAGGCAAGTCTTACATCTATACACCACTACTGGAAAAATCATAGCTTTGACTATATGGACTTTTGTTGGCAAAGTAATGTCTCTACTTTTTAATATGCTGTCTAGGTTGGTCATAGCTTTTCTTCCAAGGAGCAAGTGTCTTTTCATTTCATGGCTGCAGTCACCATCTACAGTGACTTTGGAGCCCAAGAAAATAAGATCTGCCACAAATAGATGTTTCCCCATCTATTTCCCATGAAGTGATGGGACCAGATGCCATGATCTTAGTTTTTTGAACGTTGAGTTTTAACCCAACTTTTCACTCTCCTCTTTCACTTTCATCAAAAGTCTCTTCAGTTGCTCTTCACTTGCTGCCATAAGGGTGGTATCATCTGCATATCTGAGGTTATTAATATTTCTCCCTATAATCTTGACTCCAGTTTATGCCTCATCCAGCCCTCCATTCTGCATGATGTCCTCTGCATATAAGTTAAATAAGCAGGGTGACAATATACAGCCTTGACCTACTTCTTTCACAATTTGGAACCAGTTCATTGTTCCATATCTGGTTCTATCTGTTGCTTCTTGACCTGCATACAGGTTTCTTAGAAGGCAGATAAGATGGTCTAGTATTCCCATCTCATTAATAATTTTCCACAGCTTGTTGTGATCCACACAGTCAAAGGCTTTGACAGTGTCAATGAAGCAGAAGTAGATGTTTTTCTGGAATCTCTTGCTTTTTCCACTATCCAATGGATGTTGGCAATTTCATCTCTTGTTCTTCTTTCTAAATCCAGCTTGAACATCTGGAAGTTCTCGGTTCACATACTGTTGAAGCCTGGCTTGGAGAATTTTGAACATTACTTTGCCAACATGTGAGATGAGTGCAATTGTGTGGTAGTTTGAGCATTCTTTGGCATTGCCTTTCTTTGGGATTGGAATGAAAACTGACCTTTTCCAGTCCTGTGGTCACTGCTGAGTTTTCCAAATTTGCTGGCATATTGCATGGGACCTATGGGACCTAATTAAACTTAAAACATTTTGCACAACAAAGGAAACTACAAGCAAAGTGAAAAGGTAGCCTTCAGAATGGGAGAAAATAATATCAAATGAAACAACTGACAAAGAATTCATCTCCAAAATATACAATTATCTCATGTAGCTCAATACCAAAAAATAAATGCCCCAATCAAAAAATGCACCAAAAACTAAACAGACATTTGTCCAAAGAAGACATAGAGATGGCTGACAAACACATGAAAAGATGCTCAACATCATGCATTATCAGCGAAATGCAAATCAAAACCACAATGAGGTACCATCTCACATTGGTCAGAATGGCTGTCATCAAAAAGACTACAAACAATAAATGCCGCAAAGGGTGTGGAAAAAGGGAACCCTCTTACACTGCTGGTGGGAACGCAAACTAGTACAGCCACTATGGAGAACACTGTGGAGATTCCTTAAGAAAATAGAATAGAACTGCCATACGACCCAGCAATCCCACTGCTGGGCATACACACCTAGGAAACCAGAATAGAAAGAGACACATGTACCTCATTCATTGCAGCACTGTTTACAATAGCTAGCACATGGAAGCAACCTAGATGTCCATCAGCAGACAAATGCTTAAGGAAGTTGTGGTACATATACACAATGGAATATTACTCAGCTATAAAAAATAACATGTTTGAGTCAGTTCTAATGAGCCTATAATACAAAGTGAAGTAAATCAGAAAGAGAAACACCAATACATTATATTAACGCATATATATGGAATTTAGAAAGATGGTAACAACAACCCTATATGCAAGATAGCAAAAGAGACACAGATGTAAAGGACAGACTTTTCGACTCTGTGGGAGAAGGGGAGGGTGGGATGATTTGAGAGACTAGCATTGAAACATGTATTTTTACCATAAGTAAAATAGATGACCAGTGCAAATTTGATGCATGAAGCAGGGCACTCAAAGCTCGTGCTCTGGAACAACCCAGAGGGATGGGGTAGGGAGGGAGGTGGGAGCGGGGTTCAGGATACAGGACACATGTACACTCATGGCTGATTCACCTCCATGTATGGCAAAAACCACTATTATACTGTAAAGTAATTAGCCTCCAATTAAAAAAAATTAATTAAAAAGAAAAACAGCTTCTTTGGGAAATAACGGTTTGAATTTTAGTCTCTCTGATAGGGGGAAATGGAATATTAACTTCTCTGAATCCAAAAGCTTACCTGTGAGAAATAGAACCACAGGAATAAAACCAGTGACATAATGGTGATATTTGCATTACAACTGATTACAACTGATGTGTCACTAAACCACAGTTATTAGCTTTTCATTGCTATGTAAGAAATTACCACAAATCTTGCAGCTTACAACAACACACATTTTCTCTGTTTCCATGTCTGAGTATGAGCAAAACCTTTGCTGAATCTTCTGTCAGAGGCTCACCAGGCTGCAACTAAGGTATCAGCCAGGCTAAATTATCAAGAAGAGACTGGACTGGGGAGTAATTCTGTTCTGCGATCATTCAGGTTGTTGGTCATGTTCAATTCCATGACCTGTGTGCTTGAAGGGCCTGGATTTTTTCTGGCTTCCATAGATCCCAGGGGCTGCCCATGGTTCCTAGAATCTGCCATGTCCTTGCCATGTGGACCCCCTGCAACATGGCCACAATCTTCATCAAGTCTCTAAGGCCAGTCTATGAACTTAGGGATGGCCCAGTCTCTTTCTTAGGGGCTTCCACTTAAGTCAAGCCCACCCAGTGTGATCTCCATTTTAAATCACTTTAAGTCAGCTGATGTGGGACTTTAATTATGTCTTCAGAATCCCTTCACCTTTGTCATATTCTACAACCAAGTCCTTAATTCTGCCCACCCTCCAGGGGGCGGGGAAGAATTATGGAAGATTTGGAAACAGAGGGTGGGGGACCAAGGGGCCATCTAGAATTCCACCTACCACATCTATGTTCTACAGTTTCGTATAAGAATACAAAGTGTCTTACTGTTTAGAAGGTAATTATGCAAGAACTAAGCAGAGTAGCAAAGGGTGAACAATTCAAATCAGCGGGTAGCTTGTAAGTTTCACACCAAATTCCATCCCCGATGGGTTAACTATGTAGCTTAATTCAACAGGTATCCTACTGCAGACATGTCACATGTCATAGGATCAAGAGCTGTGACTACATGGCAAGGTCCCAGGACAATGTGTACACAGTTTCACTAGAATGTGTGTGTGTCTACTGTCCAAGTGCTTAAGAGGCTAGGTAGATAGAGTGGAAACAGTGCACATTTGGAGTCCTGACATTGTCAGTGTGAACATCCTTTCCACTAAACAGTTCTGCCTTAGGAAGTCTCAGCCGCATTACCCATAAAGGGGAAGGGACAGTCCTTCCACCTCTGTGCTATTAGGGTAAGACAGTGTGAAAGATGGCAGTACTGGTTAAGGCTACAGACTCTGGAACCAGGAAGTGACATCTGGTTCCTATAAGCTGTATGACCATGCGTGAACTATACAACCTCTCAAGACCTTGATGCTCACTTCTGTTTTATAACATTAATAATGGCTTCTGATTCATAGTATTGCTGAAATGCCACGTACAGTGCATAGTGTATAGATATGAACTGCACAATAAATGTTAGCTCTTATATTTTTAATATATACAAAATGTTTGTTATGGCAATTTATTAAAGAAATATTAATTGAGCATCTGATCTATTCAAGGCACTGTTTTAGGAGTAGAGATAAAGCAGTTAATAAGAAAGAAATGCTCACTCTCCTGATCCTACATGTTCATACAGAAAGTATAGATATTATTACTACTATTTCTTTTAACTGTGTCCTCTGCTACATGCTATACCATAAAAGATAGAGGCTTGGTACTTCATTACTGTGCAACCTTAGTGTCTAGTGTTTTGAATAAATTCATCCAAATTTCATATGAATGAAAAATTTTTTAAAAAACCCACAAGATAAAGACCATGCTTTCAAAAATGTTTACATTTCAGAAGGAAGTGCAGACACTAACTAACTGGAATCAATTCAGGAATTAAAAAATTGTCAACTCACTTTCTGTCTTTTCCAGGGACACACATTTTAGAATGTGTGTGCTTTTTAGTTTATGAATATAAAATCAAATTCATAAGAAGGAAAAGAAATAAGCATGTTAATCACAGAAACTAATAGTCACTGTGATTGAAGATCATCTTGTAATTTTCTGGTAATAAGGGCAAGAACACAAAACATGATGGGCTGACTAATACATCCTTTTCAATAGAAGGAAGTTTACTATTCTTCCAGAGAATCAGCTTGTCCCCTGGTGCCACCCACAATTATCATAGATTCATAGAGTTAGAACTAAACACTTTTAGCATCTATATACAGGTTCTTTCACACTATTTCCTGGGACAATTAGCAGTGGAATATTATAAGATGGATACAACCATTATCATCTGATAAAACCCACCCATTACAATAATGCTGATGATACAGAAGGTGATGATGCTGGTGGTGGTGTATTCATCATTTACTGAATGCTCACTCAGTGCCAACTCCTCCTCTACGTTCTTTGTATATTTTCTCATTTGATCCTTGCAACAATCCTGGGAGACAGTTGCTTTTACTACTTGCATTTAAAAGTTAGGAAACTGAGGCACAGGTGATTAGAAAACTTGCCAAAGTTCACACAGACAGAATACGACACCAGCAAAGTCACTCCACACCACCTGTGCTTGACTTTGCAATTAATTCATAGGTCCTCTCTTTTCGAGAGACCTTCAGAAAGCATGTGCAAAAATGTATTCCATATTGCAAATCAAAATAACCATATTCTCCCCAAATTTAAAACCATCAGACTTTAACAATTAATTTCCAGGCAATTTTTCTAGAATCCATTCTTGCTCCACAGTTCTTAGAAAGTTAGATTTTCATTTACAGTTACTAGAAAATTTATAGTTAAAATTTTACAGTTATTAAAAAGTTAAGTTCCTAGATGTTAACAATTGCACTCCTGATTCTGAGGCCTTTCTCTCTTGACCAACTAACATTGTGTAAAAAAAGGAGAGTATGTTGCAAGGAATTTACTTCCTATTGTAACTGTCCTCCAGAAAGTTAATTGTGCTAATAAACCATTCTGGGTCTAATTAGGAATTTGGTTAACCTCAGCTGACTGTACCCATGATGCTGAATCCATTCATTCCAGGAAACTGGTTCTAGCCAGGGTTGGTGAACGGATCCCATGTGTGATGAGAAAAGCCTGCAGGCGGCACAGGCAAGGGGAGTCACACCGCACACCCCTGCGGACACTCTAGGGAGAAATCAGTCAGAAACGGTGGGTTCAGTACTAAATTTAACTCAGGACAGGAAGTAGTTTCCATGCCAGTTGAATTTTTGTGCCTCTGTGCTGTGAATTTAGGAGGCTGAGTGATTATCTTCCCTCCTTTTTCTACTGAGAGCTAGGCGCCATCCATCACAGGTTTAATGTTAGCAACTTTAAATGACACTTCCGGGTTCCTGTCTCTTTGATCATGCAGGAAAGAGATTCTTAGAAAAGAAGCAAACATGGAATTGAAAGAAAATAGGATTTTAAAAAGACTATCATTAACCACAGCCCCTAATCATCTGACAAACAGTGAAAGCCACTTCTGAATTTTAGCATACGCTACAGACTGATTTGTGACTCTCCCAAATCACACATTGAAGGCCTAACCACCAGCATGATGATAAACAGGGAATTAATGAAAATCAAATGAATATAAGAGTGCAGTACTGGGGCTGTTGGACTAGCGGTCCTACCTGAAGAGACACCGAGAAGGCCCTCTTTCTCTGTCTGTACTCACAAGGCACACACAGGAGATGGCGGCCATCTGCCAGTCACGGTAAGGAGCCTGCAGATGAACCTCACCTTGCTGGCACCTTGAATTTGGGTTTCTCAGCCTCCAGAATATGAGAAATGAATTTCTGTTTTTAAAAATTCCATCCTCTGGTATTTTGTTATGGCAGCCCAAGCAGACTAATTACAGCATCCAAGCCCTTTCAAATCAAATTGTTAAATTAAACTTCATCTAAGAATTTGTTCTTTGTGAAACCTTCACATGAAAATTTGAACTCCAAAGTAAACTTTACTGACACTGTTATCAGGAGATCTTCATAGCATTGTGCAGAATGTGCCAACATGGACAAAAATCCAGAAAGGAGACATCGCAAAGAACACTGAAGCCCTCCCCACACTGCACATGCCAAATACGGATCTGAAGTCCACCATTAAAAATTTGGAAATTTTAAAATCTCTGGAAACCACAAATATGGCCGTGAGTTTGCAGTAAATTCATTTGGTGGCAAAACTTATCAAGAAAGAATGAAAAACAATTTATGGTACTTAAAAATCACACTTGGATCCATACATCTGTTGCATTTGGTTGGAAATAATTTTTTTTCTTTTTTCTCCTCCCTCTCCATCTGCCTTTCCATTGTTTCTTTTTACAAAAGTAAAAAGCAGTGACATTCCCACTCAGGTAAACATTCTTCTAGTATAGCATTCTGATGATAATCATAACCCACTGTTCATGTCTATCCGATGACAGTGAAAATAGTCTAATGATAAGAATTGTAGAGGTTTTGTTATTCACATTAAAGAACTTAAACATTTGGAAGAATGCTTCAAACTGAGTAGGTTTTTTGTTTGGTTTTCTTTTCTACCTCATTTGGAACATAGAATTAAGTAAACTTAAAAATATATAAGCTTAATATTGAATAAAACAATATATCTTAAATCAATATACATTATATAAACTGACTTAAAATTCAACATTCAAAAAACTAAGATCATGGCATCCAGTCCCATTACTTCATGACAAATAGATGAGGAAACAATGGAAACAGTGATAGACTATTTTTTTGGGCTCCAAAATCACTGCAGATGGTAACTGAAGCAATGAAATTGAGACACTTGCTTCTTGAAAGAAAAGCTACGACAAACCTAGATAGCACACTAAAAAGCAGAGACATTACTTTACTGAAAAAGGTCTGTCTAGTAAAAGATATAATTTTTCTAGTAGTCATATTTGGATGTGAGAGTTATACCATAAAGAAGGCTGAGCACCAAAAAATTGATACTTTTGAACTGTGGTGTTGGAAGAGACTCATGAGAGTCTCCTGGACTGCAAGGAGATCCAAACAGTCGATTCTAAAGGAAATCAGTCCTGAATATTCATTGGAAGGACTGATGTTGAAGCTGAAGCTCCAATACTTTGGCCACCTTATCCTAATAGACAACTCATTTTAAAAGAGTCTGATGCTAGAAAAGATTGAGGGCAGGAGGAGAAGGGGACAACAGAGGATGAGATGATTGGATGGCATCACCAAATCAAAGGACCGTGAGTTTGAGTAAACTTAGGAAATAGTGAAGGGCAGGGAAGACTGATGTGCTGCAGCTCACGGGGTTGCAAAGAGTCGGACACAACTGAGAAACTAAACAACAACAATCAATAAACAATGAGAAATTGTGGGAAAATATTTTCCCCTGATTTCCACTTTCTCATCTTTCTTTCGACGAAAAAGTAAAATGGAAATTTCCCTCATTAGCACTGCTATAGTTTTGTTAGCTTAGTTTTTGAAAAGTAAATTCTTACATCGAGTCACTTTGAGTCCTAACATCCTTGGTGCCCTAATGCTCTCAGTTAGCTTCATCAAACATGTTACCTGCAACTTGCATTCTTGGCCCAGCTCTGCATCCATTCCATTCCCTGGCAAGGTGGTCCTGAGGTTAGTGTGCACAGGTGTACCAGCTCAGCCTGCTCTAGCCATGTGCCCAATTTTCCTGAGAAGTATAATCTCAGCCTTAAAAGCGATCTGGGAGAACCTCCTGTTTCCTTTGCCTCTAACTATGTCTGGTTTTCAAATCACCTGCAGCCTCTCTCCAGTGACCTAAACCTTTGCCGATCACCTCTACCCTCTCTACTTTAGAAATTCTTCCATCTTGAACCCAACTTTGCTCTTTTGCAAATTTAACTGAAAACACATTGTACGTTTTTCTGCTTCTCCCATGGACTTACCTTCTGGTTTAGACCTGTCTTCAGATTCACACTTTTAATTGCCCAATCACAAAGTAAATAATCCTTGGCTTTACTCTAGGTTTCAGACTCTCACCCTCACCAAATGCTTCCAGTTTCTCAGTCTGATCTGTGCTTCTGTTGCCCAATTTTGAATTCTAACAACCGATTTACTGTGGCTAATGCAGATCCATGTTCGAATTCAGGCTCTGACAAAAGCAACAAAGAGACTAAAGTTAACTTGGTTTTTTAAGCCACAGACATCAATTCCCCTTTATAAGCCATTAAGGGTTCACCCATAAAAGTAGTAAAACATAATACCTAATCAGTTCACTCGCTCAGTCATGTCTGACTCTTTGTGACCCCATGGACTGCAGCACATCAGGCCTCCCTGTCCATCACCAACTCCCGGAGCTTCCTCAAACTCATGTTCCAGTCAGTGATACCATCCAATCATCTCATCCTCTGTCGTTCCCTTCTCCTCCTGCCTTCAATCTTTCCCAGTATCAGGGTCTTTTCCAATGAGTCAGTTCTTCACATCAGGTGGCCAAAGTATTGGAATTTCAGCTTCAACATCAGTCGTTCTAATGAATATTCAGGACTGATTTCCTTTAAGATGGACTAGTTGGATCTCCTTGATGTCCAGGGGATTCTCAAGAGTCTTCTCCAACCCCACAGTTCAAAAGCACAAATTCTTCGGTGCTCAGATTTCTTACAGTCTAAATCTCACATCCATACATGACTACTGGAAAAACCATAATCTTGACTAGACAGACCTTTATTGGCAAAGTAATGTCTCTACATTTTAATATGCTGTCTAGGTTGGTCATTGGAGAAGGCAATGGCACTCCATTCCAGTACTCTTGCCTGGAAAATCCCATGGACAGAAGAGCCTAGTAGGCTTCAGTCCATGGGGTTGCTAAGAGTCGGACACGACTAAGCGACTTCACTTTCACATTTCACTTTCATTCATTGGAGAAGGAAATGGCACTCCACTTCAGTACTCTTGCCTGGAGAATCCCAGGGACGGGGGAGTCTGGTGGGCTGCCGTCTATGGGGTCGCACAGAGTTGGACACGACTGAAGCGACTTAGCAGCAGCAGGTTGGTCATAGCTTTTCTTCCAAGGAGAAAGTGACTTTTAATTTCATGGCTGCAGTCGCCATCTGCAGTGATTTTGGAACCCCCAAAAATAAAGCCTGTCACTGTTTCCACGGTTTCCCCATATATTTGCCATGAGGAGATGGGACCGGATGCCATGATATTAGTTTTCTGAATGTTGAGTTTGAAGCCAACTTTTTTACTCTCTTCTTTCACTTTCATCAAGAGGGTCTTTAGTTTTCTTCACTTTCTGCCATAATGGTGGTGTCATCTGCATATCTGAAGTTATTGATATTTCTCCCAGCAATCTTGATCCATATTCCAGCTTGTGCTTCATCCAGCCCAGTGTTTCTTATGATGTACTCTGCATAGTTAAATAGCAGGGTGACAATATACAGCCTTGATGTATTCCTTTCCTAATCTGGAACAAGTCTGTTGTTCCATGTCCAGTTCTAACTGTTGCTTCTTAACATGAATACAGATTTCTCAGAAGGCAGGGAAGGTGGTCTGGTATTCCTATCACTTTAAGGATTTTCCACAGTTTGTTGTGAACCACACACTCAAAGGCTTTGGTTGTAGTCAATAAAGCAGAAGTTGATGCTTTTCTGAAATTCTCTTGCTTTTTTGATGTTGGCAATTTGATCTCTGGTTCCTTTGCGTTTTCTAAATCCAGCTTGAACATCTGGGAAATTAACCGTTCATGTACTGTTGAATCCTGGCATGGAGAATTTTGAGCATTACTTTGCTAGTGTGTGAGATGAGTGCAACTGTGTGGTAGTTTGGACATTCTTTGGCATTGCCTTTCTTTGGAGTTGGAATGAAAACTGACCTTTTCCAGTCCTGTGGCCACTGCTGAGTTTTCCAAATCTGCTGGCATATTGAGTGCAGCACTTTCATAGCATCATCTTTTAGGATTTGAAATAGCTTTCCTGGAATTCCATCACCTCCACTAGCTTTGTTCATAGTGATGCTTCCTAAGGCCCACTTGACTTTGCATTGCAGGACGTCTGGCTCTAGGTGAGTGATCACACCATCATGGTTATCTGGGTCATGAAGATCTTTTTTTGTATAGTTCTGTGTATTCTTGCCACCTCTTCTTATTATCTTCTGCTTCTGTTAGGTCCATACCATTTCTGTTCTTTATTGTGCCCATCTTTGCATGAAATGTTCCCTTGGTATCTCTAATTTTCTTCAACATATCTCTAGTCTTTCCTATTCTACTATTTTCCTCTATTTTTTTGCATTTATCACTGAGGAAAGCTTTCTTATCTCTCCTTGCTGTTCTTTGGAACTCTGTATTCAGATGGGTATATCTTTCCTTCTCTCCTTTGCTGTTAGCTTATTTTCTCAGATGTTTGTAAGGCCTCCTCAGACAAACATTTTGCCTTTTTCCATTTCTTTTTCTTGGCGATGGTCTTGATCACTGCCTCCTATACAATGTTGAACCTACATCCATAGTTCTTCAGGTACTCTGTCTATCAGATCTAAACCTTTGAATCTATTTGTCACTTCTGTCTGAATGGTCTAGTGATTTTCCCTCCTTTCTTCAATTTAAGTCTGAATTTGGCAAAAACTGTTCATGATCTGAGCCACAGTCAGCTCCTGGTCTTGTTTTTGCTAACTGCATAGAGCTTCTCTATCTTTGGCTCAAATAATATAATCAATCTGATTTTTGTACTGACCATTTGGCAATGTCCATGTGTAGAGTCATCTCTTGTGTTCTTGAGAGAGGGTGTTTGCTATGACCAGTGCATTCTCTTGGCAAAACTCTGTTAGCCTTTGACTTGCTTTGTTTTGTACTCCAAGGCCAAATTTCCCTATTACTCCAGGTAGCTCTTGAGTTCCTACTTTTACATTCCAGTCCCCTATAACAAAAAGGATATCTTTTTTTAGGTGTTTGTTCTAGAAGGTCTTGTAGGGCTTCATAGAACCATTGAAGTTCAGCTTCTTCAGCATTACTGGTTGGGCCATAGACTTGGATTACTGTGATATTGAATGGTTTGCCTTGCAAATGAATAGAGATCTTGTGTTGTTTTTGAGACTGCATACAAGTACTGCATTTAGGACTCTTTTGTTGAATATGATGGCTATTCCATTTCTTCTATGTGTTTCTTGCCCACAGTAGTAGATATAATGGCTATCTGAGTTTAACTTCACCCATTCCAGTCCATTTAGTATTTATTATCTAACAATCACAGGTTAAGAGGATTAGAGAGTAGAGGTTAAAAGGACTGTAGAAGAGATCCTCCCATTTTTAGTGTTCCTTCCTTTTACTCTAAAGAGGATCATTTAAAAATCTTCCTAACTGAGATACATTGATGTTTGTCAGAGGTTTTACATTTTTCTGATCATCCCTCTCAGTCAAAATGCACATCATCACTCAGTACACTGATACGTATAGATATACATGTACGTGAAACATACACAAATTAGCCCTTAACCTTATTAGCTGTGTTACACTGTGTTGTTTTCTACTATATTATACTCCATTGTATTCTATTTCATTTTTAAAAAGACAACCCTCACAATTGATTTCATAACCCACAGATAGGTCAGGATCTGAAAATCCCTGACAGATAACCTCATTGTATGACCTTAGAGATGGATGGATGAAATCTATGATGCTACTTCCGAAAAGCTATAGGAAGTCTTCATACCTTGAGCTGTTTTGTGTAGTTATTAAAGAGTTTAGAAAATTTAAAAAAATCCAAGAGAGTTGTTCCTCCTCTGGAAATTAAAATTGAATGAGTAAGTAACTGGGTAGCTACTTGATGTTCCTAGCAAACTCCTAAAATGTTGAAGACAAGCAAGAAGGTATATCCAGACATCTCCTATCTGAAGCATGTTCCCAGGTCAGAGGAGGAAAGGACACAAATGAGTAAAGTTGTTTACAACTTTGATCCACAGATAATGCTTGTATAGACACGGAACTCCTCTTTTCTTACTGGGTGTCATGTCCTGGAGGCTTTTATGAATGTTTCTCTTTTAGGAGCCACTGATGGCTGAATCAAAAATCTAACCCACAGTACACAAATTCTTTATCAATTGCCATGGCACAGAATGAAAACTTTTTCCACTTTAATTCTAATATTTTTGAGAACTGTTTGACAAAGATACCAAGCAAAATTCTAGATAGAAGTCAAAGAAGCTCCTAACTTCTGACACACTCCTATTCTCCATCATTTCTCAAAGACAATATGGATCGCCTGAGTCTGCAATCACCCCTTCACTAAGATTTCTGAACTCATCTTTAATATTTAATGTGTCACACTTCCCTCTTCATAATGCTTAGTATGTCTTTGCAGTTTAAGTGTTTTGGGAGGATACAGAATACAAACCAGAGGTTAATAATCCCACTGCCCATTCTACTGACACTACACATTTCTTTACTGTGCAATTTCTTTCTTTTTTAAAAAAAATTAAACATAGTCATAAAAACCTTTACCATTGACCTCAGATTTACTTTTTGAGACTCAGGCTATGAAAGCTTCAGCTGAGTATGTCCATCTGGGCCCACCTCTGGTCTTATCTTCCTGCCTCAGTTTTATTTCAAACAGTTTTTTTTTTTTTTTCCTTTTTTTGGAACCTGTTGCTTTTTTTTGCCACTAATTTTTTTTTTTTTTAATTTAAGGATAATTGCTTTACAGAACTGTGATTTTCTGTCATATATTAACAAAAATCAACAAGAATTTCTTTGGATAAATGTCTTTTTTTAGGTCTTTTCCCCACTTTTTGATTGGGCTGTTTTTTTCTTCTTTTGGAACTTGTTGCTTTTTTTTTTTTCCACTAATTGTTTTTTTTAACTGAAGGATAATTACTTTACAGAATTCTGTGATTTTCTGTAACAAATCAACAAGAATCAGTATGTATTCTTTAGAGAAATGTCTTTTTTTAGGTCTTTTCCCCACTTTTTGATTGGGCTGTTTTTTTTTTTTTTTCTCGTATTGAGTTGTATGAGCTCTTTGTATATTCTGGAAATTAATTCTTTGTAAGTTGTTTCATTTGCTATTATTTTCTCCCATTCTGAGGGTTGTCTTTTCACCTTGTTTGCAATTTCCTTTGCTGTGCAAAAGCTTTTAAATTTAATTAGGTCCCACTAGTTTATTTTTGGTTTTGTTTCCATTATTTTAGGAGGTAGGCCATAGAAGATTTTGCTTTATGTTTATTTTGATTTATGTCATCGAGTTTTCTGCCTATTCAAACAGTTTTTAAACACTTCCCTCTTCAGACAGCTCTCTGTGAATCCCTCACTCCTCAAGCTCCATCTGACCCCCATCCCCCTTTATTCTCTAACTCAGTGAAGATCAATTATGATTAGCGAATCAAATTTCAAGGTGCTCAGACGCCAGGTTTCCTTTTAGACCCTCTATTTGGGGGAACAGACTAGACTTTCATCTTTCATGAGTCTACACTGGGAATCTGGGTGTATCCATGTTCCTGGTCTTTATTATTCTCTTGTGATAATAATCTTTTTTTTTCACTTTGGGCACTTTCTCATCCTCATTATTTTCCTCTGTGTTCTGAATATCTCAGCCTATATGACAGTCGGAAGCTTAGAACTGTAAATGGGCTTACATTTAAATTCCATTTTCCTTATCATTTCTTTTTTGAGCTTCAAATTTGGTGTGTGTGTGTATGTGTGTGTATAAATACACAAGCATGTGTGTGTACAAAGGAAACTAGTTAAATTCTTTGGTTTTCATGAATGGAGTGAAAATCAAATTGCATAGATTTCCTATTTTCTTAAATACCACTGGAAAGAAATAGACCTCTTCCTGCCTTAGTGTTATGATTTATTTTAAGCCTTGTCCAGAAACTACTGAAAGTTAAAGAAGCGCATAGCTCATGGCCCTGGTCCCCAGTGAAGAATGATCTCTGTGCTGTGTTTCATTTTCTCCAATCATCCTTCCACATTTCAGGGAAAGAAATCACATTGTCACCAAGCCTCTTGCTTTTCCAGACAGAGAAGAAGCAGTACTTTCCATGGTCTTTTCAATTTTGCATAAAAGTAGGATCTGCTGACAGTGGTGCCAGAAAAGTGTCACCATGAAATTCAAAGTGAAAGAGGGATGAGCTTAAGCAGGTTTCCCCACTGCTTGCTGGAAGATACCAGAAAAATGAGAAGGAAGTTTTAAAAACAGCACAGTAGGGCTCTCTCTTGAAAAACTTGCAAAAACTTTTTTTTTTCTAAACTTGTGTAGTGTAGACATAACACACCAGCTGAGTGGAATGGAGAGTCTAGAAATTAAGGGCTCAGCTCTTCTGGACGTAGCTGCTGATGGTGTGTAAGACTTTTGCATACATTGCCTAGCAGCTTTATCCTTCCATTTCAGAGGCAAAGGATATGCAATGATGTTTCAAGGATGAAGATGAGATTTCTTTAAAAAATGAAAAAGAAAAAGGGATCAGTTCCAGATAAATGACAGATGTATTTCCTTCTAGACCTTTGCATTCAGAGTGTGGTCCATGGCATCACCTGGGAACTTGTTAGAGATACAGAATCTCAGGTCTAGCCTAGACTTGTGGAAGCAGAAGGACCTTTTAAAAGGCTCTCCAGGGGATCTGGATGCACTTTGTAGCTTGAGTAGCTGGATACACTTTGTAGTTGTCCTAGCTGACTAGATTGGGTCTCTCTGAGTGTTGGTAAGTATAGAGGTGGAAGAGTTCTGCTAAACTAAACCATCTGTGCTTAACTCAGGCTATTAAAAATGATAGTGGTGAAGCTGGAAGACAGCCTAGAGGGTTAATGTATTCTTATCATAAAAATATTCAGAAATTCAGGTACGAGGAGAGAGTCAAAAGGGAGATTTGGTCTTATATCAAATACTTTTTTTCCTAAAACATTCTACAAATGCTAAAAAGAGCCCCCCTCCACCTCCTGTATTAAAACGATGCTGTCACAGTGAAAATCAGAGAAATTAAGTTCATCTCAACAAAATAATAAATGTGTTATTGAACATATCTTGTTGTCTTTCAAACATAAGTGTGTTATCTGAGCTCCGTGGAAATATATTTTCCTGTTTGAGTTCCTGTTCTTTGACTCAAACATAGATCTTCACAACATATTCTGCCGTGTTGTAAAATCTTGCCTCTAGCAGCTTATCTCATAACTCATAGCTGTGGAAGCAACTCCACGCTCATTACTCTGTTTGGTCGGTGTTTTGAGAGTAGGGGGATAAACCGCAGGCCGAGCAGGGTCAATAAGAAAATTGCAAGCTATAAGGAGTGTGTCTAATTCCTGGATTGTGGGGTGACCCCTCTGTCCTCCCAGAATCTTAGTAAAACACTAAACCTTTCTTTGTAAATCCTGGGTCTCAAGCTCTTGGGCCTGTGGTCTACATTTTCAAATTCAATTCATATACGTTCATTATATATTGATTGTGCTTATGATGTACAAAGCACTTTGGGAAGTTTCTAAAAGGTACACAGAGGAATGACCCTTGGAGTCTGAAGCTAGGTGCAGAGATTAATGGAAATATAGCACTTGCCAAATTTGAAGGTCAAAACTTTTCTGTTGTTAGTTTGGCTTTACTGCCAATCATAATATAAACCACCTAATCTTAGATGACGTATTATCCTAAAGGGAAGAAGGTAAACCTAGCATAACTAGATGCTATAATGAACGTCTTGGCCAAGCTTCTGTGTATTCTGAAAAGCAGAATTTTTTGTTTCTCTGAGACAAATAAAATCTTATTCTAAATATTGATAAACAAAATTTCTTCAGATTCTGGAATGAGCTACTACCACTGGAGATTCAGGGCTTAGCAATGGCATTTCCCTCAACCTGAAATGCTCATTTCTTGGCTTTTCCAAATGTTTCCTCTTTCATTAATGATGCTTTCTTAATCCCATCAAAACAGACTCCTCAGCTTCAGGAAGCTGTTATCACTAAGTACATGTGATAGGTCCATAATAATTTATTCACTATCGAAGAAAATGAGATTACATCTCAGAATTAACGTCTTTAAGAACTGGTTTGGTTTAAACTTTATTCACATATTCATTCATTCAATATGTCATTTAGCATCTACTATGTGTCAGGCATTGTTCTGTGCTGAGATGTGGTGACAGGGGATGGGGGTGGTAGGTACAGCAATGAACAGTACAAATTGGTCCATTATATCTTGAGGCTCATGGACTAGCTGGGTGCATACCTGACAATAAACATGCAAAAAATTTCACAAAAAGATCATTTTAAACAGTGCAAAGCGCTGTTAAGAAAATAAAACTGGCGAAGATGAGAGAAATGGTAGTTACAGTAGCTACTTTATTTGAGCCATTTTACTTACCTAACATATATAACCTTTGCTATGTGCTAGGATTACTCTTTGGAGAAGGCAATGGCACCCCACTCCGGTACTCTTGCCTGGCAAATCCCATGCACGGAGGAGCCTGGTGGGCTGCACTCCATGGGGTCAAGAAGAGTCGGACACGACTGAGCGACTTCCCTTTCACGTTTCACTTTCATGCATTGGAGAAGGAAATGGCAACCCACTCCAGTGTTCTTGCCTGGAGAATCCCAGGGACGGAGGAGTCTGGTGGGCTGCCATCTATGGGGTTGCACAGAGTCGCGGACACGACTGAAGTGACTTAGCAGGATTATTCTTGCTCCTTGGAAGAAAAGTTATAACAAACCTAGAGAGTGTATTAAAAAGCATAGATATCACTTTACCAACAAAGGTCCATATAGTCAAAGCTATAGTTTTTCCAGTAGTCATATATGGATGTGAGAGCTGGACCATAAAGAAAGCTGAGCACCAAAGAATTGATGCTTGCAAATTGTGGTGCTGGAGAAGATTCCTGAGAGTCCCTTGGGCAACAAGGAGATCAAACCAGTCAACCCTAAAGGAAATCAACCCTGAATTGGAATTCATTGGAAGGACTGATGCTGAAGTGGAAACTCTAATACTTTGGCCACCTAACGCAAAGAGACAATTCACTGGAAAAGACCCTTATGATGGACAAGACTGACGGCAAGAGGAGACCGGGTGACAGAGGATGAGATAGTTGGATGGCATCACTGATTCACTGGACATGAGTTTGAACAAACTCAGGGAGATAGTGAAGGACAGGGAAGCCTGACATACTGGAGTTCATGGGATGGCAGACAGTTGGACACACCTTGGCCACTGAGTAACAACAACAAGGACTACTCTAAGTTCTTTAAAAATATTAAATCATTCATTCTTGAAAATATGACTACCAAAAAATACATTTATCACTGCTGTTTTATACATGAACTCTACCCCCTAGGCATGGCTTCCCTGGAGATCTGGCACCCCACTTGGCCTGCCTATAACATTAACATAAACCAGCCTACACAGCCCATGTGGCTATGCCTTGCAATGAAATACTTGCCCTATATCGAGTAAAGGGTATTACCAAATGCACATTTTCAAGGGAAAATGCATTGCTGCATCTAATATCAACTGTATTTAAATTTCATAAGATAAAATCTTTTACTTTTTTTATTGAAGAGTAATTAAGATATAATAAAATATATAGGTCTTAAGTGAAAAAAGTTACCAAATCTGACAAATACATATACCCATGGAACATCTATCAAGATACCATTTCCATCAGCCAAGAAGAGTCCATTCTGTCCCGTCTCAATCAACTGTATCCATTTTAGTTGCTTCTGTTGATGTTTTGCATCCAAACAGTGTTTAGATTTCTCATCAATGTTTCACCTGCCAGTACAAGCCAATAGTCATATTTGAAAATTACAATATCCATTGCAATTTTTAAAAGCAAGCTGAAATTCTGTATTTCTTGCCCTTTTGTGTGCATATCAGTCAGTTCAGTTGCTCAGTCATGTCCAGCTCTTTACGAGCCCATGGACAGCAGCACGCCAGGCATCTCTGTCCATCACCAACTCCTGGAGTTTACTCAAACTCATGTCCATAGAGTCGGTGAGGCCATCCAACCATCTCATCCTCTGTCATCTCTTTCTCCTGCCTTCAATCTTTCCCAGCATCACGGTCCTTTCCAATGAGTCAGTTCTTCACATCAGGTGGCCAAAGTATTGGAGTTTCAGCTTCAGCATCATTCCTTCCAATTAATATTCAGTACTTATTTCCTTTAGGATGGACTGGTTGGATCTCCTTGAAGTCCAAGGGACTCTCAAGAGCCTTCTACAACACCACAGTTCAAAAGCATCAATTCTTTGGCCCTCAGCTTTCTTTATAGTCCAACTCTCACATGCACACATAACTCCTGGAAAAACCATAGCTTTGACTAGATGGACATTACTTTGCTGGCAAAGTAATGTCTCTGCTTTTTAATATGCTGTCTAGGTTGGTCATAGCTTTTATTCCAAGGGGCAAGAGTCTTTTAATTTCATGGCTGCTGTCACCACCTGCACTGGTTTTGGGACCCCCCCCCCAAATAAAGTCTGTCACTGTTTTCATTGTTTCCCCATTTATTTGCCATGAGGTGATGGGACCAGATGCCATGACCTTAGTTTTCTGAATGTTCAGTTTGAAGCCAACATTTTCACTTTCCTTTCACTTTTGTCAAAAGACTCTTTAGTTCTTCACTTCCTCCCATAAGGGTGGTGTCATCTTCATGTCTGAGGTTATTAATATTTCTCCCAGCAATCTTGATTACAGTATGAGCTATATCCAGCCTGGCATTCTGCACAATAATCTGCATATAAGTTAAATAAGCAGGGTGATAATATACAGCCTTGACGTACTCCTTTTCTGATTTGGAAACAGTCTGTTGTTCCATGTCCAATTTTAACTGTTCGTGCCTAACCTGCATACAGATTTATCAGAAGGCAGGGAAGGTGGTCTGGTATTCCCATCTCTTCAAGAATTTTCCACAGTTTGTTGTGATTCACACAGTCAAGGGCTCTGGTGTAGTCAATAAATCAGAAGTAGATGTTTTACTGGAACACTCTTGCTTTTACGATGATCTAACAAATGTTGGCAATTTGATCTCTGGTTCCTCTGCCTTTTCTAAATTCAGCGTGAACATCTGGAAGTTCACGGTTCACGTACTGTTGAAGCCTGGCTTGGAGAATTTTGAGTATTACTTTGCTAGCATAGGAGATGAGTGCAATTGTGGGGTAATGTGAACATTCTTTGGCATTGCCTTTCTTTGGGATTGGAATGAAAACTGACCTTTTCCAGTCCTATGGCCACTACTGAGTTTTCCAAATTTGCTGGCATACTGAGTGCAGCATTTTCACAGCATCTTCTTTCAGGATTTAAAATAGCTCTGCTGGAATTCACCTCCACTAGCTTTGTTCATAGTGATGCTTCCTAAGGCCCATTTGACTTCACATTCCAGGATGTCTGGCTCTAAGTGAGTGATCATACCATCGTGGTTATCTAGGTCATGAAGATCTTTTTTGTATAGTTCTTCTGTGTACTCTTGTTATCTCTTCTTAATATCTTCTGCTTCTGTTAGGTCAGTACTAATTCTGTACTTTATTGTGCTCATCTTTGCATGAAATGGTCCCTTGGTATCTCTAATTTTCTTGAAGAGATCTCTAGTCTTTCCCATTCTATTGTTTTCCTCTATTTCTTTGTACTGATTACTGAGGAAGGCTTTCTTATCTCTCCTTGCTGTTCTTCGAAACTCTGTATTTAAATGAAAATATCTTTCCTTTTTTCCTCTGCCTTTCATGTCTTTTCTTTTCTCAGCTCTTTGTAAGGCTGCCTCAGACAGCCATTTTGCCTTTTTTGAATTTCTTTTTCGTGGGGATGGTCTTGTTCACTGCCTCCTGTACAATGTCACAAACCTCCGTCCATAGTTCTTCAGGCACTCTATCAGATCTAAACCCTTGAATCTATTTGTCACTTCCACTGTATATTCGTAAGGGATTTGATTTAGGTCATACCTGAATGGTCAAGTGGTTTTCCCTACTTTCTTCAATTTAAGTCTGGATTTGGCAAAAAGGTGTTCATGATCTGAGCCACAGTCAGCTCCTGGTCTTGTTTTTGCTGATGGTATAGAGTTTTTCCATCTTTGGGTGCAAAGAATATAATCAGTCTGACTTTGGTATTGACCATCTGGTGATGTTCATGTGAAGAGTCTTCTCCTGTGTTGTTGGAAGAGGGTGTTTGCAATGACCAGTGTGTTCTCTTGGCAAAACTCTGTTAGCCTTTGACTTTGAATTTTGTACTCCCAGGTCAAATTTGCCTGTTACTCCAGTAACTCTTGACTTCCTACTTTTGCATTCCAGTCCCCTATAATGAAAAGGACATCTTTTTTGTGTGTTAGTTCTAGAAGGTCTTGTAGGTCTTCATAGAACCATTCAACTTCAGCTTCTTCAGCATTATTGGTTGGGGCATAAACTTGTATTACTGTGATATTGAATTGCTTGCCTTGAAAACGAACAGAGATGTTTCTGTGTTTTTGAGATTGTACCCAAGTACTGCATTTTCGAGTATTTTCTTTACTATGATGGTTATTTCATTTCTCTTGAGGGATTCTTGCCCATAGTTGTAGATATAATGGTCATCTGATTTTAATTCATCTGTTCCAGTCCATTTTATTTCACTGACTCCTAAAGTGTCAATGTTCAGTCTTGCCATCTCCTAAGTAGATTCATGGACCTAACTTTCTTGGTTCCTAGGCAATATTGCTCTTTACAGCATTGGACTTTACCTCCATCATGAGTCACATCCACAACTGGGCATTGTTTTTGCTTTGGCTCCGTCTCTTCATTCTTTCTGGTGTTATTTCTCTACTCGTCTCCCATAACGTATTGGGCACCTACCTACCTGGGAAATTCATCTTTCAGTGTCATATCTTTTTGCTGTTTCATAATATTCATATGCATATCTTCTTCAGAAGTGTTAGTTGCACTTTGATTTTGGTTCAATACCTCTGTTTCCATAACTCCACCTGCTGACACGGTGCTTGGGCAAAGGCTTGGGCTCCATTGTCCTCTGTAATCTAGACTCTCATCATGCACAGCCCACTGATTATGGAGCAGGTCTCTGAAGATGTGTCCTACCATCCTAAAATCTAGAGAGAAGGTACATACAGATACTATTTGGGTTCCACACCTTCCCTGAAGTTCCCAAACTATTTAAAATCTGCACAGGAGGTATTTTCTCAGCAGATCTCTAACTCATGGAAGTTCAGTTCAGTTCAGTCACTCAGTCATGTCCGACTCTCTGCAACCCCATGAACCGAAGCACGCCAGGCCTCCCTGTCCATTACCAATGGCTGGAATCTACCCAAACCCATGTGCATTGAGTCGGTGATGCCATCCAACCATCTCATCCTCTGTCATCCCCTTCTCCTCCTGCCCTCAATCTTTCCCAGCATCAAGGTCTTTTCAAATGAGTCTTTTTGTATCAGGTGGCCAAAGTATTGGAGTTTCAGCTTCAACATCAGTCCTTCCAATGAATATTCAGGACTGATCTCCTTTAGGATGGACTGGTTGGATCTCCTTGCGGTCCAAGTGACTCTCAAGAGTCTTCTCCAACACCACAGTTCAAAAGTATCAATTCTTCTGTGCTCAGCTTTCTCTATAGTCCAACTCTCACATCCATACATGACCACTGGAAAAACCATAGCCTTGACTAGACAGACTTTCATTGACAAAGTAATGTCTCTGCTTTTTAATATGCTGTCTAGGTTGGTCATAACTTTCCTTCCAAGGAGTAAGTGGCTTTTAATTTATCGGCTGTAATCACAATCTGCAGTGATTTTAGAGCCCTCAAAAATAAAGTCAGCCACTGTTTCCCCATCTATTTGTCATGAAGTGATGGGACCGGATGCCATGCTCATGGAAGTGAAGGTGGTAAATCAGAATGAAAATAGGCCTGTGCTTCTCAATCTTGAATGTGCCTATGGACTATCGGAGGATCTTGTTAAAATGCAAATTATCATTCAGCAGGTATGGGGCTGGGCCTGTGTCTGAATTTCTACAAAGTTCTGGGTGATGCTGCTGCTAGTAGCCCAAAGACCACAAGTTGAGTACTCAGGACAAATTTAAGGTCAGATTAAATAAACATTTACCAATGTGCCAAAGTTCTAGGGCATAAAAGGGACTCTGCTAAAATAAATTTAGGGGTTATTGGGTTAAATTTAAAATGGTTTCTTTAAGATAGGACTCATAGAACCCCTAACAGGCTAATGCAAATTGTTACTTATGGTATATGAAATTTTCCATGTTTATTAGATCAAGGAGCACTTTTTTTGAAGAGCATCAGATAGGTCCGCTGCCTATCCAGTAGGGTGAAGGGACCCTGTAGATCCTTCTGAACCTAAACTTCTAGTATTTCTAAGGAAGCTCTCTCAAGCTTTTGATTATCTTGACAAAGTAAATAAAACACAAAACTTCCCATTGTTTCATATTCCTTATTTCTTTTTCTACCTTTTTGAAATTATAGAGTCCATGAACTTTCAGGGCCAGAAGGCTAAGATTCTACATTATTGGCAACTTAATGCCTAAAAACAAAGAAAAGTGGGTAGCTAGAAAGCTGTGTACGATGTAACCTATGAAAGTAAATTACTGGCATCAATGAGCTTCACAAATAATGGTTATCTTATAGGATTCATTTTTCCCACATTGTAACAATGCTGTTCATTCCTCTCACTAGCTTAACTGGGAAACTCAGTCCTCTGTTATTTCTCTAAATAGTGACTTTCCCTCAGTATGCCTCTTACGTGGGACATGATATTTGTCTGACAGCTGAGTTTTTAAATTTCTTTTAGAGTGTCAAACTGGTCTATTTTATTGAGGTATTTAAAATACAAACAGACTTTAAAAATATGCACTTCTAGTAAGCTTAAGAAATTCAGAATGGTGATGGCAAATTTCTCTTTCTGACTGGAATCTTTCCATTACTCTCACAGACACACTTGGATTTCTGAAGTACAGCCTTTCATTGTCTTATGATAGTATTGTTTTAGCTACCTAGGTGCACTGATTTAATATACAGGCTTTCAAAATTGTGTTTACTGAAAGTGAAAGTGAAGTGAAAGTGAAGTTGCTCAGTCGTGTCCAGCTCTTTGCGACCCCATGGACTGTAGCCTACCAGGCTCCTCAGTCCATGGAATTTTCCAGGCAAGATTACTGGAGTGGGTTGCCATTTCCTTCTCCAGGGGATCTTCCCAACCCAGGGATTGAATCCGGGTCTCCCGCATTGCAGGCAGACACTTTACCACCTGAGCCAGCAGGGAAGCAGTATTTACTGAAGATAACATTAAAAACATCACTAAAGCTATTCAGTAAACTCTGGTTACTCTAAGATTTCACATTTATATTTCAAATACTCCCAAAAAAACCTGGAGGAGGGGGTCACAGAATATTTAAACATTATAAATTGGAGTCATGCCCTCTGCAAGGATCAGGGGCAGGAACAGGACATGCAGACCAGTGACAGTGACGGCCCAATACCTGCAACTCGGCTCTGCTCGCTTGTTCTCATTGAGCTAATTCAGGAACCTCTCTCATTTTCATTATTATCCATAAGGTAGATGTTATTACCCATTCTTTACAGGCAAGGAAATGAAGGGCATTTTCTGTTATGAAAATGTATACTTGTAAGTGTCTTAGCGGTATCCTCAGAGCTGTCAAGAGTCAGCTCCATTAATCAGAATTACTGCTGTGACCTTATTAAATAATGGAACTTCGACAGGCTCATTTCTAATATGCAAATACATTCATAATAATTTCAGATACAAACTGATGCTCACATAGATGCCCAAGGCCTACAAATCAAAGACAATGACAAACCTACCACAGTGTTAAGAGAATAGTTATCTCAGAATTTTCAAACGTTATAAGCAAACTGGATACATAAATATCTGAGTTACAAATAAACTGTACTTTTGAGCAAATAGTCCAATTTCCTGCTATTACTTCCCTGTGAAATTATCCTAACAATTACGAACATTTTTGGATGGTTTTTATAAGGTAAGCACTGTCCCAGGCCTATTTAAGTCACATTTCTGAAAATATAAGCTTACTTAGTAAAAAGATGTTTCCCGTGACAAACACAAAAGCCACAGAAAGGTGTTACAGAAGCACCAACAGGCTCATGAAAAGGTACTCAAGATCACTATTGGAGAAACACACTTCAAAACTACAATGAGGTATCACCTCACACTGGTCAGAATGGCCATCATTGAAAAGTTTACAAACAATAAATGCTGGTGAGGGTGTGAAACGAAGGGAAACTTCTTACCCTGCTGGTGGGAATATAAATTGAGGAAACTACCGTGGGAAGCAGTATTGATATTCCTTAAACAGCTGAAATAGTGTTATCATATGATCCAGCAATCTCACTCCTGGAATATATGTGGAAAAGACGGAAAATCAAATTTGAAAAGATACATGTATCCCAATTTCATAGCAGCATTATTTACAATAGCCAAGACAAGGAAGCGACCTAAATGTGCAACAAGAGAGGAATGGATAAAGAAGATGTAGACATATACAATGAAATACTGTGCTGTGCTGTGCTTAGTTGCCCAGTCATGTCTGACTCTTTGTGACCCCATGGACTATAGCCTGCTAGGCTCCTCTGTCCATGGAGATTCTCCAGGCAAGAATACTAGCATGGGTTGCCATGCCCTCCTCCAGGGGATCTTCCCACCCCAAGGATCTAACCCAGGTCTCCTGCACTGCAGGCAGATTCTTTACCACCTAAGCTACCAGGGAAGCCCACAATGGAATATTATTCAGCCATGAAAAGAATGAAATAGTGCCATTTGCAGCTACATAGATGAACCTATTTAACATCATATTCAACTTATATGCAGAGTACATCATGAGAAATGCCAGACTGGATGAAACAAAAGCTGGAATCAAGATTGCTGGGAGAAATATCAATAATCTCAGATATGCAGATGGCACCACCCTTATGGCAGAAAGTGAAAAACTAAAGAGTCTCTTAATGAAAGTGAAAGATGAGAGTGAAAAAGTTGGCTAAAAATTTCAGAAAACTAAGATCATGGCATTTGGTCCCATCACTTCATGGCAAATAGAAGGGGAAATAGTGGAAACAGTGACAGACTTTATTTTGGGGGGCTCCAAAATCACTGCAGATGGTGACTGCAGCCATGAAATTAAAAGATGCTTGCTACTTAGAAAAAAAGTTATGACCAGCCTGCTGCTGCTGCTAAGTTACTTCAGTCATGTCCGACTCTGTGCAACCCCATAGACGGCAGCCCACCAGGCTCCCCCGTCCCTGGGATTCTCCAGGCAAGAACACTGGAGTGGGTTTCCATTTCCTTCTCCAATGCATGAAAGTGAAAAGTGAAAGTGAAGACGCACAGTCATATCCGACTTTTAGAGACCCCATGGACTGCAGCCAACCAGGCCCCTCTGTCCATGAGATTTTCCAGGCAAAAGTACTGGAGTGGGGTGCCATTTCCTTCTCCGTATGACCAGCCTAGACAGCTTATTAAAAAGCAGAGATATACTTTGATAACAAAGTCTAGTCAAAGCTATGGTTTTACCAGTAGTCATGTATGGATGTGACAGTTGGACTATAAAGAAAGCTGAGCACCGAAGAATTGATGCTTTTGAACTGTGGTGTTGGAGAAGACTCTTGAGAGTCCCTTGGACTGCAAGGAGATCCAACCAGTCCATCCTAAAGGAGATCAGTCCTGAATATTCATTGGAAGGACTGATGCTGAAGCTGAAACTCCAATACTTGAGCCACCGATGTGAAGAACTGACTCATTGGAAAAGACCTTGATGCTGGGAAAGATTGAAGGCGGAAGGAGAAGGGGGTGACAGAGGATGAGATCACTGGATGGCATCACCGACTCAATGGACATGAGTTTGAGTAAATTCTGGGAGTTGGTGATGGATGGGGAGGCCTGGCGTGCTGCAGCCCACGGGGTCGCAAAATATGGGACACAACTGAGAGACTGAACTGAACTGAACTGGGTGAACCTAGACATTATCATACTAAGGAATTCAAGCAAAGAAAGATGAATATTATATGATATCTCTTACATGTGGAATCAAAAAATGATATAAATTAAGTTATTTACAAAGCAGAAATAGACTCACAGACATAGAAAGCAAACTTATAGTTACCAAGTGGGTGAATTGGGCAGGCATAAATTAGGAGTTTGTGATTAACAGATACACACTACTATATATAAAACAGATAAACAACAAGGACCTACCGTACAGCACAGGGAACTATTTAATATATTCAATATCTTATAATAATCTATAATGGAAAAGAATCTGAAAAAAGTACATATACACATATATGTAACTGAATAACTTTGTTGCACACATAAACTAACACAACACTGTAAATCAACTGTGCTGCTGCTGCTGCTAAGTCGCTTCAGTCGTGTCCGACTCTGTGTGACCCCAGAGACGGCAGCCCTCCAGGCTCCCCCGTCCCTGGGATTCTCCAGGCAAGAACACTGGAGTGGGTTGCCATTTCCTTCTCCAATGCATGAAAGTGAAAAGTGAAAGTGAAGTCGCTCAGTCATGTCCGACTCTTAGCGACCCCATGGACTGCAGCCTACCAGGCTGCTCCATCCTTGGGATTTTCCAGGCTAGAGTACTGGAGTGGGGTGCCATTGCCTTCTCCAAATCAACTGTAGTTCAACTTAAAAAAAAAGAAAAAAGTATTACAGAAGCTGCTAAACATTGTGTGAAGTTCAAAATAAGTGTCACAAGTTTAATTTTATACATCAAAGACATGTTAACTTTGATTTTAAAAGATTATATGAAAAAGCTTTCAAAACTTAGACATCTTATAAACAACCACTACTTACTGTCATCAATGTCAATATTTTTTTTTTTTTAGCCCTCATAGAAAAACTTTATTGGAAAGCAAGGAAAACTACCAAGACACGAATGAAGACAAAAAATTAAAAAAGTTCAGACATAAAGTGTATGACCTTGGTTTAAGTGGAAATGGAACCGTTTGGTGGTTTGTAGTTAGTGACCTATATTTTCACTTTGTGACACTGCTGCTGCTACAGCTAAGCCGCTTCAGTTGTGTCCGACTCTGTGCGACCCCAGAGACGGCAGCCCACCAGGCTCCTCTGTCCCTGGGATTCTCCAGGCAAGAACACTGGAATGGGTTGCCATTTCCTTCTCCAAGGCATGCATGCTAAGTCGCTTACATTGTGTCTGATTCAATGCGACCCTATGGACAGAAGCCCACCAGGCTCCTCTGTCCACAGGATTCTCTAGGCAAGAATACTGGAGTGGGTTGCCATTTCCTTCTCTACAATGTCAATATTTTAACATCTTTAATTTTCCACATGATCAGGGATGCTTACATAAACAATAGCTACAATAATCATGTGAAAATTACACTAATGAGCTTAACTGCAATTATCATGTGAAAATTATATTAATGAACTAATGGAAACATCCTAAAAGTATTTTATACTGGTGGGGATTTTAAGGTTCGTGGGACCCTTAGAAAGCTCAGTGTTGTTCCCTCTTCTCTGTGTAGGCAAGGTGGCTTTGGGGGTTTTGAGGAAACCCAAAACCATTTTTTCCAGTCTCTCTCCAGGATAGCTAGGTTAAGATAGTCAGAATCATCAGTGTGTTTGAGTCAACCCAGACATCAAAAATACTTAGTCATTGTATGAAAATTAGACTATAATTAGAGAAGAAGGTCACAAAGTAGTTATCCTTTTTCTAAAATGTAGATTTTTATTTTCTCATTATAGCCTACTTTTTCAAAACCCAAAGATCATCTTTGAAAAAACAAAGAAAAAGAACAAAGAAAGCTTTCAGAAGGTGTTCCACCAAGAGACTGCCCTTAATCACTCACTACAGATTTCAACAAAGTAAGAACTTACATATGCTCATTTCTAAGTTCTTTTTAGAGCATGTGAACAGAAGCCATGATCTACATGTTCTGAAGATATTCATTCCCAGGGTTGGTCTGTGACTTTATAAGTGTCCCTGATCTCATGATGCTTTAAGGCTTGGAGGCAGCCTGACGAGTGGGATGGAGGGAACAGATGCTAATGCAGCTGGCACAAGATCCAGGAGGCAGAGCCACTCAGAGTGACAGGGAAGCAGGGTTACTAGAGCAAGTCCATCTCACAAAACTGTGGGAGCTGGTGAAGGGGTCTATGGAAGATTGGTGCTTTTGCATTTACTGGTGGGACCCACATGGCTGTACATCAGGCAACTTGGAAAGACAGATGGGAATGAAGCGGGAAACAGTGAGGGCAACCAGGTCTGACTCCCAGCACCTTCAACCTTATATTCCGCGGACCTGCAGAACACCCATGAGCTTCAGGCTTGAACTTGATGAAAAGGATCCACCCTGAGTTCAAGGACGGCAGGTTGCTGCCCACTCCAACTGGTCAACTGCAGACTAGTGACACCATGTATAAGGCTCGTGGGCAGCTTGGCTTTCCTAGAGGTAGGTCTGCAGGCTATTTAAGCATGCCTCAGAACATCCTTCTAGAAGAATTATTATGCAAGAATAAAAATGGCCTTTTAGTATCTGATGAACTGGATTTTCTCTTGTAAGATTTTCTGCTCAGACATTCTGTCTTGTTACAAAGTATGTGGGATTCCATTGAAAATAGAAATTAAATAAAAAATCAATTAGAGAATCTAATTAGGCTGTATACAGTTTCATGGACATTTTTTTATTTAGGTTTATTACACTGAACTGAAATCATTTGTCAACCTGTAGGGTGAGGTCTTCTGTTCAGTGTTGCAGTTCTAATTCAAGGACTCAACAAAAGTAATAAATGGATGAACTCTTTAACGAATAACCCCCAAACACTGGTCTTATACAGGACAAAAAAAAAAAAAAAGAACTACTGGGACAATAACGTCCTACTGCCATGATCAAGTCCACCTTGCAAAAACTACATGTGTAGCGAACCTGGTCCTTTGAGCTGCGGAAGAGGTCCCTAGGATTACAGCAGTCGTTATACTCCTGGCACTCACGCCCCCCCTGGCATGTTCAACTTTCCCTTTTCTGCCAAATAGTCTCCTTCGTCAGTCTACTTACACTCAGTCCTCTAAACCCAACACAATCAAACCCAGCTCTGTTTGCATGAACCTCTTGGAAGTCTCTATATCTATTTCTAATTCTTCAAGCATTGGTTCAAATGCTCCCATGTCCAGAAGAGTCCTTACTGAGACAGCTTTGGTGCTCCCCTTGGCTTTCTCACACACACATTCTCCCAAATATCCACAGAATCTCCTTCTGGTCCTACTCATGTGATTGTGGGTAAAATATATTCATTCAAAGGTTATGCTTCTTCTTCTTAGGGATATATTAATATCTTACCTCCCAAAGGGACAACAGGTTGCTTAAAGGAAGTGAACGTATCTTTGCATCCTTTGCAATTAGTAGGACTACTTGTCCTGGGTTTTATTGTAGAGCCTTCAGAATTGTGTTTTATGTAGGAAAGTCAACCTGATAATATATAACTAAATCTGATTTTATGCAATATTTTTAAATCTAAAGGACTTTTTTTTCTATAAATACTTGCCCTTATTTTCTACCCATCCAGAACTTATTGTACTAGGAACTTATGCAAATGGTTTTCAGTAATTTTTGAGATAAACATAAATGAAGGCACACAAGGAATAAAGAACTCCTTTACCATACCATGCATGTCCATTCTCTTGCTTCTGCAAGTATAATTCAAATACAATATCTTGAACTTAGAAGTAGCTAAACACACACAGGCCAAATGGAACTTCAACCCAAATTATGCCTATGCTTTTTGACATTCATTAGCATCTAGGTTATTTTGTGTTTCTGGAGGAGTAGGCAAAGAGATGGAAAGGGTTAGTCTCAGTAAAACAGACATAACTGATGGTTATCTCAGATAACAGATAACAGATATCTCAGATAATAGATAACACAGTTATTGATGAGGAAGGGTACAGAAGAATAATGACATTAGAGCAGAAAATACTGTCTAGGGTTTACAAAAGCTGCTGTACTCTGGGGCCCAGAGCAAGGTACCTAAGCCAAATAATTAAAGACTAGGAGACCTAGGTGAGATTCAACTGTCCTGGTTCTTAGTCCTCACTCCCCAGTAGCTCTCATTATCTTTCTCCAGGGTAAGAGCCTATTACAGAAGCAATGAACACTATGGTCAAAAATCTGCAGGCCCCTCCCCACCATCATCACCACTTAGGAAGTCACCAGAATCTGAGGCAGACAGTTCCCAGATATGCTGGCGTCTTCCTCCCTCGAACCCCCACAGCCTCTCAGATGTTCCCCAGAGGAACTGAACCCCAGTTACCACATCTGTGACCCAGGAGGCAGTGTGCCCTGCACTGCCCTCCTTCCTATCCCTGCTTTGCTCTCACCACTGCACTCACCGTGGTTCTCGGGATCACTGGCAAACAGACGTCCCCAGGTTCTTGTCTCAGAGTCAGATTTAGGGGAAATCAAAGTAAGACATATAATAAGGGCTCAAATACAATAAACTGTTTAACCAACATCATTCTCCAATTCTAGCTCTCAGGACATTGTCTTACTTCGAAGTTTTTAATGATAACTTTAAAATCTCAGTCCCAAGAATGAAACTGGCAACGTGTTTATCCCTCCCTCCCTTTCCCTTCACTTCAGAGAAATAAAGAACATGCTCAGTTTTAACTGAAGATGCTCAGTAAATATCAGACAGCACCTCCTATGCAAGGACTTTGTGTTTCTCTCATAAATGGATGAATCAACGGATCATTCAAGGGGACACATTTTATTCATGCTTGGAAAAGATTTAAAGTAAGCAGTTCCAGTGCTATTATAGCTCACCCTGACAGTGTCACTCTTCTGTGGGTAAAATGAGCATGTTCCTAATGCGTTTTAGCCCGTGGTAAAATAAAGAATAGAGTTTCTTTCTGAATGGGTGATTATAGCAAAGTGAAAATTGCTCCAGGGCAGGGCCTTTCAAGCTTTCATACTACTTGCCTTAGGATGTTGTTAAAATGCATATTCTGGATCAGTAGGACTGAGTGGGAGCCAAGATTCTGCACTTCTAATAAGCTCCCAGATGTTGATACTTCTGATGCAAAGACCACACGTTGAGCTGTAAAGCTGTGAACCTGTGCCTTCCCCTAAGGCAGCCACTAGCTACATGTGCTTATTTAAATTAGAAATTAAATAAATTAAAATTTCATTTTCCTCAGTCACATTAGTTATGTTTTTTAATTTATTTATTTTAATTGGAGGCTAATTACTTTACAATATTTTAGTGGTTTTTGCCATGCATTGCCATGAATCAGCCACAGGTGTACATGTGTCCCCCATTCTGAACCCCCCTCCCACCTCTCTCCACATCCCATCCCTCAGGGTCATCCCAGTGCACCAGCCCTGAGCGCACTGTCTCATGCATCGAACCTGGACTGGTGATCTATTTCACATATGGTAATATACATGTTTCAATGCTATTTCTCAAATCATCCCACAACATTAGTTATGTTTTAAGTGTTCAGTAGCCACATAAGGCTAAGTGGCCCTACCATACTAGAGAGCACAAACAGAGAACATTTCCAGCTGTGCAAAAAGTTCACTGGATACATTACCTTAAACACTGGAGAGATGTTCGCAGATATCTTTTGTTTATTACTCTTTTAATCTTTCTCTCCTACCTTCCCCACTCCCTACTCCCCTCCAGTTCTCTACACTGTGGAGTTTTTGTTCTTGTTTTTTACACTTTCATAAAAATTCTGCAATGGGGGACTCACAGGCATTCTCTGAATACATTTCTTCTCCAAGAATTGGTTGAAACTCCACAGGCCATCTAAACGATGGACCCTCTATAACTATCCTGTTTCTAGTCTGTGTTTTAAGATTTAGTGAATGACATATTCAGTTAGACAGTTTGGGGCAAACACACTAAATGTGATATGGCTTAAATGTCCTCTTAGAATACTAGCCACAGCAATAATCTTTCTCAGTTTTATTAACCAAAATACAATATTTGTACAAGTCATTCATGTCTTAGTGTCAAGACTGAGAAAATAAAGCACTTCTAATAAAAAAAGAAAGATTTCTGCCTTTGTCCTGATAGTGCTCTCTCAAACTACCTTTTCATAAAAATGATACTTCTAATTGAATCATATTGTAATTTATCTCCCTAAGCTGAAAATACTTCAGAAACATACTTGTTTGTTTCTTGGTTAATCTGTTAATGTCTCAGAAAGTTAGGATTGGCTGTTGGATAACAATTTTTCTAGAATATATAGATACACCCAAAGTTCAAATGCAGCATGAATTGCCTGATTATAATGAAAAGCACTTAGATTTAGAGAACTATAGTAGATGGCAGAATATGCTGTAGGCAACTCTTCTATGGAAGGTGCTAGAAATGGCACCAGTTCAATCCTTCTAGCTCTTGAGTTCTAAAATCAAATTTGAGACATGGAGGGTTAAAAAAAAAATTAGAACATAATATTTCTGATCCTCAAAATAGAGAAGGATCTAGAACTGGGCTGTCTCCCGGTTGTCCTTAACCTTCATGGTCAAACAGCAGTGATGGGAAGCTTCCAATGTTAGTCCTTTCATTTTTTTTTTTAATTTTATTTTATAACTTTACAATATTGTATTGGTTTTGCCATATATCAACATGAATCCGCCACAGGTATACACGTGTTCCCCATCCTAAACCCTCCTCCCTTCTCCCTCCCCGTACCATCCCTCTGGGTCGTCCTAGTGCAGGCTAACAAACACATGAAAAGATGCTCAGCATCACTCATTATCAGAGAAATGCACATAAAAACCACTATGAGTCCTTTCATATTTAGTTAGAGTACTTTGACAGAGCCTGTGAAAAGTAGCAAGTAGGAATCAACTCAACTCCAAGACCTGGAGCCAATTCAACAAAACACTCAGCCTATTTCAAGTGTTTGATAAAATTCCTGCACATTAATTACGCAGACTGGTAGTGGAAGCAGAACCTCATATTTTCAAAGGTCCTAATTTATTTATATTGACAACTTGAAAAAAAGAAAAACCCAGGCTGTTCACTGTTCTGTGTTACTGCTGTTAAATTTTAACAATTAAAACAAACCTGAGAGTATCTGCTTATAGTAAAGGTTTACTGTGGCAGTATACCCATCTTTGCACGAGAGAGGGAAACAAGTAATCCTGTACCATTTTAAACAAGAGGGTAAGGCAAGAAATAAATGGATGATATTACTGGTTACACAGATGAAAAGATGTAATATAAAGTAAACTTTGAATCAATTATTAGAAATCAAATTCACATATATATGTACATAATAGAAGTTTTCTAAGGAATCCAATGTATGAAAACAAAACAAGCTTCAATGTTTGCATGATTATCTACATAATTTGGTGAAATTTTTTGGAAATAAACAATATTGGAGCTGGAATTTCCCCATGTGATTCAATACACTGGGTAAATTATCTGTTAAAATGTATATAGATCACTGTGGAAATTTTTTAAACTATCTAAATTCATTAAAAAAAAATCATTATGCCAAAACCTGAATATAGGCACTATTAACATGCTAGTGTATTTCTTCTATATTGGTTTTCTTTGAAAAGTTCATAAACATATACATATATTTCATTATTTTAAATTAAGGGCAAACTAATTAGTTAAGTGGACAAGAAAACAGATGCAGACAAGAACTATAATCTCTGTGTCAGGTGCTGTGCACATTCCTCATAGGTCTAACCACATGAATCTTCTGATAACTTTATAAGACAGGCACGGTGTTACCTCTGTTTTAAAGATGAGGAAGCAGAAGGTGTTAAATAATAGGCTTGTATTCTCTAAGGGAACATTTCATACAAAGATGGGCAAAATACAGGGCAGAAATGGCAAGGAACTAACAAAAGCAGAAAAGATTAAGACGAGGTGGCAAGAATATACAGAATTATACAAAAAAGATCTTAATGACCTGGATAACCACAACGGTGTGGTCACTCACCTAGAGCCAGACATCCCGGAGTGCAAAGTCAGTGCAAAGTACATTCCTGACTTTGTAGGAAGCATTACTACAAATAAAGTTAGTTGAGATAATGGAATTCCAGCAGAGCTATTTCAAATCCTAAAAGATGATGCTGTGAAAGTGCTGCACTCAATATGCCAGCAAATTTGGAAAACTCAGCAATGGCCACAGGACTGGAAAAGGTCAGTTTTCATTCCAATCCCAGAGAAAGGCAATGCCAAAGAATGCTCAAACTACAACACAGTTCACTTCAGTTCAGTCGCTCAGTAATGTCCAATTCTTTGCTACCCCATGGACTGCCACACACCAGGCTTCCCTGTCCATCATGAACTCCCGGAGCTTGTTCACACTCATGTCCATCGAGTCAGTGATGCCATCCAATCATTTCATCCTCTGTCGTCCCCTTCTCCTCATGCCTTCAATTTTTTCCAGCATCAGGGTCTTTTCCAAAGAGTCAGTTCTTCGCATAGGTGGCCAAAGTATTGGAGTTTCAGCTTAAGCATCAGTCCCTCCAATGATTTCCTTTAGGATGGACTGGTTGGATCTCCTTGCAGTCCAAGGGACTCTCAAGAGTCTTCTCCAATACCACAGCTCAAAAGCATCAATTCTTTGGTGCTCAGCTTTCCTTATGGTCAAACTCTCACATCCATACATGATTACTGGAAAAATCATACCTTTGACTAGATGGACCATTGTTGGCAAAGTAATGTCTGCTTTTTAATATGCTGTCTATGTTGGTCATAGCTTTTCTTCCAAGGGGCAAGCGTCTTTTAATTTCATGGCTGCAGTCACCATCTGCAGTGATTTTGGAGCCCCCCAAAATAAAATCTGACACCATTCCACTGTTTCCCCATCTATTTGCCATGAAGTTATGGGACCAGATGCCAAGATCTTATTTTTTGAATGTCGACTTTTAAGCTCATTTCACAAGCTAGTAAGGTGATGCTCAAAGTCCTTTAAGCTAGGCTTTAGCAGTACACGAACGAGAACTTCCAGATATACATGATAGATTTAGAAAAGGCATAGGAACCAGAGATCAAATTGCCAACATCCATTGGATCATAGAAAAAGCAAGGGAATTCCAAAAATCATCCACCACTGCTTCACAGACTATTATTATTTTCTTAGGCTCCAAAATCACTGCAGATGGTGACTGCAGCCACAAAATTAAAAGATACTTGCTTGGTCCTTGGAAGAAAAACTATGACAAGTATAGTGTATCAAAAAGCAGAGATATCACTTCATCAACAAAGATCCATGCAGTCAAAGCTATGGTTTTTCCAGTAGTCATGTATGGATGTGAGAGTTGGACCATAAAGAAAGCTGAGCGTCGAAGAATTGATGCTTTTGAACTGTGGTGTTGGAGAAGACTCTTGCGAGTACCTTGAACTGCAAGGAGATCCAACCAGTCCATCCTAAAGGAAATCAATCCTGGGTGTTCATTGGAAGGACTGATGTTGAAGCTGAAACTCCAACACTTTGGCCACCTCATGCGAAGAGCTGACTCATTTGTAAAGACCCTGATGCTGGGAAAGATTGGAGGCAGGAGGAGAAGGGGATGACAGAGGATGAGATGGTTGGATGGCTTCACCGACTCAATTGTCATGAGTTTGAGTAAACTCCGGGAGTTGGTGAAGAACAGGGAAGCCTAGCGGGCTGCAGTCCATGGGGTCACAAAGAGTCGGACATGACTGAGTGACTGAAAAACAACATGGTTAAAAAAGCTGATGAGTATGAGACTAAGAAATTTGTCTCAGCTGCCACGCTTGGTAGTGGCACAGCTAGAAACAGACTGTAACAAAGCTGTCATTTTTACAGTGTGATTTCAGCTACTTAGATTAAAGTGCTAATATGCTTCAAGGTGTAAAGCTTCCCCAAATTAAGCATCATTGTATTGAGGATGTCTTTTCTACTACCTACAAATTGACACTACACTTAACTTTAAAATCGAACAAGATAATATATCCAAACATCTTTAAAATATAAGAACATTTGGTAATGGAAGCCTAGCATTTCTGTCATTGCAATTTTAAGAAATATTTATTTGTTTACTTTGGTTGAGTCACAGTTGTTGCACGTAGGCTCTCTAAGTTATGGCACGCAGGCTTAGCTGCCCCACGTCATGTGGGATCTTCGTTCCCTGACCATGGATTGAACCTGTGTCCCCTGCACTGCATGGTGGATGCCCAACCACTGAACTACCATGGAAGTCCCATATGTCACTGTAATTTTTTAATAAAATTTCCTTCAGAATTTATAGGTATATCAAATAATTATGCTATACACCTAAAACTAATAACATATTATATGTCAATTATACATCAATAAAATAAAAATAATAAATTTCCAATTTGGTATATTTTTACAGCAACTATGTTAGATTTCTGTCAATGGACACACAAAAACTGTTGCCAAGATGGTTGAGAAAATCTGACTAAACCCCACATAAAGTTTCCCCAGTTGTTACTATCTTATAGGAGAAGGCAGTGCATGATACATTTGTTACAACTAAAGAACCAATGGGCTTCGCTGGTGGCTCAAATTGTAAAGAATCTGCCTGCAGTGTGGGAGATCCGTGTTTGATCCCTGGGTTGGGAAGATCCCTTGCATAAGGGAATGGCAACCCACTCCAGTATTCTTGCCTGGAGAATTCCATGGACAGAGGAGTTTGGCAAGCTACAGTTCATGGAGTCACAAAGACTTGGACATGACTGAGCGAATGACACACAGAGACACAAAGAACAAATACTGATGCATCTTTTTGAACGAACATGCATACTTCAGCGAAATTTTCTTAATTTTTATCTACTTTTTTTTTAATCTGTTCCAGGATTCCACCCAGGATACTAGATAATCTTCAGCCTATAAGTCTCCATAGTGTACTCTACTGTGCCTGTTTCTTAGATTTTCCTTTTCGTTGATGACTTTCAGTTTAGAGTACTGTTCAGGCATTTTGAAAAATATGTTTTGTTGATGTTTGGCTCATGGCTGGACTGAAATTGTCAATTTTAAGGAGAAAGACCACTAGCTAAAGTGTCACCTTTATGACATCATATAAAGGTTACATACGGCAGAAAGTGAAGAGGAACTAAAGAGCCTCTTAACGAAGGTGAAAGAGGAGAGTGAAAAAGTTGGCTTAAAACTCAACATTCATAAAACTAAGATCATGGCATCTGGTCCCACCACTTCATGGCAAAAGATGGGGAAAAAAATGGAAATAGTGACAGATGTTATTTTCTTGGGCTCCAAAATCACTGCAGACAGTGACTGCAGCCATGAAATCAAAAGAAGACACTTGCTCCTTGGAAGAAAAGCTATGACAAACCTAGACAGCATATTAAAAAGCAGAGACATCACTTCACTAATGAAAATCTGTATAGTCAAAACTATGGTTTTTCCAGTAGCCATGTATGGATGTGAGATTTGGACTATAAAGCAGGCAGAGCACGGAAGAATTGATGCTTTCGAACACTGGTGCTGGAGAAGACTCTTGAGAGTCCCTTGGACAGCAAGGAGATCAAACCAGTCAATCCTTAAGGAAATAAATCCTGAGTATTCATTGGAAGGACTTATGCTTCTTTGGCCACCTGATGCGAAGAGCCAACTCATCAGAAAAGACCATCATGCTGGGAAAGCTTGAGGGCAGGACGAGAAAGGGGATAGAGGATAAGATGGTTGGATGGCATCACCGACTTAAAAAGACATGAGTTTGAGCAAACTCCGGGAAACAGTGAGGAACAGGGAAACCTGGCATGCTGCAGTCCAGGGCGGGTCTCAAAGAGTCAGACACAGCTGAGTGACTACAGAACAACAGTCATCAACCTGATTCAGTGCTGATATCCTGACCCTGACTACTTTGAGGCAGTGGTTGGTGGGTTGCCCTAACGTAAAGTTTCTCTTTCTCCTCCTTTCCATAGTTTTCTCTTTGGAATGCAGGCAACATGTGAAGCCCACACTTAGAGTCTTAATATTCTACCATATTAAGGGATCATTATTTACATCAGTTATTTGGACTCTTCTCTATGGGAGAATTTTCTATTATTATCTATTATTTCCCATTTTAAAATTTTATTCAATCATATAGTTATATACTCACAGAAATTTATTTAATACATTGGGTTATAAGCCAATATTACATTATTTATTTTCTTGCTCACATGGTTCCAGCATAACCTTCGGGAGCTATTTCAGATTGCTCTAGTGTTCCTTTGATACACCCTCATTATTTAATTTTTTGACTACTTACTTTATGGACTCAGAAATGAGCCAAGCTTATCATGTCAATTCTCTGTCACAGCTCCAGGATCAGCCACCTCTCCACGGAGCCCTGTTCTTGTTATTAGAGAATGGTATTAGAAACCAAGTTCTGTGAACTTGATGTTCTTATTGCTTCTGGGGAGTATTATTGCTCCTAAGTTTTGTTAGGGGGCAGAGCTTGAGAATATATGTGTGTATGTGTATACATATAAATACATATGTGTTGTTCTGGTGGTTGTTTAGTCACTAAGTTGTGCCTGACTCTTTGCAACCACATGGATAGTAGCCCACCAGGTTCCTCTGTCCATGGAATTTCCCAGGCAGGAATACTGGAGTGGGTTACCATTTCCTTCTCCAGAGGATCTTCCCAGCCATGGGATCAAACCCATGTCTCCTGAAATGGCAGGTGGATTCTTTTACCACACACACACACACACACACACATACACTTGTGTGAAAGTGAAGTCGCTCAGTTGTGTCCAATTCATTGCGACCCCATGGACTGTAGCCTACCAGGCTCCTCCATCCATGGGATTTTTCAGGAAAGAGTACTGGAGTGGGTTGCCATTTCCTTCTCCAGAGGATCTTCCCAATTTACATTTATATAAAACACTTATATATATATATATATATATATATATACTTGTTTATGTACACATATCTATATTATTTACCTATTATCATGTGTATCTTTGTTAAGCTGAACATGGATTCATACCAATGTCTCATTATAATATCACAAGATTCATTCTACCTTTTAGCCGTTGGCTATCTGTAACAAATAAAATATTAGGAGATTATGGACTGAAAGTTAATGGCTCAACGGTAAAGAATCTGCATGCAATGCAGGGGACACAGGACATGCAAAATCGATCCCTGGGTCAAGAAGATCCCCTGGAGAAGGAAATGGTAATCCACTCCAGTATTGTTGCCTGGATAATCCATGGACAGAGGAGTCTGGTGCTCTACAGTCCACAGGACTGCAGAGTCGGACACGACTGAGCAAACACATGTGATGCAATGGACTTAAAGTTAAGAAAACGACCTTCTTAAGAGCTATTAGAGGCAGAAACTGAATCTTGATTCTTTACTTAGTTACCAGTCTATTATTTTCCCACTCTAAAATATCATATCATTTATCCTAAGTTCTCACCATGCAATACCATAGTCCAACAATTCATCAAAGCACTCTTAATAAAAGGATTTTTAAAAGAATGTATAGCCCAGTGAAGCTGATGCTGCAAATTCTTGCTTTTTCTGGGAATTCACAATGAAGTTAATACAACCAAACTATAGGACTTGAGTAGCCTTACTTTTTGTATTTTATCTATTTTCTAGTGCTTCTTCAGTGAGCTTTCTTTCTAAAAAGGCTTTCTGCTTGACAGGCTTTGTGTAGATGGAATGACCTTTTGCCGTGTGGGAATACTGGAAGGCAAATGTCAACTTGGGAAAATAAATAAGACCTGGTCTCTAATCACAAGAAGATAAAACATAGTAACTTGCTTTCTGTTGATTCTTAAGGCATAAAGCTTGTCCTAAAATAATGTGTTGAAAACACTTAATATAAGGTAATTTTCTCCTGCATGAATATATATACCCTATGCTATGACCGTGGCTATCGTGTGAAATAATGCCACCTTATTCCTGCACACAACCTTAATGTTAGGCTTGTACCTTAGTAACTTGAATTAATTTATGTTTTCATTTCTAAACATTAGAGTTCACCAAAGAAAGACAAAAGCAGCTGTTCCCACTATGGTCCTCATTGACTTTAAACTGCACATTTAGGACATTTAGTTTCTGCAATTACTCTGTATTTGTGCTTAAATTGAAGCAATAGAACATATAAGAATAACGAAGGTGAATTTGTGGCAACATGGGTGAACCTTGAAGGTACTATGCTAAGTACAGTAAATGAGACAGAGAAGTCAAGCACTGTATGTGATCTCACTTGTGTTTGTAATCTAAAACAACAACACAAAAGCCCGACCTAGAAAAAGTGATCCGATGTGTGCTCACCAGAGGTGGGTGGTGGTGCTGGGAGGTGGATGACATGGGTAAAGAGGGTCAGATACACAAACTTCCAGTTATAAAATAACTAAGTCATGGGATTATTGCAGAGGATAGTTAATAGTGTTGTATTGCACATTTGAAAGTTGCTAAGAGATTATCTCTTAAAAGTTCTCATAACAAGAAAAATATTCTGTAGCTACATGTAGTGATGAATGTTAAAAAGACTTACTGTGATGATCATTTCACAATACATACAAATATTAAGCTAATATGTTTATATCAATTATATCTCAATTTAAAAAAAGAATAGATAAGGTGGATTTGTAACTCATGCTACAAAGGAAGGACTTGACTTAAGCCTCCAAATCCTCCATCACACTTACAGTCACTGATGTGTTGATAAATGTTAAAAAGCATATATCAAAAAAAAAAAAGGGCCCTGATTAGTAGTGTCTGTCAATTCTAGAAATGTAAATACTTTGGTGGCCAATTTCAAGCTATCAACATGAGGCACAGATTTGAGCACTGATATGCAATAGTGATCCATTATATAGCATTTCCACTATCTAGATATTATAATTGTAAATAACACTGAGAGCATAGATAATAATAAAAATAAGCAGGACATGGTAGGTGTATTCAGTAATTTTACTTTTTTTTTATTTAGTAAATTTGCCTACTTTCAAGGTAATGCATTTTCTTTAAAGTTGATACAATTTAATAGCTTCTGAAAGCTAAGACTTGCTCTTTAAGAAATACCACTAGTAAAGACTAGTATTTCCGGGGAAGGGTAATTAAAAGCATATATATTTCTTAACTTGGGGTACAGTTGCTTTACAATGTTGTGTTAGTTTCTGCTGAACAATGAAGTGAAAGAGCTCTAAGCATAATATATCCCCTCCTTCTTGGACCTCCCTCCTGCCCCACTAGGTTGCCACAGAACACTACGAACAAAGCCAGTGGACATGATGGAATTCCAGTTGAGCTATTTTATATCTTGAAAGATGATGCTGTGAAAGTGCTGCACTCAATATGCCAGCAGATGTGGAAAACTCAGCAGTGGCCACAGGACTGGAAAAGGTCAGTTTTCATTTTGATCCCAAAGAAAGGCAATGCCAAAGAATGCTCAAACTACCGCACAATTGCACTCATCTCACAAGCTAGTAAAGTAATGCTCAAAATTCTCCAAGCCAGGCTTCAGCAATACGTGAATTGTGAACTTTCAGATGTTCAAGCTGGTTTTAGAAAAGGCAGAGGAACCAGAGACCAAATTGCCAACATCTGCTGGATCATCGAAAAAGCAAGAGAGTTCCAGAAAAACCTCTATTTCTACTTTACTGACTATGCCAAAGCCTTCAACTGTGTGGATCACAATAAACTGTGGAAAATTCTGAAAGAGATGGGAACACCAGACCACCTGACCTGCCTCTTGAGAAATTTGTATGCAGGTCAGGAAGCAACAGTTAGAACTGGACATGCAACAACAGACTGGTTCCAAATAGGAAAAGGAGTACATCAAGGCTGTATATTGTCACCCTGCTTATTTGACTTATATGCAGAGTACATCATGAGAAACGCTGGGCTGGAAGAAGCACAAGCTGGAATCAAGATTGCCGGGAGAAATATCAATAACCTCACATATGCAGATGACACCACTCTAAAGGAAGAAAGTGAAGAGGAACTAAAGAGCCTCTTGATGAAAGTAAAAGAGGAGAGTGAAAAAGTTGGCTTAAAGCTCAACATTCAGAAAACAAAGATCATGGCATCTGGTCCCATCACTTCATGGGAAATAGATGGGGAAACAGTGGAAACAGTGTCAGACTTTATTTTTTTGGGCTCCAAAGTCACTGCAGATGTTGACTGCAGCCATGGAATTAAAAGACGCTTATTCCTTGGAAGAAAAGTTATGACCAACCTAGATAGCATATTCAAAAGCAGAGACATTACTTTGCCAACAAAGGTCCATCTAGTCAAGGCTATGGTTTTTCCAGTGGTCATGTATGGACGGGAGAGTTGGACTGTGAAGAAAGCTGAGAGCCAAAGAATTGATGCTTTTGAACTGTGGTGTTGGAAAAGACTCTTGAGAGTTCCTTGGACTGCAAGGATATCCACCCAGTCCATCCTAAAGGAGATCAGCCCTGGGTGTTCTTTGAAAGGAATAATGCTAAAGCTGAAACTTCAGTACTTTGGCCACCTCATGTGAAGAGTTGACTCATTGGAAAAGACTCTGATGCTGGGAGGGATTGGGGGCAGGAGGAAAAGGGGACGACAGAGGATGAGATGGCTGGATGGCATCACCAACTCGATGGACGTGAGTTTGAGTAAACTCCGGGAGTTGGTGATGGACAGGGAGGCCTATCGTGCTGTGATTCATGGGGTCGCAAAGAGTTGGACACGACTGAGCAACTGAAGTGAACTGAACTGAAGACTTCTTAGATTTTCTTTCTATAATACACATTTTCTTATCGTGCAGAGTATTCAAAAGGAAAGGGAAATAAGTAACAAGTGACTTTAATTGATCACGAAGATTAATTGTCTAAAGCTTTGAAATAAACAGTGTGATGAGGAATAAATTCAAATATCTAACAGCAAAGTCATAGAATACTCAAACTCCCTTCTATGATTGGATCTTTGCAGAATCTTATGCATTGTCTTGCTCACACATTTTATGGAAAGGCAAAGTATGTCTTGAACAACACTAAGAGACTTAAATGGATGGTATTGGGGGTGGAAGGGAAGTCCAAGAGGAAGGGCATATACATGTACAAAAAAAACTGATTCACTTCATTGTACAACTAAAACTAATCTTTACAACTTTATTGTTGTAAAGCAACTATATCCCAATTTAAAAAAAAATGTACTAAAAGATACAGGTGCTGTGGAGAAGATTGTCATGTGTACGATAAACTGAGGATTAATAATCTGTCAAAACATTTTAACTCCCCAAAGAGCTTAATACCTTGCTTCTGGGAGGAATAAGGTAAAAAGCAAAGAAGGATGATAACAGAAAACAATCCTGGGAATCGTCCTTTTGTCCTTTGTACAAGGTTCTTTTCAATCTCTTATATTTAGGTCAGCACCAGAACTTCTCTATGCATTTCTCTGCATAGAGAAATACAAACCACAGGATGTACAAGGCAAAATCGGGGTTGGTTAAAACCATTCAGGAGAGACAAGACCTAGGAATGTTATGATTCCATATCTTGATTGAACACAATAGGAACCTGATGGCAACTGGTTTCATGCCCACAGATACTTCCCCGAAATAAAAACTTATGCCAACAAACTCTTAGCACAGAGTATTCTTTCCATAAAATCATAAACTCATTGCTTTTAATGATGGCAGACTGGCAATATTCCTTAAACTAAAATTTGTCTGCAAAGAAAACAACAATTTTACTCGTACAAAATGAATATTGCCCTTTTCACTTATTAAAAACAGGTAAAAAGTAGAAAACTTCTGTTCATACATAAATATCTACGAGACCAAAATCAGCCTGATTTATAAGTCAAAGTTCAGGATGGATTCTGAACAACAAATGAAATTATAGGCAATCTCTGGCTCTCAATTAATGAAAAAGAAATTATTCTAATTTGCAATAGAATGGACATCCAAATTAAGAAAAATGAGCTACTTGTGTCTCATCCCCACAGAGATGCAGTCTCCAAATGATCTTGAATGAGCACTGGCAGACTGTTTCTAGGTGCTGAATAAAATTATCCTTCAAAAATGAGTCCTGATTGACCTCTGGACCTAGATTGGCCACCGCAGCAACGCACCCCTGTCTCCTTTTCAAACATCTATTGAGATTCCACTTAAATGCTATGTTTGCAGTGCAGCCTTGCCTGCTTTCTCCCACTCCTGTCATCTCAGTTCCCAGCCCCAAAGGACAAAATTAAATTCGTGTTATCCCTGAATGCTTTCTTTGCCTTCCTATTTTATCACTTTCCACATCTGAATTTGAATTATAGACATCTGCATACTACCTGCCGCTTTCTTGTTTCAAGTATAAGAACTATGAGAGCAAGGACTTTGTTTCATTTCTCTTTTTATATCATTTGGGACAAATCATAGGGATGTTCCAGTGGGAGGTGTTTAAAATTTTTATTGAATTGTGTATGTGTGTGTGTGTTAGTTGCTCAGCCATGTCCTACTCTTTGTGACCCCATAAACTGTAGCTCACCAGGCTCCTCTGTCCATGGAATTCTCCAAGCAAGAATACTAGAGTGGTAGCCATTCCCTTCATCTAGAGATCTTCTTGACCAAGAGATCCAACCCAGGTCTCTTGCATTGCAGGCAGATTCTTTACCACCCGAGCCACCAAAGAAGCCCTTTATTGAATTAGACAGTTCTAATTCAAAAAGAGTTTAGAATCTAGTGAAATATTGGATACAACATTGATTAATTTTTTTCCCAGCAATAAAGGGAGGAGAACTTTATCAAATCATCAAAATACATACTTAAGTTCAAATATAAAAAAAAAATAGATATAAAATTTAAAAATGAGGAGACAACATTTTCATTTGTTACATATGGTGTGGCTATATACATGTTAGAAAGAAAAACATCAAGTGAAAAAGACTGAAAATAGTTCTGTGAAGTTCCTGGATATGCAACAATATACCCCAAATCAGTTTTTCTTCATTAAATACAAGGCACTTAGAAATATGAATGAAAGCTCTACTTAGAACAGCATCAAAGTGATGGAATATCCAAGAAAACAACTTAAATGTGTACGTTCTATGGGCCCCCCGCCTCTGGGATCTAATGCCTGAAGATTTGAGGTGGAATTGATGTGATAATAATGGAATAAACTACACAATGAGTGGAATGCACCTGAACCATCCCGAAACCACCACCCCGCACTTGCGGAAAAACTGTCTCTACAAAACCAGTCCCTGGTGCCAGAAAGATCAGAGACCACTGAATGAAGCCTTGAGAACATTAAGAAGGCATGTAACAGACAACCGGAATAAAAATACAGACATGCTCTACTTGAATGGAAACACTCAGTATGCTAAATATACAAATTGCTACTGTATTAATCTAAACACTTTAGTAATACCAATAAGTAATCTTTACTGATGGCTTAAGTGATAAAGAATCTGCCTGGAATACAGGAGACTCAGGTTCAATCTCTGGGTCAGGAAGATCCACTGGAGAAGGAAACGGCAACCCACTCCAGTATTCTTGCCTAAAAAGTTCCATAAACAGAGGAGTCTGGTGGACTACAGTCCATGGGGTCGCAAAAGAGTTGGACATGACTGAGTGCAGATGCAGACTAGACCAGAATAAATAATCAACGGGAATTTTAGGAAAATAATATAAATTGATCTTGAAATTCATATGAAAATAAAAATAAGTGAAAAAAAAACTTAATGAAGTAGGACTATCTCCATTAAATAATAATATGTATTAGAAAGCTACAAAAATTAAAACACTTCAGTATTAGTCTAAACTATATAGAAAGTTCAAAGATACCAGAATATAGAGAGGCTTTCAGAATATAATCAGGATAGCATTTAAAACCAGTGAGAAAAAGAGAGATTATACAATAATTAATGTTGGACAACAAGGTAGCCATGTAGAGTTCAATAATATTGATACTGTAGTAGACATTACGAGGTCAGTAATACAGTAAGTTCCCTGTAGATTATACAAATGAGTTCTGTTTCAGTTCGCTTGTAAGTCCAACAAAGTCAGCTTAGGTACCCAACTAACACAATTGTCTACATAGTCCTGTACTGTAACAGGTTTATAATAATTTTCACACAAATAATACATAAAAAACAAACACAAGAATAAAGAAAACATTTTTAACTTTACAGTACAGTGCCTTGCAAAGTATAACAGCTGGCACACAGGGGCTGGCACTGAGTGAACAGGCAGGAAGAGTTTCCGACCAGAGGAGGGGGAGGAGGCGGGAGATGGTGGAGCTGAGAGGTCAGCAGCAATAGGATGTGAAGTAAGCTGGGGTTTCACTCACATCTGACACTGATGACATAGGTTCTGCTGGATTCAATCGCATCTACCCCTTTGAAACAATGATCCAGTGACATCGAGGTTGCTGCTGCTAAGTCGCTTCAGTCGTGTCCGACTCTGTGCGACCCCATAGACGGCAGCCCACCAGGCTCCCCCATCCCTGGGATTCTCCAGGCAAGAACACTGGAGTGGGTTGCCATTTCCTTCTCCAATGCATGAAAGGGAAAAGTGAAAGTGAAGTTGCTCAGTCGTGTCCGACCTTTAGCAACTCCATGGACTGCAGCCCACCAGGCTCCTCCGTCCATGGGATGTTCCAGGCAAGAGTACTGGAGTGGGGTGCCATTGCCTTCTCCGGATGTCGAGGTAGCAGCTCTTTTTTCTTCTTGTCATAGATGACACAGTAGCAGTGGACTGCATTCTGAATGGCTGCTGCAACCTTTGTGTGTTGTTCTAAGTTTGGGTCCTGTGCCACAAAATCTAACAATGCCTCCTCAAATAAAGAAAATCCCCTTGCCATTTCCTGTACCATGAATCTCTTCAGTGCTTCAGTTACTTCTCCCTCTTGTCTCTCTTCTTCCTTTCTCTGGGCTCCAATTCCATCAGGTCTTCATTCGTCAGCTCCTCACACTGCACAAGTTCAGTGAAGTTGTCCTCTTGGAGGTCTAGCTCCAGCTTCTCACTGGGAGTCACTAAGCTGCTGAAGACTTCTTTGGACTCCTCATCAATCTTTGCAAATCCCTGAAACTCATGAACAAGCTGCAGGCAAAGGTTCTTACAAAATCCAGTCATGGTGATGGCCATAACTTCACACCAAGCAAAGCCAATGTTTTTTATAGCCTTGTAGATGTTACAGTCCTTCCAAAATTGTTGCAAGGCTATTCCTGATCTGTCGCTCACCTTTACTGACTGATGAAAAGTATGACATAAATAATGTTTCTCAAAAGTCACTATAATTCCCTGGTCCATAGTTTGGCTGAGCAATGTAGCATTGGGTGTTAGATGTACTACTTTGACATTGGAATGAAAGTCAGCCATGTGTAGGGAGTGTGGCCCATTTGTCAGGCAGCAAAAGAATGTTGAATAGGATGCTCTATTCCAAGCAATATTTCTCTGTCTCTGGGATAAAGTGGTGGAAAAACCAGTCTTGGAAAATGGCCTCTGTAACCGAGGCTTTGGGGTTACTTTTCCACACAATAGGAAAATAGCCCATGGCTATATTTTTAAGGGTTTTTGGGTTCTCTGAATGATAAACTAAGACAGGCTTCAGTTTTACATTGCCAGAAGCGCTGCCACCAAACAGCAGATTGAGCTTATCCTTTGCTGCTCATACCCTCCCATCAACTTTTCCTCCTTACTGATATAGAATAACTTTGGTCTGGCACCCTCTTTCAGTACAGTCTTGTCTCACCACATTAAAAATATGCTTGGGTAAATACATGCCTTCATCAAAAATTTCTTGAAGCATTTCAGGAAATTCCCAGGCAGCTACCATATCTGCACCTGCTGTCTTGCACTTACTTTTACATAATGAAGTCTGGGTCTAGCCTTGAACTGATGAAACCTGCATGGCTCGTATTAAAAGATGCACACTCTGATTCTTCACCATGTTTCTTCTTCAAGTCTTTGTAAACGCTTTTAGCTTTCTCTTGAATCAGCATTAAGCTGAACAATACTCACCGGTGACGCTGATCCTGCCTCCACACACTGAGAAGCTTCTCCATCTCCTCCATCCTTTTCCATGATTCTTCAGTATTATTACTGACATAATCAGCACGGAAAACTTCACATGCTCCATGATTTTGTCCTTGTTCTTTAGAATCATGCCAATGGTTGAAAGATTTATGTTATGAGAACAAGTACAGCCTACCATCTTTTTGCCTCACTTCAATCTCTCAATTATTTTCACTTTTTTATATTATTTTTATTGAAGGATAGTTGTTTTACAGAATTTTGCTGTTTCCTGTCAAACCTCAACGTGAATCAGCCATAGGTACACATATTGCTTAGCAGTACCAGTTACATCACTGCTGTTTTTATGCTTCCTTCTGGACATCCTGGGCTTGAAATAAAGATACTGCACTACTGTGTTGTGTACAGTGCTGCAAAGTAGACGAAAGCACAACCACTTGTACAGCATGCACGCACGTGATGTTTTGCGTGAGACGCATGAACTAACTTACGTGATTGGACATGCCAACACAAGGTCAGATCTTTGAAAATCAGCAACTTGAAGGTTTGTACGTACTGGACTTACTGTATTCGGTCTTCCCTTCTTCTCTGGGCATATTGGAAACTATACTGCCCAGTCCCCATGCAGCTGAGCTGGACCATGTGACTAGATCTGGCCAATGAAATGTGAGTAGAGGGAATATGGGTCACTTCTGGGCTGACCCACTGAAGTCTCTGTTGATTCCACAGCTGCTTCTCATCTCCTTACCCAGCAAAAGTAAAGGCTTTCTGTTGAGATGGCAGAGCTCAAAATATAAGTAGCCTATATTGCTAAGGGTAGTTTGGAAGGTTTCAGACCTCCAGCAAACAGAGGAAGTAAGAAATTTCTGATGTGCTAGTCCACTGACATTGAGCAGTTGCTTGTTTTCAGGGACTACCTTAGCCTATCCTGACTAATGAAGATCCCTTTGTCACTGTCATAAAATAAGGTCCAGATGGCTTTTAAAGGTACAATCATAAAAAATTAAAACATAAAAAGATCAGAATAAATCACAAAATTATCTTTATTATTTTATAATGGATGACTCTTACAAGTAGCACTCTAAATTAGAAGCTCACAAAGAAAATGATTAACAAATCTGATGACCAAAAAAATCTGGAAAGCAAAAATTCCACAAAATCAAATTAAAAAGTTGGAAATAACACATGACAGACAGCTCTTAACATATCAAAATATAAAGCAATTTTTAAAAAAGTAAATAATCCATTGGAAAATGGGCAAAGGTTCAGTTCAGTTCAGTCACTCAGTCATGTCCAACTATTTGCGACCCCATGGACTGCAGCATGCCAGGCTTTCCTGTTCATCATCAACTCCAGGAGCTTACTCAAACTCAATCCATAGAGTTGGGCAAAGGTTATAAGAAGAAATACAAATATACTGCATAGAAGAAAAAGTTCTTCACTCATCATGGGAGAAACACAAATTTTAATAATAAAGAGCTATCAGTGTTTCATCTATCATATTTACAAAAATCAAAAAAGGTTAGTAAAACACTATTAACAATGTAAATAAATAGGTAATTTGAATGTTATTGATGGAAGTATAAATCAATCCAATTTCAAAAGCAAATTGGTAATATGTTTTATAATTTAAAATACATGTGGATACAAGAATTTCAGTTGTAGGAAATTCAAATGTACCCATATTATATCCCAAAATATATTCAATAAATCCATATTGAAGCATTATTTGGAGCAGCAGAAACTTATAAATAATAAAATACTTATTAAGAAGTAACTCAAAAAATAAATGCTGGTGCATCTATAAAATAAAATAGAGTTTTGAATGAAGTAGATACATGGCATAATTTCTGAGACATATTGTTGGAGTTAAATAGCATTTGATAGTATGCCATCATTTATATAGAGTTTAATGTTTTTAATTGGGCTGGTAAATGCATAGATTTCCTGGGCAGTGGGGTGTGGCGGTGGGGGTAGTGGTGGGAAGGAAATAAGTATGAACTGCTGCTTCTGGGAAGGGAGCAGAAGAAATAAGGGTAGAATGTATACTTTTTAATGATAACCTTTAACATTGTTAGAATTTATTTTTTTAGTTAGATGCATGTATTGCTTTTTTTCCAAGAATAAAAACAATTTAAATACATTAAGCTAGACCAATTCTCCTGTTATTCAAATGACTAATAACATTTGAATGCTCACATCTCAAAGGTTATAAATGGTAAGAATGGTTATGTTCCTGGTGATCACTGTTAAGAAAAATTCTGACTCAAATAGACAGGTCACAGACCTGTCTACTCCTATTAATCTTTGAAAAGAAAAGTTAGTCAACCTGGAACATCATTTTAACTGTTAGAATGGGAAACTGACAGCTCTCACCTTCCGTAGATGAAAATCCAATCAGAAAATGTGACATTTTCACCTACATAATGCAGCTCCAGTACTTCCCTCGGCCACACAAGCAAAAGGGCACGTAAAAAAGACTTTATGTAAGATTTGTAGTCCATAAAGTTGACAGACTTAAAAAGCACAGGGCAGATGCAGCATTAATCTGCTCCCACGTGATTTATGGCTATTTAAAGGGCCTGCCAACATGAATAATGCACAGGAGTTATTTTTACATAAAACATGCTCAAAAATTATACAATGGACAACTCGAGGATGGCGTAGTTTTCTAAAAGTCAAACTTTTAAGGCAGAAAACCACACATGTTCTCTTGTTTTTGTTTCTTGCATCTTGTGGTTAAATTTACAAGATGTCAATATCCATTGCTGATCTGATTATGATTTTGTTTTTGATTTCTAGGGATTTAAAAAATAAAATTAAAAAAATTAAACATTTTTAAGTTAGCAAAGTCATGTCATAACTACATAAAATACATAAAACAAACAAGAATTGCCTCAGGGCAAGATAATTTTTCTATGAGAAGTTTAAAGTAAAGGAGAGATTAGTATTGAGAGCAAAATTCAGCAGACATATGGGTTGATTAAAAAAAAAGTATAACTTCCTTTTTTTTTGTTGTCATTTTGGAGTAATATTTCACTTTCCCCTTGTAGAACCCAAGTTTACTGAACAGTGAAATAGAATATAGTCCAGAAATAGGCTCAGGCACATGTCAAAAGATTAATATATGAAAAGAGTAGAACTTCAACTCACTAGGACAAAAGTTAGACAGCTAAATAAATTGTGTAAAAAATGGACTTTATAATAAATGGTGTTGGCACAAGTGCACAACAAACTGAAAAAAGATACAACGCGATTCTTAAATGGTATTGAAACACCTTGACACCAGATTAACACAAAAGATGGACTTAAAAAAAGAGTGTTGTATGGCAGTTCTATTTCCAGTTTTTTAAGGAATCTCCACACTTTTCTCCATACTGGCCGTACCAGTTTGCATTCCCACCAACAGTGTAAGAGGGTTCCAAGAATAGCATTGAAACATGTATATTACCTTATGTGAAATAGATCACCAGTGCAAGTTCGATGCATGAAACAGGGCACTCAAAGCTGGTGCACTGGGATAACCCAGAGGGACGGGGTAGGGAGGGAGGTGGAAGAGGGATTCGGGATGGGGACCCATGTGCATCTGTGGCTGATTCATGTCGAAGCATGGCAAAAACCACCACAATATTGTAAAGTAATTAGCCTCCAATTAAAATAAGTTACTTAATTTAAAATTTAAAAAATAGTGTTTTAACAAAAGGACATCAAGTTGGAAGAAGATAAAATTGGATCCATACCTCAAAAAATACAACATAAAAGATTTCTAGATGATCCAAGATCTAAACGAAAAAACACGAAACCACACTAGGAGAAAACTACAGGTGAATGTTTTTAGATACAGAAAAAGACTTTCCGTGACTCAAAATCCAAAGGCAATAAAATAAAAATTTAACAAGTTGACTACATAAAAATAACAAGTGAAGACTTACTTGCATGGCAGAAAATCATAAGCAATATCAAAAGGCAAAAGATAAAGCAGGAGAACATTTTTGCAGCTTTATGATAGATAGAGGTAACTAACTATCTTAAGGAACTGTAAGAAAAAACTAAGGAGGCTAAAAAAGCAGGTAGAAAAATGCAAAATATATGAACAGAAGTTGACAGAAAAAACAAATATGGTTCTTAAACACATGAAAGAATGCTTAATTTCAAGCAGAGTAAGAAAAATGCAAGTTAAAACTGTTTTAATAACATATCTTATCAAACTGACAAAAATATACAACTTAACAATATACCTTGTGTTAAGGCTGAGAGTAAGGGGGGGAAGATATTCTTATACATTACAGGGGGAATAAAAGCAAATGAAACAAAGCAAAAATCCTATGAAGGAGAGCTTAGCAAAATAATCAATCCTAGGAATTTATCCTGAAACTAAACCTCTGCATATGTATGGCAAGACATACATGAAGTTTTGCGTGCTTGTTGGTTTTGTTTTTGAAATTGCAGCTTCATACAGTAAACTACTGGAAACAACCTCCATGCTCATCCACAGAAGACCAGTTGAGTAAACTACAGTACCCCATGCAGTGGAGTAATATACTGTTGTATACAGGGACGAGAAAGACCCCAGGACCAACAGAGAGGGCCCTCCTTGCTTATACACCAGCGGGTGTGGGTACCCACAGGGCGCCCTTAGGGAACAGAACTGCCACTGTGAGAAAGAAGACACACGCACGTGGACCGAGAGAAAACGAACTCCATGATAACAGGTGTGATCAGATGTATCTGAACGAGTAATTCCACTGCTAGGACTACAATTTAAGGAAATAACAATAAAGACACAAAATAATAGAGGTTTGTTTCAGAGTTATTTATAACAGATATAAAATGGAAATTGTGTAATTATTACATAGTGAATTGATGGTAAATATTTCCCATTTCAGTGGATTATTATTCAGCCATAAAAGTGATAAGTATGAAAAGTATTTAGCACCATGTCTGTGCTTACCTTGTCATGTTAAATAAAAGAACTTTACTGTGTCATGTATGCAAATGCATAGATGAACAGAGTGTGATCTTTTGGAAGATAAACACATGATTGGGTTTTTCTTTTAACATATTTGGAATTATTCAGGCTTTAATGTAACTTAAGTTTTTTTTTTTTTTTTAATACATTTTTGTAATAGCTTCAGTGTTGCCAAAATTGAAGACCGAATCTCCTTCCATCACTCTCTCTAGCTTGTTCTTAAACTATTCCTTATGCAAGTTCTCATTGTTGGTGACTGAGTCTTTATTAAGGCAATAATTTAGAACTGGCTTCTAAAATAATTGGCTTTCTCTCCTCACTCAGAGCCAAGAGGATTTATTTAGAGTCAAGGCAGCATAATTCTAGTGTTTCAGTGCACTGCTAGAATTAATGGCGCATGAATTTTTTGCCTCATGCAACTAATAGCAACAAATTCTATTAAAGCAATATGTTTTGTTATGATTAAAGAAAATATTGTGATGGACTTTGATTCACCAGTCTGAATTTCTGCCCTTGAGTTAACCAGACCACACCTTATTCACTGTGGCAAAGACACCATCAACGTAAGTCAAGTAACAGCCCTGAACTTCCTGCTCCTCCCTGCCTCCAAGACTGCATGGTTTTGATACATTATTTATCATTTAACATCTTGTTGCCAGATAAGCTAGCTCAATTTACAAAGACAAGGCCTGGTTCAGCACAACATATTACTTTTCTCTTGCAACTTCATATTTTCTCAATTCATAATCTCAAATTGGGCACGGATATTGGTAAATTAAAACCAAAACATTTTAAAATCTAATTAAAAGAAGCTTGATAAATTTCTCAGTTCTTGGAGCATTTCTGAAAATTTACCTAAATAATTTGGGGTAATGTAGCAAAGCTAAGTATCAGTCAAAAAATTTACAGAGCAGAGAATCAAACTATATGATTTCTTGTAATTTATGCACCAGAATAATAATTTAATTTGCTTTTTTTTTTTCATGGAAAAAATAAGAGATCTTGTTGTACATCTCCACTATGCTCTACAGTATCCTTCAAACAAATTATGCGACTAAGAATTATCAACTAGAAACATGAAAATTTGAGCAGCTACCCATAAAATTAGATATCCAATCTAGTTTGCTATTATTGACACAATTTATTCTTTAACATGCTTTCCAAAATATCCATCAATCATTAATTCATGAAATCTCTCATGCAATCATCTTTCTTGATGTTTTAAGAACTTTTTCTCTTTCAATATTGGGCACTGATAATTTATTTGAAAGCATCACTAACTATTAAAATGTGTAAAGAAAGAAATTTTCTTTCATTGTTCAGCTATTCCACATTCTTAGGTGTATGTGTGAGACAAAACTAACATGAGATCTTAATTTTACTTAATTTTCATCTGGTATCCATATTTGTAAGCAAAAATATATAGATAATGACTTCTAAAGAATCTTTAATCTTCAAATAAAATTACATGGGTAGAACTAGATTAATATAGAAGTGTTTTCAGTACAGTTCACTCCAGTCGCTCAGTTGTGTATGACTCTTTGTGACCCCATGGACTGCAGCACGCCAGGCCTCCCTGTCCATCACCAACTCCCGGAGCTTACTCAAACTCATGTCTGTCGGTCATTGATGCCGTCCAACCACCTCATCCTCTATCATCCCCTTCTCCTCCTGCCTTCAATCTTTCCCAAAATCAGGTCCTTTCAAATGAGTTATTTCTTTGAATCAGGTGCCAAAGGACTGGAATTTCAGCTACAGCATCAGTTCTTCCAGTGAATATTCAGGACTGATTTCCTTTAGGATCTCCTTGCAGTCCAAGGGACTCTCAGGAGTCTTCTTCAACACCACAGTTCAAAAGCATCAATTCTTTGGCACGCAGCTTTCTTTATAGTCCAACTCTCACATCCATAAATGACTACTGGAAAAACCATAGCTTTGACGAGACAGACCTTTGTTGGCAAAGTAATATCTCTATTTGTAATATGTTGTCTAGGTTGGTCATAGCTTTTCTTCCAAGGAGCAAGTGTCTTTTAATTTCATAGCTGCGGGCACCATCTGCACTGATTTTGGAGCCCCCCAAAATAAAGTCTGTCACTGTTTCCACTGCTTCCCCGTCTATTTGCCATGAAGTGATGGGACCAGATTCCGTGATCTTAGTTTTCTGAATGTTGAGTTTTATGTCAATTTTTCCATTCTCCTCTTTCACTTTCATCAAGAAGCTCTTTAGTTCTTCTTTGCTTTCTGCCACATGGGTGGTGTGTCTGCATATCTGAGGTTATTGATATTTTTCTCAGTAATCTTAATTCCAGCTTGTGATTGATCCAGCCTAGCGTTTCTCATGATGTAAGAGAAACGTTTCTCTGCATATAAGTTAAATAAGCAGGGTGACAATATACTGCCTTGTTGTACTCCTTTTCCTTTTTGGAACCAGTCTGTTGTTCCATGTCCATTTCTAACTGTTGCTTCCTGACCTGCATACAGGTTTCCTAAGAGGCAGATCAGGTTATTCCCATCTCTTAAAGAATTTTCCACAGTTTGAGGTAATCCACACAGTCAAAGACATTGGCATAGTCGGTAAAGCAGAAGTAGGTTTTTTTCTGGAACTCTCTTGCTTTTTCGATGATCCAGCGGATGTGGCAATTTGATCTCTGGTTCCTCTGCCTTTTCTAAATCCAGCTTGCACATCTGGAAGTTCACAGTTCACATACTGTTGAAGCCTAGCTTGGGGAATTTTGAGCATTACTTTGCTAGTGTGTGAGATGAGTGCAATTGTGTGGTAGTTTGAACATTCTTGGACATTGCCTTTCTTTGGGATTGGAATGAAATATGACCTTTTCCAGTCCTGAGGCCATGGCTGAGTTTTCCAAATTTGTTGGCATATTGAGTGCAGCACTTTCACAGCATCATCTTTTAGGATTTGAAATAGTTCAGCTGGAATTCCATCACCTCCTCTAGCTTTGTTCATAGTGATGCTCTCTAAGGCCCACTTGACTTCGCATTCCAGGATGTCTGGCTCTAGGTGAGTATTCATACTATCGTGATTATCTGGGTAGTGAAGATCTTTTTCGTACAGTTCTTCTGTGTATTCTTGCCACCTCTTCTTAATATCTTCTGCTTCTGTTACGTCCATACCGTTTCTGTCCTTTATTATATGCATTTTGCATGAAATGTTCCCTTGGTATCTCTAATTTTTTTGAAGAGATCTCTAGTCTTTCCCATTCTATTGTTTTCCTCTATTTCTTTTTTTTAAATTTAAATTTATTTATTTTAATTGGAGGCTAATTGCTTTATAATATTGTATTGGTTTTGCCATACATCAATATGAATCCACCACAGGTGTACACGTGTTCCTCATTCTGAACCCCCCTCCCACATCCCTCCCTGTACCATCCCTCTGGGTCATCCCAGAGCACCAGCCCCAAGCATCCTGTATCCTGCATTGAAACTGGACTGGCGATTTGTTTCTTATATGAGAAGGCTTTCTTATCTCTCCTTGCTATTCTTTGGAACTCTGTATTCAAATTGGAATATCTTTCCTTTTCTCCTTTGCTTTTCACTTCTCTTCTTTCCACAGCTATTTGTATTGAACTCCTTATTGCCAAATTCAGACTTAAATTGAAGAAAATAGGGACAACCACTAGACCATTTATGTAGGACCTAAATCAAATCCCTTATGATTATACAGTGGAAGTGTTTTCAGAGTCTTCAATAAAAATAAACTTTTTTCAATTCCTATTTTAGACAGCAGGGATTTGCCTGTAGCAAAGATAATCATTTTAATTGAACAATAATCATAATAATTGAAGAAATTAGGGAAAACCAGTAGACCATTCAGGTTTGATCTAAATCAAATCCCTTATGTTGATACAGTGGAAGTGACAAATAGATTTAAGGCATTTGATCTGATAGACAGAGTGCCTTAAGAACTATGGACAGAGGTTCATGACACTGTACAGAAGAGGCAGTGATCAAGACCATCCTCAAGAAGAAGAAATGCAAAATGGTTGTCTGAGGAGGCCTTACAAATAGCTGAGAACAGAAGAGAAGCAAACGTTAAAGGAGAAAAGGAAAGATATACCCACTTGAATGAAGAGTTCCAAAGAATAGCAAGGAGAGATAAGACAGTCTTCCCCCCTGATTAATGCAAAGAAATAGAGGGAAACGATGGGATGGGAAAGACTAGCGATCTCTCAAAGAAAACTACAGATACCAAGGGAATATTTCATGCAAAGATGAGTGCAATAGAGGACAGAAACGGTATGGACCTAACAGAAGCAGAAGGTATTAAGAAGAGGTGGCAAGAATACACAGAAGAACTATACAAAAAAGATCTTCATGACCCAGATAACCACGATGGTGTGATCACTCACCTTGAGCAAAACATCCTGAAATATGAAGTCAAGTGGGTCTTAGGAAGCATCACTATGAACAAAGCTAGTGGAGGTAATGGATTTCAGTTAAGCTATTTCAAATCCTAAAAGATGATGCTGTGAAAGTGCTGCACTCAATATGCCAACAAATTTGGAAAACTCAGCCATGGCCTCAGGACTGGAAAAGGTCATATTTCATTCCAATCCCAAAGAAAGACAATGCCCAAGAATGTTCAAACTACCACACAATTGCACTCATCTCCGCTAAGTCACTTCAGTCGTGTCCGACTCTGTGCAACCCCATAGACGGCAGCCCACCAGGCTCCCCCATCCCTGGGATTCTCCAGGCAAGAACACTGGAGTGGGTTGCCATTTCCTTCTCCAATGCAGGAAAGTGAAAAGTCAAAGTGAAGTCGCTCAGTCGTGTCTGACCCTTAGCATGGACTGCAGCCCACTAGGCTCCTCCATCCATGGGATTTTCCAGGCAAGAGTACCGGAGTTGGGTGCCCTAGCAAAGTAATGCTCAAAATTCTCCAAGCCAGGATTCAGCAGTAAGTCATCCGTGAACTTTCACATGTTCAAGCTGGATTTAGAAAAGGCAGAGGAACCAGAGATCAAATTGCCAACATCTGCTGGATCATCAAATAAAATAAAATTAGAAAAAAAAAAAAAAACTAACCTGAAAAAAAAAAAAAAAAAAGCAAGAGAGGTCCAGAAAATCATCTACTTCTACTTTATTGACTATGCCAAAGCCTTTGTATGTGTGGATCACAACAAACTGGAAAATTCTTCAACAGATGGGAATAGGAGACCACTCGACCTGCCTCCTGAGAAATCTGTATGCAGGTCAGGAAGCAACAGTTAAAACTGGACATGGAACCACAGACTGGTTCCAAATCGGGACAGGAGTACATCAATACTGTATATTGTCACCTGCTTATTTAACTTATATGCAGAGTACATCATGTGAAATGCTGAGCTGGATCAATCACAAGCTGAAATCAAGATTTCTGGGAGAAATATCAATAACCTCATATTCGTAGATGACACTACCTTTATGGCAGAAAGGAAAGAAGAACTAAATAGCCTCTTGATGAAAGTGAAAGAGGAGATTGAAAAAGTTAGCTTAAAGCTAAACCTTCAGAAAACTAAGATCATGGCATCTGGGCCCATCACTTCATGGCAAATAGATGGGGAGACAATGGAAACAGTGAGAGACTTTATTTTGGGGGGCTCCAAAATCAGTGCAGATGGTGCCTGCAGCCATGAAATTAAAGGGCGCTTGCTCCTTGGAAGAAAAGCTATGCTTTTCTTTTCTGTGCCTCTATTCAGCATATTAAAAAGTAGACATATTACTTTGCCAACAAAGCTCTGTCTCGTCAAAGCTATAGTTTTTCCAGTAGTCATGCATGGATGTGATAGTTGGACTATAAAGAAAGCCGAGTGCTGAAGAATTTTTTATGCTTTTAATCTGTGGTGTTGGAGAAGACTCTTGAGAGTCCCTCGGACTGCAGGAAGATCCAACCAGTCCATCCTAAAGGAAATCAGTCCTGAATATTCACTGGAAGGACTGATGCTGAAGCTGAAACTCCAATCCTTAGGCCACCTGATGCAAAGAAATGACTCATTTGAAAAGACCCTGATTTTGGGAAAGATTGAAGGCAGGAGGAGAAGGGGATGTCAGAGGATGAGATGGTTAGATGGTGTCACTGACCTGATGGACATGAATTTGAATATTTCTGGGATTTGGTGATGGACAAGGAAGCCTGGTGTGCTGCAGTTCATGCAGTCACAAAGAGTCAAACACGACCAAGTGACTGAACTGAACTGCACTGAAAACTAATTGTCAATAATTAATTAATTTCTCAAATCAGTGTATCTGTCCTAACCCAGGAAACTTTATTAAATTCACATTAAGGTATTCTAATAATGAAAGCAAATGTAGTTCATGCACAGATAGAAAATGACAATTTCTACTAAAAACGGTGAATTTCAATTTTTAGTTAATATTTGTAAAAAGAAAATTTATGCTTGTTTTTTTTCTTTTTATTAAACTGTTTTTTGTTTTGGAGTATAGGCAATTAATAATGTTGTTATAGTTTCAGGTGGACAGCAAAGGGATGCATGCGTATATATGCATCCATTCTCTCCCACACTCCCTTCCGTCCCGGCTTCCACATAGCTGGAGCAGTACCCTGTGCAATACAGTAAGGCCTTGTTGGTTATCCATCTTAAACATAGCAATGTGCACCTGTCCATCCCAAACTCCCTGATGATCGCTTTCTGCCATCCTTCCCCACAACAGTCTGTCTTTTAAGTATCTGAGTCTGTTTTGGAAATAAAGTTTTTTGCACGATATCTTTTTAGATTCCACATATAAGGGATGCCATACAATGCTTCTGCTTCTCTGTCTGTCTTACTTCACTTGGGACGACAGTCTCCAGTTCACAGGTTGGACGTGACTGAGCAACTGAGCACATGTGCACAGGAGCAGAGGCTCAACCCCTGAACCACAAGCGAAGGCCCTGTGCTTGGCAGTGTTGGATCAGACATTACAAATTCCGAAAACTTCTTGGAAGGATATGTTTAATTTAAAAATTAAATATTTAAAATATGAATAATGAGCAAAAATTATTTTGAAAAAATGTTTTTCAAGATATGATTAAAACGAAATCTGCTACAGAGGGGAAAGCCTGTGTAATGTGGATAGCAAATGCATGTATCTAAAGGAACATATTGAAACTATAGGTGATCAAGAAAGGAGTCTAATTTGTCAAATAATAGCCCTGACCTCAATTCTATTAAATGTATATGCCAAAGACCTTTAGCTTTTGGAGTAAGGATAGCTGCAGTTATAGAGTCCCAACTGTGAAACATACATCATGTTCTTTAATTCTCACAACAACCCTGAAAAACAGTATTATGAGCTTCATTTTACGAATAAGGAAATCAAGACACAGAGAAATTGATTTCTGACTGTAGCCCCAAAGATAACATTGACTGGGCCTCTGAATCACTGCTGTCCCTTTAACAGGAGGTTAACAGAATTAAAGTCTCACTTCAAAGCATTAAAGTCAATTTATGTGACTAGATAGTCATCTCACACATAGACAGACAGACAGACAGACTCTCTCTCTCTCTCTCTCTCTCACACACACACACACACACACCCCTATAAGGGAACCAGAAGAAGAGATGATTGGAAAAATTATTGGTCCCCAAGTAATACTTAACTTACTTTTACTTTAACCTCAATTCAAGCTTTATCTTGATTTCACATCCTTCCCAAAATCTAAGCGGTGTCAATTTTAAACAAGTGATAAGATATAAAGCTGTAGGAAACTGATCTCCAGAATTATCAGCAGACCTGGAATACCCTCCTAGCAGTATACAAGCATTTGTCTAAATGCCAAACCACATCCCAAATACCATGGAAATAAGTCAATTCTTTTGTCAATTTGAATACTGGTAACGCTGATGACTTTTTTCTTTAATTTTATCTTATTTTTGGCTGCTCTGGGTTTTTGCTGCTGTGCTCAGGCTCTCTCTAGTTGCACGAGCTGGGGCTACTCTAGCTGTGGAGCACAGGCTTCTCATTGAGTGGGTTCTTTCTTGCGGAGCAGGGGCTCTAAGCACGCGGGCTCCAGGAGTTGTACATGGGCCCAGTGTTTGGAACTCCTGGGCTCTGGAACACAGGCCTGGTAATTGTGGCACACAGGCTCAGTGGGGCACGTGGGATCTTCCCAGATCAGGGCTTGGACTCTGTCTCCTGCAATGGCAGCTGGATTCTTTACCACTGAGACAAGGGAAGCCCCGCTGATGACCTTTTATCATAAGCCAAGGTCTACATTTTTTTATAAAATGAGGAGGATAATGCTAATAAAGTTTAAAATCAAAAATAACACATGATATAGTACAAGATAAAATTAAACTGCATATCATCAAGGGATATTTACCTATAGAAAGACTTATCTGGTTTAGATCACTCAAAACCTTGATCTTTAAACATCTCTAATTAGGTATCTGCATTACTGAATAGGAATAAGCACCACTCTTAAACTAGTGTTTCAGCCTCAATATGGAGTGTGATTAACTTCATAAAAACCAACTATTAACATATTCACCAAAGGTAATTCAGCAAGAACACTACTCCTGTGAGATATGCTTGACAAAGAAGCCTGTTGTCAAAACAAGACAAAACAAAAAAGGATAATGGCCACAATCCATGTCCAATACATCAAAGGCTCTGAGAAGTCCTGTAATAGAGAAACCCAACATTTATGAAGCTTAGCTGACATTTTTTACTCATAACAACTGCTAGTATTCCAGAACTCATGTGGAGAAATACGGTCCTGTTTTTTGTTTGTTTTTTTTTTAATTTTCTGTCTAAGAAAAAATAAAATACATCATCTTCACAAAGTTACATCTATCCATTCATGGCCAACAGTGATCAACAAGCTCTTCCAGCTCCACTGGTCTTCCTAAAATCTGTAAAGCTTGGATGCAACTTACGGTATCAGGAAACAACTGGATGCTGAAACATGAAATGGCACTGAGAAGATGTGCTGGTGTGAGAATCAAAGGTGAATTTCCTAACCTCTTAGGACCAATGGTGCTGTTTCACAGGTAAACAACAAATATTTTGCTTAATTAGTTAGGCTGTTCTACCTTCTATAAACCTCTATGGATGTTAATTTCAGTAGCCTCTGGAAAGCTCATTTCTGCCTTTAACAAGGATCTGTTAAGTAGCAAATAGTTCACTATGTTATTTTAAATGTCACTTTTTACACAAAATCAAGGCTATTTCTTAGGGTACCTGAAATTTTGTATTTTAGATAGCAAGAATGTTAATTATGTTCATATTCAGGAACAAGAGAAAACTACAGCGAAAGCATTCTTTCATCCCTGAAAATACCTTTGTGTCAGCTATCTCATTCTCCGGAAGGGGAGGACACATGCATACCTACGGCCGCTTCATGTTGATATATGGTGAAATCCATCACAGCATTGTAAAATAATTATACTCCCATTAAAATAATAAATTAAAAAAATCTGCAATCTGGGATTTCGTACTATTGTGGTAGACAAAAGGAATTAAGGAATTTTCAGTCATTTTCCAATGAAGGGTAACAAAATTAATTACTATATATTCTTTTTTATTTGTATTTATTTTCATTGAAATATAGTAGATTTACAATATTGTGTTAATTTCTGCTGTGCAGGAAAGTGATCAGTTGTACATTTATATACATTCTTTTTTTAAACTTCAGGATGACTTTCCTAAACATTTTTATTTTATACTGCAGTATAGTTGGTTAACAATGTTGTGTTAGTTTCAGTTGTATAGCCAAGTAATTCAGTTATACATATACATGTATATATTCTTTTTCAAATTATTTACCTACTAGGTTTCTATATAATATTGAGCAAAGTTCCCTATCCTATACACAGGGAGTTCCTTGTTGGCCATCAATTTTAAATATAGCAATTTTCCATTATGGTTTATCATGGGATAGTCAATATAATTTTCTGTGCTATACAATAAGACCTTGTTTATCTATCTTGTATACATTTTCAAATTCCTTCCATTATACCAAGCTGCTCGTGACTGTGGCTGGCAAAGTCATTTCAGGTATATGCATCATTTAATTCTCACAATGACTCCGTGGTAGTCATAAACATTACTTTCACTCCCCCAACTTTTTCTTCTCTTACATCACGGGTCAAACTACATTCCACTTTTTCACCCTGTTTGTGCACATGTTAAATTACAGGAAAAGTACATTAGAAGCTAATCTCCAACAAGAAGGTAGTTCAAGTAATACATGTGCTTAATTACCCATCAGATTCACTGAGACTTAAGAAGAATAAACCAACATTGAACCCAAGGCAGGCAGGCAGTTAAGTCACAAGGAGTGAACTCCTAGAGTGTATCCAACATTAGGATGTGTGTCTTGTTACCAGTGATAATTCAACTCACCAGACAACCTTAAATCTAACTGGTATTATTCTCACAGAGAAGCTAAGAAACCTTCTCGGGATCTCTCAGTTAAGATGACGCACTGGGATTTGAATCTGAGTCTCTTTAAATAACTTTGGTCTTCCCTTTCCAAACAGTGCTTCTAATTTTACTTCAGTGGTTTCAAAGTGCAGAAAAAGATACCAACATGTTCTTAACTGTTCTTAACTGAAAGTAAATTGCTCTAATATCGTGACAGCAGCCATGAAATTAAAAGACGCTTACTCCTTGGAAGGAAACTTATGACCAACCTAGACAGCATATCAAAAAATAGAGACATTACTTTGCCCACAAAGGTCCGTATACTCAAGGTTTTTCCAGTAGTCATGTATGGATGTGAAAGTTGGACCATAAAGAAAGCTGAGCGCCAAAGAATTGATGCTATTGAACTGTGGTGTTGGAGACTCTTGAGAGTTCCTTGGACTGCAAGGATATCCAACCAGTCAATCCTAAAGGAAATCAGCCCTGAATATTCATTGGAAGGACTGGTTTTGAAGCTGAAACTCTAATACTTGGGCCACCTAATGCAAAGAACTGACTCATTTGAAAAGACCCTGATGCTGGGAAAGATTGAAGGTGGGAGAAGAATGGGGATGGCAGAGAATGAGATGTTTGGATGGCATTATCAACTCAATGGACATGAGTCTGAGTAAGCTCCGGGAGTTGGTGATGGACAGGGAGGCCTGGCATTCTGCACTCCATGGGGTTGCAAAGAGTAGGACATGACTGAGCGACTGAGCTGAACTGAACATTATTTTGATTGTTGAGAAAATCTATTTAACTCTTTACAAATCTAGGCAGTTTTCTAAATAAGAATTTTAAGTCTTAGCACGAGTTGCTGTGATGGTCCACTACAGACAGGTGTTTGGCTGCAAGGATAAGTATGCTTCAAGTTCATTTTTCTACAGTTAATATATAAAACTAGATGTCTACAGATAGGTTTAAGTAGAGCTGCTGCTGCTAAGTCGCTTCAGTCGTGTCCGACTCTGTGCGACCCCATAGATGGCAGCCCACCAGGCTCCCCCGTCCCTGGGATTCTCCAGGCAAGAACACTGGAGTGGGTTGCCATTTCCTTCTCCAATGCATGAAAGTGAAAAGTGAAAGTGAAGTTGCTCAGTCGTGTCCGACTCTTAGCGACTCCATGGACTGCAGCCCACCAGGCTCCTCCATCCATGGGATTTTCCAGGCAAGAGTACTGGAGTGGGGTGCCATTGCTTTCTCCAAAGGTATAAATCTCTCATGTGGAGTAAGTCATAGCAGTACCTGAATTCTACTGTAAATAGGTAACTAACTTGCTTTTGCCTGCTACAATACATGGCATGAGCATCAGTTATACATTTTACTTACTAAAAGTCATTTAGGGTGAAGGCTAAAATGTATTTAACATACACGTGGACATGGGAGTTGTGTCAAGTGCTTCAGATGCATTTAACCACTGAGTCTTTACATCAACCAAATAAGATAAACATAGAGATTATTTTCATAATTCATATGGGGCAATTAAATCTCAGAGATGTGGAATCACTTCCTGAGTTATATATAGCTAGTAACTGGATTTGGCTTGGCCATTTGACCCAAAGCTTGTACAAGTAATGACTATACTATAGTAGGCACTTAGATGTGCAAAGACACATGTTGGGGGCCTGGGGTACAGAAGAATGGGCACAAATGTAATGATGATACAAAAATAATATAAGCTGCAATACGGATCCTCTGCAAAAGCAATAAATAATGTGTATTTCTGAAATAATTCCAACTATACATTTCTATCCACTTTAACAATCAAATTGATTATAAAGAATCTAATTATTTATATTAGATCTATTGTGAAATAATCCTTTGCATGTAGTGAGAAAATATTGTTATGGGCTGAACTGTGTCTCCCACCCTTCCCCTGTATTCCTAACCACCCGCACCACAGATATCTGTTAACCAGAATGCAGAGAGTAAGGAGTGTGCCTGCAGTGCAGGAGACCTGGGTTCGATCCCTGGGTTGGGAAGATCCCCTGGAGAAGGAAATGGCAACCTACTCCAGTATCCTTGCCTGGAAAATTCCATGGATTTAGGAGCCTATACAGTCCATGGGATCGCAAAGAGTCGGACACAACTGAGTGACTTCACTTCATTAAAGTCCTGAATCCTTCAAGGAAATCATGATAAAATGAGGCCATTAGGGTGGGCCCTAGTCCAGTACACTGACTCCTTACAAGAAACGGATCAGGACACAGTTAAGTACAGGGAGAGGTCCGTGTGAAGACAGAGGGAACAGCCAGCCATCTACAGGTCGACAAGAGAGGCTTCAGAAGAAACCATGCCTGCCAACACCTGATCTCAGGCTTCAAACCTCCAGAATACTGAGAATGCAAGTTTCCATTGTTTAATTCACCCCATCTTTGGAACTTTGTTAGGCAGCTGGAAAACACTCCTACGAGAAGCACACTTCTTGTTATATTAAGTACAGCTGGGAAAGTTGAGGGAAGACTAGACTCAAAACTAGACTTTTGATGAGGGAATATTATAGGAAAGTTCTCAGTACCTTACTGTGTAAAGTCCTTATTTTAAAAAGAGAAACATCTATTTAAGCCGATTTTTTTTTCTTTTCTTTTCTTTTTTTAATGAAAGCAGTGCAGACTTTAACCAAGGAAATTTAAACATGGGAATCTCTGCTGCTGCTGCTGCTGCTGCTGCTAAGTCACTTCAGTTGTGTCCGACTCTGTGCGACCCAATGGACATCAGCCCACCAGGCTCCCCCGTCCCTGGGATTCTCCAGGCAAGAACACTGGAGTGGGTTGCCATTTCCTTCTCCAATGCATGGAAGTGAAAAGTGAAAGTGAAGTCGCTCAGTCGTGTCTGACTCTTCGCGACCCCATGGACTTCAGCCTACCAGGCTCCTCTGTCCATGGGATTTTCCAGGCAGGAGTACTGGAGTGGGGTGCCATTGTGGGGAGCTTTAAAGAAAGTATCAGTGCTTGAGCCCCACAAAAGACATTCTGATTTAATTTATCTGGGTGAGGCTTGGACATTGAGATTTTTAAAACTTCCCCAGTGTTTCTCATATCTCTATATTAGAAACAAAGTTTGCAAACCCTAGTTTAGAGAGAAATTCACTGTGTAGAATTAAAGTATTATCAGCTATATCCACAAGGTGGCGTATTATGGCATTTGAAAGAATTAAAATTGAGAAATGTTTCCAAAACCCAACTCTGTACCACTGCATGCAAAGCAGACTGCATTTAGGTTGAAGTTACACAAGACAGGAGCAATGATGGAATGAGTCAGAATCTTCTAAAAAGACCTGAAGTTTAGTTAATGCGTGGTACTAATCCTGTCACCCTGCTTTCCACAGGAGGTCCGACGCGGCCAGAAGGAGAAGGCTCCTAGCTGTCAAGGCCTTCACCCACTATTAACCTCTGCCAGAACTGTGACCTCTCCCTGGCCGCTCAAGAACTCTTCAGGGGCCTTTGAACTCTTTGGCAGTAGATACTAAGACAGAGGCTTGCTATTCTTTTTTAAAAACAGAATCTTTCCTCAGCCATACACATATTTAGTTCACCATGTTTTACAGATGGACACACACTTACGTACACTGAGTAATGGAGGCATCACTCAAATATTCAGATTTAATTGTTGATAAGAGACACACCAACCCCTTCGCAAATTTAGTAATTTATACCAACATCCCAGAAGAGACTTATCCTATCTGTGACTGGTTATGAAGAAGTTAAAAACTTGTAACCATTAGAGAAGATATTCTATAATTTAATGGTAGCTTTAAAAGCCTTCCCTTATTCATTATAGAATGTCCATGAGGTTGAGGGGCAGGTGGAAGAGACTGAAGAGTTTTAAACACAAAGATCTACTAAAGGAACCATTCCTTACCTTCCTTAGCATCCTGATATTTCTGCTACTAAATCTCCAACTAGTTACATAAAGGTTTTTGTTTCCAAGGAAACCACTGACATCTATGGAATTTAATGAACATGAAAAAGGAGCTATGCCATATAATTTACATCTGGAGATAAATGTGATTAGCTGTCAAAACGATTAAGCACACATTGATAATTCTGTGAATTTTTAACCCTTTTTTTCTCCATTTGGTAAAGATGTAAATAAACATTTATGTAAATAAAATGACAGAAGAAAATCCTGTACCCCTCTTACCCCAAATCAGCTGTGGCACCATGTCGGGTAAATTACGAAACAGTTGGAACCAAGATTATGGGCCAAAGGTAAATCTCCTCAGCAAGTGAGTGGAAAGAGAGAGACCTTTATCTTGTTGTATAAAGGGTTTTCTTATTCTTTAGTAAACCTCAAATATCTACATCAAATTATGACTGTGGTTTCACATAATGGTGGAATCTTCAAAAATCAGGGAAATAGCTTGTAATCAGCAAAGGGAGACAATAAAGAAAGCACAATTCCAGGCCTCAAGGATGATTCATTAAAACCACTGTTGTATAACATCCAAATAACAGCTCATTATGAGATTTTATATATTGGCATCCAGATTCTATGATGAGCTATTTAAGATTTGACAACCCTTAAATAAGTAGCCTATTTTGAATATTAGCAAGGAATGCTGATCATATAGGGAAAATATTAAAAGTGTATAAAATTTTATCTTCAATAAAGTTACAAGTATGCAAAACTAAAAAGAGTAGCAGGAAACTACCATTTTATTCAAACGATGACTCCTTCCTCCTTTTAAACGCTCTTAGGCTTCCAAGGTATACCTTCTTCTCATTCTCCTTCCTTCTCAGTCTCTATTTTTATTATTGTAGCAAAATACACATACCATAAAATTTATTATTTTAGTGATTGTCAAGTGTTGCAGTTTAGTGACATTGAACAAATTTACATTGGTATACACTATCACCACCATTCATCGGCAGAATCTTTCATCTTCTCAAACTGAAACTCTGCCCTCATTAAACAGGAACTCCCCGTGCTCCCTCAATCCAGCCCCTAGAAACCGCCAATGCTACTTCTGGACTCTCTGAACCCGACTATTCTAGGTACCTCTTCTAAGAGGGATCGCATGATGTTTGTCATTTTGTGTCTGGCTTATTGCACTTAGCATACCTTTTCCTAGGCTTATCCTTACTGTAGCAGTTAAAATTGCATTCCTTTTTAAGGCTGAATACTATTCCCTTGTGTGTATCTAGGGCATTTTGTATATCCATTCATCTTCTGATGGACATTTGGGTTTTTCCACCTTTTGTAAGTAACGTCACCATGGACACTGGTATATAAGTACCTTTACGGTTCCTGCTTTCCACTCCTTGGGGAATAAACCAGTTTCAGTCTCTCTCACTGTTCCTCCTCATCCCCTTGAAGCCTAAATGCTGGAGATAGCATGGTTTAGATATCAGAAGTTTCTTTTATACCTATAATCCTTAAAGGCCTCCCTTGACTTTGAGTTTTGAAGAATCAAAGTTATTAACTCCATGGCCAACATTACCCCACCTCCAGATTTGTAGATTCAAATACGATACCAGGTAGAAGCCTGATAAGCATCTCAAGCTTTAAATATCCAAAAACCAAACTAAATTTTTCTGTTTAAATGAGCTTCTTCCTTCCCATCTGCATGAAAACCCAATTCCCACACTTTCCAAAGTCAAAACGCTAAAAGTTGTTCTTGAATCCCTTCTTTACCCCATCCCTCACACCCAAGGCACTGGCAAAACCTTTTGTCTTTAAAACACATTAGACTCTGGCTTTCTCTACACCTTTTGGTCAAAAATCATCATCAACACTGCCTGGGCACTGGCAACAGCCATTTGGTTGGTATCCTTCTTCCTTTGTCCTCTGTGGTCTGTTCTCAAGGCTGTGGCCAATGATGCTTTTTAAAAGCTAGGTCAGATCTTTGTCACTCCTCTGCTCAGAACATTCAGATCCTTGCTCATGTCTCTCAGAGGAAAAGCCAAAATCATTAACACGGCCTATGAAGCCCAAAATATGTGGCCCCCAGCCACCTACAGCCACCTATCTGACTTCTGCTTTTCTTTGCTGTACTTCGCTGTAGCCACACTGCGCACAGAGTTGGTTCCTCAAACATGCCAAGCTTGTTCCTATTTCAGGGTCTTTGCTCTTATTGCACCCTCTGCCTGGAATCCTTCCCCTTCCCTTAATTCATGTCTCTGCTCACCTGATCTCAGCAAGACAGCCTACTCTGCTAGGGCTCAGAAAACCAGCAATCCTCTCTGCCACTCAAGATCTGTGGCCCCTTATCCTTGCTTGATTCACTTCAGTGGGACTTATCTGCCATCTGTTTCCCGACCCCGAGGGGTGCTGGAGGGAACCTGCTCACAGGGCTCTAGGCTGTGTGCATATTGCTTTCGAGCTCTAGGTGATGGCAGGATCTGGTTTGAAACTCCCCAGGTTTGGAATATTCACCCAAAAGAAATGAAGAAACACAGCAGATCAGGGATTTCCTCCCCACTTCCTCCCTTCTTTCCTTCCTACTCCTCCCTCCCTTCCTCCTTCTCTCTCTATCTCCCTCCCTGTCTTTCTTTCTTTTGCTTTTTTCCTGGAAAGCCAGTTTACCACCACCACCTGTTTCCTGCTCCTAAAAAGTATGTTATATGAGAACAGAGTTGTTTTTTTCCTAGTGCCCAGAACAGTGCCTGGCAGAAGCAGAAAGTCAATGGTCATGTGTCAAAGCAACAGTGAAATTGAAAAGGCATCATTCTGCTATAAGGATTAGAAAAACAAAACCCGATCAGCTTTTTGTATTTAGTTGTACCCTAACCTGCCTTATGTGATTGTGGTGATATATACACAGGTTTCCCGCATTATCCAAAAGTAGACCATTCCTGTGAAAGTTTCCATAAGCTGAAATGGCATAAAGTGGAGAAGCAGTTGCCTTCAGACACATCTTGCTAAGCCAGGCACAAAATAAGTCGAGATAAAGCACCGGTGCTCACAGAGGCAACGCAAAGCTTGCTGAGTTGCTGAGGACAGTTCCCGGGGAAGGAGCTTGGTGGTGCCCGCTCAAAGCTCACAGTATACTGCCTCTGTAAGGGCTCCTCTGCTGCAAACAAGTGCTGAGTGTCATTTTCCCACTTTTGGCTTTTATTCTTTTTTGTTAAAGTGAAAATCCTCTTCAGATTTCTTTCATAGAGCCAAAGCAGGTGCTAATGTAGGTCTTTCATAAAATGAAGTGGTGTACAGTGAACTTTGGAAAAGCATGGGGCACCTGTACTGCTGCTCTGTGCTGGGCCCTTCACTGCTGTTCTGTTACCATACCACTGCACCCCACTACTGTACCCCTGTTCTGTGCCACTGTCCTGCTGACTGTGCTGCCGTGTGCCCGAGCTGTGCTCCGGTACCACTGCACGCTGCTGCTGCTGCGCTGCTGTGCCGGGACCTGCTGTACCACTTAGAATTTAACTGCAACCTGGATACATACAAGGCTCTGCTGTGCTGTGCTCAGTCATCTCCGACTCTTTGCAACCCCATGGACTGCAGTCTGCCAGTCTCCTCTGTCCATGGAATTTTCAGGCAAGAAAATGAGTGGGTTGCCATTTCCTTCTCCAGGGGATCTTTCCCAACCAGGGATCAAACCCACGTCTCTTGCATCTCCTGGGTAATTATCCGTTGAGCAAGAGAAACAGTTTACTTTGCATAAAGCACAGTTTGAAAGTACAACCATGGAAATCCTTGTCAGTGATACTGTGGCATATGGATCATGAGACCTGAATAAACCCGGGAGCGTGTAAGTGTGGTGTTGCTCCTTCTGGAGTCCAGGGCAATCTTAGAACTGCTTCCAAGAAGACATGTGCAAAATTTGACATGTCTTTCTTCTTTTTAAGTTCATGATTTGCTATGACCAGGGTAGGAAGTTTTACCTCAGTTTTATAAACTGTAAGATGGAGTGCCTTGGCTTGATTAACTGACCTTAAACGTTGGAATAAGCAGCTAAAAAAACTTACACGCATAAAATCACGTGCTCCCCTGACACTGCTTTCATCGATGAGAAAGCAGAGGCATGGAACAACCTGAGCTCGGTAATGGCAGGGCAGGCATCGGAGACCACAGCTCCACTTCCCTAGGCCCATCTACTTTTCAACACTCCTAAGGATGAGATACTTCCTAAGAGGTAAAGGAATTACCCTTTTTAGCGTCATTTCTGAAAACTTTCTGGGACAAGTAAAGAATCCCCCAGGAGATGCAGGTTCAATCCCTGGGTTGCGAAGATCCCTGGAGAAGGAAATGACATCCCACTTCAGTATTCTTGCCTGGGAAATCCCAGGGACAGAGGAGCCTGGCGGGCTATAATCCATGGGGTCGCAAAAGTCGAACACTACCGAGCATGCGTGCAATGAGGATTTGGGGTAGCCCATACAAAAAATATACTTTTTGTTCTGTTCCAGAGCATAAACTCACACATACAAAAAAAGTATCACAAAATTTGCTCTGCACAAGACTCTGATCTTTTTTATTCTAGTCAAGCCTATTTTATTTAATTAATGCTATACCACTAATGTATCAGAAACCATAGTGATACACACTCCTTTAAAAATCAAAGCTCCTTTTGAAATGAAGATACAGTGAGTGTGTGTATACGGCATAGATAAGATGCATATAACATAGAATCTTTCTCTTACATGTGCTTTATAAACCTGGGGGTGCAGGGGACAGGAGGGGAGGCGAAAGGGAGCGGAGGGAGAATACAAAAAGGGAAACATAAACACATTTTATATCTCAAAAAATAAGGTACTTTTAGTTTAGCAAAATTTGAATAAACATTTCCTAATTTCTCTCCAGTGAGAAACTGCAGACCTGCTAACCTGAACAAAAGCTGTATACAGCAAAGCAGATCTGGAATTGAATGCATTGTGTCGGGAGTAGACATTTAAAATTCATTAACACATAGAAGCTTTTTTATTTCCTATAAATGTTATTTCAAATCACAGCAGGCATAGGAAATAGTCATCTTCAACTAGATTGTGAATTTTTCTATAATGAGATGCTGTGAAAAACAAAAATAATAGGACTACATGGATAAATATCTGTGGGGTGCTTGCGTATTTTGATAAACACTCTCTGCTCCACACATGTTCTGCCTTCCTCTGATCTTAGTCCCCACAGAAAGCCTTCCTCTCAGTCTGTCTCCATGTTGCATCACCTTCCTGTCCTAAGCTTCCCAACTTTTCTCACTAATCGTCATCCTGCTGCATCTAGTCTCGCCAACACAATGGTCCCCTCCTACTGAGCTTTCCTCTTCCGGACCAGACGCCTCCTTCTATGAGGTGGTTATGCTTCAGTCTTTCTGGAATACTCTGTAGGAAGCTAACCTCTCTTTTGGTGCCTGCTACACAGAATTGCTGCAGTGTGGGAAGCTGGGTGCTGCCAGGGGTGATGTACAGAGATGGCCACCATGAGGACCCTGAGGATGAGAGAGGAATTCCTTCCAACACCTTAGAAGCCAGTTCAGTGAAAGAAAAAGACATATATTCCTTGGTAACAGTTCTTGAGCAGCTGGATGAGACTCAATGCAAACTCAGAAATTTCATTGAATTGTTGAACACATTCCAATCATTTTTAATAAATTAACTTTTTATTTATTCAGTTCAAGATAAGATTTTCTTTTGCAATTTAAAGATCTTAAATCTGGTATTAATAACCTACTCTTTCTTGCCTGTCATTCCACCAAGTCCCTTTCAGCCAAGCCTCTGCTCCAAACTGTTTTTACAACATAAGCTTTTCTAGTTTGAGTGAAATGAAACTGATTTCTGTAAATTTGAGATTTAAATAATGATAAATAAAAAATAATGATGATAATAGTGATGATAATGGTTACTATTTAATGAGTGCTTATTATATAGTAGTGATAACTTCAGGCAGTGGTGTTCAAATTTTGTGACAAATTTACTTTTCAAAACCCAATGTCCACACTACACACAGTAACTAGATTCTTGTAGCATCTCTGGGAGTAGAAAACAAGGGTCAGCATTTTTTAAAACTCCCCAGGAATTCTATAAGTGCTTAAATTTGAGAACTCTGCTGCTGGTAGTTTGCTAATGAATTATTTGATTTAACCATTACAACAATGATATGAAGTATTCATTTTTATTATTAGTATCTAGTGTCTAAGAAACAATGCTCAGTTGTGGATGTGCTGCTGGTGAAGGGAAAGTCCAAGGCTGTAAAGAGCAATATTGCATAGGAACCTGGAATGTTAGGTCCATGAACCAAGGCAAATTGGAAGTGGTGAAACAAGAGAGGACAAGAGTGAACACTGACATTTTAGGAATCAATGAACTAAAATGGGCTGGAATGCGTAATTTAATTCAGGTGACCATTATATCTACTACTGTGGGCAAGAATCCTTTAGAAGAAATGGAGTAGCCTTCATAGTCAACAAAGAGTCTGAAACTTGGGTACAATCTCAAAAATGACAGAATGATCTTAGTTCGTTTCCATGGCAAACCATTCAATATCAGAGTAATCCAACCACTGTGCTGAAGAAGCTGAAGTTGAACGGTTCTATGAAAATGTTCTTTTCATCACAGGGGACTGGAATACAAAAGTATGAAGTCAAGAGATACCTGGAGTAACAGGCAAGTTTGGCTGTGGAGTACAGAATGAAGCAGGGGAAGGATAACAAAGTTTTGCCAAAAGAAGGCCTTGGTCATAACAAACACCCTCTTCCAACAACACAAGAGATGACTCTAACATGCACATCATGAGAAGATCAATACTGAAATCACATTAATTATGTTCTTTACAGCCAAAGTTGGGGAAGCACTCTACAGTCAGCAGAAACAAGACTGGGAGCTGACTGTGGCTCAAATCATGAACTCCTATTGTAAAATTCAGACTTAAGTTAAAGAAAGTAGGGAAAACTACTAGACCATTAGGTATGACTTAAATCAAAATCCTTACAGTTATACAGTGGAAGTGAGAAATAGATTCAGGGATTAGATCTGACAGATGCCTGAAGAGCTATGGATGGAGGTTTGTAACACTGTACAGGAGGTGATGATCAAAACCATCCCCAAGAGAAAGAAATGCAAAAAGACAAAATGGTTGTTTGAGGAGGCCCTACAAAGAGCTGAGAAAAGAAGAGAAGTGAAAGGCAAAGAAAAAGAGGAAAGATATACCCATTTGAATGCAGAGTTCCAAAGAATAGCAAGAAGAAGTAAGAAAGCCTTCCTCAGTGATCAGTGCAAAGAAATATAGGAAAACAAAGAATGGGAAAGACTAGAGATCTCTTCAAGAAAACTAGAGATATCAAGGGAACATTTCATGCAAAGATGGGCACAATAAAGGACAGAAATGGTATGGACCTAACAGAAGCAGAAGCTATTAAGTAGTGGTGGCAAGAGTACACCAAAGAATTATTAAAAGATCTTGATGACCCAGATAACCACGATGGTGTGATCACTCACTTAAAGCCCAACATCCTGGAAGGTGAAGTCAAGTGGGCCTTAGAAAGCATTACTACAAACAAAGCTAGTGGAGGTGATGGAATTCCAGCTGAGCTGCTTAAAATCCTAAAAGATGATGCTGTTAAGTTGCTGCACTCAACATGCCAGCAAATTTGGAAAACTCAGCATTGGCCACAGGACTGGAAAATGTTAGTTTTCATTCCAATCCCAAAGAAAGGCAATGCCAAAGAATGCTCAAACTACTGCACAATTGCACTTATCTCACACACTAGCAAAATAATGTTCAAAATTCTCCAAGCCAGGCTTCAACAGTATGTGATCAATGAAATTCCAGATGTTCAAACTGGATTTAGAATAGGCAGAGGAATCAGAGATCAAACTGCCAACATCCATTGTATCATCGAAAAAGCAAGAGAATTTCAGAAAAACATCTACTTCTGCTTCATTGACTATGCTAAAGCCTTTGACTGTGTGGATCACAACAAACTGTGGAAAATTCTTCAAGAGATGGGAATACCAGACCAGCTTATCTGCATCCTGAGAAACCTGTATGTAGGTCAAGAAGCAAGTGTTAGAACCAGATATGCAAAAATGGACTGTTTCAAAATTGGGAAAGAAGTATGTCAAGGCTGTATATTGTCACCCTGCTTATTTAACTTGTATGCAGAATACATCATGTGAAATGTAGGGTTCGATGAAGCAAAAGCTTTAATCAAGATTGCTGGGAGAAATATCAATAACCTCAGATATGCAGGTGACACCACCCTTATGGCAGAAAGCGAGGAAGAACTAAAGAGCCTCTTGATGAAGGAGAAAGAGGAGAGTGAAAATTTGCCTCAAATTCAACATTCAAAAAATGAAGATTATGACATCCAGTCCCATCACTTCCTGGTAAATAGAGGAAGAAACAATGGAAATAGTGACAGACTTTATTTTCTTGGGCTCCAAAATCACTGCAGATGGTGACTGCAGCCATGAAATTAAAAGACACTTGCTCCTTGGAAGAAAAGCTATGACCAACCTAGACAGCATATTAAAAAGCAGAGACATTACTTTGCAAACAAAAGTCTGTATAGTCAAAGCTATGGTTTTTCCAGTATCATATATGGATGTGAGAGTTGGACCATAAAGAAGGCTGAGTGCCTAAGAACTGATGCATTTGAACTGTGGTGCTGGATAAGACTCCTGAGAGTCCCTTGGACTGCAAGGAGATCCAACCAGTCCATCCTAAAGGAAATCAGTCCTGAATATTCATTGGAAGGACTGATGCCAAAGCTCCAGTACTTGGGCATCTGATGCAAAGAGCCAACTCATTAGAAAAGGCTCTCATTGTGGGAAAGATTGAAGGCAGGAGGAGAAGGGAATGACAGAGAATGAGATGGTTGGATGGCATCACTGTCTCAATGGACATGAGTTTGAGCAAGCTTCCGGAGATGGTGAAGGATAGGGAAGCCTGGTGTGGTGCAGTCCATGTGGTTGCAAAGAGTCGGACACAACTGAGTGACTGAACAACCATGACAACATGCAAAGAAACTGGCTTTGAAAACGTTAAAGTATATTGAGATGCTTGAACTCCAGCAAGGAATGTAAAGTTAAAAAAAAATCAAGAATGTGGATTAAAAAAATAGAGAACACAAACCTAGGTTGAACAAACTTTAAAAGCCAGAGTATTCTGAGGTTGAAATCTGTCCTGAAGGGTAGCATTTTAGGATCAAATAGTGGTTTATCAACCAAACAGAATACATACGCTAGTGCTGTTCATTTCTCAACATTCAGTAGACATTTATCAAACTGTGTCCATATATGAAATATTTAACTTAAGTAGGCTGAGGGCTGCAGTAAAAGAATCAAACCTAAAAGGTCTATGTGTGCCAGAGGGACTGACTTGAACTCCCAAAGCCTAGAAACAAAAAGGGTCCGATGGAGGGCAGGCAACTGACTTTAGCCAATAATGACCATGAAACTTCAAATTAGGCCAATGAATTTGCATCAAAAGACAACATTTGTAATTGTTATCAATATAATTCTTGGAACTAATAGGCTTATGTAAAACCCGTCTAAAATCTTGGGAGAAGAATAAAATGTCTACCCTGAAAACTGAACAATTCTGAATCAGCAACAAAACATTAAAAACAATAAGCTTGATACAAAAATGAAAGACCAAACTATTGGAATACCATTGTATTTCTAAGTGAGTGAGCAAGTGAGTGAAAGTTGCTCAGTCATGTCCGACTCTTTGCGACCCCATCGACTATACGGTACACGGAATTCTCCAGGCCAGAATACTGCAGTGGGTGGTAGCCTTTCCCTTCTCCAGAGGATCTTCCCAACCCAGGGATCGAACCCAGATGTTCTGCATTGCAGGCATATTTCTAAGTGATTGATGCAAATAATGGACAATTTTCAGGTGAAACACAGAAACCTTTCTGAAAATAATTTTGATTTTTCTTTCTTTTCATTTACCACATTTTCCTGTAGGTCATTTTAACCTCTTCAGCAATAAAATTTGTATTGTATTTGGCTGTTTGCTCTATGACAAAATTTGCCAGCAACTACCACACTGTTAGGTATCTGAAGACTATCACTCTGCGTGACTTTCCTCGCTGCATCTCCACAGCAACAGATAATTTTTGATGTCAAAGTACATGTTTTGACTTTTAAGGAATAAAGCAAAACATGCAGGTAGATACTCAAATAGAAAATCGCTGGTTTTATATCAATTATGGAAGGAGGAGAGTCCCTGAATGGCACCTGCACTTTCCTATTTGCCAACATTCTCTCTGTGCTACAGAAGAAGTCCTTAAAATACTAAAGAAGTATTAAAATTTAAATACACTAAAGCGTAGTTTCCCAGTTTGATAACAAGTCAATACATCCTGCTACTATACCCTACCAGATAATCTAAATTTTTAAAATATATGTAATGTTTTATTCAACATTTTGGGGGCCATGCTACATGACATGTGGAATCTTAGTTCCCTGACCAGGGATCAAGCCTGCACCCTCCTCAGTGGAAGCACGGCGTCTCAACCACTGGACCACCAGGGAAGTCCTATATTCAACGTTTTAAAACAATCTTCCAAAACTAAATTGCAAACACTGCTTTAGATGTTTCTTCAGTAAGTTTTTCAAATCCAAGTAAGTCAACATTCCATATAACTGATTCCAATGTCTGTGAGTGTTCACTAGGAACATTTGCAAAAAGATTTGACACTCTAGCTTCAGGGATGAAATGACTCCAACTGCAAAACATTTGAGCTAAAAGATCCTGTTTATCTGACTAAAAGGTAGGTTCATGTATGCTTAAAAGGCTCAGGGAATTTTTCAAACACTTTAAAGCACATTTTGAGTATTTAGAATTACCCAATAACTTTTGCATTATTATTTAAAAAAAAAAAAAGATCCAAGGGCATAAAGCAAGTCCTATGTCCACTGATTGTATATTTGCTCATTGTTTCCATCTTTTATCAAAAATGGTACTGTTTGGACATACCGGCTTCTGGAAGGACTGGCTGTTTTATTGCATTTTATGTCATTCTACAACAGAGAAACTTTTAATTGGGGCAATTAATTGATACCATGACACAGCTAAATAATCAAGGCAGCATCTGGTGTGTATAGCATGCTCCACTTCCTACCTTGGGCGCCTTGGCATGTTTCCCACATCTGGCGTCTTTGACAAGGCTGAGATCTAACAGCTCCGTCTCCTGGAAGGCAAAAGTGTGAGATCGTTAAGCATCCACACAGATCTTTTTTCTTTTGTTTCATAGCATTGACATCACTTTAAAAATAATATTATCTTGAAACTTGCCTGAAAATTTCCCTGCAGTTGGGATATTTTTCTCCTCTTACAGGCACTGCCTGTCAATGGAATGGGAGTGGAAAAGAAAAGACAGCTACCTACTAGTTCTCAGCTTCATATATCATAATATATTCTGAAAGTACAATGGTTTGGGTCCCCAGTCTATCCTATAAGCCATTCCTAAGTCATGATGAGTCAGGCCTTCCTGTTCCCTTGTTGAAATATAATCCTAAGAGTCACTCTGAGTGTTTTGAGGATTTGTGAGTGGGGTGAGGTGTTAGGGTGGGAGTTGGAGGAAGTGCCACCCCCAGCTCGCAGCATACCCAGCCCACATGGCCAAGCTAAAGAGATGGGTACGCCTCCCATACCTGCACCCCAAGCCTTTTGCACACACCCTTTAGGCCTATCTTTTCATTTATTCATTATATATTATTGAATGTCTATAATATTCAAGTTACTCCAGGATATAAGACACATAAGATAAGGCAGCTTCTCTGAATGGACTTGCAAAGTAAAGAAATACATATACGCATAAGACAAGGGAGAGTATGTTAACGCCAACTTTAAAGTTAACTGCTATGATGGAGGGGGGTTAAAAAGAAAAGATTACTTTTCCCCTAGAGGCTCAGAAAAAAAATTCTGTGGAGGAGTCATTGAGCCTGGAGAAGAGAAGTGAGGAGATAAAGGTCTCCCCCAACTGATGGTCCCTCATGGGCAAACATCCAGCCAAGAGAGGACCAGAGGTTTGAGCAGAACCTTGAGGTCTTCATGACTCTTAGTTGCTCAGAGAAGGAGGACAGTGCGTGGGAAGCAGATGGGAGGGGGAGATGCAAAGGAAGAGAGGGATGAGAGGGGATCTGTGTACACCTACGGCCGATTCATGTTGAGGTTTGACAGCAAACAGCAAATTTCCGTAAAGCAATCATCCTTCAATTAAAAAAATTAAATTAATTAATTAAAAAAAGAGTGAGTGAGGGAAGGCGCAAGGGAAGCCACAATGGTGGTGCAGGAAGGTGCGTGCGCAGGCGGCATGCAGAATTCCACTGTGGGCACAGGACGTATAAAAGGGAGCGAGAAGACCAGAATGGATTTGGGTAGAAGGATAGAAACCCTAAAAGTCTGGCGAGGGACACTGAGCCATGGAGTCTGGGACATGCACATCACCGAGTTACACAGAGAACTCTGCCACCAGCCAGATGAGACTGGTGCAGTGAGCAGAGACATCCAAGCTGGGCGTTAGACAAGGAGCCACTGGGATGGCTCCTCTGCGCCCCTTCTCCCAGCGGGAGGTGCTGCACCCTCACAGGAGGGGCGGTAATTTCTCATAGGCCCCGGCTTTTATGAGGACCACCACCTGGGATTCCCAGCCAATCCCTTCAAACAGCCGCCCCCGACTCCAAATGTTTGGTGCAAAATGGTCTGATTATTTTCCTGAACTGAGCTGAACTGAAGGTTGATTTCATGATTGCAGGACAATAAGGGTCAAAGATGTGATGGACTCTACACTGGGGTGCAAACCCCACAGCAGGTACAACAGAACCCCGGGCCTTGCACAGCTCTCCACGAGCGGAAGGGAGCACAGCAAACAATGCCTTTTCTGCTTTCGCTCACACCGGCCTTCGCAATTTGCTTTCCCCCATTTTAGTGAATTCCTTAACCCATTATTGTGCATGGCTCTGTGGAGACCCTCCCAAACCCTGGTGTGTGACAGGAAGCAAAACCAGCAAGGATCTTGCAGGACAGAGTAGCGGGCATGATGCTTCCTCCAAGGATGCACCGTCCACAGTATCAAAGGTCACCTGGTGAGAGTTAGGAACCAACAGCTCTCAAATGTGGGAATTAAGACTTCACCCAGGCAAAGGCATGCAGAGGATTCAGGAGATAGGAGGTGGGGCAACTGGCCCACGTTTCTTCATCTTCATGGCAACAGCAGCCAAAACATTTACTGAAAGAGGAGAAACAGGAAGGGAACCAAGCTTGAAGAAACTTAATCTAAAAGACAAGAACTGAGTGGAGTGTTGAGAGACAGAGACCAGATGAAGGTCAAGGTGTTAGGAATAAAGACAGAGGATGGTTGGATGGCATCACCGACTCGATGGACCTGAGTTTGAGCAAGCTCTGAGGGTTGGTGATGGACAGGGAAGCCTCGTGTGCTGCTGTCCATGGGGTCGCAGAGTCAGACACAACCAAGGGACTGAACTGAACCAAACTGACTGACGATAGGAGGTAGAACTGACTAAAGTAAAGAGAGAAGGCATTGACAGTTCTAGGGATTCCAGCTTCCTCACTGGGACTCGGAAGTTTGGGCAAAAGCGACAGTGCATAGAGGAGATGCTGGTTTGAGGACTTTATCCATTTGGAAATACCCGTCATTAATTCAAGGAAGCATTATTTATTGAATCCTGCAATGTGTCAGGTACAGACTAGATACTGAGGAATGACACCTCAAAATATAAAGAGACACTCATGCACAAAGCTGATGATATACTCTAAAGGAGACATTTCAAAGTGCATTGCAGACATGGGCCACAGAGGGCTAAGGCATCTTTTCAGCCAAATAAGGATGAAAAGGAGTCTGCCAGCCTTCTAATTCTGCGTTCTGGGGGGAGGGCTCCAGGGAAAGGAAACAGCAATTACAAATGCGAAGAGGCAGGAGTCCTGAGCAGAAAACAGGTCACTCTGGACACACCGCAGAAGTGCGTAGAGGGTCACCAATCACTTCCAAACTTAGCAGTTGTTACCTGTATGTTCTCTTTGTAATAATTCATAAAACACTGACATGTTTTTCAAGCTTTTTTTCCCCATAAACATAGCATCATGTTATATATATATGCAGAATAAAAATCACACCCAAATACATGGTACATTTACCTAATTGCACACTAACATCTTCTATTCAAGGAAATTTCTCCTAGTTGAATAACAATAGACTTAAACTTCACTTATTTGTTTTAAGCACAAAGCCCAAATTGAATTCGCAAAGAAACAGGCCTCCGCAAGCAGCGCTCTACAGACTGTCCTATTACAGATAATGGCCACTGTTTTCTGCTTCCAGCTCAAGAGCAAACACTCATTTCCCAAGTCACAGAGGGGTAGTTAACATTCATTTTGATACCACAGCAACTTAGAAACTTCTCTGCTGCGTGTGTAAAATTGTGCATGCAGGAAAACCACCACAGGGCACTCTGAGCACGGGTAATGTGGTGTGCGAAAGGCCCCGGTGGAAATCTATCCACAGACTCATTCAGCTAGGAAGACATGATTAAAACAGCCTCCCACTTCTATTAACATGCAACCGCCACCCCTCTGGGATTTAACTACATCCTATTTGCACTCCACTAAAAAGAAAATGAGGAACACAATGGAGGGACTGCAAAAATGTTACTTGCGCCATTAAAACTCTTTCTAGGTTAATTTTCTAGTGTTAATAGTTTTAACAACCCACTTTCATGATGCGAAAGCAAGGAAATGGCCCCTTTCTCAGTTCATTTAAGAGTGACTGTTTTTCAGGTCTATGGAATTCACTATTTCTTTATTATTTTCTTTAAGAGAGGGAGGCCCCATGATTTTTAATACCTGGGTTTGAGGAAGGGCCCTAAAATGAACTAGCCATTTATTTGTGCAATCATCAGACCACAGTGAGCATCAACTGTATCATCTATACAATGAGTATGATAATACTTTCTACATCAGTGGTTCTATAGACCACACTGGAGTCACCTAGAACACGTGCAAAACATAGACGGTTGAGCACCGTTCATCAGCATTTCTAGTTCAGCAGGACTTGGGTTCACCTAAGAGTCCACATCTCTAACCCGCTCTCCTGTGATGCTGTTCCATGGACCATAATGGAAAACGCGGATGTACTCATTCACAGAATTGCTATTATAAGGCTTTTTAGGTGAACATGACAGATAAAACTATGCATTATATGTTATATTATGTTGCATGAAAAATTTAAAATGCTTACTTCTTTATACTCGGAATGGGCAAATAAAAATTTACACTTATTAAAAGCAAAAGTGTGACTAATGGTGACTAACCTAGGCTCAGATCTTATTTATTGAAGATAAACTATTGAATGACAAAAGCCACTATCTCCTATTCTAATGTGTACTTACCATTAGATTTTACTCCATAGAATAAATGTTCCTGCTTGTAAATTTAAGCAATCATTGATTTTTGATGAAAATTGCTACACTATACAACTTTTGTGTTACACTTTGTAACATTAAAGACATTTAGCAAAGTAAAAGAAGAAAATGTGTCCTTCTGTCTCACCTCTAAGCCCATCCAACAAGGAAAGAGGGTTGGGGTGCCCAAAGGCCTGTGATCAACCTGGAATAGTCAATGAAGAATGAACTAATAGACCCCCTTTTATTTCCAAGGCACACAATGGCACCTGCAGAGCTTAGAGACCACATTCCTAGCACCCACAGGTACATCTCTAAGTCAGAATGGATAAAAGTCAATTAACAGTAATCAATGATTTATTTTTGATACTTTGAATGAATGATGAGAAAACCAAGACAGAAAAGCTAGGAGAAGACCAAACTGTCTCTGATGTTTATTATTCAGCAAAAAGACTTCAATTCATCAGCCACCAATACACTGTGAGGTAGATGAGTCATGAAATGCACTGCAAACTCAGGAAAGAATACAATTTAAAACTCAGCCCTCTTCCAGAATACCAATTTCTATGCATTGTCACCAAATTCTATTAGTCATCCAATACATTAATGTGCTTTAAGTTCACACAATATACAATCAGAGCAGCAATTACAGTCATAAATATTACACAGGGAAGATATTAATGGCTGGGTATGTATACTTCCCCATGTGTTATATTCATTAAGTTGTTCAACCTTGATTTACCAAAAGTAGAAGACATTAATATGTTTTATTGGCTGCCAACCCCCTAAAATGTCCAATGTTTAAATAAAGCAACTTGAGCATCATTTAATGAAGTGTTTTAATTTAAAGAGAAGCAGATAAAATAGACTCTGTGTTCTTTAACTTGATTTCACTCCTGAGGGAGTGAAAATCTGTTTAGTATACTTCCCAAAAAATATTCCCTGCACCCACCTTCACCTGGTCTCTTGCTTTCTTTGCTGCCCAGCCTCAGATGTCTTTCCCTCCCCAGTCTGCAACGGAGCCTCAGGAGGAAACACACAAGGAAATGAGATGCCCAGGTCACCAATACCAGCCACAGCAGAGGAAAGAGAAAGATGACACATCTGGATTTCTTTATTTAAAAAATTCTTGGTGTAATATAGTGCAAATTTCATAGAACTAGAAGGCAGAACACTTAAGCTGTCCCTTGGAATTGCCATTTGTAATCTGTGTACCATTAAGTCAGTTACTACAGATGCCTGTTTCTTAAATCCTTGTGCGTCAAACAGAGATGCCAATGCCATCAATATCTTTCTCAGTGGGCTGTTGTTTAATCTACTGAGATATTAAACTGAGATCTCCACTTAGCTAGCAGGGACTCCTGCATCTATATAAATTCTTATGCTGGCAATAGCTGCTATGCCAAGAGAAAGGGAAAGGAACCCAGGAGAAAAGCCACTAATGTGTAAGTAAAGCACCTAGATGAAAAGCACAGAAAGCAAACAAGAAAACAAACAAAAATGAAAATCTAGTACTTGAGATATTTCATTAAATGTTGAGTCAACTTGGAAAGGAAGTTGGTTTTACTTTCAGTGTCACAGTTAAATGCAAAATAAAATTAATATTTGAAATTGAGAATATGTGAACTAGCATGTCTTATGAATTTTATTATAAATATTGACATAGTTTTCAGCCAATCAAATAAAGCTGAAAAATTACTGAATGAGACAAAAAGAACCAAAATCAAGTAATATAATTAATATGACAACAATAATAATAATTTTAACTAATAATAGAGAACCGACAATGTGCCAAGAATTGTAAATAATTTGTACATACTATCTCGTTAGTCTTGACTGCACCACTGTAGCATCGGTACCATGTTCCTGTACTTTGAAGATAGGAGAACTAACGGAGACCTTAAATGACTACTGCTCATCAGTTGAATAACTGCATCACGAATCTCAACTTTTTGCCCACCTGTAGCAAGCTGAATTCCAAGCTGACCACCAGAACTCCTGCCCCTGACTTCTGTGCCTCTGTGGAAACCTCTCTCATTGACTGTGGCCAGGACCTACAACTTGCTTCAAGGCAACAGAATACAGCAAAGGCTATTCTTCCCTCCCACAATTATGTTACCTTATGTGGCAAATGTGAAGGAATCTTGTAGGCATCATGAAATCTCTGAACAGATAACTTAAATTTAATTAAAACAAAGACATCCTGGGTGGGTCCTTCAGAAGTGACTGGCAGCGATAGACTCGAAGCCATAGAGATGCTCACGTGCTGGCTTGGTCCTGGATTGTCTCTGGAAAGGGAAGGCCTCTAAGAGCTAAGGGCCTCAGTCCTATGGTGACAAAGAACCACAGACCTTTGTCAGCTGTGGCAACAATATGAATGAGTTTGGTAAAGAAAGTCTAGCTCCAAATGGAAATGCAGACCAGTAGATGCTTTCATTGCAGCCTGTGAGACCCTAACCAGATGAGACCCTGACCCACTTGAAACTTTGAGATAATATTAATAAATGTGAGTTGCTTCAGGCCACTAAGTTTGTGGTCACTTCCTATGCAGCAGTGGATAACTAATACACTATCCCATTGTTTCCACGTTCTAAGGCATTTAATTAAAATGTAAATGACTTTACATATCTTGGCACTCTCCCCAGCATAAAAATGACTGCAAAGCTGTCATCTTTTTTGACACATCCAACAGGAAACAATGACTGTAATGTAACCATAGACTTTTGGTACTGGAGGAGATCATAGGTGAGGAAACTGCGTTTCAGAGAAAAATATATCCATTGCCAAAGATCACTGAGACTGAATACGGGATAGGAAAAGAATTCATTTTCCCCCAGATCTATATTTTTTTTTCACTAAAGAAATCTTTTTCAGTATTAAAAAATAGCAGGAATATTAGCAGAATAATACAAGTAGAAAATGAACATGTCTTTATTCATGTACCAAAAAAAAGAATCATGATAAATATGTGAAGTATACTGACAAATACCTACTTAACTTTTCCTTTGTACATAACCAGAAAGTTAGTTCAGCCCCTTATTATGCAACAGCCAAATTTCCTCTTTCTAACTTCCTTCTTCAACTCTCTGAAAAACTTTCATATATTCATCTAATAATAAAAAAGCTGCTTAGGTTGAAAGTTAATGCAACTGAACATAAAATTATATCCATAGCACCAAACCTATTATTACAATATAACATTAATAAAACTTAATTCTAACAGCATACATGGTTATAATTACACATGTATAAGCCCATGCATGTAAGACTATGGGAGAAAAGAGATCTAGAGCATATAATATCAGAAAATACATTTTAGCAATTTTTTAAAATGATGAATGAAAACCTGGAGAGACTTAAATGGATAGTAACTGGATTTAATTTAAACTTATTTGATTATTATTTTAAAAACTGAGAAAAAGACTATAATCAACAAGGAAAATCTATGCATATACTAAAGATATATTCAGGAGTATAATGAAAGTTTATGAAAATATGTTTTATTTTCCTAGCTCATATCTATTAACAGGATATGTATCCCCAAGGAGGGATTCATGGCATGTTTATGGACAAATAATGATATTGCATTTGCTAAAGACTCAGGGTTTTTTAAAAATTGTATTACAGTGATAAATATTGCATTGTCAAATTTTTCTATTATGCCCTTTCTCAGCAAAAGTCCTAATTTCAGGCTAATCAGATGAACTAGAAACAGCATTTATTGGCAAATAGTTTCATAAATGTAGAAAACTATCTTTATGGATATTTAGGTGAGCATAATATCCAATCTCCATAAAATGTCTCTTAAAAAGAAATATGGAAATAATATAGATTAATCAGGCAAACAAGCTGTTTCCACTTGAAAAGTCCAGATAATTTAAACACAGTCAGATTTTCCCCTTAAATCATCTAAAATGTTATTTCTGGTCTACACCTATTTCCCTATGGCTGAACAGCCAGCCAAGTTTTTTTATCTGGTAGTTCAAGCTGCTTCTAGTCTCTTAATCTTACCATACTAGAATATTTGAGCATACCATTTATCTGCTTCCATGACCTAAACTCTTTCATTTCCCTAAACTGGTAGTTCTTAAAATGTGGTTCCTGGACCAGTAGGATCAGCAACAACATCACCTTGGAATATGTGCAAAACGCAAATTCTCAGGCCCTACCCTAGACCTACTGAATCTTAACCTCTGGGGTGGGGCCCAGAAATCTGTATTTTAATTAAGCTTTGGGGTGATTCAGAAGCAATCTTAAGTTTGAGATCCTCTATCCTAGATATTAAATGGAGACAACAGCTGCGCATAGAGAAGGCTACTTCACCAGGGCTGGAACTTGTAAAACATTCTGTAGAAGGCTGGACAAATTGCCTATATGCATGTAATATGAAATAACTGCATCAGAGTCCCCAGAGCAATGAGAGAACTGATAATAAGACTGTTTGAGAAAAGTCTTCAGACTACTAAGTTTATCAATAGCATCAGTATCGTTACAGATTAAACCAGTGATTTCCTTATCATGCCCTAGAGCCTGGACAAAGTCAAGGAGAGGTTCTAAAGATGCTTGGCCTATTGTCAGATGTTGTGATTCAACCCTGTAGCCAGGTTGGTAACCGAGATACTTCCTTTTCTTTTCAATCACACAGTCATGGCGTGTATGATGACTTTTAAATTTTCTGAAGTATACAAAAACGTCTTTGTCCTTGCTTTCCCTGGTAATCATACTGTATTAACAATATCACATCAGAGTCTCATGTTTTCTCCCTCAGCTACACATTCCAACACATTATCACAAATGTTTCTGTCCAAAAGTTTGCTTTTATCTTGCCATGACTCTCCCAGTGTTCTGGCAACCACACATCTGTTTTTTTAAGATTTAATAAAACTTTTATGGCTTCATGAAGGATATTCTAAAGCCTTTTTAAATCTGTGATTCATGGAAATTAAACAACATACTTTTGAGCAACAATTTAATCAAAGAGAAAATCAAAAGTGAAAATAGACAATATCTTAAAACAAACAGAAGGAAAACACAACATCAGCATGTATGGGATGTGGGAAAAGGAATAACCCTAGGGTTTTGGTGATCTTTTAATCTCACATGACATCCTGAACACGCAAGGAGTTAATGTAGCTTCTAAAATGAGATATTTGAAGTTGACAAGTATACAACATATCATTTTCTTTTCAAAGAAGACTTCCTTCTTAAGATCACTTTTCATTTTCTGGCAAGACAAAAGCCAACAAAGCTCTTTCCAATGTTCACATGTAGGGATAAGGACTGGGTATATGTCCAATGAGGAGTAACATGCTTAATGAATTGTCCCTAGAAGACGAATAGTCATTGAGTCAGTGGTGAACACATCATTCCTAAGGTCTTGACTGTGTGCTCTAAGTTCATCAGAGGTAAACTCCTTTCTATTTGACTGTTGATCAACCTAACGCAAGTACACATAAAAAAGCCAGCTATTCATACCGAGAACTGTAAATAACAGAAAAAGTTCACTAAATCCAGGGTCATGTCCTGCTTACCAGGAAATTCTAGTAAACTTCCTGTAGGAAACTTGATTGATGCCCACTCTGATGCTCGCCAATTCCCTTTCCTGACTGGACACCATTCCCCGTGCCTGAGTGATCCTCTCTTAAGCACTGACCCTGACCGCGGTTGGCCTCCTGGAGCACTCAGCCCATTTGCATAGAGACTTGGAAGAGCCTGGGGGGCAATGCAGCAGAGGGCGAGAGTTCAGGAGGGACGGGAGCACCACAGCTCAGCCACCTTGTCTCGGGTTGAGCACATTCCCAGGCCAAGGCTCCCCTTAGGTTGGCGTCTGCTCTTTCAAAGTCCTGTTTCCCTCTCTCTTCTTGTTGTCTCGGGGAAGCCCTACCTTAATAAAATCTCTTGCTCGCTACCACTTGTATTTGGGTCTGTTTGGAGAACATGACCCAAGATAGCTATCATTTCCAAATAATCAACTTAGAAATTAATGTTAAACTCAAAAGCATTCTGAATCACGTGCATACAAATTTTAAAATCACATTTTTATATTTATTATTGTCTTTGACCTTTGATATATTCTGTGTACTTTTGGAATTCTTAAATTTTCTTTGAAGAACTATTATGATACATCTACTAAAATGAGCATTTTTTGAGACAGTGATTCTTGGTCACTGTACACGGTATTTTATCTTGTATCATCCTTAATCCAGTGTTAAAATATTTTGATTATTTCCTGGAAATAGTTATATGAGTATATATCATCTAATCTAACATGTAAATAGTCTTCTCTTTTTCCTAGTGAGAAAAAGATTATAAAAAACATCAGCTTACCTAATTTCCAAACTAGAGTTCCCTTTTGTCATATTTAGGGCTGAAAAGAAATATGTTCATACCCACTATATTTCAGGCCATTTTCTTTTTGGTAAAGATTTATTCTATTTTCAACCACCTACTATGGTTTCCCTTCTTTAAAAAAATATACCCCTAGGGAGAACATACACACTTTACTCCAAAGGTGAATAAAAATAATTCATTTTATAATTTTATCAAAACTTTAAATGTGAATAAAGATGACTTAAAAAAAAAAACCTTTCTATAAACAACATCACTTTTCTAGGTATTTTTCACAAACCCTATTATTTTGGTATTACTACTTCTTTATAAATGGTGAGGGAGTAAGTGAGAAGCAAGCACAGTAAGACCTAGAGTGGGGCAGATTTGAAAGACGATGTAGGGAAGACTGTTAAACTGGAAACTTACAGCTCTTGAGGGGAGAGTCCTACAGGAAGAGGGGAAAGAAAAGACCGAACTACCATTAAGGGGTCAGACAAGGATAAAGATCAGGAAGAAGGCAAGTGGCTGCATGAAGTTTATCACAGGAATTTGGGGATAACATGGAGATAGCACAGATTTAGAAGAGAGATAAAATTGGGATTTACACATTTATAGGAATCAGACTTTAGTGGCTAACATGGAAAGAAGGAATTCTATTAAACATAAAGTTTAATGAACTCTAAAAGGTCACTAAAGATTAAAATGTTTTAAGGAGGAATTATAGAATTTTAAATTACCAGAGTAAGATGTGGACAGCAATGGGAGGTGGGAAGTAGGCTACTTGTTCAAAGGAAGCTTGAGTGAATGAACTTGCTGGACCCCAGCTTGAAGCAACACACCTATATCCTCCACATTTGCACTCCATAACATAAAAAAGGTACTCATACTTTGTAAAATTTCTTTCACAAGGCCTAATGTTTACTCCAATTACAGCTTCAGAACAGCAGGTAGAAACAAGGCAGAAGGAAAATTAATAGAAGATACTGTCTTTTTCCAACCCATCCTTGTCTTGACCTTTACATGAAATTCATGTGGCATTTCATCTCAGGAGATCAGATATGCTGGGGTCAGCTCCAGGCTGGCCATTACCAGACAGAGTCACAGCAGAATGGGCAAACCCAAGACTAAAATCGGGAAGGAGGAAAGAAGCAGGGGGCCCAGGACAACCTCGCTGCGTGATGAAGCTGTGTGATGACAGTCACTGGCAAGCGTGCCAATGTGACTCCCTGAAAACTGACTCTGAGGCACAGAGGGGCACTGGACCCTGGGTTTCTGTCCATGCTTAGGCATGAGATGCACCTCCTCAAGGCAGAACACTCTGAATACACAGAGGAAGTGTAGAGTCGTGCCAAGGAAAACAACCATAAAAACCCTTCCTGGGATAACCTTGCTGAAATGTTAAATCAGGTGATGAAAGAAGAAGCAAGGGAGAATGGAATAGATCCCAAATAAAACTGGCAAAAGGCAGGGCAGAATTTCTTTGTATCCTTTCCTTCCTTCAAATCAAGACATTTTCCTTGCTAATGCCTCTTTTGTAAATATAATTGAGATAAATAATTACATAAAATTTTTCATTTTTTATGAAAAGAAAAAAGTCCAAAGAAATATTCTGACTCTCCTTGGCTGCTTGAATGTTACCTTGCTGGTGTGTAAATTGTCTTTTTACTCCAGATCATCTCCTTGAAGAATCACATATTGATCATCACTGGTCACCTTTTGAAGTGAGTCCTATATGCTGACTTTAGGCAGGCTCCATACTTAAAAAACCAACCCAATGTAATTCTTATTCTTTCATTCCACAGTTTTTCATGTTAGGTTAAACTACTCTATTCTCTAGAGTATACAACAAGTGAATTTTATAATCTTCTATGCATGCATGCTAAGTCACTTCAGTCATATCTAACTCTATGCAACCCCATGGAATATAACCTGCGAGGCTCCTCTGTCCATGGGATTCTCCAGACAAGAATACTGGAGTGGGATGCCGTGCCCTTCTCCAGCTGACCTCCCTGACCCAGGGCTTCAACCCACCTCATGTCTCCTGCATTGGCAGGCAGGTTCTTTCCCACCAGCACCGCCTGGACCACGTTCAGAGCCCCTGGGTATATGATTTTCCAAACAAATAACTTATGAATCCTTAACAGAACGGTTGAACATCCAGAGAACAGAGCTCTTTTCCTTTTTTCATTATTGTACAACAGATTTCTTCTCGCTTAGGTGAAAGCCTTAAAAATAAATTGTCTTCAGAATTACTTAAGAAAGTAAATGGCTAGGAGAAAATCCTTAAATCTGTATAGCTCAGACCCTGCACTCATGCTTATGGAAAATATTGTAGCTTGATTTTTCATAACATTTGCATAATTTTCTGGTTATTTTGCTTAATGTCGGAGCAACTTACTCACCTGTAGCGTTGGCCCAATCACTCTTACAATTCTAATAACCAGTTTGTCTCCTTTTAGGCCCCATAATAAAAATGAATTGCGTTTTCCAACCTAGCTTATTTGGGTTTTCAATTTTAAGTCAGATAAATCATATTTGTTCTATGTGGGTCAGTCAAAATTAAGTACAGAAGTCTCCATGTACCAAATTTGGTACTGTTCTACCTTATGATTATGGAATTAAATTAACTTGAGTCTTAAGCACTGTATGTCTTTTGGCATTAGTATTATTTTTTTTTTTAGTACAAAAGCTGGGACATATCAAATATTCCAACCTTCAAGAAACTGTATAAATTCAATAACTTTATCCCTCCTTCTTTGATATTATTTGATAGAAAGATAATTTTACTTAAAGTACTGTCCCTAGGCTAGCAGCAGCAGAATCACTTGGGAACTTGCTAGAAAAAGAAATCTATAGGTCCCATCCCAGACTCACTGAAGAGGAAACTCTGGCAGTGGGATCCAGAAATCTGTGTTCTAACAAACCCTCCAGATGATCCTGATATCCTCTCAAGTTTTAGAAACACTGTGACATGGACACACATAAAGCGGAAACAAACAGCATGTGGCTTTCTTGCTTGTAATTGCTTCACTTATAAAAGCTCACATTCAAATGAAAGCACACAAATTAAAGAAAAAGTACCTCACATTCTTTAAAGAAAAGCATTGATGTTGATAATGATCAGATGCTATTTTAAAATAAAAATATGTGAATAATTGAAAATTGAGATGCCAGGGAAGAGAGGAAGTGAGAGAAAGAGGGATGAAAATCTACCAGTTCAAGTACAAAGGGAAGTATGTTACAGACACGACAGTCCTCATTTATCTCATATTCATTCTGCAAGTCTGTATTTAAGAAAGAAAAATACAGCACAAAGAGGTTCTTTGTTACATAAAATATCATTTGATGCTGAGACTGGAGTGAGTGATTTCCTTAATATTATTTTAGTAATATGAAAGCATTCCCAAGAGCTTTAACAACACTTTCTGATAGAATTATTATTAAGTCATTTACAGGGCACAGAACTAAAGGGTTAACTGCACCATGGCACTTGGCAATTCTGAAGGACTGTGTTCTCATAGTGCCAACTGCTTCCTGTACCCAGGTGGGTGGGCTCCTGAAGATCAGCATTAATGGCCAGTGCAGGGTCTAAGGAAGCGTGGAGAACTGTCCACTGAAAGTCTGCACTCTGCCTTACAAACTGCAAGGAATTGCAGGAATTTCACCACCCAATCATAAATCACATTTCAGAGCACCCTTTGAATTTAAGGAGGGTCACATGAGAAGTTTTCATAAGCAGAACATAAATGGAAGGGATGAGGACCATTTCCAAGCCTTTTGTCCCCCTTCTTACATTACACAGAGGTCAAAGAGAGCCTAAGAGATACTGGAACCACAAGATTGAACACAGCCTATGTCCCTGGTCATCGGTAGAGAATAGGCATCTTTAGACCAGATATACTGACACTGAACTCTGAAGTGAATAAGAAATACTAGAATACTTATGTTAATACTTTGACATCCCAGATTTTATATTTTATAATAGTACCCAAGTGAAGTGAAGGGCTCAGTCGTGCCCGACTCTTTGCAACACCATGGATAGTAGCCTGCACCAAGCTTCTCCGTCCATAGGATTTTCAAGGCAAGAAGTACTGGAGTGGGTTGCCATTTCCTTCTCCAGGAAATCTTCCCAATCCAATAGTACCCAAACATCCACCCAAAGATGGAGAAGCTCTATACAGTAAGCAAAAACAAGACCAGGAGCTGACTGTGGCTCCGATAATGAACTCCTCACTGCCAAATTCACTTAAATTGAAGAAAGTTGGGAAAAACACAGATCATTCAGGTATGACCTAAATCAAATCACTTATGATTATACAGTGGAAGTGACAGACAGATTCAAGGGATTGTATCTGATAGACAGAGTGACTGAAAAATTATGGATGGAGGCTCGTGACATTGTACAAGAGGCAGTGATCAAGACCATCCTCAACAAAAAGAAATGCAAAAAAGCAAAATGGCTGTCTGAGGAGGCCTTACATATAGCTGAGAAAAGAAGAGAAGCTAAAGGCAAAGGAGAAAAGGAAAGATATACCCATTTCAATGCAGAATTTCAAAGAATAGCTAGAAGAGGTAAGGAAGCCTTCCTCAGTGATCAATGCAAAGAAATAGAGGAAAATAATAGAATGGAAAAGACTAGAGATCTCTTCAAGAAAATTAGAGATACCAAGGGAACTTTTCATGCAAAGATGAGCACAATCAACCTAACAGAAGCAGAAGATATTAAGAAGAGGTGGCAAGAATACACAAAAGAACTGTACAAAAAAGATCTTCATGACCCAGATAACCACGATGGTGTGATCACTCACCTAAAGCCACACATCTTGGAGTGTGAAGTCAAGTGGGCCTTAGGAAGCATCACTACGAACAAAGCTAGTGAATGATAGAACTCCAGTTGAGCTATTTCAAGTCCTAAATATGATGCTGTTAAAGTGCTGCACTCAATGTACCTGCAAATTAGGAAAACTCAGCAGTGCCCACAGGACAGTTTTCATTCCAATCCCAAAGAAAGGCAATGCCAAAGAATGTTCAAACTACTGCACAATTGCACACACCTCACACGCTAGCAAAGTAATGCTCAAAATTCTCCACGTCAGGCACTTATCTCACACACTAGCAAAGTAATGGTCAAAATTCTCCAAGCCAGACTTCAACAGTACATGAACCGTGAACTTCCAGATGTTTAAGCTGGCTTTAGAAAAGGCAGAGGAATCACAGATCAAATTGCCAATATCCGCTGGATCATCAAAAAAGCAAGAGAATTCCAGAAAAACATCTACTTCTGCTTTACTGACTACACCAAACTCTTTGACTGTATGGATCACAACAAACTGTGGAAAATTCTTCAAGAGATGGGAATACCAGACCACCTGACCTGCCTCCTGAGAAATCTGTATGCAGGTCAAGAAGCAACAGTTAGAACCAGACATGGAACCACAGACTGTATCCAAACTGGGAAAGGAGTACATCAAGGATGTATATCCTCACCCTGCTTATTTAACTTATATGCAGAGTACATCATGAGAAATGCCAGGCCAGATGAAGCACAAGCTGGAATCAAGATTGCCTGGAGAAGTATCAATAACCTTAGATACGCAAACGACACCACCCTTATGGCAGAAAGTGAAGAAGAACTAAAGAGTCTCTTGATGAAAGTGAAAGAGGAGAGTGAAAAAGTTGGCTTAAAACTCAACATTCAGAAAACTAAAATCATGGCATCTGGTCCCATCACCTCACGGCAAATAGATGGGGAAACAGTGGAAATAGTGAGAGCCTTTATTTTGGGGGGCTCCAAAATCACTGCAGATGGTGACTGCAGCCATGAAATTAAAAGACACTTGCTCCTTGGAAGAAAAGCTATGCCCAACCTAGACAGCATATTAAAAAGTAGCGACATTATTTTGCCAAAAATGGTCCATCCAGTCAAAGCTACGGTGTTTACAGTAGTCAAGTATGGATGTGAGAGTAGAATTGATGCTTTTAAACTGTGGTGTTGGAGAAGACTCTTGAGAGTCCCTTGGACCACAAGGAGATCCATCCAGTCCATCCTAAAGGAAATCAGTCCTTAATATTCACTGGAAGGACTGAGGCTGAAGCTGAAACTCCAATACTTTGGCCACGTGATGCAAAGAACTGACTCATTTGAAAAGACCCTGATGCTGGGAAAGATTGAAGGTGGGAGGAGAATGAGACGACAGAGGATGAGATGGTTGGATGGCATCACTGACTAGATGAGCTGAGCAAGCTCTGGGAGTTGGTGATGGACAAGGAAACCTGGCATGCTGCAGTCTGTGGGTTGCAACGAGTCAGACATGATGGAACAACTGAACTGAACTGAAATGAATAGTTAGGATACTCCAGGTAATATAAGGCTCATATGAACTTTTTTATCTAAAAAAAGTAAAAGACAAACCCAACCATTTCAGATCATAAAACATCAGAGACACACTGTCATTTTAATCATATGTGCTGTCAACTTGACCAGGCCATGGTGTACCTGGATATTGGCCAAACATCTGGGTGTGTCTGTGAGGGTATTTCTGGAATGACATGAGCATTAGAATCAGTAGGCTGACCTAGTGGCTCAGATGATAAGGAATCTGTCTGCAATGTGGGAGACCCTGGTTTAATTCCTGGGTCAGCAAGATCTCCTGGAGAAGAGAATGGCAACCCACTCCAGTACTCCTGCCTGGAACATCCACAGACAGAGGAGCCTGGAGGGCCCCAGTCCATGGTGTCGCAGAGTTGGACATGACTGAGTGACTATCATACACAGGCTGAGAGAAGCAGACTGCCCTCTGCATGTGGCTGGGTATCACTGAATCCTCTAAGGGCCTGGAAACAGTACCAATGATGGCCCAACTGAGGAAGAACAAAATTGGTGAATTAAAAAAAAAATAAAGAACTCAGATTGTCTTTACTCACAAATGACAAGATATTTTACACAGGAACCCCCAAAGAAGCTATGAAAAAACTACATCTGGATAAGGACTCCAGTAAAATTGTAGCATACAAAGTCAATGTATAAGAAGTCAATCACTTTTCTATATCCCAGCAATGAAAATTGGAAGTTTAAATACATATATATATAAAATTTATAATCACACCAAAAATTGAAACACTTCAGGTTAAGTCTGACAATCTATGTCAAGGATCTTACATGTGAAAAACTACAAAATACTGATGAATGAAGTCAAAGAAGTTGTAAATAAACTGGGAAATACTTCATGCTCATGGATGGGAAAATTCAATATGGTAAAGATGACAGTTTTTCCCAACTAAACTACAGATTTAATGTAGTCCCAACTAAAAATCCAGAAACCGTTTTTTTTAAGGTATCAACACACTTAAACATGTTTATGGAAAAGCAAAGAACTGGGAATTAGCGAACACAACACTAAAAGGAAAGAATAAAGTTGGAAAATTCACACTGCCAGATTTCAAGTCTTACTATAAAGCTATAGTAATTAAGACACTGGTATCAGAGAACACTTGCCAAAACTTCAACGGTACTTCTTCCATTGACCAGCAACCCCATATTTCTCCTCACAGTACTGTTTCTCCACCTGGTCCCCTCAAACCAGCTTGTCACATTTCTCCATCTTACTTTGTTCCTCTCACTTGGGTCATTTTAAATGCCCCAGCTTTCCAATTTCCATGAGAAATGCCGCCAACCCCCAACAAAGCACCCTGCTTCACTTTTCTGCTTTGCAGATACAGTCATCACACTGCAATCATCCACTCATTTCTTTGACCACAGAATTGCAAGTTGAAATGCAAACAGTAAGGTTTGTTCATAGAAAGAATCCAGGCACCAGTTGCAAAGTTTTCCTGGAAATACAGCCAGGGGAACTACACGGTCTATCATGGCGGTGTGACACTCCATCAAGAGCAGCTGAAGGAAATGAGCATTAGCAAAAGATCCTTCACCAGGACGTCAGCGGAAAACATGTCATACTAAGATAAACATCTAAAATCCCTTCATTCTGTTGACAATATATTCACTGTATCCCATTTCCTCTTTTTGTCACCTATCTAATCTTTCCTTCTAATCTTCAAAATCTAGTTCTCTGCCCAAACTCCCTGGTCTCTTTCAGTCTTTTTCAGCTGTTTCCTCTGAAGGGCTGAGGATTTCATTTCCTGTGCTAATCTTTTGCTCTTTGCTCCACTGGTTCTATTGGATTGAACTGCTACACAATGGGATGCTTTCTATTGTTTTGCGTGTGAGCGTGTGTATGTGTGTGTGTGTGTGCACGCATGCACATTTTTCAGTGCTTTTTCACCTTAAAGAAAATCTCTTAAAGGCCAAAATTCCATTTCACACTTCTTTTCAATCCATATACAAATACATTTAATTGATTAATATCTGTTTCTAAGCAAACATTCTGCCCTAATTTTAGCATGAACTGGGAAAATCATGTAAATTTCTGAATATAAATGTCATTTAATCCTACCTATAATCATAGTGAATGTATGTTCAGCGATAAGTTAAAAAAACTGGTGAAAACAACAGTAGCTTAGACAGGCTAGAGACTCACTTCTTTCTCAGGTAAAGAAGTCCTGCAGACAAGAGCACAGTCTGGGAGGGCTGCACCGCAAGGTGGCTGGTGTCCCACCTTTTCTGTCTGACAGTGTCTCTGTCCTCAGCATGTGATATAGACCTCATGGTAGAGATAGCTGCTCAAACACAATTTATATTGCGAACACTTCAGCCAATATGTGATGGAGTTTTCAACCCTCCCATTTCAGCAAAGAGGGAGGGTTAAACAGCATATGCCCTTTCTTCTAAGAAAATATCTGTGAAGGCTCACAGGCTTCTGCTTACACCTCTGAGCCAGAATTTACTCTCACGGGCACACACTAGCTGCTAGGGACATCGGGAAGTGTGAAGAGCTCAGTTACTAGCTGACTTCCTCTGTCTGGAAGAAGGACATTTCTGCACATGTGTGTATTAACACAACTTGTGTGTTCAACAGTAAAGAAATAAGCATTTGCTAAAAGACAATAGAGTCAGTGCATGAACAATCCCCCCCTTCTCTGGGATTGTCCTATGACCTTCTCAAGAACATGATCTCTCAGAGATGACTGCAAACACCTCTTTTCCAACAGAAACTTGCAATATGCCTACATCTCCCCCCAGAGTACTCCCAATCTTTTTCTCTTGGGCGAAAAATTAACCATCTTAGTACCTGGCTTCTTAAGGACCTGTGACTTTTCTGTCTTTGATTTACTTGAAACTAAAGGAAACTTGAGATTTTATAAATCTCTCATCATAGAATTAAGTGCAAATTTAACTTAAAAAAATTCATCATCCTTATGCTTTCTTAACTCAATGTCTAAGTCAGTCCCTTGTAATAGTAACACTGTCAGTAAACATTGGAAGAAGCTCTAAAAGAAATAGTAAGTGTGACAATATTTTGAGGAGCTGTTCTATTTATTTTTCAATCATTCCAACTCCCCTAAAATAGCCACATTCTCAACTAACAGCAAATAAAGGAGTGCCTGTATCCATCATGTACCCAGTATCATCCAACTAATGAAAATTTCCGTGAAAACCAATCCATGGCAATAAAAAAGCGCTCATGACATGTACTTTAGACTCGTCATCTAGCTCCAGTTAGATTCTCCCTTTAGTCCAGCTCCACCTGCGGGTTTGGTTTCAGTCCTGCTCCTCAGAGTTCACAACCATGGTTTCTTTCCTGGTCAGCACAGATAATTAAAATAAGACACCTACTCTTTTGCAACAAATTGCATAATAAGACATTTCAAGACAATGGACAGTATGCTTTTACCCTGCATACACTAGAATTTTCATTGTACAAAAACGCTTGCTTGGACGTTCTTGCCTTTTATTTAATAAATAGCAAAATTCAAAGGTAAGACATATTTGCTTTTCTTAATCAGCATATTCTTAACCCTTTCCTATTTGTAGCTTTACACAGGAACCATTCAGAGTTGTTTTACTGCTTAACATCAAAGCTAAGACTATCCAGGGAGCAAAGACTATTTATTTTCATAGTTTCTATATTTAGAGTCTTGGCTTTGTTTATAGTTTTCTCTCCTCCACCCCACAAACACTTGAAAATTCCCTTTTCTCTTTTAATCCTGTATCTTCCCTCTGTCTCTCTCACTGGCCAGCTTTTTACCAAGCTGTGCATTTCCTTTTTGAATTCTCTTCCAGATGATTCTTGCCTTTCCTCTTTGATTTCTCTCTGGAGAGGACAGAAGTTGCCTTTTGGAACTGAAGAAGTGTTCCAAGGACACAAATCCTACTGTTGTTTGTCTCTCTGGGAGAAGGAACACATTCCAAAGGCAATTGTCAAGTGCAATTTGAGCTCCCAAGAAAGAATACTTTTCACCCCCCAAATCAGTGGATATGTTTAATGGCTCATTTAAAAAGTGAACATCAGTTTTATTTTAAAGCAGGTTAGGATGTGGGGACAAAATTTTGCTTGTTACTGCCTTGATTAATGTAACAACATAATACTAAATGACAGAGGTGCGTGCTTAACAGTTCAAATAATAACTAATGATTACCTTGGGAAAAGGCACGATGTGGGCAGTGCAGACCAAAAAGAACACCAGGAAACAGTATAAACTGAATCTTTATTATGCAAAGGGTCTTCCTCTGATGCATATCTCTTACATCTAATTTTCACTACTGAGTAAAGTACAAGGTCAACATCACAGTCTTAAAATGTCAAATTCATAGTAATTAATTATTCAAGCCTTGAAAATCAGATTGGCTTAATTATCTCTACCACGTGTAGGCCTTCCTACGCGTGGAAGGATAAATGTGAAGGACTGAGTTGCAGAGGAAGATAAAAACTAAGGAAGAACATGGAAGGGTGAAATTTATCAGCAGGAAAAGGTTAAGATTAGTTCAGTCAGGCCCATGATTTGGGGGTAACATATTGAATAGTGTGTCTCCGTCTTTATAACATCAGGCAATTATATTCAGTAAGTTCTTTTCTTTCAAAAAATATTGTAGAAGTCTGTGACACTATTAAAGCTCTTTTACAATTTTGTACCCTGCCACAATCTAACATAAAACATGAATATCCTTGGCCTCCCTACTTTATATCAGGACCATTTTTAACCTCTTTATTCTCATCAAACTAGAAAGCATCTCATCTTCTCTCTCCAGTCATTTTGAATGTGTAAGGAAATCATCATTGTTAAAGTTTGGTTAAAATTGAAGAGGAGAGAAATTGCAGACTATCTCTTCTGTCCTTCGTTCTTATAAAAATTCTAGGGAAAGACCTGGCTTTTGTCCAGCTCACTTTTAGATTCTCAGTAGACCAATGGTTCTCCATGGTGGTGGTGGTTTAGTCTCTAAATCATGTCTGACTCTGTGCTACCATGTGGACTAGAGCCTCCCAGGCTCCTCTGTCCATGGGATTCTCCAGGCAAGAATACTGGAGTGGTGCCATTTCCTTCTCCAGTGGTTGTCCACAGGGAACAGTTTTGCTGCTCACTGCTCCTCCACCTTGAGCTCTGGGCATTTAGCAAAGCCTGGAGACAGTTTGGTTGCCAGTGTGGTAGCATGATACTGGCATCTCTGGATAAAGGACATTGGTACAGCTGCCCTTCCTCAAATGCCCAGGCCAGAATCTGTACCAGCAGAGGGATGGTGCACTGACCCCAAAGGGGTCTGGTCAGAAGACTGATGTCATCAGCTTCTCAAGGCTTCCAAATTTATAGTCCTAAAGAGTGAATATACTACTCATTAATATGTGCATAATTTAAAAAATACTATCTCAAAACCTCAGATGTGATGATTTTTAGCTCCCTTTTGGGGGTAAGGACATTCTGCTTTTTTCACTAAAAACATCAAAATCCTAAGCATGTAGTCTGTTTCCTGACATGAACAATATATAATATTAATCAAGGGTACTGATGCTTTCAAATTGTGGTGTTGGAGAAGACTCTTGAGAGTTCCTTGGACTGCAAGGAGATCAAACCAGTCAATCCTAAAGGAAATCAACCCTGAATATTCACTGGAAGGACTGATGCTAAAGCTGAAGCTCCAATACTTTGACCACCTGATACGAAGAACTGACTCATTGGAAAAGACCCTGATGCTGGGAAAGACTGAAGGCAAAGGAGAAGGGGACAACAGAGGATGAGATGGTTGGATGGCATCACTGACTCAATGGACACGAATCTGAGCAAATTCCAGGAGACAGTGGAAGACTGAGAAGCCTGACGTGCAATAGTCTGTGGGTTGCAGAGTCAAACACGACTGAGAGACTGTACGACAAGGGTACTGATGGGCGAAAATGCAGAAGAATGTAATGAGCAAAAGAAACTCAAATTTCAGCCTGCAATTCATTTCAAATCTTTCAATTGCATCTGTGTCAACGCCTAAAAAACCCAGCACAAACAGCCCAGCTCTTCCCTTTTTCCTTCTAAGGCTCAGTGAAGAGTAAAGGGAGAGTCAGCTCCTGACAGTTTTCAAGCTTTTTACTTTTCAAAAACTCTACAAAATATGGAGAATGAGTATACAGTGTACCACATATACTGAAAAATAAACTTCAGTTTGGTTAGAGCAGTTTCCCACTTTTAATTGCCTTAGGTCTTACAAACAGAACGTGGAGATCATTAAGGGGCAGACGTTCCTCTCGGTGTGCCAAGACATCCTGCTCCCCTCAGTCTGCTGATGGTCAGACATTCGCCTGCAGCGAATACCTCCTCCCTCCCTCCCACATTCCTAGGAAGACCAGACCAAATAAAAATGGGGACACGACAGAGGCTATTGCCTTTTGGGGCAAAGCACATGATTTCCAATGGGCTTAGAAAGAGGCCTGCACGTGTGGGTGTCAGCAAGCTGGGGAGGGAACCAGAGCAGAGGCAAGGGAGGTATCAGTCTGTGATATCTCTGGGGTCCCAGGAAGCAGAACCCCATTGCCAGGGGCTGGAGGAAGACCAGGGCCACCAAGGGCTCAGATGCTCTCAGAAGCCTAGAAGAACTTGGCCGTGAAATGGAAACATAGCAAGGAAGGTCACTTGACACAGACAAAGCCAGAGCATCAGGCCATCGGGAAACCAAATTTTAGTACAGCTCCATAAATAAAGGGACTGCTTCCACCCACAGGAAAGAATAACGTGTTCCCTTTTACTTGTGTGCAAAGAAGAAGGTGGACCGAGGACAGGGTGCCCAGTTGGCACAGACCGCAAGACCAAACCAACCCATGAAATCCAGCTCTCTGGTGGGTCAGGAAAGCTGGAAGCCTGCGTCTGGCAGTGCATTCTGGAGGCCAGTCAAGCCTCTTTATGGGCTGCATTTGGAGTATTTACAGATTCAAAGAAAAGGAATTAGGACCAAGATCCCCACAACAAAACAGGCAGTAGCAGCAGCAACAAATAAGCCTCACATCTAGCAGTCTGGAAAAGAAATAGCTGGGGTCTCACAGGAGAGAACTGGCAAAACTACTGCAGAGCACAGAACAGCTCAGGTCAGGAGACAGGGAGGAAGTGTCTCTTGCTGACACTTGTCAGTTTCCCAAGACACTGGACTCAGGGTTGACAGTAAAATTCTGATGTATGGTCTGATGAGCCCATCATTGGTATCATGTTTTTATTACAGATTACTAAAAAGTTTACAGACATCATTCTTTACTGTATGTTTGTTCATTCTCAACAAAGGCTTCTGTTGTCTGCAGAAGTCCCTGAAATAAAGAATTGCCTGAGGCCCTGATACATACAGGCATGAATGCCCGGCAGACGGTGGCTACCGCTGCCAATAGACAGCCCAAGAGGCAGGCTTCTGACAAAATCCCATCTCAGGATGCTTGTCCCCAGACATATGTGACATCACGCTGAAGTGTCTAGAAATGCATTCAATGGCCCACTGAGTTTCATTGGCAGTTGTATAAACAAGGTGAGAAAATCCTCATTTTTAGGGTTTTAAGGAGAATTCTGGTGACTTGATAAAGAAAGTAGAGGGGGCAGAGAGACAAGTCAGGGGCTGCTACAATAATTGAGGGCAGTGGCTCTCAATGTGTGGGCTCCAGTCAGCAAGATGGTTAGAAATGGGGAATCTCAGGCCCTACCCCAGAGATGACGATGAGTCATCATCTCTGTCTTATCCAGAGTCCAGGTGCTTAGTTGGTCTATTAGTTTGAAAACCTGGACCAGGTAGTAAATAAGATTCTAGAAGAAGGAGTCACTGTGGATGTGGGGAGGACGGGCAGATTGGAAGAATGCCTTGGGGGGTTAGTGAACAGCACTGATGTTTCATTTATAATCTAATCCAATACAAAATATAAAACTACCCCTCAGATACCCATGAGGACTGGGTTTGCTGGCCTGTTGAGACTTGAGGGTCCCCAGGGTCTACCACAGCTGAATGACAGCGATTTTTCCTCCTGTGGAATTCCACAATCAGCCTTTCCAATTGTCCTCTTTGCCTCAAATGCAAACATTTTGGGGTTGGGGGAAGTTATATATGAATTCATTAATACAACGCATCTGAGTTTTTCGTCTCTTTTTTGGGAAGCACAGGCAGAAGGTGAGGGTGCCATGTGGAGCCACCAGAGAGGCAGAGATGGGATTTGCTGCGATCAGATGAGCCCCAGTTTGAGGTTTTTGGGTGCCAGCTCAGAGCTCTGAGCCATGACTCAGAGCTACCTTCGCTTGCCAGCCACAGGTCAACAGTTCACAGGAGCGTGAACAAGCCAAGGGAGTGTGCTGCAGATTTGGATAGAGAAGGCAAAGTCCAGCCTGGGACACAGAACCCGACGCAGGAAACACCTGCTCTCTCTCGCCACAGAGTGTCTTACAGCCAACTGCTCCATGCCAGTAATTCACGGACAGCATGGATTTCATGATTAACTAGAGTCAGAGGGAAGAAAACGGAGATCGGCTCATCTTCCTCTCTTTGCTTTAATTAAAAGCTAGTTCCAGTTCATCCTAGATTATTGATTCATTAACAAGTAAACTCATATATATCTTGTAATTTATAAGCTGCAAGTTTCACAGATGTATATTCTTACTTGAAAACTTGTTACAGGACTTATAATGCACTGCCTCATCAGGTAATGATTCTTTGCCACACTCAGTGCAAAATGAGATGAATGTCTCTCGGTGTTTGATATATTCCTTTTTGAGTCACTGTAAAGCCAAACCTTGAAATTCTCAATGCTCACTCCCTGCTGCTGCTGCTAAGTTGCTTCAGTCGTGTCCGACTCTGTGCGACCCCATAGATGGCAGCCTACCAGGCTTCTCCGTCCATGGGATTTTCCAGGCAAGAGTACTGGAGTGGGGTGCCATTGCCTTCTCCACGCTCACTCCCAAGGAAACATAAAATGTTGGTTCTTCCAAGTTGCTGTCACAGAAGATGTTCTAACCCACCAAGTCTTCCCCATCCTCTCAGAAAGCACGCGGAAGCAGCGCGATGCAGGGATTTTCACTGCAGCAACTCTGCTGACAGCTCCTGGAGTCAGAATGACGAGATGGGAATCTTTGCTCTGACATCTACAGTTATTGACAAGTACGAGTTACTGAACTTCTCTGTACCTCAGTTTCCACATATATAAAATGAAGATAATAGTTCCTACTTCCCAAGGTCATTGTGAATATGAAATAGATGAAAGTATGCGAAGTGTTAAGAAGAGTAACCAGCACGCAGCAGGTCATAAATGTCACCTACCAGTATTGCCAGACATGCAATTTGACAGAGAGTGTGCCATGAAATGTTAGCATGCATATCAATCAATGAGAGTGTCAAGTACAGATAAATGCTGTTTTTTTTATAGGTAGAACTTGAGGCAAAGGAACAACAGAAGCTGCTTTGGTTAGGACAGTCCAGAACTAAGAAAGCCTCCGCAAGCAGGTTAAATCCACGAGAAGTAACATTGCCATGATGATCTGGGAGAAGAGAATTCAGGAGGTGAAACTGGCAAGTATGGTGCCGCAGAAATGATAAAGAAGAGAGAATTTCATGGAAGAAGTAGGTCCCTGAGCCACATCCCATGTCAAGTGATGTTAAGGCATCAAGTGAGATGAAAACAGATGACAAGGCGTAGGAAAGGGTGACTGTGAAAGGACCTTTTCAGCAGACTTGGGAGGGAAGCAGAAGGGGAGCAAGAAGAAATGGGAGAGACGGGCACACTGGAGTCCTATCATGGCGGATACGGCAAGTCAGCTGACTCCAAGATGGTGAGAAGGAAGCACTAATCAGAGATGGGGTGAGGCAACCTAAGGCACAGAGACAAGAATCACAGGGCTGGACTGTGTCCCCGGGGCGGGGGATCACAGCGGAAGGAGGGAGGTCCACGAGCAGGCTCCAGAGAGCTGAAGAAGGAGGCAGCAGGGAGTGAGCACATGAGCCAGACTAGGGACGGGCCTCTTGCCTGAACGCTGTATGATGAAGAGCTTGGGTAAGTGAGCAGCTGTTAGACGGCAGAGTTTAACACAAAAGCCATGACCTCTCTGTCCCCAGGACTCACCAAGTGCCCTCTGTCATCATCTGTAAGGCAGCCTTGGCATCTGTGTGATCCTAGGATGATGATAATGTAGGGTAACTCTGTGCATGTGCTCAGCATGTGCTAACAAGTTTTAAAGGGGGCCTGTGGCGGATTCATTTTGATATTTGGCAAAACTAATACAATTATGTAAAGTTTAAAAATAAAATAAAATTTAAAAAAATAAATAAATAAATAAAATAAAAAAAAAAAATATGATAAAGGGGAGGCACTCTTTACATGTCAAGAACAGAGTGAACCAATGTATTAAAACCCTAGAAAATGCAAAAGAGGGATCTATATTTAGCCTAAGGTACTTAAAACTTAATCCTTATCCTGGGAAGTAGGGAAGAGGAACTCTGAAGGGCCCCAGACCAAACAGGCAGGACTTGAAAGTCTACAGTGGAAATGGTTCCTGTTTTGTCTTATTTTTCAGAGTAAGTTTCTGGCTGAGCCTTGAAAAGGGAAGGGACCTGGATAAGTATTCATAGAGCAGTTCCAAGGAGGGCTTTTGACAGGAATGATCATTTAGGAGACCCACGGGACTGGAGAGGCCACAAATAAGCAGCAGAGCAGCAAGGGTCGGGCAGGGACCAACGCCTTCAGCACTTGCAGAGCAGAGGCTGTGTCACCAGAGCCGGCGCAGCACCTGGGACCCACTGTCCATCACTCACAGCATCCTCATCCCCATCTCAAAGGTGAGGCACAGAACCACTGAGATGGTCAGTGACTCGCCCAAAGCTACATGCTCCTGTGAACATGTGACTCCAGTGCTTCAGGGTTAGAGGGCCAATGAATTTAATCACCAAAAATAGAAGGACAGGGATTTTGTAAAGCTGAAAGAATGCAATGTGGGTGTGGAGAGAGAACAAGCAGAGATGAGGTCAAGGTGCAAGTGGGATGAAAACCAGTCCCAGAATTAATTCTGTAACACAGCCAGTCTGCCAATGGTGTCATTTTTAATGGAAGGTTGGCAGGCATCACCAGGCTGCAAAGAGATTATGTCCTAATGATGGGAAAGGGCAGCTACCTCTCCTGGGCACTAACTCTCATTCCATGTCTCCCATCCCCAGCCTTTTCTCTTTCCTACTCTCTCCAGCTCAAGGATACATAAGGCTGAGGAGCTGCCCACATTAGGAGCTGCTGCTGCTGCTAAGTCACTTCAGTCGTGTCCAACTCTGTGCGACCCCATGGACTGCAGCCCACCAGGCTCCTCCGTCCATGGGATTTTCCAGGCAAGAGTACTGGAGTGGATAGCCATTGCCTTCTCCCACATTAGGAGCAAAGGAGCTTATCACTGTGATCAGGACCATCCTTGTATGTTCACACGTTACTGGTTAGAATACAAATAACACAGACTCTTTGGAAAACTAGGAGTTTCTAATAAAGTTAAATAGACACCCACCCTATGACTCAACAAGTCCCCTACCCAAAAGAAGTGAAAAACGTATTTCACAAAAAGTATGTATATACCGTTTATAGCAAATTTCCTCATAATAGCTCAAAACTGGAAACAAACCAAACGTCCATCCACTGGAGAACGGACAAACTGTGGTAAAGTTACACAAAGGAATATGACACAGCAATAAATATGAGCAACAGAACATGAAGCCACATGGATGAATCTCGAAAACAATGTGTGGAGTGAAAGAAGCCAGACACATAAAAATATGCTGTGTGATGCCATTCAGAAGAAGGGTTAAGAATCAGTAGAACAAAGCTGGGTGGTTATTAGGAATGTGTGGGAGCAGCAGGATAGACACTGCCTGGAAAGGGCAAGATAGAAATTTCTGGTGTCAGGATAGTCTTCTATCTTGAGCTACTCTATGGTTACACAGGTGTATACATTTGTCAAAATTCAGTGACATATTTGAGATTTGTGCATTGTACTATATATAAAGTATGTCTCAAAGAAGGACCATTAGCATGCAAAATAAAAATATTAAAAACTGTCCTTGTTCAGAGAACTGGGGAAAGAAAACCTCTTCCCTGGTGACTTTTAAGTGACTTCCCTGGTGACTCTATAATCCTTTTTCAGGTCTGCTAATCAAGTTCATAGCATCATCACACATCACAAAATGCAAAGAAAACCAACACATCAAGGAACCTGCACCAGAGCGACTCAACAACTAATTTTGCCCTGGATCATTTTATCGATTTTTCCCTATATGACGGTATTGATAAAAACGCATATGTACCGTTAACATTAACAATTGAATGATCATGCTGGGGCTCCATTGGCGGGTTACCCTCCTGCAGAGAAAAAGGACGGTATGTGAGCTTTCCTGAGAATGTGCCAAGCTCTATGAACAATCAACATGCCTCTCATTGTTAAAATCCTGCCTTAAATGGTTTTGGAATCATGGGAATGTATTATCTGTTATTAAAATTTAATAAACTTCAGTATTCGGAAAATAGAAACAAACAGCCTCCGCTAATTCCTAGAACTATGACTCACTCACTCCACAAGGAACACCGATGTCCCCATGTCAACAGCACTTCTGGGCATCAGAATCTTCGTCATGGGCACCTTTGGGGCATTGGCCTTATTCCACTTCTCATCTTTCTCTCCAACTTTTAGCAGTGGCCACAATCTGTTGAAATGGGTATACTTCCTTGCTATGGACACATTTGTGGCTTAAGTTATCAGGGGTGTGTGCTTGGTCACTCAGTCATGTCTGACTCTTTGCAGCCGCATGAACTATAGCCCACCAGGCTCCTCTGTCCATGGAATTTTCCAGGCAAGAATACTGGAATGGGTTGTCATTTCCTACTCCAGGGGATCTTTCCAACCCAGGGATCAAACTTGCGTCTCCTGTATTGGCAGGCAGATTCTTAACCAGTGAGCCACTTGGGAAGCCCTATGATACCAGGAACTCACTCTTATTTAATTACTCCTTTTCATCTTGCTTACAGAAAAAAAAATAACAACAACAACCTTAAAGAATGAATACTAAATTTTAAGCATAGTTAACTTACTAAGAAAATAAGCCTCTTTGGAAAAAAAATGCATATATGAATTAACTTCTTTCTTAAAGATGATATAGAATACTTCAGGCATTATGTATAATTTTGCAAAAAAAATTAAATTACTCAAATCAATGCTGAGATGCAGATATCCTTTAGTTTTAGCAAATGTCATAAAATTATATCTATAAATTAAAAAAAAGTCTCATAGGCATCCTACAAATGCTATTTTAAGTTTTATTTAATGAACCATTAGTCCAAAGGATCCCATACATTCAAGACCTTTTCACCAATAAATCAGAATTTACAAAACACATCACAGATCTCTCAAAGGCTAAGCAAAGTATATTTAAAAGACTAAGTTATCACAAAAATATACTCTATTGATAATAAAATCAAAACCCACACTGTGATACAAGTTTAAATTACTATCTTATTTCAGATCATCCTAATGAATTATCCCACTGTGGTTATAATGATTGAGATCACCAGCTGCGGAGCTAGCTTTAGAGCTGGGTGACCTTGGGAAAATTATTAGTTTCTCTCTACCTCACTTTATTTTGCTATAAAATGGGATAATAGTGCCTATTTCACAGATCCATACGTTAGGTTAAATATATTTTGTGTATATATACATATAAGTAAATAGATGTAGGTTTAAGTTTATGTAAAAAAAAAGAAAGAAACTTCTAGAAAGATATCACCCTACTGTTGCCGCTAGTTAGTAACTTTTAAATATGCTGTTTGAATCTCTGACTGTGACTACATTTTTTTTTTAACCCTTTACTCTAGTTTTTATCCATTGGAAAATTCAAGATCAGTTTTCTATTAATTCTTCCTCAGAGAGCTGAAATAACTCCCTGCTTCCCCTTGGACTTCTTCTCTCCAAGCTAAAGGTTCCAAATGTTCTCAGTGGCTCCTGCTGTTGCAACATCCTTACATCCCCATTCTAGATCCCTCCGTGCTGAAAACAGGTCTCTAAGAAGCAATGCCAGAACCCAGGTCTTGTTGACAAGCACTAGCAATCAGCTGATCTCCAGGAATGCTTTCTTCTTAGCTAATAACTTCTTCATTTGGAAATGTCATTTTTAAAAGCCATGATAGAAATTAGTCCTAAATAACATAAATGATTAGAGTTATTTTCGTTTGAGATGCTCCAAATGTATTGTCAATGCTAGGAAGAACCCTAAAATGCATTAATTTTGTGGAACAGAAGCAAAAGAATAATTGTCCTGTGTACAGTCCTTGAAGGAAGACAATATAGGGGCACCTTGCAATTTTCAAGACAGGAAGAGAGCAAGAATTGGGGTGTCATGGGGGAGATCTGGACACAGAGATACTCAAGGTTAGCCAACAGGAACAGTTGAGAACATTTAATTTTGAAGACAGGAAGACAGTATAGGGGCACTTTGCAATTTTCAAGACAGGAAGAGAGCAAGAATTCAGTCGGACACGACTGAAGTGACTTAGCAGTAGCAGTAGCAGGGGGAGATCTGCACACAGAGATACTCAAGGTTAGCCAACAGGAATAGTCGAGAACATTTAATTGAGTTCCTACAAATAAGGTGACAACTGATGTAACAGCCTAGAAAATATAAACCAAGAAAAGAACTTTAATAGGAAATAGGTAGGGGGCCAGGGGTTAGAAGTGGGTATGTAGAACTTTGTGTGAAACTCACTTTTCATAATTCAATGTCGAGGAAATCTAGAACAAGTCAGCGTGACACAGATGGGCTGTGACAGGTCTGCCTCTTGGCATAACTGGGTGAGGCCTGGTCAGTTGAAGACCCCAGCTGGTCACCTCTAGCACCAAGGGAATTGCAGACACATTATATTTTTCCTGTGTATGTTGATCCATCTTCCCCCACACAAAAATATTTATTCAGAAACCCTGGTATAAAAAGATATTTTTTTTTCCTGTCAACTTTCAAGGCTATTTTGAAAACATATATTATAGCAGTGGAGCAAAGAAAATATTCCCCAAGCAACAGAAAGACACACGTATAGTGCAAGCCTTGATGGGTAGACTCTTGTTCATTAAGGCCTGTGTTAGTCGCTCAGTCGTGTCTGACTCTTTGCGATCCCATGGACTGTAGCCCGCCAGCCTCCTCTGCCCATGGGATTCTCCAAGCAAGAATACTGGAGTGGGTTGGCATTTCCTTCTCCAGGGGATCTTCCTGACCCAGATCAAACCCAGGTCTCCTGCATTACAGATGGATTCTTTACCATCTGAGCCACCAGAGAAGACTCATTAAGGCCTGCTGCTGCTGCTAAGTCGTGTTAGTCGTGTCCGACTCTGTGTGACCCCATAGACAGCAGCCCACCAGGCTTCCCTGTCCCTGGGATTCTCCAGGCAAGAACACTGGAATGGGTTGCCATTTTCTTCTCCAATGCGTGAAAGTGAAAAGTGAAAGTGAAGTCGCTCAGTCATGTCCAACTCTAGCTACCCCATGGACTGCAGCCCACCAGGATCCTCCGTCCATGGGATTTTCCAGGCAAGAATACTGGAGTGGGGTGCCATTGCCTTCTCCGCATTAAGGCCTAGTACTGTGTTAATCTGGGCTGACACCACTGCGTTCAGAAATAGCAATGGCTGTGGGAAACAGACGAGGTTTCTAACCCAGTGTCTGAACCTGGAGCCCCTGCAAAGAGCACCTGGGCACAGTCTGCACGGTCTTACCAACCATGATGTAAGAACAGGAGCAGCCATGCATGGAAAAGCATGGAGCAGAGTGATGCATGGGCACAGACTAGCTTAGGATGTGAATGAGAAACCAAAGAGCCAGAGACCACAAAGAACAAGAAGGACCACAGGGGAGTGGGCAGGATCGCAACATTTTTCCAAGTCATTGCTGATAGAGGGTTTCCTACTTCTTTGTCAAGGGCCTGGAATAAAAATTGGAACCATATGAGTTGCAGCTGAATATTAAGTTTAATTTAGTTTTTCTTTGGAAAGAAATACACTTCGAAACTGTCTTAGTCTCAGCACTGCCGACCTGTGGGCCGCATGATCTCTCTGTTGTAAGGGGCTGCCACATGCACTGTGGGGTGCTGAGCAGCAGCCTTGGCTCCCATGACATGCCTTCCCTCAAGTTGTGACAACAAAAAAGGTCTCCAGACATTGCCAAATGCCCCCTGCAGAGGGAAGGAGAGGGCAAAATTGCTCTGATTGGAGAAACACTGCCCTGAAGACACGAGACAAACATTTTCTTTACTGAAGAGTAACATAAGCGAAAGTGTTGGTCATTCAGTTGTGTCCTACTCTTTGTGACCCCTTGGGCTGTATCTCACCAGGCTCCTCTGTCCATGGAATTTTCCAGGCAAGAATACTGGAGTGGGTTGCCATTTCCTTCTCTGGGGAACTTCTCGACCGAGGGATCTAATTTGAGTCTTCTGCATTACGGGCAGATTTCTTTACCACTGAGCCACCAGGGAAACCCCTTCTCTACGAAGAGTGGCATAAGGCATTGCTAAATTCAATGACTTGCTCAGCAGTTTAAAGGGTGGACAATAACAGAATCGTTGGTTCTGACTTTGAACCTAGATTAAGGCAACAGCACCCTTGTCCTGGGCCTTCATAGAAGATAGACTAAGTGACTCCAGCTGCTGTAACAGACAAAATCCCAGTATCTTATCTCATTGCAAGATTCATCCTTATAATCCAGTGAGGTGTGCCTGTCAGACGGCGTTCCTCCAGGTGCTCACTCAGGACCCCCATCTTCAGATGTCTTTGGTCCCATCATCTTTAATGCGTGACTGGAACCCCCTCCATTTAACTGGCCAGTGAGAGTGAGCAGGGGATGGTGAGGAGGGCGTCTGTAACCACATCAACCAGGACGCACCCACATAGGCCCTCACATCTTTAGGGGGAAAACGGTCCGGCAGTCCTGCACTACTGGAAAACTTTTTCCAACATCGTGAAAAGGCATATGTATTTTTAGTGTTTTCCTAGCCATCTGTGCCACGATTCTGTATTTCCCAAAGGCAGCTACATAAGTACTCCAGCCTAATAAGAACCCTGTAAGTTAGACAAATATGATTGCACTTGTATATGTCTTATTTCTCCATTTTATATATGGTGAAGTTTAGACATGGGTAGTTCCTGTGACTTGAGGGTGATATCATAGAGACAGAACCCCAGAATCTGAGTCTCAGTGGAGGGTTTCCAACCACAGCACAGGTGATGTGTGTTAAGAATAACAGAGAGTGACATTAGCTAAAAAGAGGAATGGTGTTATAGTCACTGTCACTGGAGTCTGATTTGTCTGTACCATTAGCAGCTACATGTGCCATCAGACAAGTAATTTAGGCCCTCAGACTTCCATTTCCACATCTAAGGATAATCATAGAGGTGGAGATGAACTTTAAATGAGATGATATATAGAAAGTACTTAATACAATGTCCAAAATTTTGGCTATTGATTTTATGCCACAAGAAATAATACATGATATACAAATTTACAGAATTGTCTGCCCAATACACATCAACATTAGTTCTATGAATTTGGAAGTCTATTTAGGTTTGCCCACAGGGCTTCTCTACTGTAGCTCAGCTGGTAAAGAATCCCCCTGCAATACAGGAGACCCCAATTCAATTCCTGGGTCAGAAAGATCCCAGGGGGAAGGGATAGGCTACCCACTCCAGTATTCTTGGGTTACCCTGGTGGCTCAGACAGTAAAGAATCCAAGAATCCACCTGCAATGTGGGAGACCTGGGTTCGATCCCTGTTTGGGAAGATCCATTGGAGAAGGGAAAGGCTACCTACTGCAGTATTCTGGCCTGGAGAATTCTATGGACTGTATACCCATGGGGTCACAAAGAGTCAGACACAACTGAGTGACTTTCCCTTTCACTTTTCAGGTTCGTCCACATTTTTTTTTTTTTTTTCAGGTTCGTCCACATTTACAAAGAACAAGTAAAGGCTCATTGACTTTGGCAGATTTGCTAGTTACAGTAGAAACCAGGAGAGGAGGCAACTGGGAAAGAAAGTGCAGATGAATCAGTGCAAATCCACTCCCCCCTACTGGAATGCAGCCCAGAGTGCAAGCCCCACTGATGGCAAGGCAGTAGAATCATGTTCATTTAAATACCAAGGGCAGCACTCAGCATTATGAAAGATGCAAGCAAGATCAAATGCTTTGCGTGTTCTTCTGTCAATTCATTGGCCAGAAACTCTAGGGCCGAGAACAGAAACCCCGCACCCAACCTCGCTTTCCAGTTCGTGGTTTTGAATTATCTTATTTTGCAGATGAGGAAACAAAGGCCCAGACAGAAGGGTGGTTAAATAAGAGACAAGAATCCCAAACTCACGTTTGCTAATTCTTGGGCCAACTGCCCTATCTATGCTGCTTTCCTATCTGTGTTACTTTATATTCCACGTTCTACAGAGGGAAGTTATATAAGCCACATGAGGCAAATACAGAAGTCTACAGAGTAACTGTGCAGAAGCTGCCAGTTTTTCCCATACACAAACACCTCTTCCAGTTTAAGAGATATTTCTCCCAAAATGACAGTGAGTCCCCACCTTCTGTGAGCATTTGACCTTATTTCTTTAATAAAAACAAAACAGAAACCAGCAACTTTACTCCAATGACAACCTCTTTGTTAAAGATCAAAATACTCCAAAGCCCCTCTTTCCATTGGAGGCTTGATAATGAAAGATGAAATGGTTTGGTGCATGTGGACGTCACACCTCGGTAACTTCTGTCAAAAAGATGGACACGAAAAACAGCTCTCACCAGTTTGGCAAACATATTCCCCCAACCACAAAACCTCATGAACAGCATCAGCCTGCCAAGAACAGAGGCTTCATCTTCAGCAGAATAGTGTAAAAAAGAAAAATCTCAAATGTCAGCTCTGGGTAATATGCTTCCAGTGATTTTAATAAGAAAAAATTTCACATGGATTGAGTCTCATTCTTTTAAGGTATAAATCTGGCCTTGAGAATATGATAGCAACCATAACATAACAAAAGCAAGTCTCTATGTCAAAAACATTCTTTTCAGATAAAACCCTAAGAATTGGTTCTCAGGGCCAACTCCTAATTTCAGCTATGTAAGATTTTAATATCATCTGGAAGTCAACCAAAATCCCACTAGGTATATTAGAGCTTTGTTTATTTGTTTTATTGTCTGAGTTTACATTATAAATATCTTTTGATGTGTATGTATATGTGGGTCTGTGTATATGTGTGCATGTGTATGTGAGTGAAATTTCTGCTAGTCCACTGTTTTTGAATTACAAAAATGGCTATTTCTTAGGGCTCAACCCCACATATTCAAGAAATGCCTAATATATATGAAAAATGCAATGTACACTGAAAACCTACTTCATGCCCTAGAAGAATATGACATCATACTTCCTACTTCTCTCCTTCATAGTTCATTCTATTTTACATCCATCCTTTATGACACAGCAAAGAACTTAGAGGTTTTTATCAAAGATCCAGATAATATTCCTCAAACTCAACCAATAAAAAATGCCATCAAAATGCCCAGACACAGGCTTTCAGAATCTGTTACGTGACAATGAGCTTATCCTTAAAGTAGGCCTACAGAACGCTCTGCTGACTTCAGGAAACTTTGAACACTATTGAGAAAATAGAAATCCGAACCAGTCTCTTGTACAGAAACAAGAAAGCTCTAAACAATGACATGTTCATCAGAATCACAGAACTTAGAGCTAATCAGTGGATATAAGATATAAGCATTGGTCTGATGCCACTGAACCAATGGAAGGAGCTTGGTTAACCCCATCTAGTCACCTAGAGCAACACTCAAGAGGCTTCTGATGAACCCTCTGTACTAAGGCAGCATGGCTCTTCTATGGCTATAAAATTCATCCTCTTGAATATTTATATGCAACAAGAAAGAACTATGTCCTTGTTAAGCATATAGGCTCAGGAATTAGACTGTCTGGGTTCAAATATCACCTTTACAGTTGTAGCTGTGAGACTCGATGCAAGTTACTTAATCTCTCCTTTCTCCAGTTTCCCATCTAAAACCGAAAATGAGAGTAAGGTATGCCCCCTCTAGTTGCTGCACTGATGAAGTGAGTTAATACAGTGTAAAGTTCTAAGAACATAGCCCAGCACAGGATAAACAATTGATAAATGATAACTATTATTAATGATTTAGTATCACTATTTCCATTCATTCTAAGGCCCCAAATTGAATCCTACATTTTTTTTAGGCAGGAGTGAAAGAGGGTCTTTAACTAAGTGGGTTTTGCAACCAAGAAAGAATTATTCTTGAAGACCTTGTCACCTATTTTTCTATTTTAAATACAAAAAAAAAAGCATTTAATGACAAGAAAGAAATCTGAAACACAGTTCCTTTACAAACACTGAAGTAATGCTCATTTTAATGCCCGTTTCTGCTGTCAGAGGTTTCATGAAATTCATAATGTGGGGTCCTAATGACATGGCACTATGTTGAGCCAGCCTAGAATTAGGGAGATCTAACTCTAGTGTATATGCTGGGACAGAGCTCTGAGTATTGTTCAGGTCAAGTCTGAGGCAAACTCCGTGAGTGAACCACAACCCAATCAAATGATGATTTTCACAAAAGAACAACGCTAAACAGTCTCACTGCAAATGTAGCTTTGGGCTCCACCAGCAGAGAAAGATATCTTTGCCACTGGTGGCCTTATCATTGTATATATGACAAAATATGGTAGCTTCAAGAGGAAGCTGGATCACTGAGATTTTTCTTGCAGTTGAAAGAAGGGAATGGTACTGTTGTCTGCATGCAAGGTGGAAAGAAAACAATGGCTGCAAATGTGGCTGATAGAAGTGAGTCTTTATTTTAGCCTGGTAGAACAAAATGCTGCCTGACCTCACATCTGGCATCTCTAGTTGAGAGACTCCCAATCATTTCCAAAAACATCTGGTAGAAAGGCAAGTAAATATTCTAGAAGTCATCTCTGAAAGAGGCTGATATTAACAGGGACACATTTAAAACCAAACTTCTCCCTTATAGAATACTGGCTATAAGTGCAGGAACACAGAATTAAATGTTATTTAAAACATCCCAAAGCTATCCAACTGAGCAGTAGTATTGAGTGAGGATATCACTTGAATGTTGCATTCTTACTTGACTCTGGATTTTGAAAATATTGGAGCCATTCAAGGTTGACTGTGTTGATCACAATAAACTGTGGAAAATTCTGAAAGAGATAGGAATACCACACCACCTGATCTGCCTCTTGAGAAATGTGTATGCAGGTCAGGAAGCAACAGCTAGAACTGGACATGGAACAACAGACTGGTTCCAAAAAGGGAAAGGAGTATGTCAAGGCTGCATATTGTCACCCTGCTTATTTAACTTATATGCAGAGTACATCATGAGAAAAGCTGAGCTGGATGAAGTATAAGCTGGAATCAAGATTGCTGGGAGAAATGTCAATAACCTCAGACATGCAGATGACACCACCCTTATGGCAGAAAGTGAAGAACTAAAGAGCCTCTTGATGAAAGTGAAAGAAGACAGTGAAAAAGTTGGCTTAAAGCTAAACATTCAGAAAACTAAGATCATGGCATCCGATTCCATCACTTCATGGCAAACAGATGGGGAAACAATGGAAACAGTGACAGGCTTTATTTTGGGGGGCTCCAAAATCACTGCAGATGGTGGTTGCAGCCATGAAATTAAAAGATGCTTATTCCTTGGAAGGAAAGCTATGACCAACCTAGACAGCACATTAAAAAGCTGAGACATTACTTTGCCAACAAAATTCCATCCGGTCAAGGCTATGGTTTTTCCAGTAGTCATGTATGGATGTGAGAGTTGGACTTTAAAGAAAGCTGAGGGCCAAAGAATTGATGCTTCTGAACTGTGGTGTTGGAAAAGACTCTTGAGAGTCCCTTGGACTGCAAGGAGATCCAACCAGACCATCTTAAAGGAAATCGGTCCCGAATGTTCATTGGAAGGACTGATGTTGAAGCTGAAACTACAATATTTTGGGCACCTGATATGAAGAACTGATTCATTTGAAAAGACCCTGATTCTGGGAAAGATTGAAGGTGGGAGGAGAAGGGTGTGACAGAAGCTGAGATGGTTGGATGGCATCACCAACTCAATGGCATGAGTTTGAGTAAACTCTGGGAGTTGGTGATGGACAGGGAGGCCTGGTGTGCTGCAGTCCATGAGGTTGCAAAGAGTTGGACACAACTCAGAGACTGAACTGAACCGAACTGAAGGTTGAATGCGTTTCCTGATTTTGCACTCAAGGCTGAGTTATTTGTATCTAGTTAGTTGAATTGGAGAAGGCAATGGCACCCCACTCCAGTACTCTTGTCTGGAAAATCCCATGGGCGGAGGAGCCTGGTGGGCTGCAATCTGTGGGGTTGAGAAGAGTTGGACACGACTGAGCGACTTCACTTTCACTTTTCACTTTCATGCATTGGAGAAGGAAATGGCAACCCACTCCAGTGTTCTCGCCTGGAGAATCCCAGGGACGGGGGAGCCTGGTGGGCTGCCGTCTATGGGGTCGCACAGAGTCGGACACGACTGAAGTGACTTAGCAGCAGTTAGTTGAATGCATGCTGTGTGCTAAGTCATTTCAATCATGACTGACTCTTTGCAACCTCATGACTGTAGCCCACAAAGCTGCTCTATTCATGAAGTCATCCAAGGAAGGATACTGTAGGGGGTTTCCATGCCCTCCTCCAGGGGATTTTCCCAACCCAGGGATCAAACCCGCTTCTCTTACATCTCCTGCATTGGTAGGTGTGTTCTTTACCACTACTGCCACTTGGGAAGCCCAATTAGTTGAATAGATGTCCATTATTAGTTGGTGATATCATAATATAATATTATGCTTATGGCTCATTTTTCTTTCTAAGCAATCTCCCTGCTCCTTCCCCAGGGAGTCTTCTAGGAACCCTGGAGCAGCAAGAACTCTCTTGAGATATTTTATTTTGGGAAGTCTACCTCAGAGCATATTACAATTCAAAATAGCATCAACTTTAACATGCCTATGGTAGCAAAGCAGTAGAACTGTAGTAAGCTATGGTTTTACATGTCTATGTACTTATTTAATTCATATATTATATAATTCCTATATAATAATGCCTAAATATATACATCTTCCTCGGTGGCACAGTGGTAAAGAACCTGCCTGCCAACGTAGACGACACAAGAGGTGAAAGTTCAATCCCTCGGTCAGGAAGATCCACTGGAAGAGGAAATGGTAACCAATCCACTATTCTCGCTTGTGAAATCCCATGGACAGAGGAGCCTGGTACCCTACAGTCCATGGGGTCGTGAACAGTCGAACATGACTGGGCACTGGGCACAAAATATATGTCTTCCTAGAATAAAGACATAAAAAATAAAGCAAACCAAGAGAAATTATGCAGAACAACAAAAATCAAAATGTAATGGCTAGGACCACTATCAAGCAATGCACAAAAAAAAAAAAAAAGAAAGAAACACGAGTCATATGCTTCAACATTAAGATAAGAAAAGCCAACACAGTGGCAAGAAAGGCTGGCTGCAGACACCAGCAATTCCGCATCTGCCTCCTCTTTCCATTTTGAGCACTCTGCATAAGCAGCAGAATTCAGATTTTAGCTATGACAAAGAAGTTTAGCAAAAGGAATGAGAGGAACAGAGTTTTGGTGACCAATATAAGAAAATCACCCCTAATTATGTTCTCATGTGTGTGTTTATGTGTGCATGCAAGTGTATTACCACATATGCATATATATACTAGTATTTATGTATTATATATAATATGTATCAGTGAAATGAATTAAAGATAACTGGTTTTATATGGTGAAACCTAGAACACAATAACCTTTTCAACTATCTATTAAATAATTTGCTGTTGTTTAGCTGCTAAGTCACATCTGACTCTTTGCAACCCCATGGACTGTAGCCTGCCTCTGGCCATGAGATTTCCCAGGCAAGAAAACTGGAGTGGGTTGCCATTTCCTTCTCCAGGGGACCTTCCCAACCTAGGGATTGAACCCACATCTACTGCATTGGCAGACAGATTCTTTACCACTGAGCAAGAGGGAAGCCCACAGAAAAGCCTCAGAAAAGTATCTGGAGGCCTAAGTATTCCCCAAGAGCATTTCAAAATTGGAATATAGAATTGCACATGAAGCCAAATTAGGAAAACCCTTTTATCCACCAACCTAAACTATGATGGGAAAGCTTTCTTTGGTGGGGACTGCTAACTGGTCTCCAATATACAGACTGCTTTTCTTCCTTTTGGTAAGTGCAACGTCTACTGTTGGTTGGACTCTTGGCCATTGATCTATAGACTGCATTTCCCATCTTTCCTTGCAGCTAAGCCTGGTGACAGAGAAGGCAATGGCACCCCACTCCAGTACTCTTGCCTGGAAAATCCCATGGACAGAGGAGCCTGGTGGGCTGCAGTCCATGGGGTCACGAAGAGTTGGACACGACTGAGGGACTTCACTTCCACTTTTCACTCTCATGCATTGGAGAAGGAAATGGCAACCCACTCCAGTGTTCTTGCCTGGAGAATCCCAAGGACGGGGGAGCCTGGTGGGCTGCCCTCTATGGGGTCGCACAGAGTCAGACACGACTGAAGCGACTTAGCAGCAGCAGCAGCAGCAGCAAGCCTGGTGATTTGACTCTATTTTTGATGATAGTATGTGAACACCATGATCTATTAACACTCTAAATCACGCCTCTAAAAGACAACCACTTGTCCTCTACTTTCTTCTCCCTTCCCACAGCTGGAACACGCATATGGTGCTGTGACCCATATTCAGCCACATAACTACTCCAGCACACACAGGGCAGAATCGAGGTGAAAGAACGCAGCATATCTGTACTACTTGGGGCAGGGTCACCTTCAACTGTCCATAGGTTCACACATGGGAAAGAACGTGGAAAAGAAAGAAACCTTCCGTCTTGTTTACCTCTTTTGTTTGGGTCCCATGAAAGTATCCATGGCAACACTCAACATTTGAAAAGTGAAAGTGAAGTCCCTCAGTCGTGTCCGACCCTTTGTGACCCCATGGACTATAGCCTACCAGGCTCCTCTGTCCATGGGATTTTCCAGGCAATAATACTGGAGTGGATTGCCATTTCCTTCTCCAGGGGAATCTTCCCAACCCATGGATCAAACCCAGGTCTCCCGCATTGTAGACAGACGCTTTACTGTCTGAGCTACCAATATTCAACGTTTATCCAATATCAAATATTAACTTTTGCTTCAGTGTATGTTTCAGGCTTGATAATCTGCTATACTTTTGAGGAACTTTGGGCAGGCACAGAAGCAAATAAAAACAAGATGTGACCTGGTTATTGATTTCTTTTTAAAATTTGTTTTTAAAAGGAGGAGACATTGAGGGTTACCTAGACAGAAGATATGTCTAGTAACAGGTACTCTGTGGCTTCAAAATGTCATTGTTTGGTAGCTGAATTAAGTCAGAGTAGAAATTTGAAGTAAACAGCCTGTACCAAGAACAATTTTCTGAATCATGAGAAAGAAATGTACTTTTAGAGACTGGTTAAATCATAGGCCAAGGAAAACCATAACCTATTATTCTTAGAAAGCCTTAGAACACTTGCAAATTACCAGCTCTGGGCATCATTCTGCTCTGCTTCAGGAGCTGGTCTGGAATGCAAATCTTCCAGCACTGGAGTCTTATTCTTGGTACATGGGTGAACATTTATAAGCTGACAAATGAGCAATAATACAAAATTAAAACCACATAAATTGCTTTGTATTGAAAATCTATTACATAGAGGTCAATATTTACTCCACCATTTCCAGAGAATTAATTCTTAGTGTCAAGAGTTTTAAGAATATAGCTTAGGAATCTTTCTGAAGTTAGAGAGGCCCATGTAAACACATACGGAGATATTTACACTTCCAAGTAGGAACACGTAACAGAGAGCAAAATATTTACTTACACTATCCCAAAAGGTAAATCTCTTTTAAAAGAATTAACTTTTAATTACTCTTAACTAGAGTAGAAAAGCAAGTAGAAGTACTTTATAGCTTCATACAGATTTTAAATATATTCTAAAATGATTTGCTCCCTGGAAAAAACAGCTTCTTTAATAAACTGCTCAGTTCAGTTCAGTTCAGTCACTCAGTCGTGTTCAACTCTTTGAGACCCCATGGACTGCAGCACGCCAGCCCTCCCTGTCCCTCATCAACTCCCAGAGCTTACTCAGACTCATGTCCACTGAGTCGGTGATGCCATCCAACCATCTCATGCTGTGTTGTCCCCTTTTCCTCCTGCCTTCAATCTTTCCCAGCATCAGGGTCTTTTCTAATGAGTCAGTTCTTCACATCAGGTGGCCAAAGTATTGGAGCTTCAGCCTTAGCATCAGTCCTTCCAATGGATATTCAGGACTGATTTCCTTTAGGATGGACTGGTTGGACCTCCTTGCAGTCCAAGGGACTCTCAAGAGTCTTCTCCAACACCACAGTTCAAAAGCATCAATGCTTTGGCACTCAGCTTTCTTTATAGTCCAACTTTCACATCCATACATGACTATTGGAAAACTATAGCTTTGACTAGACTTTGCTGTCAAAGTAATGTCTCTGCTTTTTAATAAGCTGTCTAGGTTGGTCATAGCTTTTCTTCCAAGGAGCAAGTGTCTTTTAATTTCATGGCTACAGTCACCATTTGCAGTGATTTTGGAGCCCCCCAAAAATAGTCTGTCACTGTTAACATTGTTTCATCTATTTGCCATGAAGTGATGGGACTGGATGCCATGATCTTAGTTTTCTGAATGTTGAGTTTTAAGCCAACATTTTCATTCTCCTTTTTCACTTTCATCAAGAGGCTCTTTAGTTCTTTGCTTTCTGCCATAAGGTGGTGTCATCTGCGTATCTGAGTTTATTGGTATTTCTCTCTGTAATCTTGATTCCAGCATGTACTTTATCCAGCCAAGCATTTTACGTGATGTACTCTGCATATAAGTTAAATAAGCAGGGTGACAATATACAGCCTTGACATACTCCTTTCCTGATTTGAAACCAGTCTGTTGTTCCACGTCCAGTTCTAACTGTTGCTCCTTGACCCGCATACAGATCTCTCAGGAGGCAGGTCAGGTGGTCTGGTATTCCCATCTCTTTAAGAATTTTCCATAGTTTGTTGCAATTCACACAGTCAAAGGCTTTGATGTAGTCAATAAAACAGTAGTTGTTTTTTCTGGAATTCTCTTGTTTTTTCTATGATCCAACACATATTGTCACCCTGCTTATTTAACTTATATGCATTACTTCCTGGCAAAAAGATGAGGAAACAATGGAAACAGTGACAGACTTTATTTTTGGGGCTCCAAAATCACGGCAAATGGTGTGTCCTTTGCAATTCAGGTCAAGGGTGCTGTCCTTCCTGGAGCTCACAAATCCCCAGGCAAAGTCAGCCTCCCATCCTCTGCATTTTCAAGGTTTTTCTTAACATTATGCTATACCACTTAATTGTGTGATTATTTGCTTGTCCACCATCATCCCGTTTAACTAGAACCTCCTTGAAAACAGCTCTAGATGTTCAAGAGCATGAACTTTTAAGACAACCAGCGTTCAAATCCTAGCTACATCAAATCATATGCATGTGACTTTAGGCATGTTACCTTACCTTCCAGAGCCTGATCTCTAAAACAGGTGACATTATTAAATTGGCAAGCAAGTCTGAGGGTTAAATGAATTAATAATAAATATCTCAGACAAATTACTGGCACATAGTAAGTGCCATATAAGTGTTTTTTTCAAATCAGTTCCTGATTTCACAAATGCCTAAAAACAACTTAAAGGTAGATTAACACTATAGCAAGCTAGCTTCAAGGATAATATGAATCTCACAAGCAAGCATTGCTGTTCAAATATTCAAAACTTTTCCAATGGAAACATAACTCCATGAAACGCTGGGATGGCCACAACCTAACAAAATTATCTCAAGAGTAGATTCCAGAAGGACGGTCTGAAATGCAAAATCTTAGCTCAGAATGTCTGTCCTTCCTTTGAAGACCTGAGAGAGAAATCTAAAAGACTGCTTTAAAGAATATATCTTTAAAGCATTAATATATCTAACCAAGACATTAAGTTGTAGTAGTTTTAAGTCATTTACTTATTAGAAAGAAAGTCTGAAATCTCTCTTTTCTTTCGCCTCACTTGTTAACTCCCATGACTTTCACTTCTATGAATAGTTAGTGAATAGTGAGTGCCTTCTAACTGCTTGTACCATGATTGTTACATGAAAAACTTCTGTTTAAAGGCAATGTTTCACAAGAAAAGTAACTGAAAGCATGTCTCCTTATTGTGTCAGTGTCTAATATTATTTTAAAAAATTGGTATTTTCACTCTCTGAAAATCATTAAGAAAATTCTCCTTATATATATAGTCCCTATGAGTACCTGGCAAATATCTAGCACCCCAGTCATAGCATCACAGTTTGGGTTTTCTTCTAGAAGCAGTGATTGTGACAAGGATTTGAGCACAGTCATTTTTTCTTGGAATGTGAAGAGAGAGAGGGAGGGAGGGAGGGGCTGAAAGCCAATAAATGTGTGATATCAAGAAAGACTGGTTCTGCAGACCTTTGGAAAGATCTCATTAGAACTCTCAGAGCCAGAGTAAAACATGTGTCAAATTGTCACGCCCAAGGCCGGAGGGAGCCAGGCACTTGCACATCGATTTCCAAAAGTTGCAGTTTGAGGCCTGCTCCAGTGGTTATCAACACTCAGCGGCACATCCGGCTGCTACACGTTCTAGCAGAGCAATTCAGAATTTTGAGAAAAAATAAAAGGAGCAGAATTCAGACACACGTTGTATATCTGAGCATCGGGAAAGGGACTGAGCGCACTGACAGGTTTGAGGGGAAGAGAAGTGGGTGCTGATGGCATCCACTATGCCTGGTCAATCCTCTGTGCATTTATAAGCTCCAGAAGGAAAAGAACTTAAATAATTGGGAGAAAGAACCTAAGAAATAAACACAACCTGTGTCTGCTCATTGAGAAAGTGATTCCGGAAATGGATTGGGATACTGATGCCTACCCACTCTTGAGACCAAAATAGCACTGAAGACCAATGAGAAAACGCCTCTTCACTTCAATTACACTTTAATAAAATAAAGTGAGAGGAAATCAGTGCTCTTATTCTCTTGCAACACTTCTCTCTCAAGAGATCTCAGGACTCCTTGGTCCCCAGGTAGAAGACCTGTCAATGGCAGATTTTGTCCAATAATACTAGGCAAAGTTTCACTCATTCAGCAAACATTTGCATGATATTTGTGACACATAAATTATAATTTACAGGACAGAAACATATCAGCCAAGTAATTGTTGGCTGATGTGATTAGCCTTTTTTGTACCCTCTCTAACAAGGTCTATTATTTAGAGCATCCTTTGGGTTGATTATGGATTTGGGAGAATGTTGGGAAGTTTTCCCTGGTGCTTCTACAGGATATTAAGACCCATTTTTCTGTAATATTCTGTTAGTGTGACTTCTGCAGTGATGAGTAAATAATCTTTGTTAATGAGTTGACAAACAACTGTGAGCTCTTGAAAGACCTTGGACTACTTCTATTCATAATTTTATTTTATTTTTATTTGTTCTTTCTGTTTCCTTAGTCCTCACCAGCATTCCTTTGTGTTTAGTTCCTCTATATTATAAATGTTCTTTGAGTTAAAACATCACTAAGGTATTGATTTACAGTGTTAGATAGCTGTCTTCATCACAGCAGCCTAGCGCAGTGTTATGCCTGTAGCACCCACTGCAGACGTCAGCTGAATTCAAGGGTGAAAGCAAGAGTATGAGTTTCTTCTTGACTTAGAAGTCAACATCTTCCTTCTGAATCTCCAGTTTTCCTGTTTAACACTGCCCTCTAGATAAATACATTTAAAAGAACAGCTAGACACCACATTCAAATTAGCAAAAGTACTGCTGTATAATAATTTTGATAAATTAGCCTTTTTTTTTTCCAGCAGTGACCAAACACAGTGTTAGGCCAGAGGCAATGGGATTGCAAAACTGATAAGGCCCTGTAATGATGAAAGAGCACTGCACACATGGTTTTGAGAATCTTAAAATTCTTTGATAATCCTTTCCTCAGGATGTGGAGTCTCAGGCTTCTCTGGTGAGTCAGGGGTAAAGAATCTGCCTGCCAATGCAGGAGATGCAGATTCAGTCCCTGATCCTGGAAGATTCCACATGCCATGGAACAACGACGCTGTGTGTCACAGCTACTGAGCTTGCTCCGTGGAGCGTGGGAGCTGCCACTACTGAACTTACGTGCCACAAGCACTGGAGCCTGAGGGCCCCGGGGCCTGTGCTCTGCACAAGAGAAGCCTGAGCAGGGCAACTGCAGAGGAGCCCCCGCCTTTGGCAACTAGAGGGAAAGCCGAAGCAGCAACGAAGACCCAGCACCCCCCAAAATAAATAAATTATTGTTTTTTTAAAAAAAGAAGTGGAGTCTTTTCCTTACACATGGGGCTTTAATGATTTGCTTCTAACTGACAAAGGCCGAGGTCATAAATCAGCTGGTTGCCTGGTTCTCTCTCTTTTTCTCTCTTGACATTGCCCCTTTGGAACACTGGGGCCCCAGGTAAGAAGCCCAGCTCTCCTGAATCCACGCTGCTCAAAGACCACATGGAAAAAACAGACACAGAGATGCTCATGCCCAGGAGCCCCAGCTGCTCCACACCCCAGCTGCCGGCGTCTTTCCTGCCAGATAACCAATGTTTGAGTGGAGGGTCTGCCCTGGCAGTCCAGTGGTTAAGACTCCCAGCTTCCAACGCAGGGCACACGGGTTCAATACCTAGACAGGGAACTAAGATCCTACGTGCTGTATGCCACAGACAAAAAGTAAAGACTTTTTAAAGATAAATAATAACAAGTAAATAAAAATGAGTCACGAAAAATGTATGGGTGGAAAAGGAGGCCTTTGAGGTAATTCGGGCTCCAGGCACCTTTTGAGTGAGGATTCCTTAGAGATTTCCAATGATTATTACCATCTGGGACCTGGAATCATAATAAATAATAGTAACAAATGATTGTTGCTGTTTTACAGAACTACATTTGAGATATGTTATATATCTATATACAACAATTATATACCCATAGATAACTGTTACATTATGTGTTGTTGTTCAGTGGCTAAGTTGTTTCCAACTCTTTGTGACCCCATGGACTGTAGCATGCCAGGCTTCTCTGTCTTTCACTATCTCCCAGAATTTGCCCAGGTTCATTTCCGTTGAATCAGTGATGCTATCTAACCACCTCATCCTCTGCTGCTTCCTTCTCTTTTTGCCTTCAACCTTTTCCAGCATCAGGGTCTTTTTCAATGAGTTGGCTCTTCACATCAGGTGGCCAAAGTATCGGAACTTCAGCTTCAGCATCAGTCCTTCCACTGACTATTCAGGGTTTATTTCCTTTAAGAGTCACATTGTGCCTGTGGTGGATTCATTTTGATATTTGGCAAAACTAATACAATTATGTAAAGTTTAAAAATAAAATAAAATTAAAAAAAAAAAAAGAGTCACATTGTGTACTTGTAAATAAATTGTCCTACTTTAAAGTACCCATGACTATATTTTAGAAAGGATGCCAAATATCAAAAAGAAAAGAATGGCCAGATTTTTCAAATGCGTGTGTATCAAAGGTAATTCTGGCATTGAGTCCATCTTGGGACTCAGTTTCCGAAGCAATTGGTGATCTGGTGTGGACTGGAAACTCTTTTCACACGGTGGGATGGACATTTGACTACCGCAATAAAATTTTCAGAAAAGCTTCACTTCTTTAATGAACACAAACAGTTCCTTTCAATTCTGACACATCACAAGGTATATTTTTTATGTCAGGTCTGTCGGACTTTGACATGCAGTCCAGCCCCAAACAATTCGACATCTGTCTGGTTAGTAGCAATGACTCCCTCTCCTCTGACAGACCACGGAGGCTGCCCGCCCTACTCAGTGTAGGAGAATTCTGAGGAAACCTTCCTGAATGTTCTCCTTCATCTGTCATTTTTCATTCAAAACACTGGAAGTAAATTTATGGGCACTTCTACTTTCTGAGAAATACCAAGTGTTGATTTTAAGTATAAGTGTTTTTCTACTTTATGTCTGATGACATAAAAGCTCTTTAAAAGTAATTTAAGAAATGCTTGTAGAATATCTCCTACTCTTTATTCTATTTTTATAACCATCTTATCGGAGAAGGCAATGGCACCCCACTCCAGTACTCTTGCCTGGAAAATCCCATGGACTGAGGAGCCTGGTGGGCTGCACTCCATGGGGTCGCACAGAGTCGGACACAACTGAGCGATTTCACTTTCACTTTTTACTTTCATGCATTGGAGAAGGGAATGGAAACCCACTCCAGGGTTCTTGCCTGGAGAATCCCAGGGATGGGGAAACCTGGTGGGCTGCTGTCTATGGGGTCGCACAGAGTTGGACATGATTGAAGTGACTTAGCAGCAGCATAACCATCTTATAATTTAATGAGTTATGTTTCTTAAGGGCATCATCCACAAGAATTATTAAGAGTCCAGCGTCACATTCTACATACAGCACTGTATTCTACCTGCCGACTGTCTCAATTTATACATTATCCCTTCATTGGTAGTGTTCTTACACATTATCTCAGTGATCTTTACCTTATAGGATGAGGCTATGTAACCTTAGAATGCAAGGGAAATGGAGAAAAGGAGAAGGGTTGACAGAGGGAAAAAAAATCATAGAAAAATTAATTGCAAAATTAGGATGGTTTACTCATTTAATTGTTGGAATCTTATGGTAGATGTCTTCAGTAGGGCTCTCTATGAAACACACCTGAGACAAAGGCTTAAGTGCCAGGAGTTCGTCGAGGAAAGTGGGGCTGTGGGGCAGGGAGGTAAAGGAAGCCAGAAGCTGGTACTTATTAAACAGGGACCATTACTGGTGATGGGTCTCCATCCTGCTGTGGAGAAAGCACCACGGGTTTGCCCAGCTGAGAGCCTGGGGACTTGGGCTTCGACCAAACCCATCAGTACTGGCAGAGTGCTGCTTCCAGGTGCTTTAACTCTACACTTTTGGCCTGCCCAGCACATGCTAAGAACATTCCGGAGGCCAGAGAGATCTCTTAGCTAGGAAGTCACAAGTACCTACAGCAAGAAGAGGCAACGCTGCCAAGGGGCCACGGGTGGTGGAACCAACACCTCCGCCGCAGCAATGCTCTTCCTCCCCAACCCCATGTGCAAGGTAGACCAGAGGACGGCGGTGATCAACGCTCTTCCTCCCCAACCCCATGTGCAAGGTAGACCAGAGGATGGCGGTGATCAACGCTCTTCCTCCCCAACCCCATGCAAGGTAGACCAGAGGACGGCGGTGATCAACGCTCTTCCTCCCCAACCCCATGCAAGGTAGACCAGAGGACGGCGGTGATCAACGCTCTTCCTCCCCAACCCCATGCAAGGTAGACCAGAGGACGGCGGTGATCAACGCTCTTCCTCCCCAACCCCATGTGCAAGGTAGACCAGAGGATGGCGGTGATCAACGCTCTTCCTCCCCAACCCCATGTGCAAGGTAGACCAGAGGATGGTGGTGATCAACGCTCTTCCTCCCCAACCCCAAGCAAGGTAGACCAGAGGACGGCGGTGATCAACGCTCTTCCTCCCCAACCCCATGTGCAAGGTAGACCAGAGGATGGCGGTGATCAACGCTCTTCCTCCCCAACCCCATGTGCAAGGTAGACCAGAGGATGGCGGTGATCAACGTTCTTCCTCCCCAACCCCATGCAAGGTAGACCAGAGGATGGCGGTGATCAACGCTCTTCCTCCCCAACCCCATGTGCAAGGTAGACCAGAGGATGGCGGTGATCAACGCTCTTCCTCCCCAACCCCATGTGCAAGGTAGACCAGAGGATGGCGGTGATCAACGCTCTTCCTCCCCAACCCCATGCAAGGTAGACCAGAGGATGGCGGTGATCAACACTCTTCCTCCCCAACCCCATGTGCAAGGTAGACCAGAGGATGGCGGTGATCAACGCTCTTCCTCCCCAACCCCATGTGCAAGGTAGACCAGAGGACGGCGGTGATCAACGCTCTTCCTCCCCAACCCCATGCAAGGTAGACCAGAGGATGGTGGTGATCAATGCTTTTCCTCCCCAACCCCATGTGCAAGGTAGACCAGAGGACGGCGGTGATCAACGCTCTTCCTCCCCAACCCCATGCAAGGTAGACCAGAGGACGGCGGTGATCAACGCTCTTCCTCCCCAACCCCATGTGCAAGGTAGACCAGAGGATGGCGGTGATCAACGCTCTTCCTCCCCAACCCCATGTGCAAGGTAGACCAGAGGATGGCGGTGATCAACGCTCTTCCTCCCCAACCCCAAGCAAGGTAGACCAGAGGACGGCGGTGATCAACACTCTTCCTCCCCAACCCCATGTGCAAGGTAGACCAGAGGATGGCGGTGATCAACGCTCTTCCTCCCCAACCCCATGTGCAAGGTAGACCAGAGGATGGCGGTGATCAACGTTCTTCCTCCCCAACCCCATGCAAGGTAGACCAGAGGATGGCGGTGATCAACGCTCTTCCTCCCCAACCCCATGTGCAAGGTAGACCAGAGGATGGCGGTGATCAACGCTCTTCCTCCCCAACCCCATGTGCAAGGTAGACCAGAGGATGGCGGTGATCAACGCTCTTCCTCCCCAACCCCATGCAAGGTAGACCAGAGGATGGCGGTGATCAACACTCTTCCTCCCCAACCCCATGTGCAAGGTAGACCAGAGGATGGCGGTGATCAACGCTCTTCCTCCCCAACCCCATGTGCAAGGTAGACCAGAGGACGGCGGTGATCAACGCTCTTCCTCCCCAACCCCATGCAAGGTAGACCAGAGGATGGTGGTGATCAATGCTTTTCCTCCCCAACCCCATGTGCAAGGTAGACCAGAGGACGGCGGTGATCAACGCTCTTCCTCCCCAACCCCATGCAAGGTAGACCAGAGGATGGTGGTGATCAATGCTTTTCCTCCCCAACCCCATGTGCAAGGTAGACCAGAGGATGGCAGTGATCGTTAACTAGGAATTTTCACTTCCACGGAGACATCTTGATGACTTGGTTAACGTAGCTCTATTGCTACCGACGGAGAAGGCAATGGCAACCCACTCCAGTACTCTTGCCTGGAAAATCCCATGGACGGAGGGGCCTGGTGGGCTGCAGTCCATGGGGTCGCTAGTAGTCGGACACGACTGAGCGACTTCACTTTCACTTTTCACTTTCAGCATTGGAGAAGGAAATGGCAAGCCACTCCACTGTTCTTGCCTGGAGAATCCCAGGGACGGGGGAGCCTGGTGGGCTGCCGTCTCTGGGGTCGCACAGAGTCAGACACGACTGAAGCGACTTAGCAGCAGCAGCAGCAGCATTGCTACCAAAGTCAGTCTAATTTTATTGCTAATCCAGTACCAATGGAGTATATTTTAGGTGATATTCTAACAACCAGGGACTATTGATAAAAATATTTAAAGGATCCCTTGCCCTTTTGGCTTATTATCAGAAGCCTACTGTCTCTATCCCAGGACCCATATCACCCCTCCAACTGCTTCAGAGTCTCTCCTAACCTCCAGGGAAGCAAAACTGTTTATTGAAAAAGTTTATTTTTACTAACAAATATGCCAAACACACAGGCAGCAGAACATAAAAGTTTATATGAGGAAAGCAGAGGACTGAAAAACAAATTTATGAAGTACTTGGAGAATAACAATAAGGGGTTTGATGAGTAACAACTGGGAGCAGGCAAAGGGCTGCCTGATTTTAAATCTGTTTTAAATTGCAATTTTTTCATGTGTGTTTACATTCTGTTATAAAATGAAACAAGTACAGAACCATAAAAACAAAATAAACCAAGGAGAATACTTTTGCAAGTTGCAAGATCATATACCATCTTCTTTTGAACATAGAAAACCAGTTTACTACCTAAATAATTTATTTCAATGATGTGTGCTTTTAGAGCACCTCAGAGTGATGGGTGGATGAACCCCAAACTGAGGACAATAGAAAAATACTGAAATCCACTCTGCTTTTCTTCTCTTGTGTTTTCCTCTCCCTCCATCTCTTCTTATCCTTCTGTCCTTTTATTTTTATTTTCTTCCTTTTTCCCTTATTTCTTTCCTTTATTTCTTTTTAATGGAGAATACCAGAAACTAGGATGCAGGGAAAAAGAGAAAGTGTGGATCAAAAGATATAAACTTTCAGTTCCAAGAAAATTAAATTCTTGTGACCTACTGCATGCATGGTGACTCTGGTCAATACTAACGTATACTTGAAATTTGTAAAGAAAGTTTTCAAAAGTTTTCACCATAAAAAAGTCATATGAGGTGATGGATTTATTAATTAGCTTGATTATGTTAAACACTTTTTTGTATACAAAAACATCATGCTGTACACTAAAGTATATTTAATTTTTATTTGTCACTCATAAATCAGTAAAGGTGAAAGAAACTATTTCTCATTAAAATCCTTTTCCATTTCATGATAACATGTGAATGGATGGCAAAGGAAAATCCTGTTAGTTAGGTACTGAGCGGGGAACAGGGTAGACTCAGAGCCTGGTGAACAGTGCCCACGGAATCAGCTGGCAGTCGTGGCTGGGCTTTCCTAAGCGGTGACCTAAAGGAAAGCAGCCAGAACAGCGAGGGGACCACGTGTGGCAGTCCCCCCTGGAGCAAGGGCTTAGGGCTCTGAGCCTGGAACGACCCTGTCTGAGAGTATATCTCGCCACTGCCATTTATGAGCTGTGTAACTTGGAACAACACAGTATCTATGAACTTCAATTTCCTCATCTGCAAAAAGGGGACATTCATGATGCCTGATATGTATCTTCTAAAACTCAGATGTGCTAATACAGGGGGCTCCTAGAACAGAGACTAGCATATAACAGATACTCCATAAGCATTAACTGTTGTTGTATGGACTTTCAGATATTTGTGGTTGATTCCTACAATCCTCAGTTTTGTATGTACGTGTGTCCATGTTCCTCCGAAAGATCCTAAAGTGAAAACTTATTTACTTTATTAATAACAACACAATAATAATATAAAGAAAAGCACATTCATTCATGCATTGTATACCTCTGAGAAAAGTTCCATGCACTGATCTAAAGCCAGGTGCACACAGGCAGCCAAAACACCAAGTCACGGATCTCACCCTGTCACTGCAAACCTGGTGCTAATACTTTCAATAAGCTGCTCCTCCCCTCATCACATCACATGGGCAGTGACCCTGGGCATGGGCCTCACTCTGTGCCTTAGTGGTGAGGGAGAGGGTCTTTATTTCATCAAAGTAATGCACTACCATGACAGAAAAGCACCACTATACAGAAAAGAAAAGCATTAACCATTCCTCCTTACCCAGAAGAGGTGTGAGGACATTGCTCCAACTGGCTCATGAACAGCTTGGTAGACTGCACGCATGGCCCCAAGTCAGCAGACTCTCTGTACCCACACCTTCGGCCAGCAAGAAACTGGGTCTCTTTCCAACAGATCTTGAATCTGGCTAGCCTTGTGATGTTCTTTGGTCATGAGAACGCACCAGAAGTGACAGCGTGTCATGTGGAGCCTAGACCTGCAATCTTCCTGTGTCTCTGTCTCTGTTTCTCTCTCAGAGCCCAGACTAGCCAATGTGTGAAGGTCCCTGGACCAACTGGCTGAAGGATGAGACCCGTGACTCATTCACCCCTGCCACTGTAGTCAGCCAACTGGTGACAGACAGAGGACAACAGCCAGACACACAGGTAAGCCACACCAGAAGGCCAGAGCTGCCCAGGTGGCCTCTGCCCACTCCAACCCAAATGTACAGGAGCTAAGTAAATGCTTATTGTTTAAAGCAATCAAGGTTTGGAATAATTTGTCATGCAGCATTATTTAGCAATAGATAACTGATAAAATAGTGAAGGTAAGATTCCAATAGTAGCTTTTATAACTCTAAGACCTATGTCCTTGAAGCTGTACAAAAACAGCCACTGCATAATTAAAATATATGTGTATGTGTATGTATATATAAAATACATTACATTACAAAATTATATATTGAGTAGACACAGACAATGGCTTCCCCAGTGGCTCAGGGGTAAATAATCCACCTGCAGTGCAGAAGCCATAGGAGACATGGGTTCGATGCCTGGGTAGAGAATATCCCCTGGAGGAGGGCATGGCAACCCACTGCAGTATTCTTGCTTAAAGAATCCCCATGGACAGAGGAGCCTGGCCAGCTATAGTCCAAGGGGTCGCAAAGAGTCGGACATGACTAAGCAACTTAACACACATGCAGATAAAAATAAACTACCATACAACTAAACAAAGCCTACTTTAAGTGGGATGGATTAGCTATGGGAAGGAGAATAAAAATATATCACTTTGGCCAAACAAAAAATGTGACAATTTTTAAAAAATGAGAGAGCATAACTCTCACTTTTAATACTTAACAGATTATAAAGCATTATATTTAAGGATTTTACTATTTGACTCTCAATATTATTTGAAAATCAGACCACAGAATTATATACAAAGATAAGCATTTTATTGGTTTATCAAAAACATTGTTTTCCTAACTTTTTCTTATCTGCTCTTCAAGGAACATAATACTGTCATGCAAACCCACAAAATACATACATAAGAAAATGCAGTGCCCTTGGGTAAAGCAATAATAATGAAACTTTGTTAATGGCACCCGTCACACACTGACCATGCATTTACCATGTGGAAGGCACCCTGCTAACCCAGGGATGAATAAAGCAGCCTTAGTCCTTTCCTGATTGTTCTGTGTAACTGAGTAGCAACATAGAAGCTACTTTAAAAAAAAAAGAATGGGGAGTTTCTAAAAAATAACATCTAGCCTAGTACTTTTTAAAATATTCCAAAATGAAAGGTTCAGAAGATCTGCTTTTGACTAGTCAAAATGGTCTTAATTCCGATGCACTGTATTCAGTAAAAATTTTCCCCAGGAACATCAAAGGAGGAGTTAATAATGATACAAATACTTATCTTTGATGTGATTAAAGAATTTTATAAAAACCCTGAAGGTCTTATAAACTGTACAAAAAATTAGAAAAAAATTGTTTTATTAACTCCTAGAATGAATACTGGGATATATTATGATAGAGCTCAGGCTTTAGAGAAATAATGCCTGGTTATAACTGCCATTTTATTTATGAATTCCAAGTTCACTGTTGGCCTGTGCATTCTGATATAGAAGTTGAGATACCAAATTTAAAAAGAAGAAAATAAAAGAAATAACTCTTAATGTATTCTCCTTGGAATAAAAAAAAATGCTAATAATGCTTGAGAGGAAATAAGAAATGAGAGTTTCAAATAGACTAAAAGAGAACAGATGAATGAGTTATTAATAATTATCTTTAAAACTATAGTTTTATTGTTACAAGGTGAATACTAACATTTTATGCTTTATGTCTTCAATGAACAAAATAACCAAAATTAAACTGAATCAAAATGGGTAAACAATTAATAGTAAAAGCAGGTACCAGAAGAGGCTGAGGATCCTCTCCTATTGTACAGCTTTAACAATAACCTGGGTTGGTTTTTAGCTTTTATATATCAATTCTGGGAACAAATGGGGTATAGGAACTGTTATTTTAATTTTGTGATACAAAGGATTTGCAATTTCTCTAATTTCACATACTTGCATGTGTTTGGGGGGAGGGTTGGTAAAACTGCTCACTCAACGAATACTTACCCCAAGCATTCCAGGAGGTACCAGGAGACAGAGTGTGCTAAGCATGGCCACCCCCGCCACCATGGAGCTGTTAGTCCATGATGGTGGACTTTCCTTAAAGACATCATTATTGAAATGAGGTCGTGATTACAGAATGCCTATTGCAGTGACTCACAGAAGGTCTATTCTAGTCTGAGAGGCTCAAGAAGGCTTCCCAAGAACTCCCCAAGTGAGCTGAGATCTCAAAGAAAAGGTCTCAAAGCCAAAGGAAGATTAGGAGACACAACCTCTGCCAAGTGAGAACACTGATGAGTCCAAGGAACCGCAAGGAGACATTAGTGAGCAGAGCAGGGTAAGCACAGTGGACAAGAGCAGAGGACAAGGCTGGAAACCATGGGGGAAGCCAGAGGCCAGCTCTCAGCCAGTGTGAACTCAGACCAGCACAGTAACCTCACCTGGAAAGGCATCAGAAATGAAAATCATCAGGCTCCACCCAGACCTCTAGAATCAGACCCTCTGGGGTGGAGCCCAGCAAGCCCTCCAGGGGAATCGGATGCACCTTAAAGTTGAGAAACTGAGGTTGTTTTTAAAGCTCTTCTGTGTCCTCTGCATGTGTGCTGTTGCTTAGTCGTTCAGTCACGTGCGACTCTTGCGACCCCATGGACTGTAGCCCACCAGGCTCCTCTGTTCAAGGGATTCTCCAGGCAAGCATACTGGAGTGGGTTGCCATGCCCTCCTGCAGGGGATCTTCCCGATCAGGGATTGAGCCCACGTCTCTTGTGCCTCCTGCTTTGGCAGCTGGGTTCCTTCACAAGTGCCACCTGGGAAGCCCTCTATGTACTGTACTTCCCTCAAATCCTCAGAGACTTTCTGCTTTTTCTCATTTCCTTTCTCTTGTGTCATTCAGCCTCTGTGGCCTCTGCCCTATTTTGCTCTCACAGTCTCACACTGCCTCTTTTTACTCAGTTATTCATTCATTCAGTATTTCTCGACACCTACTATGTGTTTATAACATATTATCAAACAAAACAAAGATCTTTGTCCAATACCTGAGCAAATTAGATAGGCTGGAAGGTGATAAGTGTTGTGAGGGGCTAAAAGGAGAGTGTTTATAAGCAGAGTGCTTGTTTAGTAAGCAAGTGGCCTTTAATCCTCTCAACAAAGCCAATTTATAAATGGGAGAAGAAACTCAACATCCAGGAACCAGGAGTTACTAGGTAGCTTCCATCCCATGTGTCTCTGCCTCCCCAGTTTTGATGTCTCTCCATGTTCCAGCAGTTGCAGCTTTGCTTACTTGGAAAGCAGACACTGAGATAGAGATTTCTACACAAGTATCTATTATGAGATACCTATGGGATCAGCACCTACAGAAGGGAGGAGAAAGGAGGAAAAGTAGGAAGGGAAGGAAGCAGGTCCAGGAAGGAGAACTTAGTCTGTGACGCAGTTGCTAAAGAAGTCTTAGCCAACCCTACTGGAGCTATGAACTGAGATGACCCTACAGAGTTGTCCTGAACTGGAGAGCGGGGTGGAATCCAGTACAGGTTGATTCCTGTACTGGAATCAATACTTACTGGATGTCTGCAGCAAGAAAGGATGTAATGATGAGCAAGACAGCTCTCTCTGGACAACAGCAATCCCCAGACAGGGGACTGCCACGGGGAGACTGTGAACCAGTACCTAGGACTGGTTAACTCACCAGTTTGGGGTGAGAGGGGAAAGATGTAAGTAAAAGCCCCCAAAACAGTTCCCTTCAGCTTTCCCAGAATCTTCTGCTCCAGAGTATGCCATGATAGCATCTTCCCCGAGAACGCCCCCCCAGCGTGGTTCTGCGGTGAGAGCACTCGGTTGAGTTCATGTCAGAACCTAAGTCTGCACGGAGGGCACCAGCCCTGAGGACGTCAAGAGGCACGCCAGTGCTTACTCGAGGAGTAAAACTGCCAGGATGGTCATTGCTTATAACCGGAGGGAGGCAAAGAAATTAATGGAGATGAATACCATGAAGTCCTCTGAGAGCTGGCAAACTGAGTCAAGACTGCTAATCATTAGAAAAACCGGAGTGCATCTCAGTCAGTATGGTCAATTTCCCCGGAAATCCACGAGTGGTCATGGTTAACGCAGTAAATATTTAATTCCAGCACTGACAATTGCCCTCTGACCCCACCATTTACCTCAGCGGCTCTGAGAGCTTAGACTAACACACGGGCTCCTTCCATTGTTCTTATCTGGCTTTCCCTCTGGCTGAGCTCACAGAATTGCAGTAAATGTGGAAGCAAGACTGACAGACACAAGAAACGGAACAAAGACAGGATGACAAAAGTATAGACTTAGAACTGGAAGGGGCCTTGAGGGTTGAAAAAGTCACCCCTGCATTCCCTATTACACATGAGAGTATTAAGACCTAAAACCGAGACAGAGAGGTTATGTGGTTTTACCTAAGGTCACACGGACAGATCTCCTAAGCTGAAGCTGGTTCTCTTCCTGTTGTCAAACAAGGTGACTAGTGGCCACTCTGCCATGTGTCAGCTTAGCTGAGCTGAACAAAAGTCCCAGTTTCCTTCCCTGCATATCTCTGATGAGGGTGGGTCCCAAGAGATGCTGTGCAGAAGCTGGAAGAAGTGAGCGACAACCATACTGGTCCTCACACTCAGAAGCTCACACACACCATGTTTCTAGTTCAAGTCCATTGCCTTATCTGATGGATCACTTAATGGACACGCAATGACTCTGCCTTTTTCTGCTCTTACATTCTATGCCTCCTGGTCAGTCATGTGTCTAGCTCCATGAAGAGGCTTCTCCTGGATACCTGCCTGTCAAGGTCAGAGGAAGTGAGAATTGTCACAGGTTCAGTCTGTTTTGGTGGCATCTGTCCCATTCCTGGTCATGAGTTCCAGCCTGTACTGTTCTTGCCCATGTTACACTTGTCTTCTCTTCCTTGTAGGTTTCAAGTTCTAGCTTCAGATGTGCAAACGACAGACCAACAGACACTGTTTAGTAGCCCCCACAATTGTCTAAGTTACAATTGCTATAAATCCCTGTAACAAATCTGAGTTGGTGGTGCTCCATCTGGAATTAAACTTGACTGAAATTAGGTGCTGATGGAATCATTGCTCAAAGTAGTTCCTGGTTTCTTGCAAGTGGTTGACATGTCGTTAGACCCAGGCTCAACAATCTTCCATTCTTCTCATCAATTATCATCATCTAAGACTTCCAACTTAGGAGTTGTATTTATTTTCATTTTAAATGTATATTTGCCTCATTTGCAAATTTTTCTGCTGCTTACTAATAAATTAGTAGCTAGTATTTGTTGAGTGCTTACTAGGGACCAAGAACAACCCTATTCATCATGTGTCATATAGTGTTATTTCTTAGTACATGAGGAAACGCCGGAAACCTAAGATTATATAGTTTTCCCAAAGACACAGAGTTAGAAATCAGCAAAACCAGAATCTATAGTCAGGTTGGTCAACCGAGGCCCCACCCTTAGCACTTTACTGCCTCTTATGAAGATACTGTGCTTGAACGAATTTTTTTTTTAATGATTATCATCACTACTTTCCTCCAGAGCTTAGAAAATATAAGGCCATTCAAAGAAGAACTAAGAATTGCTTTGGTACCAAATATGAATGGTTCATCCCCTTCTTGCATCCATAACAGATGTTAGTAATCCGTGATGATGCTCATTCCAGCTCTTTCTGGTTATGACTGTAGTTCACTTCAGTTCAGTCACTCAGTTGTGTCTGACTCCTTGCAACCCCATGGACTGCAGCACGCCAGGCTGCCCTATCACCAGCTCCCAGAGCTTGCTCAAACTCATGTCCATTGGGTCAGTGAGGCCATCCAACCATCTTATCCTCTGTCGACCCTTCTCCTCCTGCCTTTAATCTTTCTCAGCATCAGGGTTTTTGCCAATGATTCAGTTCTTTGCATGAGGTGGCCAAAGTATTGGAGCTTCAGCCTCAGCATCAGTCCTTCCAATGAACATTCAGGACTGATTTCCTTAAGGATGGACTGGTTGGATCTCCTTGCACTACAAGGGACTCTCAAGAGTCTTCTCCAACACCACAGCTCAAAGGCATCAATCCTTCGGCATTCAGCTTTATTTATAGTCCAACTTTCACACCCACACATGACTACTGGAAAAACCATAGCTTTGACTACACAAACTTTTGATGGCAAAGTAACGTCTCTGCTTTTTAATATGCTGTCTAGGTTTGTCATAGCTTTTCTTCCAAGGAGCGAGTGTCTTTTAATTTCATGGCTGCAGTTACCATCTGCAGTGATTTTGGAACCCCAAAAAATAAAGTCTGTCACAGTTTCCACTGTTTCCCCGTCTATTTGCCATGAAGTGATGGGACTGGATGCTATGATCTTAGTTTTCTGAATGATGAGTTTTAAGCCAACATTTTCACTCTGCTCTTTCACTTTCATTAAGAGGCTCTTTATTTCTTCTTCGCTTTCTGCCATAAGCATGGTGTCATCTGCATATCTGAGTTTATTGATATTTCTCCTGGCAATCTTGATTTCAGCTTGTGCTTCATCCAGACTGGCATTTCACATGATGTACTCTGTGTGTAACTGTAGAGTTGTTCTCAATATCATAGCTAAGGCAGCTGGTACTGACTGAAGATGATATTCAAGAAGCTAACTTAGAAAAGGAATATAATGTAGGTAGAGATGAGGAAGAGGAAATCGGCATTGAATTTGGAGAACAGATCTCCAGTTAATCAACATACTTATTAAGCTCTTACTATAGTTTGAGCAAGTTCCCAGAGATGGTGAAGGGCAGGGAAGCCTGCTGTGCTTTAGTCCATGGGGTCACAAAAGTCTGATATGACCGAGTGGCTGAACAATAACATAGAATAAACACATTTTGGGGACACAAATAAGACATGGACCCTGAATTTAAGAAACTTACTGGAACTTATATTGAAGTCATAAGACATTTACACACATAAACATGATCATTAATAGCAGGTAGTATGTCAGTGTTGAGCAATGATACTGACATTTGGTTTCCAGGAAAGTGTGAATTTGAGCTGGGTTTTGAGAAGTACTTGGGGCTTGGATAGATAAACAGAAGAGGGGGAAAAGATATTCCAAGAGGAGAAATGATTTGTGCAAAATTTCTAATGGTAAATGAAAAAGATCAAAATGAGTAGGAGCCAGGTGTCTGGATAGGAAAAAAAAAAGAAAGAAAATATGAAGTTAAAATTCGAGCTTTAAGGTTCCAACTAGGGAGATTTGCATTTCACCTGATAAAATTCTAGAGTTGTGTAAACCTGATGCATCAATGCCTATAATTCTTAATCCCTCCCAGTATTCACACCTTTGCCCACTCATCTTGCAGGTTCTCCTACAGTAACCCCGGGCCTGATTACGTTACATAGCTTGGCCAGTGGGATCTCATCAAATGTGACCCAGGCAGAGGCATGAAGAGTGGATAGCTTGCTTGCTCTCATCCTTGTTTTTCAGGAGAACATGATCAGGCTGGCTGCTGGAGAATGAGAGAGAGACAGTTCAGCCGTCCGGATGGCTCCAAACAATAACCAGTTGACCACCAGGCACAGGAGTGAGCCCCCTGGGACCGGAAGAACCGCCGGAAGAGCGTCCTCCCTGTGGGTGAAATGCGGATTCTGCAATCATCACGAAGCGCTGTTCTGTAGCTATTTGAAACAGTCTTTTACTGTTCTTGTTGATTCTCCTTACTTAAAAAGAAACTGCTAGGGTTTCTGCTTAAAACAAAATTCATGCTGCAAGTAGGCTGAGAAGCCCTCCAGGGCACCCCAACTTTTTCTCTAGAGACAAAGAAATGGATTTCCCTTCCTTTCACATTTCATTAAAATGCAAATGAGCATAAACATTATTTTCAATGTAAAGTAAGCAGAGTAAACAGGTAAATTTTTTCCATGACTCTATCATCACAGTTACTTTGAAGAGAACAGTCACTTTGCAACAAATGGTGGCCCTTTCAGACACAGAAGAGGTGACTGAAGGATGAAGTCATTTTTCCCCAGAGAGAAAACATAGAGGCTCTTGGCTCCCAGGAGTTACAAAGTGTCTGGAATGAATGTGCTAATGACTCAAGGATTTATACTTCTGTATGTGTCCCTCCTGTTGAAAGTTCTACAGATGGAATGAGTGTAAATGAAGACTTTTCAGATGGTGTAAGGAAGCAAGACAAGTAAAATGTTGAAAACATGCCTTTCCTGTTTTTCTCTCGTATATTATTAATAATATGTGGGAGGGTGATTATTCTTGGTTCTGTTTCATACAAGAAAAGTCACTCTCCCCAAGCATAAGATGCAGCTGGTTTCAGGTAAGGAAAATATGAAAATGGCCAATACCTCATTACACAGACCTAAGTACCACATGTAAATTCATATTAGAGGCAGCCAGCGCTGCTGCTGACTCTAATATTAAGATTACTTACTGATTAAGGTGGGTCCCTTGGTCCTGAGACACGCTGGGACCTGGGACCCTTGACTGCAGTGCCTGCACCTGGAAAAACATCTCCTCAAGCAACAAAATACAAAGAAACTACCAGGGACTAAAAATTACTGTGTGTGTGTGCACATTTGGGACAAATTATGGACAATAAGATGCGAAAGGACCCAAAAAGGCCAACTGCCACTTCGGAAGATCTGGGAGCAGAAACGGTGCTGGGAGCAAAAGCAGGGTCTGCACACGCACCTTGCACTCACCACCACCGTAGAGCTGGGCAAACCACCCAAGCACCCCCTCCCGATCCGACCCCTGGACACACCTCTACCTCACCCCATGTAAGGAGCTCTCCCACACCTGCCTTGGGTAGCTAGGAAAGGAAACGACTTATTTTTACTCCCTCCTGTGGGTGCAGGGGCCCCAGTAAAGCCCTGCCTGAAGTTCCTGACTGGCCTCTGATCAATTTATATTGACTGGAGAAGGCCAAGAAGTCTGGTTAGTATCAGTTCCCTTAGAGTTCCTTTGAGGCCCTTCACCATTCTCATGGGGAAGATAAATAGGAAGACAAGTGTCTGAGCACAGCCTTTGCCCTGATCCCCAAGGGAACTCTGGAGCTGGACTACTTTTAACAGGCCTGTTGGCTGAGGGGAGAGGGGTGTGTGTGTGTGTGTGTGTGTGTGTGTTGGGGGTGGATCTGTATTTCTCTGACAAGACAGCTCCATCAGACAAGGGTAATTCTCTGCGGAGGGAGGAAGCCTCAGAAAGCATCACAGCTGGGATGGAAATGCACAGCCTTGTGTAGGGAACGTGGATGAGCTACCCTGTGATTTCTCCAGCAGCATGGAGTCAGAGGAGAGAGAGGCATCAGCAGAGGAAAAAATCCACCAAGGAGATAGATGGAGAGCGAGGAGTCCTTCTCTCTGCACCTAGACATTACTGAAGGTGTGTTCTGTTGCTCAATTTCCTAGCCCTCATCTGTGCATTCACATTTCTATCAACTGTGTAATAAGGACTGACTGTAACTTCAAGGCAAGAACTCAGAGCCAACTTCCATCAGACCCATCTGCCTCATGTCCCACTTCCTCAGGTTCCTTGCCACGTTCAAGTGGCTTTTTTCAAAGCCAAAGCATTGGTAAAAGCAAAAGATCACTCCAGAGTTATAGTAGCATTTTAGAAGCTAAGATTTTCTGAACCATCAGTCAGCTCACTGTCTGAGAACTGATGCATTTTACAGAGATTAAAAACTAAGCTTTCCCTGAGAAACAGGGTGAAGGAAGATGGATCAAAACGAAGGCCAAATGGTCCACTTTCTAATCCAATCAAATCATGGTTGAGCACATAAAAATTATAAACCAAGACAGTGTTTCTGGAAGCAGACACCTTTCTACAGGGATCTAGAGATTCAGGTAAATATCTGAAGTAACAGAATGAACATATGCACGCATAATTTGCAAGTACTGTTGATTGAACTGCCACTAATTATGCTACTTTAGTTCAAAGTCCAGTTTTTGTGTGTTAAGTACTGCATGCTAACCAACTGCACCATGGAGCTCTTAGTTTTTCTAAATATCTAATACAATAACCCCAGATTTTGCAATAAAATATTTTATTAATTTATGGTGGTGGTTTAGTCGCTAAGTCATGCCTGACTTTTTGCGACCCCATGGACTATAGCCTGCCAGGCTCCTCTGTCCATGGGATTTCCCAGGCAAGAACACTGGAGTGGATTGCCATTTCCTTTTCCAGGGGATCTTCCCAACCAAGGAATTGAATCCAGGTCTTCTGCATTGCAGGCAGATTCTTTACCAACTGAGCTATGAGGGAAGCATACTTTTGAGATAAAACTGAACTGAATATACATTATATAGTGAAACACACAAATCTTAACTATACCTTCCTGAGATTTAAATGTACACACATGTAACTCAAACCCAATCAAAATATGAAACATATTTATCACCCCAATCCTTGCCCCCACCACTGAAAAGCAACTACTGGTCCTTTTTTTAAACCATCAATTAATTTTCCTTGTTCTAGCACTTCACTTAAATGGAATCAAACAGTATACACTCTTTTGTCAAAGCTTCTTTCACTCAGCACCATGTTTTCGAGATTCATCCATGTGGTTGTATCAGACCTTCAATCTTTTGTGTTGCTAGGTAGTATTCAATAGAGACATTCTAGAACCAAACATCTTCCAGCTATAGTCCTGATGATTAAAGCTGATTAAAAACGCTGATTCAGAGAATTTGGAAAATTTCTAAAAAACATGATGTCTTTTAAGAAAATATTTCAAAGTGAACGGGGCAATATGTCTCCACTAGAGAGACCCACAGCCACAAAAACAAACAAAATCTTGAAAGTCAATCTTCCAGAAATCCACTCCTGCTCCACAATAAGATCACACACACACACACACACACACACAGACACACACAATCTGTTTTAATCATTTGCAAATGTCTTAAAACATACAGAAAGAAAACACACCACTCCAGATCTCACTGGAGACATTTTATCTTTAAGACTCAGAGCTGGCCTAAGAAAGCCAACCGACCATTTTTCTGTTCTTGGGCATAACAGCAGTAATATAACTTGAAGAATAATTCCCTGGGTGCTTTATTTCTGGCATACTCTCTTAATTGGCTAGCACGCTAATCCCTTTCTTAGAAGAACACTTAGCACTGGAAATGTGTGAGGCAAACACAAAAATACAAGTCCTGGTTTGGTATGCAAATTAGCACCATGGAAACCAGCCTGGCAATGCTGAGCTCAGGGCTATCTATCTGCAGGGAGCAGATGAGCTCTGAATCAGAGCCTGAAGAAAAGTGCTGTCAACACGATTAGGGACACAGATTGCTTCTCACCCTGTGGCTCCCTTAATTCTGAACTAGGAAACTTAAACTTGACACTTCAGTGGACTAGATCATCATGGGGCCTCTACTTCTCATTTGTAGCCTCAGCTGACAAAATTTTTAGTCATTTAGAATACAGACATCAAAGTGTGACATTATTTTAGTTACTATTTCCAGATCTAAGGAATATATTTGTAGAAATATAATGTTATGCTTTGCATTCAAACAGTAAAATGAATGCTTTTCTATGTCAGCTGTTATGTGGGCAACAGGAATTCTCTTGTCCTTGGTTCTACTGGCATGACCCTTGTGGTCTAAGAATGTCTCGGGCATTCTTCTGGGGGAAGAGAGAATTTCTCTCTTAATGCCTCAGAAGGGATATTTCCAAGGACTAATCATTACTCTCTTAGAAAACTGTATGTGACCCTCTTGTTCACAGAAGTATTTCTCTTATCCATAGTGCCTCCCCGAGTCCACTCAGAGACCTGAACAGACCTTTTGACTAAAAGCTTCCCTTCCACACGTAAGAGAAGAGTTGGTGAAGACAGTTGTCCAGCCCCCAAAGACTGCATTAGAGATTTCAAAGGCCACAAAGACAGTGACAAGACAACCAGCACATGTAACAACGATGAATCACCAGGGTTTACAGCATGCTGTCCATGGAAGTCAGGGGGCCCATGGTCAGGAGGGCAAAACAGCTTTCTTTTTACTAGCCTCTAATGAAGTAATTTCTTTAATTAAGGGTGTAGATAATAAACCACTTTAATATTGGTGATATTTGTTATTTTTCCACCAATAAAACCATGACAGATGTTTTCATATGGGATTACAGATATGCCAGATGTCCATCACACATGCTCAGGGCTACTTCACCATTACAGTACTTACTCGACTATTAGACCCATGGCTAGAGCTTACTATTAATGCATTAAAAAAGAGGCATACATACCAAATACATACCAGATGCATTAGGAAAGAGGAATAATTACCAAATATTACATAATTAATATTTTCCAAAAATATGCTGACAACTGTATTTCAGAATAGCTTCCTGTTCATGTATAAAATTATATACTTAAAAATCTTATTTTAAAAATCTTATTGAATTATGCCGTAATAAAACCAACAAACAGCTATATGCACAATAACATGAAGCCCAAAAACAGTATAAGGAGGGAAAAAAGCTACACACAAAAGACTGCAGATAGCATGCAGTTCACAAGTATCTTTGGTGGTAGAAATAACAGTTATTGCCTCTAAGATAGGGAGGTGATTATGCATACATTTGTCACAACTGCACATAACATACGTTCATTTTACAATATGAAAATTTACCTTAATAAAATGCTGACAACAATATTATTCCAGGGGCTTCATCAAAGGGGCCAACAACTCAGAAGAGGTTCAGTTCAGTTCAGTTCAGTCGCTCAGTCGTGTCCAACTCTTTGTGACCCCACGAATCGCAGCACGCCAGGCCTCCCTGTCCATCACCATCTCCCGGAGTTCACTCAAACTCATGTCCATCGAGTCGGTGATGCCATCCAGCCATCTCATCCTCTGTCGTCCCCTTTTCCTCCTGCCCCCAGTCCCTCCCAGCATCAGAGTCTTTTCCAATGAGTCAACCCTTCGCATGAGGTGGTCAAAGTACTAGTTTCAGCTTTAGCATCATTTCTTCCAAAGAACACCCAGGGCTGATCTTTAGAATGGACTGGTTGGATCTCCTTGCAGTCCAAGGGACTCTCAAGAGTCTTCTCCAACACCACAGTTCAAAAGCATTAATTCTTTGACACTCAGCTTTCTTCACAGTCCAACTCTCGCATCCATACATGACCACTGGAAAAACCATAGCCTTGACTAGATGGATCTTTGCTGGAAAAGTAATGTCTCTGCTTTTCAATATGATATTTAGGAAGAGGTTAACAATCCCTAATCTCCCAACAGTGTCTTGGAGCTGCAGGAAAGCCACATCAGCATCAAACTGGCCCTTGAGTTGCCCAGACCTCATAAGTGACCCAGGGTGAGCATCCACAGCCCTGCCCAGAGAGTCTCTCCAGGCCCCCATCCAGTTAGCCCACCCTACATGAACAATCTTCAGACTCAGTGTTCCATGCACTCCCCAGCCCAAGACAGATGGGAGCAGATGCTTGGACACCTTGCAAGGCCATGGCAGATTGAGAGAAAATCCCCCCTCCAGCTAAAGCACGTGACATCCCACCCTGAGCCCTGGTGCAGCAGAGCCCCCAATGCTGCAGTGATATTCCCACCTCTGGAAAATGGTAAGGGACACTGATAATTGCATTCCACCAAAGGGTGTCTTCACTCTGGTTTTCCAAAATCAAGTACCAGTCAGGCTCACTCTAGAAGTTCATCTGACATGATCATTGATAGTTGAGAAAACTGAAATTGAACCATGTTAAAAAACTCATCACTACCCTTATTCCAGAAAGCAAAGAAGAACTAAAGAGCCTCTTGATGAAAGTGAAAGAGGAGAGTGGAAGAGCTAGCTTAAAACTCAACATTCAAAAAACTAAGATCATGGCATCCAGTCCTATTCAGTTCAGTTCAGTCGCTCAGTTGTGTCAGACTCTTGGCAACCCCATGAATCGCAGCACGCCAGGCCTCCCTGTCCATCACCATCTCCTGGAGTTCACTCAAACTCATGTCCATCAAATTGGTGATGCCATCCAGCCATCTCATCCTCTGTTGTCCCCTCTCCTCCAGCCCCCAACCCCTCCCAGCATCAGAGTCTTTTCCAATGAGTCAACTCTTTGCATGAGGTGGCCGAAGTATTACTTCATGGAAAATAGATGGGAAAACAATGGAAACAGTGACTGACTTTATTTTCTTGGGCTCCAAAATCACTGCAGATGGTGACTGCAGCCATGAAATTAAAAGATGCTTGCTTCTTGGAAGAAAATCTATGACAAACTGATAGCTTACCGTGAATGGTGTCAGATTCGCGATCTCTGAAGAAGATTTAGCTTTGGGACCAGGGATCAGGCTTGATCATTTAAGACCTTCTGTGTAGCAGAGTTTTATTAAAGTATAAAAAGGGACAGAGAAAGCTTCTGACACAGAGACAGAAGAGGGGCAGAGAGCCCCCTCACTAGTCTTATCAAGGCCTTATACACTTTTACCAACCCACTCCCACAACATACATTTTAATTTAACAAGATTAGAATTAGCAATAGAAAGGTTTTATCAGACCCATTCTCACAACATAGTCTTAAAATAACACAATTAGTCAGAAGGTTCCTGTCAAGAAAGAGAAACATGTCCTTGAGCAAGATACATGGCTATATTGACTAAGACAAAGCAATGCAGCAAAAATGTTTGTCCTGTTCTCCCTGAGAGCCCCAGACCCCTTTCTCCTCCTCAGGGACCCCAGATTTCTTATCAGTCTACCTAAGAATTGACTCTCTCAAAATTTAGACAGCATATTAAAAAAGCAGAGACATTACTTTACAGACAAAGCTCTGTAAAATCAAAGCTATAGTTTTTCCAGTGGTCTTGTATGGATGTGAGTGAAACAAAAAGTCACTCAGTCATCTCCGACTCTTTGTGACCCCAGGGATTATACAGTCCATGGAATTCTCCAGGGCAGAATACTGGAGTGGGTATCCTTTCCCTTCTCCAGGGGATCTTCCCAACCCAGGGATAAAACCCAGGTCTCCCGCATTGCAGGCAGATTCTTTACCAGCTGAGCCACAAGGGAAGCCCGTGAGAATGGATGTGAGAGTTGGACCATAAAGAAGGCTGAGCACTGAAGAATTAATGCTTTTGAATTGTGGGGTTGAAGAAGATGCTTGAGAGTCCCCTGGACAGCAAAGAGATTAAACCAGTCAATCCTAAAGGAAATCAGTCCTAAATATTCCTTGGAAAGACTGATGCTGAAGCTACAACTAATACTTTGGTCACCTGATGCATAGATCTGACTCATTGGAAAAGATCCTGATTCTGGGAAACATTGAAGGAAGGAGGAGAAGGGGATGACAGAGGATGAGATGGTTGGATGGCATCATCGACTGAACAGACATTAGTTTGAGCAAGCGCCAGGAGTTGGTGAAAGACACGGAAGCCTGGCGTGCTGCAGTCCATGGGATCACAAAGAGTCAGACACGACTAGGTGACTGAAATGAACTGAAAACACTCATCATCAATTAACAGAAGACAAATCCAGGTGATAATCACCAGTTGTTCATCTTTTCAAAAAATAGATATCTCCTCCGTGCCAAAGAGCCAGACAACCTGTGCACCTGGCACACATATTGTTCTAGATTCTATGGAAAAACTGTTAAACTGCTTGGAGAATATGGAAAAGACCAAGGGCATCTGTTGGATTCAGACTTCAGCATGTCTTTGACCTGTCTTCTGGGCTGCGATGTCTGAAGCTATTTCAGGGGAATGGTACAAGAGAAAGGCTGGTTTAGGAGCTGGAAGTCATGTGTCCAGATGGTGCTCTGTGAGAGCACATACATCTAGTGGGATGTATGCCTCTGGTTCAGTCACTCCCCCTTCCCTACCTCGGGTTCTTCATCTCCAAAAATAAAGGTTAAAAAAAAATACTGAGCCTCCAGCCCCATCAGGTGATGATCCCAAGGGCCGCACTATTGACCGTGTCTCGCTGTATCTCACTGTTTATGAACTCTGGGTAGGCAAGGCATGAGCGGGGAAGCTGAAAGAAAACCGACAGAGTCATAGGAACCGCAGACATGTTTATTCTGTCCAGGCTGGCACAGTAGCTGTAGTAGAAGCAGAGATGCTATATTCTCTCGCGGTTGACCCATTGGGCACATAGCCATAACACAGCCATAATGCGGCCATAACATAGCCACAAGGGCTTTTCAGCTGGAGCTTACATATGTTTACGGAGTAAAAGTGGCCCATGGCCAAGCAGGTACATGTGAGGTGCATCGCAGTGCGATAAGTGATCTCAGCTGTTACATTACCATGTATTTACAAATCGTGGGTTGAGAGAGCCTGACCACGGCCATCTTGGCTAATCTGTTCTTTCCCTACAGATCCAAACATAAAGCTTTTCCCGATAACACTCAGTTCTAAGTCTACAATGTTTTCTCCCAATACTACTTGCTTTTAGGTCCACCTTATCAAAATTTCCTATTTGGCTGTTTATTCAAAATCACCAAATTTGATGTTATTTTCATATCAAAAAGAAAGCATGGATGAGAATTTGTATATGGGATTCAAAACGAACAGCATTATAAAGGCACAAGAGCGACAATGTTTACACTGGCAGGCTTTATTGCTGTGCTTATTGTAGCTTTTATTACACTAAATTTAGAGGTGTGAACAACTCATAGAGTGCTGACTGAGCTCATAAACACTGCCTGGGTTCAGATCCACTTCTCCCACTTAGTACCTGTACAATTTTGGACAAGTTGCTCAGCTTCACTCAGTGTTTTTGTTTTCCCATCTATAAAACAGGAAAGTTTACAGTGCTTTATTCATTTAATCCTTATGCAGATTAAATGGTATTTGCAAAGAATAGAGATTACTTGGAAGATGGTAACTGCTATATATACATGCGTGGAATAATAAATTAAAAGCAAATGTTTTACTCAGGAAAAAAAAATTGATATGGCCTTCCTATCTCATGTGGCTTTTCATTGTTGGCTGTGAAACACTGTCCCCTTGTTGAAAGAAGGTCTCATGCATAAAGTAGTAACATATTTTGCTTGTTCAATCAAAGCAAAAGTTTCTGGATTAACCACTTTTATTTTTAAAGCTCCCTGTAAAACAGACAATAAATAGCTCTACTGTATAATTTGTAGAAAAGAAATAAAGCACCATAAGTCAACTACACGTGTTCTTAACTAACAACACAATTAACGATGAATAGGACAGTGAGGGGAGTCTGCTAAACACACACACACACGCACACACACACACAGCAAAAAACCAAAACCTTATTAACACTGAAATACTGTCTGAAGGATGAAGGGGAGCAGCCTTCTCTTTGTAGTCAGGTCTTCAGTGGACTATTTCAATTGATAATTGGTAGTAAAGCAATGGATTGTTCAATTCTTCCACTAGATTTACCTCTGCAGATTCAGTCCATAATTCATTTGAAGATGACATCAGAGAAAGAAGAAAGGCCAGTTTTACTTCATTTTATCCAATTAAAGTTGAATCCAGAGACTAAGAACCTTTTACCTGACCTATCGGAGTGCCCCTGCCTGCAAGCACATTTGCCCAGACCCACGGGCACCCACGTCAACCCTGAGGTCTCCAGGCACACTGCATTTACAAGAAACACTATTTTTAACCACTAAATGTGGATGCTTAGTTTATTCTATTTACAGATCATTGCAGGATGCCAGCTAAATGTCCCATTTTACATCATCCCTCAGCAGACCTGACAGTTGGAAACACTTAGTTCTGCTCTGCTTCCATTGTGTTTCTGAAGTCATTTGAATGATTTAAATCAGAGATAAGTATTTGCAAATGAGGTAAAAGAAAAAAAGATGTGTCTGAAAACTCCAAACTTCCTTGCTAAGAAACCACTCAGTTCTAGTTTAATTCTAGAGGATTGGTTAACGCTTCTAAACTGCAGGGGCAGTTCTCTGATGTACCGTTTCAACATAATTTTTAAGGATTCTCTGTTTCCAAATCAAATATCTATTTAAACTGAAAAGAAAACTATGTAAAAGGAGAACTCTTCATTCACTTTTCAATAAATACACAATCTAATATTCAAACAACAATAATTGTAATGGTATTGTATTTTACTGAGCATTTACCACGTGCCAAGCATTACTCTGACAGTGTAAGACATTAGCCCAATTCCCAAGTCTCAAAAAGTCGGTATTAGTTTCACTTTCAGAAGAAAACACTGTGGACTGCAGACACTGAAGAATTTGCCCAAAGTGAGAAACTGACACAGCATTCAATCCAATACTTGGGTAAATTTGATCAAAAGATAATGAGTGTCTTTCTTACACTTGCCTTATGTACAAGGTTCCACGGGTTGGCATGACCAGTGACTAGTGACCTGGACCTAAATGTGTCCAGGAATCCAAGTGGGACCTTCTAGACCTAATGATTTATAATTAAGATGGAGAGGAAAGAGCTGGAGAAAGTCAAGAGAAGACAAGCCTGAGACACCCTTTGATCTTTCCACCCTTTCTGATTCCTCCTTTTCCAACAAATCACTTATTCCCCTAAAGTCTGTCTCTGTAAACTGTAGCCCAATAAAGCAACTTATTCTATGAGATTTATCCACTTGCTTTATATCCTCTAAGAGTGTTTACACCTCAAAAGAGAAATGTGTTAATCTCAAAAAACCCTTATCCAACCTGTTGGTGGTAGACATGGAAGAACAGGTCCTCACTTAGACTCCTGGGGTTCACTCCAGGGAGCATCCCTGCCCATTGCTTCTGGGCCCTCATCATTAGGGGGCCACTTGCATAGACCCAAGTTATTTTAGCAACCCACAAATCAAGATTCCTACATTCAGATTTTCTCTTTGTAAGCAGCTCTATAAAAATCAAAGCTAGCCATTGCACTGGTATAGAAATGAACATTTCAGTAAATGATTTGGACAGCTTCTAAAAGCTGAATCTACATGGCAGTGCATGTTAGCTGAGGACCTCAGGATTAAGGAAAAGATAAATAGTAAGGCTGAAGGAGGTTCAGGTAACCAGTTTTGGGGGTGATTTTTCCTCTGAATGCCTGAGAACAAACCATAAACCAGAAAGCCCCTTGCCCCATTCTCATACCGCTAGGGGTCACTAGTCATGGGGGGGCCTGGCTGTGCGATGTAGGAAGGGGCTCCTTATTCATTCACCACAGGCAGTTGGAGCCCAGGGCAAACCTCAGTAGAATGGAACCTCCACAGTTTTGACCCAGAAGTGCCTGATCTTTTTTTTTTTTTTTCTCTCTACTGAATTGTTATTCTTTAATCACTTTGAGTCTATTTCTCAGCAGGACAGACAGGGCTGATAGTGTTTGCTGAGTGTTGAGAGGCTTAATCAAGACAACACATTTCAAGTTACAAGCACATGTTCATGTGGAACAAATTTAGAAACATGAATTTCCCACAGGAAATTGTAAATGGCTTCTGTCTTCCAAAAGGGTATGGTTGAAACAGACAAATAAGAGCATAGGAGATGTGTGCATTCTGGATTCAAATCCTTGTCTCATTTTTCCTCATCTGTAAAATGGGATAATCCTAGTAATCAGTTCAGAAGATTGCTGTAGGGATTTATATGAGCTCTTAGAACACTGCCTGAACCAATGCATGTACTATTTATGATAATAATAATTATTATCATTTGCACAAGACCAGGTGGACACACACACACACACACACACACACACACACACACACACACACAATCATGCCCCATGAAGCCTGTTTGAAAGATTCAGGGATGTTTTGCCCATAGAAGAGGGAGAGTGTGAGACATGCCTTCCCTTTTATTAAAGAGCTATTGGGCATAACAAGGGTTTTGATTCATTGTGTTTGGCCCTCAGGGATAAATCAGCCTCAGTGGATTAAAGCAGCAGGGGATTCATTTTGGCTCCAGTTTAAGAAAAAAAAAAAAAATGTAAACTGGCCTAGCCACTCAGAGATGAAGCTGCTCCTGGAGGGGGAGTTTCAGGTCACAGGAGAATCCAAGCAGCACTGGGTACGCCTTTGGCAGAAATGGTCCCTGCAAGCATCAACCAAGTGATGGGAATAAACAACTTTCACAAATCCTCCCGAGCCTGAGGTTTATGACGATGTAAGAAATAATGAGTTCAGGAACATAGATGCTCCATAAATACACCAGCGATTAATGTTGGAGACACTGACAAAATGCCTTTGAGCCTGTCAGATTTGTTCCCTCTTTCCTGCTGCAACTAGAACCTGCTTTTCTGTGTCTGCTGGTACTTAACTGCTCACCCCTCAGAGTTGGGGAGCTGGCGTGGAAGCTTGCTCACCTCTCTGTCTGAGACGATCTTTCAAGAAAACAGCAAGAAATGCTATTCATTTGAGATGAGAACCTGGCCTTCGGTGCACCATTCCATTTTAATTCATGGCTTATTGGCAATCGCTCATCTCCCGCTGGAAATTAATTAAAGCTGGTGTTCCACAGGAGTGGTATTTGCTTTGAATACTAGACCCCACCATTGAAAGTTTGAAATGACAAAAACATGTCTCCAATTTAGGGCTCAAAGAGGCATTTCAAGAGCCCCCTGTCACTCACAGCTATTCTGGTCCGAACAATGTGCTATAAATGTTCTCAGCGACAATGCACAGGGTGGATTTTAGCCACCTGGAAGTTCCTGCTGATTTTGCCAGGAAAAAAAAAAAAAAAACGTCTACCTAAGGCTGGACATAAAAGGCCAATTTGGAGGACAAAATATGAGAACATCCCATTTGCAAATTTTAAAATGACCCTCTTAATATTATGCTTCTCTAGTTCTTTTATGAAAGAAGTAATGTACCATGTATAAGAAGGGTAGTAAAAAGTTAATGATTTATCGGCTTTGAATTTCCCTCATTTCTCTCCCAAACCCCTTTTAAAATGTACGTGCATCTGCTCAGGAGGAGAAGCCCAGCCCTCCTGGCAGGGTCAGGAAGCAGCAGCTCCCCTTGCTGTAAAGACAAACTGACTAAGAGACAAAACGACCCAGGAAATAACATCATGATCTTTCCTCCGAAATCCCAGATCTATACAAAGAGTTATGTAACATAAAGGGAACAGGAACCCTTCTTTCAGCCCAGACACTCTTCTATTTTCGGGGGGTGTCTATGGAAGCAGACCTTCCACTTTAGGCACGTACACAGGATACTGAGATGGGTCAATCCTGCCTGGTCCAGGAAAGAATATTCTCTATTTGTTCTCCGAGTAGAGACCACTGACTCTCTCCACGTGTACCAAGCCATATGTACCCACCTCACAAATAATGGTGAAATCCAAGTAATCTGTTACAATTCTATATATCTATTTATCCTTTTCATCTTTTGATACCAGGCCTGTCTCCTACCATTTTCAACCCTCTATCCCTTTGTCCAGATACTATATTAATGACTTAACATGGTATTTGATCAATGAAATTGTTGCTTGGGGGAAAAAAAAAAGACCCTAGGTTTTTTACCTGAAAGAGAAGACAAAAATAATTTGTCTTGAAGAGTTCATATTTGGTTGGCCATAAGTTTAGGGTTTTTTTTGGAAGACGTTCCAAATATTGGTGCCCATGTAGCATCAATCCTGTATATGAATAAACAAGAGTTTATGAAATGAAAGTTAAAAATTGAAAGAGTCATTAGAGTATGCAACTATCAACTTCTGTCAGCAGCTGTGATTTGAATGTTCTTTAATGGAAGGAGGAAAAAAAACTAGAAAGCTATATTCTGCACATGCAATGAGAAGATACAATGCATTACTATTACATTTCTCATGGAAAGCCAAAGTTTCAAATATATAAAGTACAACACTGACTTCTCATGTTAAATACAGTATAATTAAAAGGCTAATTTTGACTTAACGTACCCTGTTTAAATTGGACTCACAGCTTATTTAAATTGATCACTTATCTGGGCCTTAATTTCAAGTTACCAGGGCCTTGAAAAATTGTCATAAAATCTTCAGATGCTACCATAAAAGAGAAGATGAGTTCAGTTCAGTCACTCAGTTGTGTCCGACTCTTTGTCACCCCATGGACTGCAGCAACTGAGGCCTCCCTGTCCATCACCAACTCCCGGAGCTGGTTCAAACTCATGTCCATCGAGTTGGTGATTCCATCCAACCATCTCATCCTCTGTCGTCCCCTTCTTCTGCCCTCAGTCTTTCCCAGCATTAGGGTCTTTTCAAATGAGTCAGTTCTTCCCATCAGGTGGCCAAAGTATTGGAGTTTCAGCTTTAGCATCAGTCCTTCCAATGAATATTCAGGACCGATTTCCTTTAGGATGGACTGGTTGGATCTCTTTGCTGTCCAAGGGACTCTCAAGAGTCTCCTCCAACACCACAGTTCAAAGCACCAATTCTTCGGCGTTCAGCTTTCTCTATGGTCCAACTCTCACATCCATACATGACTACTGGAAAAACCATAGCTTTGACTAGATGGACCTTTGTCGGCAAAGTAATGTTTCTGCTTTTGAATATGCTGTCTAGGTTGGTCATAGCTTTTCTTCCAAGGAGCAAGTGTCTTTTAATTTCATGGCTGCAGTCACCATCTGCAGTGATTTTGGAGCCCAAGAAAATAAAGTCTGTTGCCATTTCCATTGTTTTCCCACCTATTGGCCATGAGGTATCAGACTTAATGCCATGATCTTCTTTTTTTGAATGTTAAGTTTTAAGCCAGCTTTTTCACTCTCTTTCACTTTCATCAAGAGGTTCTTTAGTTCTTCTTTGCTTCCTACTATTAGAATGGTATAATATACATATATAAGGTCATTGATATTTCTCTCTGCAAACTTATTTCCAACTTTTGCTTCATTCAGTCTGGCATTTCTCATGATGTACTCTGCATATAAGTTAAATAAGCAATGTGACAATATACAACTTTGACATACTCCTTTCCCAATTTGTAACCAGTTCATTGTTTCATATTCTGTTCTAACTGTTGCTTCCTGACCTGCACACAGATTTCTCAGGAGGCAGATCAGGTGGTCTGGTATTCCCATCTCTTTCAGAATTTTCCAGTTTTCTGTGATTCACACAGTTAAAGGTTTTGGCATAGTCAATAGAACAGAAGTAGATGTTTTTCTGAAACTCTCTTTCCTATGCTCCAACAGATGTTGGCAGTTTGACCTCTGGTTCCTTGGTCTTTTCTATATCCAGCTTGAACATTTGGAAGTTCTCAGTTCACTTCCAGATGTAAATCAAGAAGCCTAGCTTGGAGAATTTTGAGTATTACATTACTAGCATGTGAGATGAGTGCAATTGTGCGGTAGTTTGAACATTCTCTGACATTGCCTTTCTTTGGGATTGAAATGAAAAGTGACCTTTTCCAGTCCTGTGCCCACTGCTGAGTTTTCCAAATTTGTTGGTATATTGAGTGCAGCACTTTCACAGCATCATCTTTCAGGATTTGAAATAGCTCAACTGGAATTTCATCATCTCCACTAGCTTTGTTTGTAGTGATGCTTCCTAAGGCCCATTTGACTTCACATTCCAGGATGTCTGGCTCTAGGTGAGTGATCATACCATCATGTATATCTGGGTCATTAAGATCTTTTTTTGTATCAGATCAGATCAGATCAGTTGCTCAGTCGTGTCTGACTCATTGCGACCCCATAAATCGCAGCACACCAGGCCTCCCTGTCCATCACCAACTCCCAGAGTTCACTCAGACTCATGTCCATCAAATCAGTGATGCCATCCAGCCATCTCATCCTCTGTCGTCCCCTTCTCCTCTTGCCCCCAATCCCTCCCAGCATCAGAGTCTTTTCCAATGAGTCAACTCTTCGCATGAGGTGGCCAAAGTACAGGAGTTTCAGCTTTAGCATTATTCCTTCCAAAGAAATCCCAGGGCTGATCTCCTTTAGAATAGACTGGTTGGATCTCCTTGCAGTCCAAGGGACTCTCAAGAGTCTTCTCTAACACCACAGTTCAAAAGCATCAATTCTTTGGTGCTCAGCCTCCTTCACAGTCCAACTCTCACATCCATACATGGCCAGTGGAAAAACCATAGCCTTGACTAGACGGACCTTTGTTGGCAAAGTAATGTCTCTGCTTTTGAATATGCTACCTAGGTTGGATATAACTTTTCTTCCAAGGAGTAAGTGTCTTTTAATTTCATGGCTGCAGTCACCATCTGCAGTGATTTTGGAGCCCAGAAAAATAAAGTCTGACACTGTTTCCACTGTTTCCCCATCCGTTTCCCATGAAGTGAAGGGACCGGATGCCATGATCTTCGTTTTCTGAATGCTGAGCTTTAAGCCAATTTTTTTACTCTCCACTTTCACCTTCATCAAGAGGCTTTTTAGGTCCTCTTCACTTTCTGCCATAAGAGTGGTGTCATCTGCATATCTGAGGTTATTGATATTTCTTCTGGCAATCTTGATTCCAGCTGTCCTTCTTCCAGTCCAGTGTTTCTCATGATGTACTCTGCATATAAGTTAAATAAGCAGGGTGACAATATACAGCCTTGACGAACTCCTTTTCCTATTTGGAACCAGTCTGTTGTTCCATGTCCAGTTCTAACTGTTGCTTCCTGACCTGCATACAAATTTCTCAAGAGGCAGATCAGGTGGTCTGGTATTCCCATCTCTTTCAGAATTTTCCACAGTTTATTGTGATCCACACAGTCAAAGGCTTTGGCATACTCAATAAAGCAGAAATAGATGTTTTTCTGGAGCTCTCTTGCTTTTTTCCATGATCCAGAGGATGTTGGCAATTTGATCTCTGGTTTCTCTGTCTTTTCTAAAACCAGTTTGAACATCTTCAAGTTCACGGTTCACATATTGCTGAAGCCTGATTTGGAGAATTTTAAGCATTACTTTACTAGCGTGCAAGATGAGTACAATTGTGCAGTAGTTTGAGCATTCTTTGGCATTGCCTTTCTTTGGGATTGGAATGCAAACTGACCTTTTCCAGTCCTGTGGACACTGCTGAGTTTTCCAAATTTGCTGGCATATTGAGTACAGCACTTTCATAGCATCATCTTTCAGGATTTGGAATAGCTCAACTGGAATTCTATCACCTCCACTAGCTTTGTTCTTAGTGATGCTTTCTTTTATTTTTATTTTTTTAGTGATGCTTTCTGAGGCCCACTTGATTTCACATTCCAGGATGTCTGGCTCTAGGTGAGTGATCACACCATCGTGATTATCTGGGTCGTGAAGATATTTTTTGTACAGTTCTTCTGTGTATTCTTGCCATTTCTTCTTAATATCTTCTGCTTCTATTAGGTCCATACCATTTCTGCCCTTTATTGAGCCCATCTTTGCATGAAATGTTCCTTTGGTAGCTCTTTTTCTTGAAGAGATCTTTAGTCTTTCCCATTCTGTTGTTTTCCTCTATTTCTTTGCATTGACCACTGAAGAGGGCTTTTTTATCTCTTCTTGCTATTCTTTGGAACTCTGCATTCAGATGTTTATATCTTTCCTTTTCTCCTTTGCTTTTCGCCTCTCTTCTTTTCACAGCTATTTGTAAGGCCTCCCCAGACAGCCATTTTGCTTTTTTTGCATTTCTTTTCCATGGAGATGGTCTTGATCCCTGTCTCCTGTACAATGTCACGAATCTCATTCCATAGTTCATCAGGCACTCTATCTATCAGATCTAGGCCCTTAAATCTATTTCTCACTTCCACTGTATAATCATAAGGGATTTGATTTAGGTCATACCTGAATGGTCTAGTGGTTTTCCCTACTTTCTTCAATTTAAGTCTGAATTTGGCAATAAGGAGTTCATGGTCTAAGCCACAGTCAGCTCCTGGTCTTGTTTTTGCTGACTGTAGTACAGAGCTTCTCCATCTTTGGCTGCAAAGAATATAATCAATCTGATTTTGGTGTTGACGATCTGGTGATGTCCATGTATAGAGTCTTCTCTTGTGTTGTTGGAAGAGGGTGTTTCTTATGACCAGTGCATTTTCTTGGCAAAACTCTATTAGTCTTTGCCCTGCTTCATTCTGTATTCCAAGGCCAAATTTGCCTGTTACTCCAGGTGTTTCTTGACTTTCTGCTTTTGCATTCCAGTCCTTGCCACCTTTTTCTTAATATCTTATGCTTCTGTTAGGTCCATGCCATTTCGGTCCTTTATTGTGCCCATCTTTGTATGAAATATTCCCTTGGTATCTCTAATTTTCTTAAAGAGATCTCTAGTCTTTCCCATTCTATTGTTTTCCTCTGTTTCTTTGCATTGATCCCTTAAGAAGGTTTTCTTATCTCTCCTTGCTATTCTTTAGAACTCTGCATTCAGATGGATGTATCTTCCCTTTTCTCCTTTGCCTTTCACTTCTCTTCTTTCTTCAGCTATTTGTAAGGCCTCCTCAGACAATCCTTTTGCATTTCTTCCTCTTGGTATTATTTTTATCACCGCCTCCTATACAATGTTAAAAACCTCCATCCACAGTTCTTTGTATACTCTAACAGATCTAATCCCTCCCTTGAATCTATTTGTCACTTCCAATGTATAATCCTAAGAGATTTGATTTAGTTCATACCTGAATGGTTTGTAGGGAATGACCTACTGTCTTCAGAGAAAAAGCATTTTCTTCAATTTAACTCTGAATTTTGCAATAAGGGGTTCATGATTTGAGCCACAGTCAGCTCCCAGTATTGTTTTTGCTGACTGTATAGGGCTTCTCCATCTTTGGCTGCAAAGAATATAATCAGTCTGATTTGGGTATTGATCATCTGGTGATGTCTATGTGTAGAGTCATCTCTTATGTTGTTGGAAGTGGGTGTTTGCTATGACCAGTGCGTTCTCTTGGCAAAATTCTGTTAGTTATTACCCTGCTTCATTTTGTACTCCAAGGCCCAACTTGCCTGTTACTCCAGGTATCGCTTGACTTCCTACTTTTGCATTCTAGTCCCCTATGATGAAAAGGACATTGTTTTTGGTGTTAGTTCTAGAAGGTCTTGTAGGTCTTCATAGGACCATTAAAAAAAAAAAAGAGTAGTTTCCTCAAATTAGAGAGTTGGCATGCATTCCTCTAAGAGAAATTAGTTTAATTTTAGACCTTTATTATTTTTCTTGACAAATTAAGAATTATTTGTGGAACATCTATGCTAGCCAAAGCCCCAGGTAAAATGTTTCACAGAATACAAAAAGTACGATGTAATTCTGTTAGTAGTAGCAACTGCAGCAAGAAAAAAAAAGTAGAAAAATCCACAAGTAATGAAAACACATCTGAAAACAATAAGTATTCACATGTGCAAAGTTTCTTATTGTGTGCCATGCACCATTCAAAGTATATCATGTTTACTGACACGTCAAATCTTCCCAACTACTCTTGGGAGGAAGGTGCTAATATTAACTTCATTTTAAATATAAGATATTTGGGCCAAAAAAGTTAAGTGATTTGCCCAAGGTCATACAGCTAGCCAACAGCAGAGCCAGGATTTGAACCCAGGAAATCTGATGCCAAAGTCACATCCCTGGTTGACAGATTTCCACTCGGGAAATGACAGAAAAACTGCTGATGTTCTGGAGTCTTACCATGAAATCTCAAAGCAACAGACTCAGTTCTATCCTTCAAAACAAATCCACTGGCTCAAAGCATATGCACAAAATTTTCATAATATCTGGTGCTTCCTGTCGCAGAGACTAGGAAGGGAGGCAGAGGGTATTCCAGATGGCGGAAACAGCATGAGCAGCAGGCTGATGGGGCTCAGGATCCAGCAGCAATAGGCGGTTCATTTGCTCAGTGTACAGAGGGTGGAATGGGATGCGTAGTGGCTGGTTGGCAGAGCAGTGGATGGGGCTCAAGTACCACATTTCTTGATGACTTTTTTCTCAAAGGATTTAGATTCCTCTTGAATCCATGCAACTGCTCAATTGTACTTGTGAAATTTGCACTGGTTATTTGTTTAAAAAAAAAAAAAGAATATTATGGATCTTTCAAGGGCTTCTTAGTTCTTAATGAATTCTTCTGAAAACCCTTTACAATAGACAGAGGATGACTTAACTATTAAACTGTGATTTACCAAACTCAGCTCTTGGAAATGGCTTGCTTTTGAACTGCAAGAAAGTTTTACTAACAAAAATGTTGCCCTTTTAGTGGAAGATGATACTGCCTCACTCACCATTAGCAGGGTGTACATTCCTTAGGATACATTCCCTGAAAGAAGAGTTGAATTTCCAGGTAACAGTAGGGTTTCTCCAGCTCCCTTGACTGGTTCCTGTGATTTTAGCCAAGATTGTAACAGGCAGAAATAGACAGGGAAGACTCCTCTGAGTTCAGTATTATAGTGCTGATTCCTGCCCGCATTTCTGGTCCAGGGAGAAAAGACATCACAGTTACAGCCACAGGAAGTGGGGCATTTCTCAAAGGCTCACGATGAAGGGTCTCATGGGAAATGTGCCAATTCACCATGGGCCTGAAGTCCTTATCTCTAGCTGCGGATGTAATAGCACCCTACTCTGGGGCACACTGAGACCCACCCCTACTGCTGATTCTGTCCTGTCACATATTCCACATCAACAAGCACTAACCATGAACCAGGCATTGTGTTAGACTCTGAGATGGAAGAAACAAAAGGAAGCTCATCTCTTCCTGTTATCTCAGGGATAATAAATGGAAGTAGTAAACAGGAATTTTAAAATAACCACTTCCAAACATACGGCTATGATGTAATTGAAAGGGTGCCCTAGAGAGGTAAGACTCTAATTTGGGGAGAAAGGCATCTCTGACTTTGGTATGGCAGATTTACTGCATTAATGGGTCCATTTCATCCTCCTCCCTCCATCCATGCCTCTCACCGTGGAATCTGCAGGTTTTACACAAGAAGCAAAGTCTGATACCCTGCCCTTTGATCCCAAATTCAAAAATGTGATTTGCTTTAAGGAATAGGATGCTAGGAGATGTGATAACCCAGAGTAACAGATTTGGGGTCTCTACTTGAGTTCTGCTATCCACATGGAGAATATTCTCCAGCTGGGCTGCTGGAGGATGAGACATAGATTAGGACCAAGACAACCCAGCCTCCTAGCTGATGCCATCCCAGATCAGCCAACACATCGCCGGGCACCAGACAGGCGAGTGAGCTCAGCTAAGCCTGGCAGAGTGAGCAGGGCAAACACCACCCCCAAAATACGTGAACAATAAATGCCCACTGTTGTCCTGCATGCCAGGGAGGCTTCATGGTTATGAAACAGCATTAAGTGACAAGAGATCACTGACATACAAGGTTACATTGGTGCTGAGTGCTAAGGAAGGGGCAGCCAAGAAAATCCACCGGAAGTCCTTGGCCTTGAGAGAAAGTGCACATGGAGGGTCGTGTGTGGATTCAGGACCGATACTGGATATAAAATCAGCAGGACGTTGTGATAGATCAGATAGTGGAAGACAAGGGTTCAAGAGGCACCCAGGGATGACCCTATGTATCCAGGGTAGGCCACTCAGGAGACGGGTATGGAATTTACTAGAAGGGGGATCGAGGAGCAGCCATTTGGGGTGTGTGGAGGCTACAGGTTCAGCGCGGACGTGGAGTCAGGGAGTGTGGCAGACAAGGGGCGGCAGTGTTGGAGCCCCGGGATCAGGAGGCCGGAGAAGGAAGGTGCTAAGAGTGTGGTTGCGAGAGGACAGCAGGTTTATCTCCGCCTGTGAGACCGAATGACACGCCTCTGAGCAAGACTGCTGGCTGAAAATAAAGGAACGTCTGGGCCTGAAAGAAGTGTGTGTGTGTGTGTGTGTGTGTGTGCACGTGCATTGTTGTTGTTCATTTGCATATTGAGGTACATTGAGGAATATGTTTTATTGTGACTTCAATCAGAAACAAAACCCCAAAACTCAAAGACACCATTCTAAGGCACAGTTATTGGGTTGCTTGACTCCCCCTAGCCATTACAGTTGGTCAGCATAATGCAAAGCATAGTCTAAGAAAAGATTCCAAACAGATATCTTTCAGAAAAGTCACGGAGACACTCCTGGAAGAAAACAGATCCAGAGAGCCGTGGTGGTGTGAATGAATCAGGGGAAGAACAGCTGCTGTAACACTGGGACTTTGTCTAAGATAACTGGGGAACTTTTACAGTCTTTCTTTTGCTATTTCTTCAGTAAAAAGTTAATGAATAAATGTGGTTTCTCTACCCTCCCCTCACCTTCCCTCCTTTCCCGCCTCCTTCGCTCTCTCTTTTTATTCTTTCTCTCTCCCTGCGTTTCTTTAATTGTAATGAAGCATGGTTATTGTTAGAGTGGTACTTCAGATATCTCTTTCTTTTAGCAGAACATATGCCCCATGCATCTGTTGGGTCCTTTGGGATGCTCCACTGCATTTAAATTTCCATGTGTTGTGTAATATCATCTAAGCTTGGAATACAATTAGTGCTGAATAAACACTTCTGAAATTAAAGAAGAAATGGTTTTACATGCAATTATTTATTTTTCTGATAGAGTGCCTGAAGAACTATGGACAGAGGTTCGTGACACTGTACAGAAGGCAGTGATCAAGACCATTCCCCAATAAAAAGAAATACAAAGAGGGAAAACAGTTGTCTGAGGAGGCCTTACAAATAGCTGAGAAAAGAAGAGAAGTGAAAGGCAAAGGAGAAAAGGAAAGATATACCCATATGAATGCAGAGTTCCAAAGAATAGCAAGGAGAGATAAGAAAGCCTTCCTCAGTGATCAATGCAAAGAAATAGAGGAAAACAATAGAATGGGAAAGACTAGAGATCTCTTCAAGAAAATTTGAGATACCAAGGGAACATTTCATGCAAAGATGGGCACAATAAAGGACAGAAATGGTATGGACCTAACAGAAGCAGAAGATATTAAGAAGAGGTGGCAAGAATACATAGAAGAACTATACAAAAGAGCTTAATGACACAGATAACCACAATGGTTTGATCACTCACCTAGAGCCAGACATCCTAGAATGCAAAGTCAAGTGGGCCTTAGGAAGCATCACTACAAAGAAAGCTAGTGGAGGTGATGGAATTCCAGTTGAGCTATTTCAAATCCTAAAAGATGATGCTGTGAAAGTGCTGCACTCAATATACCAACAAATTTGGAAAACTCAGCAGTGGCGACAGGACTGGAAAAAGCCAGTTTTCATTCCAATCCCAAAGAAAGGCAATACCCAAGAATGTTCAAACCACCGCACAACTGCACTCATCTCACATGCTAGAAAAGTAATGCTCAATATTCACCAAGCCAGGCTTCAACAGTACATGAACTGTGAACTTCCAGATGTTCAAACTGGATTTAGAAATGGCAGAGGAATCAGAGATCAAATTCCCAACATCTGTTGGATCACAGATAAAGCAAGAGAGTTCCCCAAAAACATCTACTTCTGCTTTATTGATTACACCAAAGCCTTTGACTGTGTGGATCACAACAAACTGTGGAAAATTCTTCAAGAGATGGGAATACCAGACCACCTTTCCTGCCTCCTGAGAAATCTGTATGCAGGTCAAGAAGCAACAGTTAGAACTGGACATGGAACAACAGACTGATTCCAAATTGGGAAAGGAGTACATCAAGGCTGTATATTGTCACCCTGTTTATTTAACTTATATGCAGAGCACATCATAGGAAATGTTGGGCAGGATGAAGCACAAGCTGGAATCAAGATTGCGGGGAGAAATATCAATAACCTCAGACACTCAGATGACACCACCCTTATGACAGAAAGTAAAGAGGAACTTAAAGAGCCTTTTGATGAATGTGAAAGAGAAGAGTGAAAAAGCTGGCTTAAAACTCAACATTCAAAAAACTAAGACATGATGGCACCCTGTCCCATCACTTCATGGCAATAGATGGGGAAATGGAAACAGTGACAGACTTTATTTTTGGGGCTCCAAAGTCACTACAGAAGGTGACTGAAGCCATGAAATTAAAAGACACTTGCTCCTTGGAAGAAAAGCTATGACCAACTTAGACAACATATTATAAAGCAGAGACATTACTTTGCCACAAAGGTCCATCCGTCTAGTCAACCTTATGGTTCCAGTAGTCATGTATGGATATAAGAGTTGGACCATAAAGAAAGCTGAGTGCTGAAGAAGTGATGCTTTTGACCTGTGGTGTTGGAGAAGACTCTTGAGAGTGCCTTGGATTGCAAGGAGATTACATCCATCAATCCTAAAGGGAATTAGTCCTGAATATTCATTGGAAGGACTGATGCTGAAATTGAAACTCCAATACTTTGACCACCTGATGCGAAGGACTGACTCATTTAAAAAGACCGTGATACTGGGAAAGATTGAAGGCAGGAGGCGAAGGGAAAGAGATTTCATGCAAAGAGGATGAGATGGTTGGATGGCATCACTGACTCAATGGGCATGAGTTTGAGCAAGCTCCTGGATTTGGTGATGGACAGGGAAGCCTGGTGTGCTGCAGTCCTCCGGACTGCAGAGTCGGACATAACTGAGCAACTGAACTGAACTGAATTGATTCATTTTTCTGAGCAACAGATCATAACACATACAAAGAGTAAAAAGAACAAAATTCAAATACTTAAATAAAGAATCAGTGGTTCACACTGGTTCATGCCATGGGGAAAAAGAAACCCAGATTCCACACTTCTAAATGGAAGTCCCTGTTCAGTCACTGAATAAAGCCTTTTCTCAGTACTTTAAAGTATATCAGTTTAAACAACAAATATTATGACTATGACTGAGTCCTATCTCTTAAAATAATGAATACTTTGAGGAACAGGAAAACAATATGTACTTTTTCCTCAGTACCTGTGAGCTTCAAGGACTGTTGAATGGAAAACAGAAGCTATTAGTGATTCTTCTGTGTTTTCAGCTTTACAGTCTTGATTCAAATTCTTACTTCACCTTATTAAAGAAAACCAGAGTTTGGTGGGATTGTGATTCAAAATGACAAATGAAAAGTGTGAGAGCCTGCCAAATCATATAGAGAAGCTTTGGGCAGCAAAATGAAAAAGGACACCCCTAGGTACTGAGACAGCAAATGCACGTGGAGGTTAAAAAGCAAAGGTGGCCCCATATGGGAGCTGCTCATATAACGCCGGCAGAATGCACTGAAATTAACAGGTCTTGACTGACCAGAATGCCTCAGACCTTCCTGAACAATGTCAAAACTCCTTCCCATGGTCATGTACTAATGATACCGACATCCTGAGTCCCAGGAAAGCTTTTTGTGGCCAATCAATACCATCCTTTCTCAGCCATCCCTCAGTGGTCATCATTATTATGATTTGCCTTTAAATTGCTCTTCCCCATCTTCTCCCATTCCTCTTTGGAATTTCTTATCAATAAACAATTAAAGAGAACACATTATTTAGCATACTTTTTCCTACTACTTTGGTATTGATAATTTTGAACATCAGTATACTCATTTGATCTCGGTATATTGGACATTATTACCACTCACATGGCTATTCTCCTTTTTTGAATTTAGCTTCATCTTTCCTTGCAGATAAGGAAAATGGCTGATAGTTTTCAATAAAAGGAAAAAATCCTCAAGTGATATAGTTCAATACCAAGGCCATCTAATCCTTGATTTTACATGTAGATAAATAAATTTACTGTTACCTTTCAAACTAAGGGAAAAGTTGGTACAATAATATAACACAGGCTATAGCTGAATAAAAATTATTTTGTATCAAAAAGTAAACGTTTCCACAAATGGGAACCAATAAGGTGATAACTATATTAATTAGCTTGATTGCGGTAATCATTTAACGATTCATACACATATTAAATCATCACACAACTAAATATATATAATTAAATATACACATTTTTATTAAATATGCACAATTTTTACTTGTCAATTATACCTTAATAAATCTGGGGGTAGAGGAAGTCAACCCAAGAGACAATAATCATAAAATTAAAAGAATAGGACACTTCTAACTGGTTCCCAAATCAATAGAACTGCTATACAAAAAAATAAACACTTAAACCCTCTCATTTTCTATATAAATGGCTACTCAAACATATGATACTTTCATCACCTACAGCTCATGTCTAGATGAAGCTGTAGCATGTGCAGTTACTACACACTCTTACAACCTCTCTCTGTACCTGCCCCACACTTTATGAAGAGTGGTAACCACTCCAGAGACCTTCCATCTGTGCCATGATTGGTGGCAGAAGAACAGGATAATAAAGGGTGGACACACCTTGGCTGACTTAACAAAATACCTAGAGGAAGGAACACAAAACAAGGAGACGTAATTCAGGAGAAAATGACTATTCATGTCTTCCCTCCATCCTCTCCCTTGTTTCCTCAAGTAACCTTTCCTCCTAACCTCAACACTGGTCTTTATAACTCCGAAGTTTAACGGGTAAAAGGACCTAGGAGAAATCTGCTAGGCAAAGCTGGACGAGATGTAGAGAACTCCTGGTTCTTGGTGAGTATGTATTTGTTTCTATGCCCCACCATCCTTACTATATGAAGGTTAAGAGGGCAGAACACAGAGGAATGAGGATAGTGATAATCCTTACGATGCCCGAATAACACTGATGGGTTCGGGGAATGACTACAGATAATTTTGCCAGATAGCTGGACATGATACACATATACACACATTATTTAAGATACAGCATTGCACTAAATAAACCTGTGTATTTCTCACATCAAGCCACACGAAGGCTTAGTGGATGCAATTAGATTGACCTATTCAATGGCTGGTTACTATAACACATATTTGTTTGTAAAATATGGCATTGTTCTGACAGATGGTCTTACCATGAAAACAACTATAGTAATTATCTTAGCATAGATGTCAATTCCCTGACTTAGTTGGTCAAGGCAAACTTATTCAGTAAACAGTCAAAATCAGTTCAGCGATCTTTCTCCTATTTAAAAAAAAATGTTAAAATTTATTCATCATCTCAGTAGGTTGAATAACTATTTAATAGCATTAAACCAAACACAAAGAGACATTCCTTCTTATGTGAATGCATGTAAAATATAACCCACAGAATATTTACCTGAAATCCTACGTGGGAAAAATAATTGAGGATTTTATATATATTCTGAATATAGCCAAATGATAGCTAATGTCTTTAGGTCAAAGACATAATTGAAAAATCAGTGAATTTTAAACTTACAGATCAACCCAGAAAATGTGTTCGATTTATTTATTTATGTATACTATATTAATTATTTCTGGTTACAAACAGATTTGGTACCTTATATATCCTCAAAATATTTTTATTTTAAGGCAGGATATAAACATGACTAAAATAAGGTCACATTTTGCCCTGGAAGCTCTGAAAATTCTCAGGAAATATGCAGATAAACTCAAATTCACAATAGAAGGCAAAAAACACGAAATGACTGAATAGTGAGGGACAACCTTAATAAGCAATCTTCTCTTTTTTACATGTTAATACTATTTTGTCACTATATATATATATTTATATTTGAAATGACATATTACATGATATAATGGTGGTTTAGTTGCTAAGTTGAGTCCAACTTTTGCGACCCCATGGACTGTAGCCTGCCAGGCTCCTCTCTCAATGGGATTCTCCAGGCAAGAATACTAGAGAGGGTTGACATTTCCTTCTCCAACATGATGTAATATTGTGTTACAAATATATATGTATAAAATTTGTATATGTTTTGTTATAAATATATATATTATACATATGCATATACTCTAAATAATTAAAATAAACACCCATTTATCCACCTCCCCAATTGAAAATGTAGACGACCAATACCATTGCATGACCTATATTTGCCTTCCATATCACATCTTTTTGTCTACACAACTGCCAGAAGAAAACATTTCCTTAAAATTCGGAGTTAACTGCGGGCCTGTGTTATTTCTTGTACAGTTTTATCAAATAGGTAATATCCATAAATAGCACACCTAAGTTTTGTTTGCTTTGAACTTTATAAAAAGTGTATCTAGAGTATGTAGTTTTCTAGAACTTTATTTTTTTCAAGTTTGTATTTCTTCGATTTACAGATATTATCACATTTAGCAGTTCATTTGTTTTCTCTGTAGCATAGTATCCTGGTGTAGGAATACACCACTAATCTCTAACTGAGGGTCATTCCGATTTTTACCATCTCTTTTTCTGTTGCCATCATGAGCATGCTATTATCCATTTTCTTGTAGTTATCTTGGTGAACCTGTGCCAGACTTTTGGTAGTCTATCCCTGGTGGATTTTGTGGATTGTACAAAATATAATGTTCAATTTCACAAAATGTTATGGAACTGTTTTCCAAATTGCAAGAGTGATCCCCACACCCAACTGGAAGACTAAAAGCAGTCTTGATAATGCACACCATCTTGGGATTGACCACCTTTTACATTTTCACCAATCTATTGAGTAGACAGCATTTCCTGGGATATTTGCATTTCTCTGACTAATGATGAGATTAGAATGACTATATATTGATCTGATTAGAGACAAAGGAGGGAGGGAAAATTTACATCACTGTGGGGAGGTAGGGAGGAAAATGTTGTCTTTGGTAAACTGGGATACTTTGTCATTGCCTTGCACCATGACCAGGTAATAATTTTTTTTTCTAAATATATAATTTAGGTCATCCTCTAAGGAAGCTTACAATCTCACTAAGAAAATGACTCCTGCATGAACAAAGTTCAGAATGAAGTACATTCTTATTGTCCCCAGCACCAGTGGCTGCTCTATCATGAAATCTTTCATGAATGAGCACTTGCATAAGATGCCCTAAGATGAGCAACTCAAAACGGATATCTTCCAACCACCTCATGCTCCAAAGTGGAAATGATCTTTTCTACCCCAAGCCTTTGCTTTTCTTCCTCTAGCCTTTGCTTTCTCTGCGGCGCTGTCTGTGCCGACACACATTCTCAGAATGGAACAGTAAGTCACCCTTGACTCTGTTATACCTTCCAAGCCTTTCATATACCTTTCATATAACCTTGACTCTGTTATACCATTTATTAAAGGTAGAATCCTGACAGTTTTACCTCCTGACTGTATCTGTAGCTCAGTGAGTCTCAAAGCATGGTTCACAGACACTCAGTTATCCTAGGACCCTTTTGGAGCATCCCTGAGGTCAAAAATATTTCATAAGGATCCCAAGAGGTCATTCCTTTTTTTCAATATGTTGACAGTCACACTTTTTACACAAAAGCAACAGTAGATAATACTGCTGGTAACTTCACATCAATCAAGATGATGGCACCAGCTTCTAGGGTATCCGAAGTCATTGGATTCTTCTTTCTCACACACTATTAGAAAATATGTCCTTCTTGAAGTAGTAACACTTACCAATTTTATTACAACTTGACTCTTTAAAGCATGTTTTAAAAAATATTTTGTGTGGCAAACAGGAAGTATGCAGAAGTTTTAAGCCTGTAGGATACTGAAGCATAATGGGGTTGACTGAATTGCAAAATAAAGCTGTTCTTCCCATGTGAAAGCTTGCTTTTACTTGAAAAAATGCCTGACAGGAAAATCATGGTTATTTAGACTTGGGGACATAGCAGATATTTTCCTGAAAATGAATGGAGTCTGTCACTTTGAGGTAAATAACTGACAGCATTTGTTGCCAGAGATAAAATGCAAGCTTCTGAACACAAAGTATTTTGAAAAACTTGTATCCATCACCATGAGCTTCACAGCTTTCAATGCATATACACTTATCTGATGAGATCAGTGGTAGTAATAATATTAACGAATGGGTTCATATATGAAATCCGTTCATGCTAAGACCAAATAATATGTCCTGGGAACTATGGCAACAACCAAAGAATATACTTTAACATGGAAAGCTCATCTCTACAGTGGCTACTGACCATCCATTCATTATTGAGCACCTACGCTGGGCTAGGTCCTGGTACAGATTAGTAATAACAAAAAGACAAAAATTCCAGACACCTCAGAGAAGTTCTGTATATATTAATTAAGTTAATGCTTAAAATAATGTTATGAGAAAAGCAGTATTGATGACCTCATTTTACAGTTGGGGAAAATGAGCCATAGGGAGGTTGAGTATCTTGATTAGGTCACAAGCTTGCAAGGAATGGAAACAAGAGCTTATTAAGTCTATTCATCATAGTACTATTATGCAGGACAATATGATACAGTTTAATCTCATTACAAATTCTTTAAATTACCCTCTGACTTTAGAAAAACAATAACACCAAACATTCAGAGCATCCTTAGTAAGTTCTAGGCCCCCTTCAAACAGCTTAATGGAAGTTAATCCTAGGAAGTTAAGTGTAGATTATGTGCCCATTTAACAGACGAAGAAGTGAAAGTGAAAAGTGAAAGTCGCTCAGTCGTGTCCGACTCTTTGCAACCCCATGGACTATACAGCCCATGAATTCTCCAGGCCAGAACACTGGAGTGGGTAGCCTTTCCCTTCTAAAGGGGATCTTCCCAACCCAGGAATCAAACCCAGGTCTCCTGCTTTGCAGGCGGATTCTTTACTAGCTGAGCCATAAGCAGAGCCCAAGAATATTGGAGTCGGTAGCCCATCCCTTCTCCAGCAGATCTTCCAGATCCAGGAGTCGAACCAGGGTCTCCTGCATTGCAGATGGATTCCTTACCAACTGAGCTATCAGGGCTTGGAAGCCCTGATAGCTCAGATGAAGAAACTGAGGTTTAAAACTTAATGTAATTTGTCAGTGTTAAATACCTAACAAGAAGATGAGCGTTAAATTCAACCCTTCTGCCCTTTGAGATCCTTTTGTTAACCATTAGGCTATACTTTCAGAGAAGGCAATGGCACCCGACTCCAGTCCTCTTGCCTGGAAAATCCCATGGACGGAGGAGCCTGGGAGGCTGCAGCCCATGGGGTCGCTAAGAGTCAGACACAACTGAGCGACTTCACTTTCACTTTTCACTTTCACTCATTGGAGAAGGAAATGGCAACTCACTCCTGTGTTCTTGCCTGGAGAATCCCAGGGATGGGGGAGCCTGGTGGGCTGCCATCTCTGGGGTCGCACAGAGTCAGACACGACTGAAGCGACTTAGCAGCAGCAGCAGCAGGCTATACTTTCTTGTAAAGTCCAATTGTTCTTGGGTTCACATTTTCAGAAATGACAAACCGATTACCAGTTATTAAGATTTGAGAAGCTTGATGTGAAAATAGAAAGGAATCAACTTGGCAGGCAAGCAAAACCTTTGTTGATTCATTCATCCAACCTTCATTGATACTTAGGGATTTGATGGTTATCTTAAAATTCGCTGATCTGAGAAAGTCATCAAGAGTCTCTCTAGATTTTCTTTTTGTTCCTTTCTTTAGTCGAGCTCTGTTGTTTTAGAACTTCAGAATGTCCTAGAATTACTGCAGAGGGTTGTGCACTTAAAATTACATAGAAATGGCTTGGAGACATTTGGGAGCACGTTCAAGGGCAATTTTGACGATGTGGCATTTTCTCCCCTATGGACTGACTTTACAATCATCCTTCACTGTAACTAAATCAGAGCAACATTTTTTCTTACAATAATCCAGAGAGAACACAGAAAAACCCTCCAATATCTATAGCAAAAAGCACTCCTGAAGCCATGTAGGGTGGCAGCAAGAAGGGACAGAGGATTAACCTAGGAGTCAAAATGGGTTAAGGGCTTCCCTGGCAGCTCAGCAGTAAAGAATCTGCTTGCTATTGCAGGAGACATGGGTTTGATTCCTGAGTCAGGAAAATCCCTGGGGGAGGAAATGGCAAGTCACTCCAGCATTCTTGCCTGGGAAATCTCATGGGCGGAGGAGATTGGTGGGCTACAGTCCACAAAGAGTTGGGTTCGACTTAGAGACTAAACAATGACAACAGAATTATTTAAAACATACATTTCATCATTCATAATGCTGTTTCCATGAGATATGAGAGTGCTGACTTCTCAGTGCTTCAATTTCCATGACTGTAAAACGGGGGTAAAAACAGCACCTACGTCATGGCAAAGTGATGAAGATGAAATGAGGATAATTTGACAAATGCTTGGGATATTTGTCTGGCATATGGTGAACAACTGTGCTTTGTTGATTAAAATATAAGGAAAATGAAATTGTCTTACTGAATTACATAATAAAGCACACAAAAATGAACACACATTTCTCATATCTCAGAGTAAATCAGAGAGAGGTCATGCATCCTTCGGGTCCGTCAGGCCCATCAGGAACGTGTTCTTAGGGGGTGGCTGAGCATACATGTCAACAACGAGTTCTCCCTGGCCTCTCTGATACCTTCACAGTGGGGACAATACAGTCAGAGGAGAAAGACTTTCCCAAACCTTGAGTCTGGTGTCAGACCACACTGCTTCTGTTTTATTTTCTTCCTGTGGCCAGGACGAAGGCACACAGGTGAGCAAACAGCAGCTGGGTCTGAGAGGTCGCAAGAGGTGGCACGGTGGCACCACCATGCCCACGTGGTCCCAGTCAGAAGAGCCGGTAATGACACCGCAGAGCTGGCAGTCCCTAGGAATGAGCTGAATTTATTTCTCCTTGGCCTGGAATGTACTTTCTTCTTCCTCCTTCTCCTCTGACAGTGCTAAACATAAATGTTGCATTTGCAAGATTAATTTTTAAACCCATTAAAAATATTACAACATAGAAGCTTCTATTCAATTTTCAGTTTGGCTGGAAATACTTTGTTTTTTCAAGGGTCCACTTGAAGCCAACTTGCCATCATGATAGCTTTCTGAATAAACTGATGAAAAAAAATCCCAAAGCACTTTATGGTCTGTATAATCTCATCCATAGACAGAGTCTAACTCTGTTATTCTAGACTGGGAGACAGAGTTGTATTATAAAATGTCAGATAAGTAACAGCCCTAGTTAAATGTCTCCGAGTCGTGACACAGTCAGACTCTGGGTACTACGCAAGGTTAGGTGCAAGAGACTGGGGACTGGTAGGAGGCGGGGCACTGCTGGTACACAAAATAAGATCAAAGCCCTTGATACATGGACACTAACAGATGCCGAAGGTACCCGGCCCACACCCCCTCGACACTGACCATTCTCACGTCCGCCCGAGGCCACTGCCCTAAGTGCCAAAGCACTTCCATCTCTTCGACTGATGGTTTTCTCTGGCTGCCTTCGCTTGCCAGGCCTATGCGCAGAAGGGCTGGGGGTTCACGCCTTTCCCCCAAGGCCTACCCCTCCACACGTGGCTGGTGGGAACAGTGAATGAATATCCTAGCTGACTTGTTCCTTAGTTGGAATCACTCTAAAGTAGAAGACCTATGCTGTCCCTCAGAGAAGCTCAGAGATGGAGCTCCCATAGTGGTTAACTAGTTTGACAATGAACCCACCATGAATGGGTGTTACAGAGTCTTCTTTCCCTTTCTCTCCTCCCATCACCTACAGGGGTTTCCTGGCACTGCCTTCCAAAAAAAACTACACGCACAAAGATCCTTATCTCAGAATCTCCTCCCCCTCCACCCTGCCAGAGAAACTCAAACCAGGATAGGGGTAATCCAGAGTGCTCTGTTGAGGTTTGGGAGTCAATTTTCTTCCTTTCTGTCTGTACCTCAACAGTAAAATCAATTTCTACTTACCTATCAAATAAAAGGCAAGTCTCAAATTTTCATAACTGTTATTATACAGCTTCCTTCTAACAGCTTTCAGGAAGCCTACCGTACCATTTTAGGTACCCAGAAAAAGTTAATGAGACACAAGAAGCCAAGAAATCAATTAGAGTGAATCGGGCTATAAATCTCCAGTTGCCTGCTGTTTAACATTACATGTTGAAATATCGCAAAAGACAAATCAAATGATCTTGGAGAACTTATTTATAACTGTTATCATTCACCTCTATTAGGCACTGGCACTCACTCATTCATTACTTTTAAGCAGCTGGGAAACACTATCAGAAGCTAGCACCTAATGGGTTCAAATCACAGAGGCTAGAAGATACAGTGCTGGAAATCCTTTCTTTGAGTCACACACACTCAATGAGCCGGAGCTTCCTGGGGCCATATCAAGGCTTCATTCATCTTGAGATCAGACACATAGGCTTCACTTATTGGCCTGATCAACCCTACTCAGAACTTCATCTTTCAGCAAAGACTTTCCTTTTAATAGCATTTAAGATGGCATACTTAGGAGTCAATATGCCTGGGTTCAAACCCTGGTTCCACCTCTAACCAGCTGTGTAATTTTGAGCAAATTACTTAACCTCTCTGTGCCTTACTTTTCTCATCTATAAAATGGAAATAATAATAGAATCTACATCATGGAGCTGTTATAAAGATTAATGAGTTGAGCTACGTCCAGCAGGATTGGCAGTAAAGAATTGGATAGAAATACAATTCCTCAAGCCCCACACCAGACCGCCTATACCAGAGGCTGCATTTTACAATCATGAGGGGACTGTGTACACATTAAAGTCTGAGAAGCACTGACCTAACAAACGTCAAGTGCTTGAAGCAGAGCTCAACAGGCTAAAAGTGCCCAATTTTCACTATTATTATCTCAGCTAATGAGATGTTACCCTAGGAAAGTCTTTGCTGCTGCTGCTGCTAAGTCGCTTCAGCCGTGTCCGACTCTGTGTGACCCCATAGATGACAGCCCACCAGGCTCCTCTGTCCCTGGGATTCTCCAGGCAAGAACACTGGAGTGGCTTGCCATTTCCTCCTCCAATGCATGAAAGTGAAAAGTCAATGTGAAGTCGCTCAGTCGTGTCCGACTCTTCGCGACCCCATGGACTGTGATCTCCAAAAACTATGTAAGTGCTTCTGTGAAACCATTCTTTTACGGCACATGCTTCTGTGAAACCATTCTTTTATGGCACATGCTTCTGTGAAACCATTCTTTTACGGCACATGTTTCTGTGAAACCATTCTTTTACGGCACATGCTTCTGTGAAACCATTCTTTTACGGCACATGCTACAGTCACCCTTTTACTTATTTTCCATAGTTACTTGATTCACGTCTTTCTCGTTAACTTATTAGCTCATGTCACAGATCCAATTTCCTAAAAGGAAATCCTTGAGGGGAAGGTACTTGGATATGTGATTTGTTGACTTAAAGGGGAAACAGATAGTGGAGGGGGGGAAACACAGGATATAGAAGCCAAGTTGAGTTTGCCTCTGCCTGATCCTATAGGGAGCTCCAGAGTGTAGATTATATCAGCGTTTCTAGCCTTGAGGCGAGGAAGCTGACCATTCATCTTCATACTCCAGTCAATTGCTGGCCAACAACGTCCCCACGAGGAAACTCCCAGGCACTCCTGGCACCTTTGAAGAGGAGTCAAGGGCTGTCTTCTGAAAAGGGAGCAGGTGTTGGGAGTGAAGCATGTGAAAGGGGCGGGATGGGAACCCAGGACCGAGAAGCAGGGACCCAAGACCATCTGGGCACGAAGCTGACACGGCCCAATACAGCCAGGCACTACCCAGATGTCGGATGATCCCAAATGGGCCCCTTTGACACCCTACCTCGCGCCACCCCCAGGCACTCATTCATGTAGTCAACAAATTATGTTCCGATTATCTACTAAGTGCCAGGTACTGTTTTAGAAACTGGTGATAGAGTAGTGATGAAATATGGGGCTTATGAAATCTAATGGAGAACAGACAATAATAAGCAGTAAACACACAGATGTACAAGATACTTCCCACCACTGATACCTGCTAAGATTGTATATGCAGAGTAATAGACTGACTTCTGGGGCCTGGAGAGGAAGTGAAGCTGGTAACTGCAGTTGGAACTGAAGCATCCCACACAGATCCCCTCTGCTGGACAGGAGCCCCACCTCCACAGACGTGGCAGGTTTTTGCTACCAGCCCCACCCACACTCTGCTGGGGAGAATGGTCCCTTTCTGAAGAGTACACCTTGGCAGAGGAGCACCACTCTGGCAGGAGGCAGCTGGAACCCACCCCTGGGCCAGAGAAGCTGTGGGGAGCCAAGGATGGGCTGCAGTCCATGAGGGACAACTCCTACTCCGGAGCTAGCTGAGGGATCAGGCTGAGGCAGGACCCTTTTCGTGCTTTCCTCACTTCCTTCCAGCCCTACTTTGTTCGGATTCCCTCACTCTCTTTCCCCTGAGAGCATCCCCTCAATACATAGCTTGTGGGGGAATCCCACTCTGCTTCCAAGGGACCCGACATAAGACAGCCACTTCTCTTCTCCCCAGAATTCTCTTTCCCTATACAGCCCTGGGCAAGAGTCCCAGCCATAAATGAGCAGCCACTGCTCTCATTTGCTTACGGCCTCCAGGCCCTCCAGGAGAGGAATCAGGGTAGCAAAAGGCCCCACTTCCACTCGCACTGGCCTCCTGATGGAAAGGCAGGAGTGGAGAAGGGCAGACCTAAAAGACACACCTCAAGGTCTGCCAAGAATTCTTGATATCCTGGTTGGGAGAGCGCCCTGCTGTCCAGCTTACTGGCGACCAGCCTGAGGCATGGAGAGACACACGACTGAGGATTACAGCGTGAACAGAGGAATCCTCTAGCTTACAGTGTGCTTAACACACACAGGTGCCAATTATACGTATCAAAACGCCAAAGGCAGCACGTACCTATGGCCCTCTTCTAGAAGGATGAGAAGGTCTCAACCCTTAATGCTTAAGATTCACTGGTCACTAACAAGTTTTTAACTGTCCAGAGTACTTTAGGTTTCTGAGGTAGCTGGGAGGCAAAACTCATGATCATATGTCAATGCAATAAATTCCTTGATCAATTACCAGTCTGTATAGGTGATGCTGAGATGATGAACAGGTTGAAAGGGTCCAGGCTGATTTTCTGTACATCCATCAAGCAGATACTATGATTCTGTTGGCTTATTACACCTGGTGGAGACAGGGAACATGCTTGCCTTGCCGGCAGCTTCCCAGAGGACCAGTGCTGAGGGATTGCTCTCCACCCCATAGGGATCAGCAGCACGGAACCACGGGTGCCATCTGGCTCCCTGCCCTCCCCACACGCCCAGCAAGCCTCCCGGGACAGATGAAGCATTTTGGGTGGCTGCTGCTGCTGCTGCTAAGTCGCTTCAGTCGTGTCCGACTCTGTGCAACCCTAAAGACGGCAGCCCACCAGGCTCCCCTGTCCCTGGGATTCTCCAGGCAAGAACACTGGAGTGGGTTGCCATTTCCTTCTCCAATACATGAAAGTGAAAAGTAAAAGTGAAGTTGCTCAGTCATGTCTGGCTCTTAGAGACCCCATGGACTGCAGCCTACCAGGCTCCTCCATCCACACCCAGCAAGCCTCCTGGGACAGATGAAGATTTTGGGTGGCTGTGCTTGTCAATAAGCTGGGGACACCCTATCTCCTTCTTTATTCACATCACAAATTTTATATTATTAAACATTCCTGACACCTGTAACACAATGCTAAATATATATATACACAAATTTATAAATTTATGTTCATATTACATCCAATAATATTATATCATAGATATATTACATGTATTATAAATAATATACAAAAATACACTTAGTGTATAGTGTTAGTTGCTCAGTTGTGTCCAGCTCTGCAACTCCATGGACCGTAGCCCATAAGGCTCCTCTGTCCATGGAATTCTCCAGAAATATATGCATACATAAATATAAATATAAATATATATATATATATATATATAATATTGAAGTGTGATCCTTTGGAGTACAGGATAAAGAAAGTCACACATGAACAGTAAAAAAAAATTTTTTTTAATTATTATTTTTTTTTAAAGAAATAGCACAGTAAAAATTGGCTACTGATTTCTGAAGAAAATATATTCATCTGAATCTTACTTATCACAAAAATGTAATAAAGTCCTGTCAAACTTTTTTAAAGGTAACTATTAAAACAAAAGATGAAAAATACGGATCTGGGTATATATCAGTCTTATAGGTCACTTGAATATTTTTTTCATACATAAAACAAATGGAAGAATTATAAAGAAAGCCACGGATAATTTCAACAGGAAAAGATCTTTCAAATTCTTTAGGCTAAACCATCGTATGTCTTAAAAAGAAAACAGGAAGTTAGGAAGATATTTCACTACAAATCTAATAGATAAAAGTATTATGATTATTGTGAAGAGATCCTCTCAATATAAAGAGCTCTGGACCTCTGGAGTTGCACCGAAGTAAATCTCTTAGAAATATTCCCAATCTCTAACATATAATAGGTACTATATACTTATTTTTTCAATAATTAACACGTAACTACCAAACAGGGAAATGGGTAAAGAGCACACACATACAATTTACAGGGAAGGCAATATGCAGGACCACATATGGGGTGCTGTAATCACCATCACCCGGCTCTTGAATGTTGCCTGCTAACAGCTCCTAGTGGCCCTTTCTGAAAATTGCCTTCAAGCAAACGTGAGCTGCCTCACTCAGAACCGACAGAACCTCAGCTAAACAGTGACTCTTTTGGGTGAAAGATGTCTAGGCAACAGGAGGAGGTAGAAAAACAATGTATGATACTTTGACAGACTAGAAAGAAATCATTCAAATAATTTTTGCAAGAATACCAAATAATATAGAAATATGGTCATTTTAGGGCTTCCCTAGTGACTCAGATGGTAAAGAATCTACCTGCAATGAGGGAGCCCCTGGATTAAGGAAATGGCTACCTACTCCATTTAGGGGTATGTAAATAGAGTAAATGGAGTATGTAAATGTATTTGCCTGGGAAATCCCACGGACAGAGGTGCCTGGGGGGCTACAGTCCAAGGGGTTGCAAAGAGTTGGACATGACTGAGTGATTAATACTTTCACTTTTCACATGGTTATTGTATACTATGCAGGTCATAAATATATTTATAGTTTAAGTTAGTGACACATATATAAGGCTATCTGAGAAAACACACTTTATTATCTTATGCTATGCCTCTCAGATCCCATCTAAAATCACCAATGGACTATAACAGGCAGGAAATAACAGATCAGCCCTGAAACAATACCAACAATATTAAAAATTAAACTTACACTACACATAAAAGGAAGGGAAATTGAAGGAAAACACCAAGGGCTACCTTGCATGTTTCCATCTTGAGAAACAAACACAACATAGTCGAAAGTGATCTTTGCAGGATCTTAGGAACACATCCCTAGAAATGGTGGATACAAGTGAGAAGGCCGCAAGAGCAGCCTACCCCAGTGGAGAGTCCCCAGCATTATGAACCATCTACTCAAACAAAATTTTTATTATCTTCTAACTTGCAGTATATTTCGATGATGCAGCAAGTAGAACGTCAAGTCTGGACCCATTGTGTGCCTGACAAGGAGACTAGTCCAAGAGAAAAATTAAAAACAGAAAACCACCATGTCCTTTGTGTGGAAATTAACAAGACTGTGTCAGTCAGGCCCTCTCACCCCAGAATCTCACACCCTCTCACCCCATGTTCTACAAGCAATGACTGTTCACAGCTGTTCAACAGCTGAGATTGCTTATGGCACTACACAAGCACGTCCCAAAGTGCTCACCTGGTCGCAGGCTACTTTGTGCGGCTCGCCTCTATGGGCACCGTCTGGGAAAGCTTTGCTGCGGCACTGGGGCTACACTGGGGCGGCATCATGGTTATGTTTTGTGAGGTTATGTTATGGCTATGCTATGGCTATGTTATGGCTGTTGCTACGGCTGCTGAGTCAGCAGGAGAGAGGCTGTGTTATGGCCGTCATGCTAGCCAGGAGAGAATAAACCTGTCTGCAGTTCCTACGGCTCCTCGAGTCTTTTTCCAGCCTCTTAGCTCAAGCCTTGCCTATCCTGGGTTCAGCAAACAGTGCGGACAGTGGGAACAGCAAGATAACTGGCATCATGAACAGGATCAGCAATACACCTTCAAGTAGCTAAGTCACTGAACTAGCAATATAAATATATTAATATAACACCCAGAAAAGGATTCCTTTTTTAAAAATTAATTTTTTTTTTTACTGTAAAAATAGGAAAGGATCCAATCATCATTATTTCAGTGTTACAGACAAATGTCGGGTCTATATCCAGATGACTCTTTGTTCAAAGACGGAGAAATATTAAAACAAATAATAATGTTTTAAAAGTTTGATCCCTAAAGATACTGCATTTATGTGGGTGTGTATATACATATATGTATACATATAAAACAAAGAGAAGGAACATATATTTGGGGAAACATTAACAGAGAAAAACAAGTGAAGCATCTGCTTTACGACACCGATAAAATTCCATGAAACAAGAAGTATATAAATAATGAAAACACAAGGCCAGAGGATGAGATAAAACAGGAGCTAAGACACAGGCAGAAATAATATCAGAGCTGAATAGCCAAAGAAGACAGAATACAACATCAAGAAAGAAAAATATCATAGCAACATTAGTCTTTGCTAGAAATACGGTGCCTAATTGTCAGAGCAGAAAAATTGAGCCACTGATACAGAACAAAAATCTTTTAAACTCAGAGTGTTTTTATTTTAAAAAGATAAAATCAATGAGAAAGAAGATAACACATATGAAAAGTACACACAAATAGTGCAAACTGATACTCCACAGGCTAAGGCCAGATAAATCCAGCAGGATTAAGAATTAAGGAAAAAGCAGAAGGAAACGTTTCCAAATCTGTCCATCTAAAAAAATTCCTGAGATTCCAAGTGAAAGTTATAAAATATTATCAATGTCAATACATGTGATAATGACTTGATTTTTACAAAAATACTTCAAGGGGATAAAAAAAAAAAAAGTCCTTAGAACATTAAGGAAGATAAAAGCAGCAAGAATTTCTTACAAAGAAATAAAAATCAGGATACCTGGACTTCTTTTATCACATACCAGGTCAACAGAGTTTCAGAGAAAAATCCTGTAATGAAGGAGTCTATACAATTATCCTAGTACTTGGGTAAAATTAATAGAATGATATTTTGATATGCATGAGAATATCAAGCTTAATATATATGAAATATTTCTCAAAAGTATCACTAAAATGTATATTCTAGTCAACTAGATACAAATCAAAATTATAGCTTAAGAATGGGGGAATTGTGATAAAAAGATGAAAAACTGCTGTACAGCAGAAATTTAACACAATACTGTAAATCAACTATATTGAATATGATTTTAAAATATAAATGTTCATTTAATAAAAGGCTGAAAGAGTAAGCAATTAGATTTATTACCAGATTTTATGTTACTTGATTCTACAGACAGTGACTCAGTTATACATACATACATATATATGTGTGTGTATCAGTTCAGTTCAGCCGCTCAGTTGTGTCTGACTCTTTGCGACCCCATGAACCACAGCACGCCAGGCCTCCCTGTCCATCACCAACTACCGGAGTTCACTCAGACTCATGTCCATGGAGTCGGTGATGCCATCCAGCCATCTCATCTTCTGTCATCCCCTTCTCCTGCCCCCAATTCCTCCCAGCATCAGGGTCTTTTACAATGAGTCAACTCACTGCATGACGTGGCCAAAGTATTGGAGTTTCAGCTTTAGCATCAGTCCTTCCAATGAATACCCAGGACTGATCTCCTTTAGGATGGACTGGTTGGATCTCCATGCAGTCCCAGGGACTCTCAAGAGTCTTCTCCAACACCACAAGTAAAAAGCATCAATTCTTCAGCACTCAGCTTTCTTCACGGTCCAACTCTCACATCCATACATGACCACTGGAAAAACCATAGCCTTGACTAGACGAACCTTTGTTGGCAAAGTAATGTCTCTGCTTTGGAATATGCTATCTAGGTTAGTCATAACTTTCCTTCCAAGGAGTAAGTGTCTTTTAATTTCATGGCTGCAATCACCATCTGCAGTGATTTTGGAGCCCCAAAAAATAAAGTCTGACACTGTTTCCACTATTTCCCCATCTATTTCCCATGAAGTGATGGGACCGGATGCCATGATCTTCGTTTTCTGAATGTTGAGCTTTAAGCCAACTTTTTCACTCTCCTCTTTCACTTTCATCAAGAGGCTTTTTGGTTCCTCTTCACTTTCTGCCATAAGGGTGGTGTCATCTGCATATCTGAGGTGATTGATATTTCTCCCGGCAATCTTGATTCCAGCTTGTGCTTCTTCCAGCCCAGCATTTCTCATGATGTACTCTGCATGTAAGCTAAATAAGCAGGGTGACAATATACAGCCTTGACGTACTCCTTTTCCTATTTGGAACCAGTCTGTTGTTCCATGTCCAGTTCTAACTGTTGCTTCCTGACCTGCATACAGGTTTCTCAAGAGGCAGGTCAGGTGGTCTGGTATTCCCATCTCTTGAAGAATTTTCCACAGTTTATTGTGATCCACACAGTCAAAGGCTTTGGCATACTCAATAAAGCAGAAATAGATGTTTTTCTGGCACTCTCTTGCTTTTTCGATGATCCAGCAGATTGTGGCAATTTGATCTCTAATTCCTCTGCCTTTTCTAAAACCAGTTTGAACATCGTGAAGTTCACGGTTCACGTATTTCTGAAGCCTGGCTTGGAGAATTTTGAGCATTACTTTACTAGCGTGTGAGATGAGTGCAATATAACAAATATATATATAAAAAATATATATATATATTCGTGTTAGTTGCTCAGTCATGTCTGACTCTTTGCGACCCCATGGATTATAGCCCGCCAGGCTCCTGTGTCCAGGGGACTCTCCAGGCCAGAATACTTCCCTTCTCCAGGGGATCCTCCCGACCCAGGGATCGAATCCAGATCTTGTACATTGCAGGCAGATTAATCCTGGGTTTGATCCCCTGGAGAAGGGATTTCCACTCATATTTTGGTCTGGAGAATTGCATGGACATATAGTCCATGGGTGGCAAAGAGTCAGATACGACTGAGCAACTTTCACGTATATATATATATATTATGCATATATTATTCATATATATATAATATATATGTATTGTTTTTCATATTCTTCTCCATTATGGTTTATCATAGGATATTGAATACAGTTCCCTGAGCTATAGAGTAGGAACTTGTCTTTATCCTTCCTATACATAATAGTTTACCTCTGCTAACTCCAATCTCCTAACCCTTCCCTTCCCCACCACCCCCTCACTTTCGCAAATACAAGTCTGTTCTCTGTACCTGTGAGTCTGTTTTTTTTTTTTTTTCATAGATATGGTGATTTGCATTGTATTTTAGATTTCACATATAAGTGATATATGGGTATTTGTCTTTTTCTGACATACTTTGCCTAGTATGATAATCTCAGGTTCCCCATGTTTCTGCAAATGGCATTATTTCTAAATAAACATTTATCAATTGCTTACTCAATGTGAATAAAGACTTGCAAATTTGGTAACAAAACACATTTCAAAGAATATAAATACTTGAAACAAACGAGCAACTGAAACTGGGAAATTATTTGACCATAATTAAAGACATGTTAATATCTTTATTATACAAAGTATAAAATACAAAGTATTTTCATACTTTAATAAGTATGAAAAGAGATATGGGGCATAAAGAGGAAATTTAAACTAGATTCTTAAATTACCAAGAAATTTTTTTGAAAGGTTCAGTGTTGTTCACTATCAAGGCATTTGAAATTAAAACAATAATAAGAGGTCACTTATTAACTTCCAATCTTAAAAAATTATACTAGTTAGTAGTAGGAAATACTTGGTATAATATGTACGCTTAGGTATAACTGTGACAGTCTAACTTTGTATCACAAGTCTGAAATTATTAACAAATTCAAAATGGTCATTTCATCTCTAAGTTAATGATTTTGACATGAAAAAATTTATAAATGTGGATGATTTTAAAAAATATATTCAAAAGTATGACCTCATTTAAATATATGATATATATTTATCATGCTGCTGCTGCTGTATGTAAATATCATACAGTCATTAAGAGAATATAGTGAAGTTCATTAAATTTGGGGAGAGGTGTTCATAGTAAGTTATTATAAAAAAATGAACACAGTATATTTTAACATGTAGTACAGTTCTGTTTTACAATATCGACTGCATTAAAGTAATGAAAGGAAATGTTTCAAAAGTTAAGGGCAACATTATCTTTAGGTGGTGAGTTTATGAGAGATACTTATTTTCTTCTTTATACTTTTATGTATGGTGGCAAAGATCACCAGCTATTCCTGTAGTAATAGAACCACTAATTGTTCCTAAGTACATGACTATCTGAAATTAAATTTTCCAGTTTCTGTTGTGTCACTGAGCATATATTAATGAAATTTACATGGAAGCAATGTATACTACCTCTAAGAATGTCCAGAATATTCTTCTCTCTATTCTACTCCTCGCTGAAAGGTAACTATGAAGTCTGGAGTGGAAGCAGCCATATTAGATTATGAGCCAAAAGCAACGTTTGATGAGGGCAACATAATACATGAAAGGAGTCCACGTCCTCAGTACCAAAGGCACCACGTCAGCTCTTGACTGTTCATCTCAGACTAATGTGGGACAGAAATAAACTCTAATCATAAGACACTTGGACCTTTGTAAAAGTAACTAGATGATATTCTAACCAATATTCACACTTTTCAAAATTTCTACCATAAAACCTTATTAATTTTATGGGAGAAAAAAAAGTATCAAAATAAAGAGAAATGGAGGTTTAATTGAAAGCAGCTTGTCTGACAACTTGGATGCACACAGTCAAAAAATAAAGCAAATTATAAACTTTTGATAGATTATTTTCCCTTACTTTGCTTATTTTTTAAACAAGTAGATTTGAGGTAATAAAATCTATCTACATCCTGCCTCCATATCGCTGCTGTCATTTTCTTTGCTGGATATAGCAGAAAATAAAGGTTATTTCATTGATAACCAAAAATCTGAACAAAGAGTTGACAAAATAGCTTCCTGATGAAGAAAGGAAAAGAGAATATGAGTTACACTTCTTGATTGTCTCTCAATGCAAATTTAAAATATCAGATGACTTTAAAGCTGAGAGCCAAAGAGCTCTCTTACCCAACATGGCTAGCTGACCTAACCTAGGTCAAATAGCCTGGAGATAGATAGATAAATAGATATATATATATATAAAACCTTGTCCCCAAAAGAGGCAATAAAAACCAAGATTAGGATCATAAGGGAGAAAGCATGATTTACACACTTTAGATTGCTTATGTTTCATCTTTATCCTCTTCCCCCTTTTATTGTAACTAAAAATAGCAGGAAGGACAACATTAACGCTTGACATACAGCTGATTCCCACAGTAGGTATTATCTATGCTGCCAGAGAAACTGCTGCATAAAAATGATACATTCCGATAGGAGATCACAGCGACTCACATCAAATGCAAACCAATGTACACAACAGTTACAAGGTATTAAATATGAAACGAAAACCTGAGCATTTGAACACAAAATTTTTAAATGGCTTTTTAAAAGTTCCTGGTTAGATTTTACTATGATAGTTTACCTAAAATTTTCTTTTTAATGAAAATAATTTGTGGCTGTACAACAAACATACTAGGAAAACACAAAAATAAAGTGAAAAATCAAACATCTCTAAATTCTGAATTACTAAGTAGACAGCATTTAGCATACTGCCTGTTACAGTAATATATATGCAATACCTTCCACAATTAGAATCAGATCAGATCAGATCTGTTGCTCAGTCGTGTCCGACTCTTTGCGACCCCATGAATCGCAGTATGCCAGGCCTCCCTGTCAATTAGAATGGTAAAGGATAAAAGGAAGGGAGTATTCTAAATGGAGATAAATATATCAGTTATTATTTGTTAACTTAAAAGAAAAATAGGACAAAAGTAAAAGGGAATAATTGAAAACCACCATGCCAAAAGAGAAAAAAAAAAAAAAAGAAAAGAAAATAACAGCAGGCAACACCTTCATCCAAATTCTACCTATATTTTTGAAAATTTTTAAGGCCAAAGACACAAAGTCAATTTGGAAGTGAATTAAGGGGAAAAAAGAAAGGCTACCTAATCGAAATCTCTGTGTAGATATTTAATTTTGGATGTGTGAAGATTTATTGGTAAAATGAGTCTGACAGTTTAAAGCTATCCAGTAAACAAACATTGTCCCTTCATATGCACTTTTAAAAATCTGATCTTTGCTGCGGAATTATTTACTGAGTAGAGTTCATGGTGTCTACAACAAAACGATTTTCAAAAATAATTTAATCAAACACATAGCACGAGAGAAAAACAGGAAGAAACTGCTTTTAAAAGATTCCTACAGAGAAAACAAACTTATGATTACCAAAGAGGAAGAGGGGGAGGGGCTAAACTAGGAGTTTGGGGTTAATAGACATGTACTTCTCTCTCTCTATATATAACAGATAAACAACAAGGACCTACTGCATAGCACAGGGAACGATATTCAATGTCTTGTAATAATCTATAATGGAAAAGAATCCGACAAAGAATATATATATAAAACTGAATCATTTTACCTGAAACACTGTAAATCAACTACACTTAAAAAAGAAAAAAAAAGAGTCTTAGGTTTACTTAGATGACTTTTTTAAAAACATAAATAAAAAGTCCCAGTGATTTTAAGAATGGCTTCCTACATATAACCCTTGAGCGTCCTAAAGTACCACACCTCTTCTTAAACTCACTGTCCATGATAAGCTGTCCATGATAACATTTCCAACAGGATGTTGCTTTCAGAGCTAAATGCATATTTTCAAAACAAACATGCTAACATTGTTTACCCTGATTTTTTGATTCAACTTTCAATGCCATCTTACTGCAAAATGAGACATTTTCAATGGGGAAAATGACTTTATTCAGAAACTTAATGTGTGATCCAAACAAAGAAGTCAATTTGGCTTGCTGTGAGGCCTGTCTGTGGGGAGAACTGCTATTCTGGTTCAGGCCCTGGCCAAACAGTGTTCAGTCTAAAAAAGAAACAAAGAAATCCATCTTCCTTCACAGTTTTTTTTTATTTGTAATACTTAAATGCCTAGTGTTCAATGACCTAGGGTTAAAAGGGTCTCCAAGGAAACTTAATACAGAAAGTTGGATTCTGAAGAAAAATAAAATTTAACATTCATAGTTGAGATACATGTTTTTTTTTAATATTTGCACAATTGTTTATATTTTCTGGAAAGTGATAGAGATTGAATATGTAAAATCAAGTTTTTTTGCAGTTATCTAATTCAGGTTATTGATAGCTTATTGATATACGATTTAAATTTTTAAGAATTAAACATACTAATGACATAGCTAAAATATTAAATAGAATGGAATAAAATTAAGAAAATCGCACTCACTCCATCCAATTCTTCCACTACTATCTTTACCACATAACCGCTTTTATTATTTTTTTAAAAAATTATTGTGAAATATAACAACACAGAAAACTGGATTCAAAATGTACAGTTAAAATTTTATAAAAAAAAAAAATTTATAAAGTGAGTACCCAGAGAAATGGAGCACTGCCAGCACCTCGGAGGACCCCTCATTCGTCCTGACTCTATCCCCTCACAAAAGACAGCCTCCACCCTGCTGCTGCTGTAACTCCTGCAGAGCCTGCGTTACTCGCATCACTTCACTTACACCCCTACACTCTATAATTTAGCTTTTCCTGTTTTATCATTGATATAAATGGCCTTATGTACATTTAACATTATGCATTATGTCCTGTAGAGCTCCCTGTGTGCAACATTGGGTTTGAGAGATTCATCATACTGAGTGCAGCTGTAACACCTTTATTTTCATCTCTGTTCTCTTCTATGAATATATTGTAATGGGTTTTCCTATGGTAAAAACATACACACTATAACACTGACTATTTTAACCATTTGAAGTATAAAATTCATAATGAGCTTCTATGTCATAGATTTAAGTCTTTTATATCCAGGTTTCTTTTGAGTGATATGACTTCCCTTATCAAAGAACATCTAGATACATAGGAACTATAATATTGAACTTATAATATTGAAGTATAATATGTGAATTTCTCATGAATCTTGGAAAAATGAAAATTCTGATTCAGAATATCTAGGCTGGGGTGTGAGCTTCTGTATTCCTGACACACTCTCAGGAAGTGCTAACACTGCAGATCCAAGTGCCCAGCTGAGTAGTGTGGATGGTACAAAACATTCAAAGCAACTTAGAGAAGCAAATCAAGTAAAACAGTCATTCATTTAAAATAATCCAGATTTAAGATGCTGCACTCAAAATTTTGTTGTTTAGTCACTAAATCCTGTCTAATTCTTCTGTGACCCCAGGGACTGTAGCTCCCTACCCCGCCCCCAGGCGCCTCTGTCCTGGGATTTCCCAGGTGAAAATATTAAAGCGTGTTGCCATTGCCTTCTCCAGGGGATCTTCCCAAACCAGGGAAGACAACACTCAAAATACCTTCTCATTTTATGTAGCTAAGTATGACGGCATCCTCATAAAAATTGACTCCATGTATAATTTCCGTGTAAGCAAAGGGAATAAACCTCTTGGAGAAATGCAACATAATGAACAGTGAGCTATGCTTAAGTGAGGTTGAGATCAAGTCAAGGATGTAGCAATCCAAATCCTCAACTCTAGTGACCTTTCATGGAAGGGCCATGGGTGTGTGGTCACATATGGGATTTCCTTACTGCCCTGGGCCTGGACACAGGTTGAGAAAACTAAACCTGTTCCTGGGGACCACTGTACTGATAGAAAGTGCATCTGAGGTCCGTCCCCAACGGAATCCATTGACTTTACTTACATCATGTTTTAACCAGTGAAACCAACATGTTCCAGACAAAAGTTCAAATGGAAAACCTATAGAGTTTACACTTTAAATATTATGCAAAATCTCATTGAAGGCCAAAACTCCTCAAAGAGAATGTTTTTATTATAACAAAGCCAAATGAGGAGACTTCAGTTGTTGCTGCTGTAGACAATACTCAGAAAGCACTTACCAAGTGCTTTCTATGTATTTGCTCACTTCACTCTCATAGCTGCAGAATGAGGCAGGTTTCTCAAGCAGCGCTCTACACAGAGTAAAAAGAAGAGAAGAAAATCTAAGTGTACCCTGTTATTCTCACATGTAAACAAGATGGATATTCAACGGGAAAAAAAAAAAATCAATTAGCATTTGAAAGTACAGAAAGTCCTAGCTCTTCACCTGGAGATACTAATCCAATGTCATTCTGCCTTTCAAATCAGTGAGAATTCCTGCAGAATATATTTCAGAAAGAAAAAGATCTTCCAATTTTAGACAGACTTTATTTTAGCTACTTCTTTTTTTAACGTTTTGCTTTCAAAGCATTAAAGATACTGGAGTTTTAAACAGTCTTGATAATGTATCTATCTGACTGCTTACCATTTCCCTTTAGGTTTATAAATCTCACAGCAAAGAAAAATAAATCAAGAGAAAAAAATAAGAATTTCCAACCACAGAAAAGTCAAGGAGGTGTGAATTTTCTTTCTTATCCAGCTTCTTAGTGGTAACAACAATAAAAAAAAAAAAAAAAGAAAAGAAAGAAACTGGAAAAGATATGAGACCCTTGACACTGTCAAGAGCTAAGAGTAAAAATATGAAAGCGGCTGTTCAGTTAAATATCCTTCTCAGAAGCTGAGCTCACACAGGAGACTCTAGTCCTCCAGACTGCCTCCCCACAGAGACAACACACCACCTTCAAAGGCCAGAGAAGCAGCTTTCTGGGCTTAGGTCAAAATCCTGTACTGATTTTCAGGTTAAGATGAAGGATGAAAGCTGCTTTGCAGAACACATTTTTTAAAAAGAACAAAAACAGATAAACACAAGATACAACCAAAGCAAATAAACAAGAAATGAAGCTTGACCCAGTGCAACAGCTCAGACAGCTAAGAAAATAAGAGAAACTTCTGATGCAGAGTGTTGCTGTGAGTCACTGTTAAACTTCAAACACCAATCCTTCCCACAAGCCGATGAGGGAGTCCAACTTACTGGGAGTTTGTGTCCTACCCACAAATCAAGAAAGAAATAGGCTGAATAAGTTTTCCTTATAGTTTCCCTTGTCTGAGAAATACAGACATGCCTCTGGGTAAGGAACATGATAGAGAATGATTCTCCCTGAAATAAGGGAGGAATCCATCAAGTGTTGCAGAATGAATTGAGAAAGCTATCTCAAGACTGAGGATGCCTGCCTATAGGAAAGGGAGGCACCCCTTGTCCTTGATACAGGACATTTACCAAAATGTCAGAAGGGAAAATAAACCCTAGAATTCAAAGAAAGAATGTACAGGCCCCTCAGTACTTTGGCCAGCCTTCTTTTTGAAGAAAAACAGAAAGAACTCACAACTCTCAGCTCTCAAACCATAGCCTGTGAAGGGAAAACACTCTGGTCTCAGATAAAGGAAGAAGTCCAGACGTCACCAATACTTTATTCGGAAAAAAACCAGAATGTCTCAAAAGGACCATTCAATCAAGAAAAGAGCAAAGCAACTATGCAAAATATCCCAGGATAGAGGTAAATAAAGAAAAGAATGTTTAAAACATCTGGGCATCAAAAACAAATACTGTATCCTTTTGCCGGGGAAAATCAGGTTCTCCTTAGACTCTTTGCCAGGCAACATCTAGTGCTAGAAGATACTGGAATAACGGCTGCAATGTGACCCAAGAATTTCACATCAAGGTGTATTTTAACATAAAAGAGTGATACTGGCAAAAATGGAAGCCTTCATGAAACACATCTACTTCTGAACCCCTCTGAAATATATCTTTACATAGACTTTGACCATGAAACAGAGCCAATTTAGAGAGGACTGTAAACAGTTTAGAAATGCAAAGCCATGGTGAATGGTGGATGGACAATATTGACTTCACTGAAATACAGGATTAAAACTAATCAAACATGGAAATTATAGTTCTAGGACAATGCGATTTTTAAAAAATCTGATTGTTTTAATGTAAACATGACACAGGTAACAAATACGGAGAGATGGGGCCAGGTGGAAAGGGAGAGACACTGGGGGATGAATGTTTTCATGCTTCATAGACAGGTATTCAGTACAGGTCGAAATTTTAAGACTCCATGTTAAAACAGTTTCTTCAAAATTATCCTATTTTTATACAACTATTTTAATCCTTCTAGCTATATTTTTATCTATATATAAATGCTTATAAGTATATTTGGAATGACATTGACCTAATGTTAATGATGGCTATTTCTGGGCATTAGGATTTCAGGCAGTATTTGAAATTTTTATTTTTGTCTTATTTTATTATCTGTCAAACATATACATATATACATACATGAATATATGTGTGTGCAATACAAAAATAGTGCCATGTTTTAAAAAAGGACTGAAAGTAAATATCAGTTCAGTCGCTCAGTCGTGTCCAACTCTTTGCAACCCCATGGACTGCAGCACGCCAGGCCTCCCTGTCCATCACCAACTCCCAGAGTTTACTCAAACTCATGTCCATCATGTCGGTAATGCCATCCAACCATTTCATCTTCTGTCATCCCCTCCTCCTCCCACCTTCAATCTTTCCCAGCATCAATGTCTTTTCAAATGAGTCAGTTCTTCACATCAGGTAGCCAAAGTATTGAGTTTCAGCTTCAGCCTCAGTCCTTTCAATGAATATTCAGGACTGATTTCCTTTAGGATGGACTGGGTGGATGTCCATGAAGTCCAAGGGACTCTCAAGAGTCTTCTCCAACAACACAGTTCAAAAGCATCAATTCTTCGGTGCTCAGCTTTCTTTATAGTCCAACTCTCACATCCATACATGACTACCGGAAAAACCATAGCTTTGAGTAGATGTACCTCTGTTGGTAAAGTAATGTCTCTGCTTTATAATATGCTGTCTAGGTTGGTCATAGCTTTTCTTCCAAGGAGCAAGTGTCTTTTAACTTCATGGCTGCAATTACCATCTGCAGTGATTTTAGAGCCCCAAAAATAAAGTCTCTCACTGTTTCCAATGTGTCCCCATTTATTTGCCATGAAGAGATGGGACCAGATGCCATGATCTTAGTTTTCTGAATGTTGAGTTTGAAGCCAACTTTTTCACTCTCCTCTTTCCCTTTCATCAAAGGCCTCTTTAGTTCTTTGCTTTCTGCCATAAGGCTGGTGTCATCTGCATATCTGAGGTTATTGTGGAAAGTTGTTAATGCTGGCTCTTTATCATCTAAAATAAGTTTTTATGTTAAAAATCTCCATCAGTTTCTCCTGTCTTCACTCATCACATCTATTATATAGGATTTTTTGTCCTGTATTTCCTTTTCTATCACTTTCAACAGTGTTTATATATGGAGATACCTTTCCATCTTCTATGTTGTTACCCCTTGAACTGTTGTTATCTGAATGTCACAGATTAGCAAACAAGTCTGTCCAAGTACATCTTATACAGAAGAGGTGACATCAGAGCCCAGATCTGTCTCAGCCCATGGTGTTTATACCATATTATTTTAGAAATTATTTATTATCTTACTCTATTTTTTTAATGTATCCATGTAGAAAACTAATGCCTTTGAAATGTACTGAAAATCAAATTCATGAAATAAATGGAAAATTTTAATATTCCTAAAATCCAGTATTTTGAAGGAGCTTTGAAAAATTCATATAGAGGGAGCACATGCGAGGCAATTCTTTGCCTTGGCTCAGCCATCGGGCAGTTCGCCTGCTTATAAACATTCTTAGGGCTTCCCAGGTGGTTCAGTGGTAAAGAATCCACCAGACAGTGCAGGAGACGAGGGTTTGAACCCAGGGTCAGGAAGACCCCCTGGACAAGGAAATGGCAACCGACTCTAGTATTCTTGCCAAGGAGATCCCATGGACAGAGGAGCCTGACAAGATACAGTTCACGGGCTCAGAAAAGAGTCGGACATGACTTAGCAACTCAACAACAACAACAAACATTCTCAATCTGGATGCTTTGAAGCAGCAAAGTAGGAGCATTTCACTGATGCAGGGCCTCCCTACATTACCACCAAGTTGGTAATTTATTTTCCACTGTGAAAGTTTAGCAGCAAATTACTGTTGCCAAATGGCATATATGGAAAATATAGCCCCCATTTTGAAATGAGTCAAATTAACAATCAGAAATGAGTTTTAAAAGCAATTCATTCTTGCCAGTTTCAATTTCTGAGACATTCAGATTGAAGTTCATTGCAGCCAAAAGTAAGTAGCTGTTCATTAATATTAATGAAATAAAAAGCCAAGTCATAAAATGAGAGATAAATACTATGAAATGATTATATTACCCACCAATATCTTTAAATATGAATTGGTTATTTGCAAACCTCCCTTATTAAAATTTAGTTCATCCAACATTAATGATGGTAATTTCTAAAGGGTAGAAATTGAAGCAAGTTTTCTTACCTGTTTGATCAACTTTATTTTCTATTTATTACTATCTCTTTAGCTGGTTTCAGGAACTGTTTTCATGTATTTATTGTCACTGCTTAACTCTTATTTGTTCTCCTTTGAGTTTCAAAATTCTGTCAATGAGTGAATAATTCCCTTGAAAACAGGGAAGTCACAGATGCATTGTATCTTCATCACCAGATGTTTGGCATTCAGAGGAGCACAAATGTAGAAGGTAGCAAAATGGCTATGTATGAATTACAATGCTGTCAATTTCAGCAATTACATTTAATTCATCGGACACTTTAATTTTTTATTTCTTAAACTAAAAGTTGTCACCCAAAATTTGAGGCAATCAAAAGGCACTAAACTCCTGGTATCTGACAGAAATGGTATCGGGACATATTTCTAGATGGTTCATCACTGTCCACAAACTCTGGAAAAAATAGTAGGAAAAAAATCTAGAAAGTGGTTCAGATTTTTCCAATTGAGTGTACTCAAGGACTATTAGGAAAACATCTTCATCAGGAGTTACTGTTGTTTCTGACTTAATAGCACAGGAGAGAGAAAAGTCCTATTAAGACTGCTACTGAACAGGAGAACTATGAACATGGCAGTTGGAACAATTCTGCTGTACCAACTGCCCCTTAGAACCAGGACCGCTGATTCCTACAATAAAACCACTTATTATCATCTTCCTTTTTTCCCTCTCTTTTCTATCTTCCCAAGATGCTGTTTGACTAACAAAACATATGCCACTACCTGCATTATTTTTAACTGTGCTAATCATATATTAGTTCAATTTTCTAGCTCACACATCCCAAGGCACAAAAACATGCTCTCCATATACCTAGTACCTCTCCTTCCCAATACAAAAATCAATCTATCCAAATACAATATGTTCTTAGGTAGAGATTCTTGCTTTTCTTCCGTAGACTCAGATCTTAAAGGGCAAGTATTGGGTGTTTCTCAAATCACTGAGCTCATTTTTTCTGTTGTTGTTTCAAAGGTTGTCTTGATCAAGGACTTTAAAGAATAAAACTATAGATCACCAGGCAACTGACTGATATTATGCAGGATACCAAAAAAAAAAAAAAAGTTTGAAAGGAACCAAGGCACATAACAAACTGTTCTTAGTCGTCATTCCTTAGAAATCCTTCACTATCCACCTCCTCCATCTTCGGAGCTTAGGTAGGTGGAATGGGCTGGTTGATAAATGTAGACTAATTATATAACTACACTTCTTCTTTTACAAGATGTTATACCAGAGTCACCTCATTTCTCCCCTGTTTTGTAAGTGGGTTGTAGGATATGTAAGCCCATAGCAGTGGCAACAGTGTTAAGTCGCTCAGTCGCGTCTGACTCTGTGGGATCCTGCAAACTGCAGCCCGCCAGGCTCCGCTGTCCATGGGATTCTCAGGCAGGAACACCGCAGTGGATTGCCATTCCTTTCTCCAGAGGATCGTCCTAACCCAGGGACCGAACTCAGGTTTCCTGAACTGCAGGTGAATTCTTTACCATCTGAGCCACCAGGGAAGATCTACTTAAGCCCATACACCTACATTAATATTAGTTTTATTTCTGTCCTTTGATTCCAAGGCTTTCAAGCTCTAATTTTACACTTTTAAGGACAACTTTCTTTGAATACAAGACACTCTGCCCTGCCTCTTTTTCTATTAATCAAACAATTCATAAGCCAAGCTCTCTTATGCCCCAGCTATTTTATATGCTACTTAAATAATCTTACGCAGAAATGTCTCTACCTTAGATCAAATGAGTCCGGAAGTAATAACAATGTAAGAAACAAGGACTGACTACAGTTTAAGGCAACAGCATCGTTTTAAAATAATTTAACCTAATTTCCAAGTTTTAATTAATTTTAGAATATGGTTAATTCTCTCAAGGGTGGCAATAAAACAACATGATTTTGTGATTATACTGGGGAGGGATGTAGCAAAATCTTCATGAAAGCTCAAGAAATATACAACAGATGGCCAGAAATTTCAATCATATAACCTGCTATTGAATGCCTTAAACGTTAATGTTATACAATCAACAAAAAATGATGAGATTAGACCAAATCCCAGGAGGGAAATGGGAGTTAGCCAGAATGTTATTATTTCCATCTCTCTCTCTCTCTCTCTCTATTTTCCTGACATTTCTTCTAGGCAAACCAAAGCTTCAAAGGGAATGATCCCTACCACCTTCAGTGAAACTTACTGTAAAGAAAAAAATTTAAATAGCAAACAAAACACAATGGCATGGCAAGTAACACATGGTCCTGGTTGAAGAATGTTCAGTATTCTCATTTTGAGTTTAGGTGCAACAATGCATTCTATTGTGTGGCACAGGGGTTGGTGTCCACTGTGGATAATTTCTTCCATATTTGCGTAGGTTTGTTTTGCTCTATCAGCAGAAGTGGTGCAAGATGAGCCTGAAGTCAGTTATATAACAGCAGTTCTATAAATTTTAAATGACTGAGGCATTTCATCCAAAAACAGATGACTTATTCCAAACATTATTGACAAAGAAACAAAAATCTTCCACCAGTGTTCACTTTCAAAAAGAAGAAGAGCAACATTGGGTTTTAATCACAGACATCAAGATTAGCACACACCAGAGAGCAGATTCAAGGAAAAAGAATTTTAAAATCTTAATCTTAGGAATTCTCAATCCAAGGTTTTCTTTGCAAAATTCCATTCTCTTGTTTTCCCCCAGATTAATCAATCTATTGCTTGATCTAAACATATATCTTTCCTTCATTAAATGAACATGCAGTACTACATGTGGACAGTTGTGTCCAAAGACCCCACATATTAACCAGTATCAACAACCTTGGAGATTTTCAAGCCCGTGTATGTCATATCCACCATATCCACCATTATGTCATAATCAGTGTCAACCTTTTTTGGAATCTAAGTCTGCCAACACTTTTCCCTTCTCTTGAACTTTTCAAATTTCTGAAAAGATATTTTTGAACAAAAAAGGTATTTAAGAAAGGACATACAGTGTGTATTTCACCAAGTAAAAGGAAGGAAAAAGAAAGAATGAATAAGTCAATGCAATGTGATTAGAAAAGTGATTTTAAGAGGAGATCTGCTTGCAGACACTGGCCCTCTGAGTATGTAAATTTGGTGCACAGTGTTTTGAAAAATCCCCATTAGCATTTGATTTTCAGGAGGAATAAACAATTGTTTTTGGTAAATTATTTACCAATCATTCTGGCCACAACCCTAAAGATTATTTTCAATTTAGCCCTATTTTGACTCAAAATACACATAAATTTTTATCACTGATGTGGTACCAAGAAAAGTGTCAGGCTAGGCCATGGGAATGCCTAGTCAAGTTCATTGACACCACATATTAAGAGCTGACCTACAGCTGACTGCAGACACTTGCATGTATGCTGTTGAGACATGCTCAAATCAGCAGGACCACCACACCTGGACTGCAAGAAGCAACAACTAGTTGTTGTTTTAAGCCCTGAGTTTTGGGGCAGCTTGTTACACAGCATTACTGAGGCAACAGCAAACTGATACACGATTCAACTGCCAACACACAAAGCCTCAGTGTGGCTGACCAAGGAGAATTCAGAGGTTGGTCAACATGTTAAGACAGCATTCAATAAAGTAAAGAACTTTAAAAGTTAGACAATCTTATTTAAACTCTACATAAACATCCAGGTCAATACGACTATTTTTACAATTAAAAAATGAATTCTCCACTCTAATCTTAATGAGTTATTTTTGCCATGACACTCACATGATTTCCTAATGGTGATTGTAGAAAAAAATAAAACAATGGTTCAAAAATCACTAAAATCTGTTACTTCTGTCCTGGCACATGCTCATCCTGTTAAGTCACTGTTATGGTGAAAAGTTTATGATTTTGTTAATAATATTGTGATAACATAGCAACATATTTGAAAATTGTATTTATGCTCCAAAATTCTCTATTTTAGAAATTACTGAAGTATAGGCAGTACAGAACCAAAAAAGTTTAAGTACAAGATAACATTAAGATGTAAACCTGGGCTTTACCAACAAGAATAGGTGCTCTGAAAATATTTTTGAAAGCATAGATGAAAGGATGAAAATACTTATGAAAGAGCTAGCTCTACATTCCATCAAAGATCCCTGGTACCAAAAATTATGGAATGACCTCAACTTAGAAATTATCAGTGATATCATTATTGGATGTTAAACAGCTCCCCCACCCTTTGGCAAATCTCAAATGATATTTAGTCATTCCCTTTTAAAATGAAAATGTTTTAAATTAGATAATTCCAACAATAACTACCCTAGTCCCACCACATGCCAGATTCAGGACCAATTGTTCTATATGCATTACTCTTAATTTTCACAACTGTCCTATAGGCTAGGCACTGCTATTCCCATTTTATGGATGAGAAAACTGACACTGTCCAAAATCACACAGCTAATAACTGGTAGGATTGAACTCAAGTATGTTTGCTCTTAAACATTCAGAATTATGTACAAAGTTAGACAAATGATAAGTTTTTGACAAATTTTGACATGATTTTGATATTTTGAATTTTGGTAATTCTTGACATGGCCAGGTCCTGGCCTTATGAAGAGTTTCTGCTCAAGGAGTTGGAGAATCTGGATCCACATTTCAAGGTTTCCCTATTAATCATTTCTCATAATGCATCCCAATCGTAGATGTTGGTGACTCATGCAGAACTGATAGATTTTCCTAGGGAAATATGAAGGAAATACCAAAAATCTTTAGCATGAGACTTCAAATCTGACTCCTGTTGAGAGGAAACATCCTTTGATGCCAATAAATATTAACCTTTTATATAGTAAACCATGAACTTTCAGATATTCAAGGTAGATTTAGAAAAGGAAGAGGAACCAGATATCAAATTGCCAACATCCGTTGGATCATTGGAAAAGCAAGAGACTTTCAGAGAAACATGTGCTTCTGCTTTACTGACCATGCCAAAGCCTTTCACTGTGTGGATCACAACAAACTGTGGAAAATTCTTCAAGAGATGGGAATACCAGACCACTTGACCTGCCTCTTGAGAAATTTGTATACAAGTCAGGAAACAGCTAGAACTGGACATGGAACAACAGACTAGTTCCAAATCAGGAAAGGAGTACGTCAAGGCTGTATATTGTCACCCTGCTTATTTAGCTTATATGCCGAGTACATCATGAGAAATGCTGGGCTGGAAGAAGCACAAGCTGGAATCAAGATTGCCAGGAGAAATATCATAACCTCAGATATGCAGATGACACCATCTTTACAGCAGAAAGCGAAGAAGAACTAAAGAGCCTCTTGATGAAAGTGAAAGAGAGTGAAAAAATTGGCTTCAAACTCAACATTCAGAAAACTAAGATCATGGCATCTAGTCCCAACACTTCATGGCAAATAGATGGGGAAACAGTGGAAACAGTGATAGAGACTTTATGTTTTGGGCTCCAAAATCACTGCAGATGGAGACTACAGCCATGAAGTTAAAAGACGCTTATTCCTTAGAAGAAAAGTTATGACCAACCTAGACAGCATATTAGAAAGCAGAGACAGAGTGAAGTAAGCCAGAAAGAAAAACACCAATACAGTATACTAACGCATATATATGGAATTTAGAAAGATGGTAACAATAACCCTGTATACGAGACAGCAAAAGAGACACTGATGTATAGAACAGTCTTTTGGACTCTGTGGGAGAGGGAGAGGGTGGGATGATTTGGGAGAGTGGCACTGAAATATGTATAATATCATATATGAAACGAGTCGCCAGTCCAGGTTCGATGCACGATACTGGATGCTTGGGGCTGGTGTACTGGGATGACCCAGAGGGATGGTATGGGGAGGGAGGAGGGAGGAGGGTTCAGGATGGGGAACACATGTATACCTGTGGCAGATTCATTTTGATATATGGCAAAACCAATACAATATTGTAAAGTTAAATAAAATAAAATTTTTTAAAAAATTAAAAAAAAAAAAAAGAAAGCAGAGACAAATTCACAAATTTTCCAACAAAGATCCATCTAGTCAAAGCTATGATTTTTCCAGTAGTCATGTATGTATGTGAGAGTTGGACTATAAAGAAAGATGAACACCAAAGAATTGATGCTTTTGACCTGTGCTGTTGGAGAAGACTCTTGAGAGTCCCCTGGACTTCAAGGAGATCCAACCAGTCCATCCTAAAGGAGATCAGTCCTGAATATTCATTGGAAGGACTGAGGCTGAAGCTGAAACTCCAATACTTTGGCCACATGATGTGAAGAACTGACTAATTGGAAAAGACCCTGATGCTGGGAAAGATTGAAGGTGGGAGGAGAAGGGGACAACAAAGGATGAGATGGTTGGATGGCATCACCGACATGATGGACACGAGTTTGAGTAAACTCCCGGAGTTGGTAATGGACGGGGAGACCTGGCGTGCTACAGTCTGTGTGGTTGCACAGAGTCAGACATGACTGAGCGACTGATCTGAAGAAATATATATATATGTACATATTATATATTTATAAATGTAAAGTAAGAATTGAATTCTCAGCTTTGTGTTACAGAGTGTAGGCAGTCAAATTTCTTCTGAATTTATTGAGTCAACTGATGTCATATTTAAGGAAACAATCTCAGGATATTTAATGTCACAATTTGAAATATTATATCAACTGAATATTTTGTTGACAATATGATGTCCAGTGTTTCCTTATAGATGAAATAATTGTTATTAATATTTCTCAGTTAACTATTTCAGGGTTTAATCTAAACTAACAACAGGGCTTCCTGTTGGCTCAGTAGTAAGGAATTTGCCTGCCAATGCAGGAGCCACATGAGATGCAGGTTCGATCCCTGGGTCAGAAAGATCCCCGGGATAAGGAAATGACAAACCACTCCAGTATTCTTGCCTGGGAAATCCCATGGACAAAGGAGCCTGGAAGGCTACAGTCCATAGGGTCGCAAAAGAGTCAGACACAACTCAGTGACTAAATAACAACAATAATATTGAATGTTTAGCATGTGTCACACACAATTTTAGTTGCTGTAGACATTTACTAATTCTTCCCCATTTAACAGAGGACGGAATCAAGTCTTAGAGATTAACTTGTTCAAGGTCCTCAGGTAGTCAATTTACGACTGTATGATGTATATGATTGGAATGCTGACTCTATTATTTCTATGCTGCATTAGAACCAGAAATACAGGGGAACATAAGAAATTCACAAAATAAAACTGGGCTTCTAGGTATCTAAGAGCATCAGTTACAGCAAGGGTTTTCCAATAATTGGAGGCAATTCTAAATTTGATTCTCTTCTGCTCAGTTCTGTGCTCTAAACTGTCTTCCTGTTTCCTTCACTGAGGTTTTCATAAAGCAAGGACCTCATGGTTATGCATTCCCCACTCTTTCTTTCCTCCAGGTATCTGGGTATTTCTTCTGATAAGAAAGGAAGGAAAAGATCCAGCTGCTATCAAGAAGAGAGCAACCAAGAGCACCCTGTCAGTGACTGTAATTAATAATGCATCACTGTACACTTGAAGGGTGCTGCGTAGATCCCAAGCATTCTCCCCACACCCACAGAGTTCCCTGTCAGAGGTCTCTGGGTCTGCCAGGATGACCAAGGCATAGAGACTTGTGTGTTTGATAGAATATATCTCACTGATAATTAACATTAGTACTAATTAGAATACTCATACCCTCTGCTTAAGAAGGAAAGTGAGTTGTGTGCCTTCATCTGTCAGGGTCCAGCAATTCATTAGACTTTGTCCTTTCAATTATTCCAGGGTAACAAGTAACCAAATGGTCAAGATTCACTTTTCCCCACTACCTCCTTAAGTGAACAGAGGGAGTTGGTTATTCTCCCACTCCTAGATGAAAACTTAGGCAGACTCCATGGATTTTTCAGCTACACTTTCCAAGGGCACCCAATCAGTACCTCAGATCATAAAAATGTCATGTTGATTTCATGTCAAGGCTTCACCTCCCATGGTACAAGGCCAGTGACAAAACTGGAATCTTGGAGGAAGGAAAGGTTCGTAATGCTCTCCTTCCCTGAGCAGCTTGGTCAGGTACTGCCTTCTTGCCTTTCCATCACGGTTCCTGACAACTGAGAAACAGTGAAGACTTGGGGGAGGCAGGACAGCTCTTCCCTCACTGCTATGGTAGTAAGCTGAAATTAACTTCTGTAAGCTGCACATGTTCAAAACACACAATCCACATCTGTCTGTCTCTCTCATTCTCACTTTCTCTTTCCTGCTTTTGTGGATTCTTCAGAGATCCCGATTGTAGGTTAGGTGCTCTAGATGTAGAGCCTGAGACAGGGATTCTTGTGCACAAGATTTTCGAGAGAGAGCTCTCAAAAGAAACCTCTAAACAAGATGAGTAAGATGAGACAGAAGAAAGAGGTTGGTAAAGAGCTTGTTTTAGCTGAAGTTTATTATCCGCCTGGTCCCTGGAGAGCTCTGGAGCACGGCTCTAATGCCTTGAGGCAAAGATGCTGAGTTTTTACACTGTTGTATTTTTCAGTCAATGGCCATGGGCAGCCTCCAGATTGATGGGAGCCATAAACCACAAGGCACTTCTGGGCAAGGAGGCTCCTGTCAGCCAGGGCGGTCCTTCAGAGAATAAGAGCAACTATGAATTGCTAGCAGCTGGCACCCACAGTCACCTGCCGATGCATGCAGCTCCTCAGGTACAGATGAGGCCAGAGCACCATCACATGCTAACCTCTCTCCCCTGCCCAGGGCTCTTCTACCTGCAACTCTGTTGATGGGCACAACATATTATCTAGCAGCTCATTTTCTATTCCCTCCTTGACATTAAGCATAGACATGCTGTGTTATACTTAGTTCTTCAGTCAAGTCCGACTTTTTGTTACTGTATGGACTATAGCCTGCCAGGCTCCTCTGTCCATGGGGATTCTCCAGCAAGAACACTGGAGTGGGTTGCCATGCCCTCCTCCAGGGGATCTTCCCAACCCAGGAATCAAACCCAGTCTCCTGCATTGCAGGCAGATTCGTTACTGTCTGAGCCACCAGGGAAGCCCCTAAGCATAGATAATCCTAGCTCTTTTCTGCTGGGTTCCAATTGCCCCTCCTGAGAGCCCCCATGGAAAAGATAGAGAGAGACCCCATATTAGCCACAGGTTATTCTGAAAAAAGCCCAACTGAATCCTGTCTCATGACACTAGACATGTATGATTGGAATCAGAGAACATTAAGAGCTCTCACACAAATTTTCTTCCAAGCTCTAGTCTCTACTTTCTCACTCTTTCCAAGCATCGGGCTATTCCTGGTGATCTACATGAACCAATGTAGCAGGCATTGTTTTTACCCCTTGTTTTTACATTGTTACATTTGTTACATTGCTTTTTCACCGGCTTACACGAAATCAGTCACTCAGTCATGTCTGACTCTTTGCAGACCCCATGGACTGTAGCACACCAGGCTTCCCTGTCCATCACCAACTCTGGGAGCTTGCTCAAACTCATGTCCATTGAGTCCATGATGCCATCCAACCATCTCATCCTCTTTGCATGAAATATCTTTCCCTTCGCCTCCTGCCTTCAATCTTTCCCAGCCTAAGGGTCTTTTCCATTGAGTCAATTCTTCCAATCAGGTAGCCAAATTATTGGAGTTTCAGCTTCAGCATCAGTCCTTCCAATGAATATTCAGGACTGATTTCCTTTAGGATGGATTGGTTGGATCTCCTTGCAGTCCAAGGCACTCTCAAGAGTCTTATCCAACATCACAGTTCAAACCATCAATTCTTCAGCACTCAGATTTCTTTATAGTTCAACTCTCACACCTATATATGACTACTGGAAAAACCATAGCTTTGACTAGACGGACCTCTGTTGGCAAAGTAATGTCTCGGCTTTTGATACTGTCTAGGTTTGTCATAGGGAGAAGGCAATGGCAACCCACTCCAGTACTCTTGCCTGGAAAATCCCATGGATGGAGGAACCTGGTGGGCTGAAGTCCATGGGGTCACGAAGAGTCAGACAAGACTGAGCGACTTCACATTCACTTTTCACTTTCATGCACTGGAGAAGGAAATGGCAACGCAGTCCAGAGTTCTTGCCTGGAGAATCCCAGGGATGGGGGAGCCTGGTGGGCTGCTGTCTATGGGGTCACACAGAGTCGGACACGACTGAAGCGACTTAGCAGCAGCCACAGGTTTGTCATAGCTTTTCTTCCAAAGAATTCCCTGGTGGCTTAGAGGGTAAAGCATCCGCCTACCATGCGGGAGGCCTGGGTTCAATCGCTGAGTCAGGAAGATCCCCTGGAGAAGGAAACAGCAACCCACTCAAGTACTCCTGCCTGGAAAATTCCATGGACAGAGAAGCCTGGTAGGCTACAGCCCATGAGGTCGCAAAGAGTCGGACACGACTGAGTGACTTCACTTTACTATTCTTTTCTTCCAAGGAGCAAGCATCTTTTAATTTCATGGCTGAAGTCACCATCTACAGCAATTTTGGAGCCCCCAGAAATTAAGTCTCTCACTGTTTCCATTGTTTCCCAATCTCTTTGCCATGAAGTGATGGGATCGGATGCCATGATCTTAGTTTTCTGAATGTTGAGTTTGAAGCCAACTTGTTCACTCTCCTCTTTCACTTTTATCAAGAGGCTCTTTAGTTCTTTGCTTTCTGCCAAAAGGGTGGTGTCATCTGCATATCTGAGGTTATTCATATTTCTCTTGGCAATCTTGATTCCAGCTTGTGCTTCATCCAGCCCAACATTTTGCATGATGTACTCTGCATATAAGTTAAATAAGCAGGGTGACAATATACAGCCTTGACGAACCCCTTTCCCAATTTGGAACCAGTCTGTTCCATGTCCAGTTCTAAATGTTGCTTCTTGAGTAGGTCAGGTGATTTGGTATTCCCATCACTTTAAGAATTTTCTACAGTTTGTTGTGATCCACAACAGTGAAAGGCTTTGGTGTGGTCAGTAAAGCAGAAGTACATGTTTCTCTGGAACTCTCTTGCGTTTTTGATGATCCAGCGGATGTTGGCAATTTGATCTCTGGTTCCTTTGCCTTTTCTAAATTCATCTTGAAGATCTGGAAGTTCATAGTTCACAAACTTTGGAAGCCTGGTTTGGAGAATTTTGAGCATTACTTTGCTAGCGTGTGAGATGAGTGCAGTTGTGTGATAGTTTGAACATTCTTTGGCATTGCCTTTCTTTGGGATTGGAATGAAAACTGATCTTTTCCAGTCTTGTGGCTACTGCTGAGTTTTCCAAATTTGCTGGCATATTGAGTGCAGCACTTTCACAGCATCCTCTTTTAAGGATGTGAAATAGCTCAACTGGAATTCCATCACCTCCACTAGCTTTGTTCGTAGTGACACTTCTTAAGGCCCTCTTAACTTCAGATTCCAGGACGTCTGGCTCTAGGTGAGTGATCACACTATCATGGTTTTCTGGGTCATTAAGATGTTTTGTATAGTTCTTCTGTGTATTCTTGCCACCTCTTCTTAATATCTTCTGCTTCTGTTAGGTCCATACCATTTCTGTCCTTTATTGAGCCAATCTTTGCATGAAATGTTCCCTTGGTATCTCTAATTTTCTTGAAGAGATACCTAGTCTTTCCCATTCTATTATTTTCCTCTATTTTTTTTTTTTTTTTGTATTGATCACTGAGGAAGTCTTTCTTTTCTCTCCTTGCTATTCTTTAGAACTCTGCATTCAAATGGGTATATCTTTCCTTTTCTCTTTTGCTTTTCACTTCTCTTCTTTTCACAGCTATTTGTAAGTCACCTCAGACAACCTTTTTGCATTTTTCTTGGGCATGGTCTTAATCACTGCCTCCTGTACAATGTCAAGAAACTCCATCCATAGTTCTTCTGGAACTCTGTCTATCAGATCTATCCCTCGAATCTATGTGTCACTTCGTCACTGTGTAATTGAAAGGGATTTGATTTAGTTCATACCTTAATGGTTGAGTGATTTTCCCTACTTTCTTCAATTTAAGTCTGAATTTGTCAAGAAGCAGGTCATGATCTGAGCCACAGTCAGCTCCTGGTCTTGTTTTTGCTGACTGTATACAGCTTCTCCATCTTTGGCTGTAAATAATATAATCAATCTGATTTCATTATTGACCATCTGTCGATGTCCATGGGTAAAGTCTTCTCTTGTGTTGTTGGAAGAGGGTGTTTGATATGACCAGTGTGTTCTCTTGGCAAAACTCTATTAGCCTTTGCCCTGCTTCATTCTGTATTCCAAGGCCAAATTTGCCTGTCATTCCAGGTATCGTATGACTTCCCACTTTTGCATTCCAGTCCCCTGTAATGAAAGGGACATCTTTTTTGGGTGTTAGTTCTCAAAGGTCTTGAAGGTCTTCATAGAACCATTCCACTTCAGCTTCTTCAGCATTACTGGTTGGGGCATTGACTTGGATCACTGTGATATTGAATGGCTTGCCTTGGAAATGAACAGAGGTCATTCTGCCATTTTTAAGATTGCATCCAAGCCCTGCATTTGGACTCTTTATTGACTATGAGGCCTACTCCATTTCTTCTAAGGGATTCTTGCCCACAGTAGTAGATACAATGGTTATCTGAGTTAAATTCACCCACTCCAGTCTATTTTAGTTCACTGATTCCTAAAATGTCCATGTTCACTCTCGCCTTCTGTTTGAGCCCTTCCAATTTACCATGATTCATGAACCTAATATTCCAGGTTCCTATGCAACATTGTTCTTTATAGCATTGGACCAGACACATCAGAAACTGGGTGTTGTTTTTGCTTTGGCTCCGTCTCTTCATTCTTTCTGGAGTTATTTCTCCAATGATCTCCTGTAGCACATTGGCCACACACAGACCTGGGGAGTTCATCTTTCAGTGTCTTATCTTTTTGCCTTTTCATAATGTTCATGGGGTTCTCAAGGGAAGAATACTGAAGTGGTTTGCCATTCCCTTCTCCAGTGGGCCACGCTTTCTCAGAACTCTCCATCAGGACCTGTTGGACGTGGGTGGCCTACAGGGCATGGCTCATAGATTCATTGAGTTAGATAAGGCTAGACTACAAGATGGCAGAGTAAAGGATGCGTGTTCATCTCCTGCTAACTCCAAAGTTACAACTTGCTGCTGAACAACCATTGACACGAGAATGTTGGATCTCAGCAAAAAAAGATTCCGACATCCAAGGGCAAAGCAGAAGCCCCAGCGAGATGGTTCAGTTCAGTCGCTTAGTCGTGTCCGACTCTGTGACCCCATGAATTGCAGCAAGCCAGGCCTCCCTGTCGATCACCAACTCCCAGAGTTCACTCAAATGCATGTCTATGAACACATAAACACATGGTGATGCCATCCAGCCATCTCATCCTCTGTCGTCCCCTTCTCCTCCTGCCCAACATTCCTCCCAGCATCAGGGTCTTTTCCAATGAGTCAACTCTTCGCATGAGGTGGCCAAAGTATCGGAGTTTCAGCTTCAGCATCAGTCCTTCCAATGAACACCCAGGACTGGTCTCTTTTAGGATGGACTGGTTGGATCTCCTTGCAGACAAAGGCTCTCAAGAGTCTTCTCCAACACCACAGGTCAAAGGCATCAGTTCTTCGGTGCTCACCTTTCTTCACAGTCCAACTCTCACATCCATACATGCCCACTAGAAAAACCATAGCCTTGACTAGATGGACCTTTGTTGGCAAAGTAATATCTCTGCTTTTCAATATGCTATCTAGGTTGGTCATAACTTTCCTTTCAAGGAGTAAGTGACTTTTAATTTCATGGCTGCAATCACCATCTGCAGTGATTTTGGAGCCCCAAAAAAATAAAGTCTGACACTGTTTCCGCTGTTTCCCCATCTATTTCTCATGAAGTGGTGGGACCGGATGCCATGATCTTAGTTTTCTGAATGTTGAGCTTTAAGCCAACTTTTTCACTCTCCTCTTTCACTTTCATCAAGAGGCTCTTTAGTTCCCCTTCACTTTCTGCCATAAAGATGGTGTCATCCACATATCTGAGTTTATTGATATTTCTCCTGGCAATCTTGATTCCAGCTTGTGCTTCTTCCAGCCCAGCATTTCTCATGATGTACTTCTGCATGTAAGCTAAATAAACAGGGTGACAATATACAGCCTTGACGTACTCCTTTTCCTATTTGGAACCAGTCTGTTGTTCCATGTCCAGTTCTAACTGTTTCTTCCTGACTTGCATATAGGTTTCTCAAGAGCCAGGTCAAGTGGTCTGGCATTCCCATCTCTTTCAGAATTTTCCACAGTTTATTGTGATCCACACAGTCAAAGGCTTTGGCATAGTCAATAAAGCAGAAATAGATATTTTTCTGGAACTCTCTTGCCTTTTTGAGGATCAAGCAGATGTTGTCAATTTGATTTCTGGTTCCTCTGCCTTTTCTAAAACCAGCCTGAATATCTCGGAGTTCATGGTTCACGTATTGCTGAAGCCTGGCTTGGAGAATTTTGAGCATTACTTTACTAGCATGTGAGATAAGTGCAATTGTGTGGTAGTTTGAGCATTCTTTGGCATTGTCTTTCTTTGGGACTGGAATGAAAACTGATCTTTCCAGTCCTGTGGGCACTGCTGAGTTTTCCAAATTGATGGCATATTGAGTGTAGCACTTTCACAGCATCATTTTTCAGGATTTGAAGTAGCTCAACTGGAATGCTATCACCTCCACTAGCTTTGTTCATAGTGATGCTTTTTAAGGCCCAGGAAGGATGAAATTGCATTTAGAATCAAATCCCATACCCACCAGAGATACTCAGAAAACTTAATCAAAACCTTTTGTGCACCAGGAGATCCCACAGAGACAGAGCCAGATTGGGCTTTGAGTGTCTCCTGTGGGGGTACAGGTCAGCAGTGGCCTGTCATAAGGGCAGAGGCTCTGGGTGCATCAGACCTGAGTATGGCACAAGCCCTCTTGGAGGAGGTCACCATTAACCCCACCAGAGAGCTGACAGAACTTACACAGGACTGGGGAAACAGACTCTTGGAGAGAACATACAAAACCTTCTAAGCACTAGGACCCAAGAGAAAGGAGCAGTGACTGCACAAGAGACTGAGCCAGACTTGCCCATGAGTGTCGAGGCGTCTCCGGGGGAGGGGCAGGTCAACGGTGGTCTCTGCAGGGTAGGGGTACTCAGAGCAGCAGTGCAAGCATGGGCCCTTTTGAAGGAGGTGCCCTTATCTTCATTACCTCCCCTATAGTTTGGCCTCAGGTCCAATTACAGGTTGGGAACACAGCCGGCCCATCAGAACAAGACCCAGTCTTCCCACAGTCAGTCTCCCCCATCAGGAAGCTTCCATAAGCCTCTTATCCTTCTCCATCAGAGGGCACAAGAGTCCTATTTTAACATCCTGATGAACTGGAATATTTTGCATACGACACCCTCTTTTTGGGGGGGCAGAGCACCTGGCAGTTACATGATTATGTCATTTACCCCCAAATTACCTGATGCAACTGCAGGAAAGCCAGTGCAGTGCTATTGTGTCAAACCTGGTATCATTTTATGTTCTGTGAAAGACAAAAGCATTTCACATAATTCATTAGAGGTACACTTAAGATTTCGAAAATGCAACATTTTAACTACATTGTGAAAATCAGAAAAAGAGAAGCAAATTTTGAACTTAAGCAACAAAGGAGCAGTGGTGATTGTTTGAGCTGGCAACATACACTGTTCTTACAACACCTTTGGACTAACACTTCCTCACCGCAACCCTCACTCCCCACACAAAAAGTATTAGTACTTCTTTTATCATCTTATTTCACTGCTTCCAAAATGAGTAAAAACATAATTGAGAATACTTGTTATTAGCAGAAACTAGAAACAAATAACAAATTTCCCTCAAACGGGAAAATGAATGAACCAACCGTGCTGGATCCATACAATGAAATACTACTCAGCAAGAAAACGAATGAGTTACTGACAAAAGCAACGATACAGATGCATTTCAAATGCCTTATGCTTTATGAAAGGAGCCAGATTCAAAAGGCTACATACTGTATGATTCCACTTATTCTAATTTTGGAAAAGGTAAAATTATGGGGAAGGAAAACAGACCGGTTTTTGCCAGGGGCTGGGGGGAAAGGGCTAATTGCGAAAGGGTCCATGGGAATTTGGGGAGAGGGATGACAGAACTGTTCAATATCTTGGTTGTGGTGACAGTTACAAGCCCTTAACATTTAGTATTTTAAAACACAGAAATGTAGACTTACAGACGTAAATCTAACTCTATGCAAATTATACCTAAAATTTTAAAAATAATGGACAGTTTACCAATAAATTTTGTTATATAAGCAAAAAATAATATAATTAAAGTAAAAAACATAATTCACTTACTTATTTATAGCCTTAAGAATCTCTGCCCATTTTCAATTTGTGAGCCTCAGAATCTTGAATTCTAAGAGAAATTCGAAAACACTGGGTCCTCAAAAATTACTTTTAATTTATAATGAATATTTCTTCATAATTAATTAATCCTAATCCATTGCATATCAGATTGTTGGAGTATTTATTGAAAAAACATTTAAAGTAGCCCTCCAAAAAATCAATCCCATCTAAATATCTGTTTCACTGTATCTGTTTGACAAGGAAGTTGTTCAGACACTGCTTGCTGTTCTCATGGACCAGGAGCAGGTAAAAGCCAAAGTCAACGCATCTTTTGATTTCTCCACAGGCATGGGGTACGGGAGGTCTTTGTCAGCTCTACGTTTTGGGGACTGATGCAGTGACTGGGCATATGGCAGGAAAAGGCTGACCTCGAGACCCATTTCTTCAAACAGCAAATGAAAGTCATACTCCACAATTTTTCCTACCACATAGCTCACCCCTCTCAAAACAAATCCACAGCAGGGAAGGGGGTGGAACCAAATCAAGAGTAGCAAAGTCAGTAGTAAAAATTTTACGGTATTGACATAACCTGTTATCCAGGCCAGCTCCACGACCAACCAATGCATTTTATGGGGTCGAAGGATCTATGAAGAGAATTATAATTACTTCCTTTTCTTTGTGGCAGAGTTCAGTCAATATTAAATTTGGTATGGAGGGCTCATTTTCAGGGGATAATTAGAAACCACCAAATGAAGATTAAAGTCCTTAAACACTGCAAGAGTGAAGGATGAGTCACATGTCCAAGGCTTAATATACTCTCTGTAAAAAGCATGCCTTATATAATATTGGGACATTTCTGTATAATGATTTATGATACTTAACAATATAATACTTAATAATATAATAATATAGTTTTTGTATATTTCTGAGAAATATAGAGGCTGAGTATAAACTTCAATAAATCCAGTTAATTCAATATACTTTAGTTGACAGCTAAGAGTATACACCTTGGTTCAGAGAACTGTATGTGTGAAATCTTTTTTTAAAAAAGAAACAAGTTTCATGGACATTCTCAGTGACCTTCAAGCTAACATCCCCTTTATGGGCGGCAGCACCACGCGTGCATCTGTGTTGGGGTGGGGGCACTCATCGAAGGCTTCCAGCTCCTTGGGAGAATACCTTTGTTTTATGTTTCTGTCTCTCAGACTCCTGATACAGGACAGAACACATGAGTTCAAGCAAGTCTGGAATGAATCAGTGAAAATGCATGAAGGTTGAGATAAAAATGATAGTGAGAACTAACATTTATTGAATGTGTATCACCCATGGCCACTGCACTGTTCCTTATTGAATCTTCACAAAAACTTATAAGTCAGGTACCAGTATAATCCCCATTCTACTGAGAGGTGTATAAGATAATGTGGGACACACAGGTAACGCGTGATAGAATTCAAATTCAAATCCAAGCAGTCTGTCTTTGGAATCAGTCACCTTCCTCTACTTCATAAGACTAACTTGCTAATTATATTAGACTACATACAATAGTTGCAGGCAAGACAAGTATATACAAATGCCATATTGTGCTTAAGTTTTCCTTATAAAATTATTGCCATATAAATAGGCATTTAGCACCACCCTTTCTAATTCCCTTCTAGTTGCCTCTAATTTCCTTTCTAATTTGTTCAAAATGAAACAAATGATTATGTAAAAATCACTCGAGTACCTAGTTATTTCTAGACTTAGTTGATGAAACTATTCTCAGCAGATTATATTCATTTTATCTGCAAGTTTTAAATGACACATTAGCCTTTCTGGCCCAAGTTTTGGGCTAAATATAGCAATTACGTTCAACAGGTGAAGGTCACTTTGGAGAACGTGTCATTGCAAAAACTAGGACTTCCAGATACATCTGTGGGAAGAAAACATATGTAAAAGGACCTCTTTAAATTTTAGCCTCAATATCAAAATCTGGTTTGACTTACAGTCCTATTTACCCACACTCTTTTAAGAAAGCATTTATTCAGTAAGGCATACTTTATAATGTTCTGAGAATAAACACAGTCCTTCCATTAGAAACAGTCAACTTTTAAAGCATAGTATTTATTGCGATCAAACTGAAAGAAAAACTGACCAGTTAAAGTAAATATTCTACTTATTAATGCATCAATTACATTTTTTGAGTGAACTTTTATTTTTTTTTTAATTTAAATTTATTTATTTTAATTGGGTGCTAATTACTTTCAATATTGTAGTGGTTTTGCCATACATCTACCTGAATCTGCCACGGGTGTACACGTGTTCCCCATCCTGAACCCCTCTCCCACCTCCCTCCCCGTACCATCCCTCTGGGTCATCCCAGTGCATCAGCCCCAAGCATGCTGTATCCTACATCGAACCTGGACTGGCGATTCATTTCACATATGATATTATACATGTTTCAGTGCCATCCCACCCTTCCCTCTTCCACAGAGTCCAAAAGACTGTTCTATACATCTATGTCTCTTTTGCTGTCTCGCATACAGGGTTATTGTTACCATGTTTCTAAATTCCATATATATGCGTTAGTATACTGTATTGGTGTTTTTCTTTCTGGCTTACTTCGCTCTGTATAATAGGCTCCAGTTTCATCCACCTCATTAGAACTGATTCAAATGTATTCTTTTTAATGGCTGAGTAATATTAATTTCCACATTTATCTTCTTTTTACTAGAAGTTCAGACAGAAGCAGGAAAGATGGTCCTTATGGACATTTATCTGAAAATCCGTTTACCTTGCTCCGAAGAAGAGGACAGCAAGAGAAAAATAATGTTAGGTTGATTGCACTGATGGTTCCAATTAATGACATTCTGTATCTCTGTCCTTTGCCCTGTGACTACTTTGCCATTTCTCTTATCCGGAGGTAGAGTCTATTTGCTCTTCCCTTAAAACTGGCTGAACTGTGACTTGCTTTAGCCAGAAGGATGTAGTCAAAGTAATTCTGTTCCAGATCCAGTTTAGCCTCAGCATGCTTTCCATTATTTCTCTTCTTCTTTCTTTCTTTCTCATTCACAACCCTGTCTCTGACTTCTGAACAGACTACTCGAGGATGAGAGGCAACTGGGGTGGGTAGGAGCTGAAGCACCCCAGTCAACAGCCAGCCAACCCTTAGAACCAGAGCTTAGCAGGCTCAGGGCTGACTACACACACAAGGGAGCCAATCAAATCCAGAGCAACCCAGGCTAGCAGAGGTTAAAGCACAGCCCTGCCGAGCTGGTACTAAATAAATGGCTGTTGTTTAAGTTGCTTGTTTTGGGATGGTTTGTTACACAGCAATAACTGACACAGGAAAATACATGTAAAAATAATTTAAATGATATTTCAAAATCTGTACAGCCTTTTAAATATCATCTATTTATGAGATATTTATATCTCACAGAAGAAGCTAAATTATCATTTTACATATAGTATATAGGGGGGCTTCCCATCTGGCACTAGTGGTAAAGAAACTGCCTGCCAATGAAGGAGACATAAAAGACACAGGGTTGGTCCCTGGGTTGGGAAGATCCCCTGGAGCAGGGCAAGGCAACCCACTCCGATATTTGTGCGTGGAGAATTCCATGGACAGAGACCTTGGCAGGCTACAGTTCATAGGGTCACAAAGAGTCAGACACAACTTGCAAACAATTATATAATCTCAATTTCATTTGCTTGATGTAACTTTTATATATATATTTAATTCTCAAAAAATGTGTTGAACTGAACTGGATATCTGGTTGTCAATCACTCAATGATTTATGAAAGTGAAAATGGAGTCACTCAGTCATGTCTGACTCTTTGTGACCCCCTGGACTGTAGCTTACTAGGCTCCTCTGTCCATGGGATTTTCCAGGCGAGACTACTGGAGTAGACTGCCATTGCATTCTCCAGGGGATCTTCCAAACCCGGAGATCGAAACTGGGTCTCCTAAACTGCAGACAGGCACTTTAACGTCTGAGCCACCAGGGAAGCATGTTGATATATGGCAGAACTCAACAAAATATTACAAAGCAATTACTCTTTAATTAAAAATAAATTTTAAAAATGTATAAAAACAAAGACAATAACCTTTATTCTGGATTCAGAAATAATAGGCTTATGACATACAAATACCTTAAGATTTTTTGTCACAATTTACATTTAATAAAATAATTACCTAAAAATAAAAATTTTTAAACAAAGATTAAGGCAGTTGTATTCATTGGTATTGGGTTTGTTTTGCTTTGCTTTTCAGCAGTGATTTTCAATAAGGATATTTTAATTTCCATCCAGTGTTTGGGTAAACATATATATATTTACACAATCTATATATATTTATATAAATATGTCTTTTATGTCTCCTGCATTGGCAGGAGGGTTCTTTAACCACTAGTGCCAGCTGGGAAGCCCCTCTATATACTATAAGTAAAATAATAATTTAGTTTCTTCTGTGAGATATAAATATATGTATATAAATATGTATATATTTCTCAAAACAATATCTATACTTAAAATCTCTGTTATATATGTATTCTATTCTACTGTTCTTTTTTTTTTTCTTTCTTTTAATCCTGATCTCTAACCAATAAACTGATTTTACAACCTACTCAAGACCTCTGGTTTGAAAAACATTGTCTCAGGAGTTAGTTTCCATCTGCTATGAATCATAGTCATTGAAAAACATTTTCATGATAAAGTACTTGCCTAAGGGTTAAGCTGTTCTTTGCTCACAATTAAGACTTTTTCTCTATTCTGAGTGGCCATGGGCAGTTTTTTCAATACAGTAATGACAACGATTAACAACTGCCTAGTGGTTTTGTGATTACAAAACATTTTCATATATATTACTTCAAACCTCGATTGGGTTAATTGGCAAATGAAACACAATATTCTGCCATTAAGTTTAACTGTGGTAGATCTTGTAATTTTATTATTCAAGATAAAGTGAACCTTCAGCAAGTAAGATACCTCATACCATTTTCACATGTCACAGTAATTTAGATTTGAATGTGTGATGCACAGGGATTTTCTCAAAGAAATACACAGTCTTTGAACCAAAACGCCTATCTTTAGTTCAGTTCAGTTGCTCAGGCGTGTCTGACTCTTTGTAACCCCATGAACTGCAGCATGCCAGGCCTCCCTGTCATCACCAACTCCTGGAGTCCACCCAAACCCATGTCCATTGAGTTGGTGATGCCATCCAGCCATCTCATCCACTGTCGTCCCCTTCTCCTCCTGCCCTCAATCTTCCCCAGCATCAGGGTCTTTTCCAACGAGTCAGCTCTTCGCTTTAGGTGGGAAAAGCACTGGAGTTTCAGCTTCAACACCAGACCTTCCACTGAACACCCAGGACTGATCTTCTTTAGGATGGACTGGTTGGATCTCCTGGTAGTCCAAAGGCCTCACAAGAGTCTTCTCCAACAACACAGTTCAAAAGCATCAATTCTTCAGCTGTCAGCTTTCTTTATAGTCCAACTCTCACATCCATACGTGACTACTGGAAAAATCAGAGCCTTGACTAGACGGACCATTGTTGGCAAAATAATGTATCTGTTTTTGATACGCTGTCTAGGTTGGTCAGTGCTTTTCTTTCAAGGAGTAAGCGTGTTTTAATTTCATGGCTGCAATCACCACCTACAGTGATTTTGGAGCCCCAAAAAATAGTTTGTCACTGCTTCCACTCTTTCTCCATCTATTTGCCATGAAGTGATGGGACCAGATCCCATGATCTTCGTTTTCTGAATGTTAAGTTTGAAGCCAACTTTTTCACTCTCCTTTTTTACTTTCATCAAGAGGCTCTTTAGTTCTTCTTCACTTTCTGTTTCTCATAGCCATATAAAATAAATCAACCATGTCAGACTGCAGTTTTTTTTTTGTTTGTTTGTTTGTTTTTCTGGTTTGGGTAAGTGTTTTTTTTTTTTTTTTTTTAATTTTTAAACTTTACATAATTGTATTAGTTTTGCCAAATATCAAAATGAATCCGCCACAGGTATACATGTGTTCCCCATTCTGAACCCTCCTCCCTCCACATACCATCCCTCTGGGTCGTCCCAGTGCACTAGCCCCAAGCATCCAGTATCGTGCATCGAACCTGGACTGGCAGCTCATTTGTTTAGAAGTTACTACTTTGAGCCATGGTCTAAAGAATTCTCAAAGTCAAAGACCTATAGTCACAGGCTGTGTTTACCAAAGTGGAGGGGGATAATGGAGGGAAGGACTGGGTTTGGGATTAGCAGACGCGAACTACAACATAAAGGATATATAAACAACAAGATCCTACTGTGTAGCACAGGGAGTATATTCAACAATCTGTGATAAACCATAATAGAAAAAATAAGAAAATTATTTTTCAGTGAACACAACTGAATCACTTTGCTATACAGCAGAAACTAACACAACACTGTAAATCAACTATATTTCAATAAAGATTTTTAAAAAGATCTGTAATGAACATTGGGAGGCAGTAGGAGGCTTATGAAAGAGGGAATATATATATATATAATTATGACTAATTCGCATTGTTGTACAGCAGAAACCAATACAACATTGTGAAACAATTATCTTCCAATTACAAAATAAGTCTGTAGTTAGAAAACAATTAATAAGCCTAGATATAAGTGGCAAATTTTTTCTTGACAAGTGTCCCTCAGAAACAAAGGGCCTGCTTTATGGTAAAGTCCTAATAAGCTGTGGAAAATTCTGAAAGATATGGGAAAACCAGACCACCTGACCTGCCTCTTGAGAAACCTGTATGCAAGTCAGGAAGCAACAGTTAGAACTGGACATGATAGCCAGGACATGGAAGCAACCTAGATGTCCATCAGCAGATGAATGGATAAGAAAGCTGTGGTACATATACACAATGGAGTATTACTCAGCCATTAAAAAGAATACATTTGAATCAGTTCTAATGAGGTGGATGAAACTGGAGCCTATTATACAGAGTGAAGTAAGCCAGAAGGAAAAACACCAATACAGTATACTAACGCATATATATGGAATTTAGAAAGATGGTAACGATAACCCTGTATACGAGACAGCAAAAGAGACACTGACGTATAGAACAGTCTTATGGACTTTGTGGGAGAGGGAGAGGGTGGGAAGATTTGGGAGAATGGCATTGAAACATGTAAAATATCATGTATGAAACGAGATGCCAGTCCAGGTTCAATGCACGATACTGGATGCTTGGGGCTAGTGCACTGGGACAACCCAGAAGGATGGTATGGGGAGGGAGGAGGGAGGAGGGTTCAGGATGGGGAACACATGTATACCTGTGGTGGATTCATTTTGATATTTGGCAAAACTAATACAATTATGTAAAGTTTAATAATAAAATAAAATTAATTAAAAAAAAAAAAAAAAAGAACTGGACATGGAACAACAGACTGGTTCCAAATAGGAAAAGGAGTATGTCAAAGCTGTATATTGTCACCCTGCTTATTTAACTTATATGCAGAGTACATCATGAGAAATGCTGAGCTGGGTGAAGCACAAGCTGGAGTCAAGATTGCCAGGAGAAATATCAATAACCTCAGATATGCAGATGACACCACCCTTATGGCAGAAGGCGAAGAAGAACTAAAGAGCCTCTTGATGAAAGTGAATGAGGAGAGTGAAAAAGTAGGCTTAAAGCTCAACATTCAGAAAACTAAGATCATGGCATCCAGTCCCATCACTTCATGGCAAACAGATGGGGAAACAGTGGAAATAGTTGGCTGACTTTATTTTGGGGGGCTCCAAAATCACTGCAGATGGTGATTGCAGCCATAAAATTAAAACACACTTACTCCTTGGAAAGAAATTTAAGACCAACCTAGACAGCATATTAAAAAGCAGACATTACTTTGCCAAAAAAGGTCTGTCTAGCCAAAGCTATAGTTTTTCCAGTAGTCATATATGGATGTGAGAGTTGGACTATAAAGCAAGCTGAGTGCTAAAGAATTGATGCTTTTGAACTGTGTTGTTGGAGAAGACTCTTGAGAGTCCCTTGGACTACCAGGAGATCCAACCAGTCCATCCTAAATGAGATCAGTCCTGGGTGTTCATTGGAAGGACTGATGTTTAAGCTGAAGCTCCAATGCTTTGGCCACCTGATGAGAAGAGCTGACTTATTTGAAAAGAACCTGATGCTGGGAAAGATTAAGGGCAGGAGGAGAAGGGGATGACAGAGGATGAGATGGTTGGATGGCATCACTGACTCAATGGACATGGGTTTGGGTGGACTCCAGGAGTTGGTGATGACAGGGAGGCCTGGTGTGTTGCAGTCCATGGGGTTGCAAAGTGTCGGACACAACTGAGTGACTGAACTAAACTGAACTGAATAAAGTCACTAATGCTACCATGGTTTCTTAACTACTTTAATTTGAATAATAGTACAATATATGGGAATGATAACTTAGCCTGTAATTGCCTCTTATTAATCCTAGTTTTGATACCTTTAGAGGTTTCTCTAAATAGAACTAGTATAACAGAAAGTAAGGGGATTAGTCCTAGGTGGGCATGATGTGACAATTGCAAATATTGTATGTAATTTAAAGGGACCTTATCAGGATCATTTTTAAAATAAACACATAAAGTAAGTTCACATATCTCCTCTAATATATGCAGGATTCTTGGCCAAAAACATCTATCCTAATTTTTGCAAATGATATTTATGGCTTGGGCTAAAATTTCCAGTGGCTGTATCATTTGAGGTTCCAAAAATTGCTGCATTTCAAATAATATAAAAAGAACTGGATAGATTCACCCCGGAAAACTTAATTGTGTGTGTGTGTGCACTCAGCCACTCAGTGTCTGACTCTCTGCCACACCGTGACTGCAGTCCTCCTGGCTCCTCTCCCCACAGGGTCACCCTTGCAGGAATACTGTAGCGGGTGGCCGTTTCCTCCTACAAGGGATCTTCCCAACCCAGGGATCAAACCTGCATCTCCAGCAGCTCCTGCATTGACAGGCGGCTTCTTAACACTGAACCACCTGGGAAGTTCAAAACTCAGTTAGAGGACTCCAAAAGATGCTCCAGTGGCTTAAAAAAAAAAAAGGGCTATATTCCCAAAAGTCATGTGACGATTTGGGGGGTGGGGGAGGTTCTACAAAACGAATAAAAGCATTATACATAACACTTTTTTTCTTAAATACAACCTTTGATTTAAATGTATATGTAGCAGTCACTGTTCAGAGAAGGCAATGGTACCCCACTCCAGTACTGTTGCCTGGAAAATCCCATGGATGGAGGAGCTTGGTAGGCTGCAGTCCATTGGTTCGCGAAGAGTCGGACACGACTGAATGACTTTACTTTCACTTTTCACTTTCCTGCATTGGAGAAGGAAATGGCAACCCACTCCAGTGTTCTTGCCTGGAGAATCCCAGGGATAGGGGAGCCTGGTGGCTGCCGTCTATGGGGTCACACAGAGTTGGACACGACTGAAGTGACTTAGCAGCAGCAGCAGCAGCAGTCACTGTTATCTGTCAATTCAATATCCCTACTTGGTGAATAAAATCCCAATTTCAGTTAGATCAGCAATGCATTCTGCCATAGGCAATCAGTCATGACTTGTCTAACTTTGATGGCATATTATAGTCATGTGGGGATAAATACAGTCCTCTTGTATCAGTGTAAAAGACACAGATCAATATAATAGAAGGGAGTGCATAAACTCACATATATAAAGTCATTCAAATGGGACTGTCCCCAATAAATTTAAATATGTGGTCACCTAAATACACCAAATACAAACAAGTCAAACAAAAACTACAATGGCACCATAGATACTGTTTTATCTCACACCTATTTAATTGATACTAATTTTAGCCTTGAGAGGAAGATAGGATGTAGACAAAGTGCATTCCCTTCATGTGCTTCTCCATCAAATACTCAGTGTACTGGCTCGTGGAATTCTAACTCAGAGCTTTGTACTGCAGGCTTATATGAGGGGTGGTGGGAGGGTTAATCAAGTGAGAATTCGATCTGCCTCGGTGTGTCAATGAGGTATGATTAAAGGAATCTCAGGAATAGTGTAGTCCAGCTGCATTGCTTATGCATGAAAACAGCTATTGAATAAATCTGAAATGTCTTCAAAATGAAGCTCATATTTATTCTATCGATACATGAGATCACTAGATCAGAATTAGCCATTACAGATTTGTAAGACCCACTTCTCATCCTATTTTCCTCAACACTCTTCAGGCATAATAGAAAGGAGATACCATATAAGATGGAGGAGGAAACGGTAACCCACTCTAGTATTCTTGCCTGGAGAATGCCAGGGACAGAGGAGCCTGGGGGGCTACAGTCCATGGGGTCACAAAGAATCAGACACAATTGAGCGACTGTGCGTGCATGCGTGCACCATATAAGGTGTTCTTGGTGTTAGTAACCCTAACACTTGTGTTGAATTAGACATAGTTTTTCCCAAATGAAGCCAGTCATTTCATGCCATCTGCAAGACCTGGATATCACTCCTTACAAACTGGAAGTACTGTGTTCCCATTGGACATGAGACCACCAGATGCCTGATTCCAAGTATTGCCCCTTGAGAGTTAAGCTTGGCCAAAGACAGCATCTCCATGTTTATTTGAGCAGCTGTATATGGAGGCCCCAAGTTCTTCTTAGGTTTCTTTTTTCCCTTTCCAGTCTACAGTGGATGTATCACTTTATCCTTGATCTCTCATCATCAATATTTTGCGGACTACCTTCCTCTCTAGCCTTGAATGTGAAAGTGAAAGTAAAGTCGCTCAGTCGTGTCCAACTCTTTTTGACCCCATGGACTGCAGCCTACCAGGCTCCTCCATCCGTGGGACTTTCCAGGCAAGAGTACTGGAATGGGCTGCCATTTCCTTCTCCAGGGGATATTCCCGACCCAGGGATAGAACCCAAGTATCAAACCCAGGTCTCCTGCATTGTAGACAGATGCTTTACTGTCTAAGCCACCAGGGAAGTCTTCAATAGTGACCTTTAATTGAGCCCTCAAGCAACATCATCCAGGTGCTCCAGAACTTCCTGCCTTTTCAAAGGGCTTACAAAGAGCAGTTGTCAGTATTGACCCAACAATGAGAAAGCACTCATACCATGATTCCTACGTCTAGGGCAATAAACACCATTCATTTATGGCCATTCTCAAATCCAATAATTGCTATTGAAACAAACAAATGAGCTCAAACTTCATCATCACAAAATCCGTTCCACCTCTAAAGGTTTGGGTTTGAGTATAAGTCACAAGTATGTAAGTTCCACTACTGGCACATTCTCTTTCCTGTCTGAATCATAACAGATGCCTTCCAGAAGGAGACACATCCTTCCAATACCTGCCAGGCAATGAAGATAGGAACCACTTTGAACAGCATTTATAGCTCTTTATGATCTGAGCTCCACCCACTCTCAACTACATCTATTCTTTCTTTTATTTTTTTAGATTTGCTTAACATTTTTTTTGGAGCTGCTCCTTGACTTACACTTCATTCTCCAATAAAGCAGAGTCACTGGTAGCTATGGCGGCTCTGGAGGGTTTTGTTCTTTCGACCTGGTAGGGAAGGTGTTGCTTCCCTACCTGAAATGCCCCCCATGCTCTTATCCACCTGGGAAACTCCTCTACATCTACCAAGTCTCAGCTCCAAGCCTATGTTCCTACTCTCCCTGACAGATACAAACCTTCCCTCATGAGAATTTCACTGTACTTGGCCTAGCCCTTCATCAGAGTATATACCCTAAGTCTACATTGTTTTATCTTTGTCTCTGCTATAAGTGACTAAAGGGAACTGTGTCTTTCACGTTCTGAATCCCCAGCACTTAACAAAGTCCCTGGCATAGGTTAGGGCTCAATAAATACTTGAAGACTGACAACCTCAAAGTAAGATGAAATGCATCAGTGTCCAGCAATGCCTACAGTATATTGTTGGGTTCAATAAATATTTGTTGACTGACACAGAGAAAGGAAGACTAAATTGATCAGTTCACTGAAAAAATTTGAACGGAACTTCTGCAAGTGTATCTTATTGGTAGTTTTTCCTAGTTTGCATAGACTATAGATTAAGGGATTTTTTTAAAAAAGGATTAAAAAGCCATTCAAAGATGGCAAAAGCTATAATGCTGCTGCTGCTGCTAAGTCGCTTCGTCGTGTCCGACTCTGTGCGACCCCATAGATGGCAGCCCACCAGGGCTGAGATCCCTGGGATTCTCCAGGCAAGAAACTGGAGTGGGTTGCCATTTCCTCCTCCAATGCATGAAAGTGAAAAGAGAAAGTGAAGTCGCTCAGTCATGTTCAACTCTTAGCGACCCCATGGACTGCAGCCTTCCAGGCTCCTCCATCCATGGGATTTTCTAGGCAAGAGTACTGGAGTGGGGTGCCACTGCCTTCTCTGAAAGCTATAATGAAGAGTATATAATTACTAATTATGCTACAGATGCAAAGCCAGTTGGAGTACTAGGTTACAAAAGCCAACAGACCACAATCAGTTCAGTTCAGTTGCTCAGTTGTGTTCGACTCTTTGCGACCCCATGGACTGCAGCACACCAGGCTTCCCTGTCCATCACCAACTTCTGGAGTCTACCCAAACTCATGTCCATATGTAGATGATGCCATTCAACCATCTCATCCTCTGTCGTTCCCTTCTCCTCCTGCCTTCTGTCTTTCCCAGCATCGAGGTCTTTTCCAATGAGTCGGTTCTTTGCATCAGGTGGTCAAAGCATTGGTGTTTCAGCTTCAGCATCAGTCCTTCCAATGAATATTCAGGACTGATCTCCTTTAGGATGGACTGGTTGTATCTCCTTGCAGTCCAAGGGACTCTCAAAAGTTTCCCTCCACACCACAGTCCAAAGGCATCAATTCTTTGGTGCTCAGCTTTCATTATAGTCCAGCTCTCACATCCATACATGACTACTGGAAAAACCACAGCTTTGACTAGACAGACCTTTCTTGGTAAAGTAATATCTCTGCTTTCTAATATGCTGTCTAGGTTGGTCATAACTTTTCTTCCAAGGAGCAAGAGTCTTTAATTTCATGGCTGCAGTCTCCATCTGCAGTGACTTTGGAGCCCCAAAATTAAAGTCTCTCACTGTTTCCACTGTTTCTCCATTTATTTGCCATGAAGTGATGGGACTGGATGCCATGATCTTAGTTTTCTGAATGTTGAGTTTTAAGCCAACTCTCTTTTTCACCCTCCTCTTTCACTTTCATCAAGAGGCTCTTTAGTTCTTTTTCACTTTCTGCCATAAGGGTGGTGTCATCTGCATATGTCAGGTTATTGATATTTCTCCTGGCAATCTTGATAAATACAATAATAAAGTAAAATAAATAAGACTGTATCACAGAAGGTGAAGTATTTATAGTGGTGATTTATGCTGTATGCTAGACAGCATACTAAAAAGCACAGACATTAGTTTGCTGACAAAGGTCCATCTAATCAAAGCTATGCTTTTTCCAGTAGTCATGTATGGATGTGAGAGTTGGACTGTGAAGAAAGCTGAGTGCCGAAGAACTGATGCTTTTGAACTGTGGTGTTGGAGAAGATTCTTGAGAGTCCCTTGGACTGCAAGGAGATCCAACCAGTCAATCCTAATGGAAATCAATCCTGAATATTCATTGGAAGGAGTGGTTCTGATGCTGAAGCTCTAATTCTTTGGCCACCTGACGCAAAGAACCAACTCTTAGAAAAGAACTTGATGCTGTGAAAGATTGAAGACAGGAGGAAAAGGGGATGATAGAGGATAAGGTGGTTGAATGGCATCCCTGACTCAATGGACATGAGTTTGAGCAAGCTCCAGGAGTTGGTGATGGAAAGGGAAGCCTGGTGTGCTGCAGTCCATGGGGTCGCAAAGAGTTGGACAAGACTGAGTGACTGAACACAACTGATGCTATATGATTAGTCAATAATTTTCTTTTTAATAAACTAATGAATAATTGCCAAGTATTAAATGGGGAACACAAAGCAGTAAGACAGCCTTTGAGACATACCTTGAAACCTCTGTCTAAGCCTGCATGTTACAACCCTGGCTTCAGATCCTTACATATACAGGGCGATGCCCATCAGACACAGAATAATAGGCTTAGACCTAAATCTTAGTTTTCAACAATTCCTGATTTGTTTGATTTTCTGGTGTATAAGAGAAAATGCGCTCTTTCTTAGATAATTCTACACAAAACGTACCCAGCCAGAAATTGGAGTGATTTGTCCTGTTAGTACTCTGCACCGAAAACAATGACGGTAACTCTCTGGCAGCAGACTTAAGCCTCAGTTCCTCAGGCTTCTAATCCACTGTCCTCATTGTCATAAATTTTGAATGGGTAACACTGGAAGCATGAATAATTAGGGAGGGCATAGCTAATACACTCAAGCAGTCACATCAGAGAGATGGCACAGACAGCAATCTGCCAATAATCAAAAGAAACAAATTGAAGCTTAAGGCCTTCTGAGTATGAGAACTGATGGAGTCAGATACTTAGACAAGCCATCTCATCATTGTTGTTTCAGACTGACATACCTGAAGACATAGCTTCCACGGAGGCTCAGATTTCAGGGTGGCTGCTGCTGCTGCTAAGTCACTTCAGTTGTGTTCAACTCTGTGCGACCCCAGAGACGGCAGCCACCAGGCTCCCCTGTCCCTGGGATTCTCCAGGCAAGAACACTGGAGTGGGTTGCCATTTCAGAGTGGGTGAGACCCAAAGTCACAGGAAACAAGGGGAAGTGGAAAATGAGCTCTCCATTTGTGATACCTTTTGTCAGTCAAAATAGGTTGAAAATGCCACATCATTTCAATAGCCTTCATAATTAATTTTGGAATCTTGCCACCATTCACCATTGAAGATTCTGATTCCAGTTCTCAAGCAGCTTTAGACAAAGTATTTTTTCCAGCTGCTTCCAGTGATAGACAAGTCCTTAATTCAGACAAGAATAATGTACGAGGAATAAAAACCATATTCTTGTTGTTTAGTTGCTAAGTCATGTTTGACTCTGCAACCTCAATGGACTGCAGCATGCCAGTCTTCCCTGTCCTTTCCCGGAGTTTGCTCAAACTCATCGAGTCAGTGATGCTATTTAACCATCTCAGCTTCTGCTGCCCACTTCTGCTTTTGCCTTCCATCTTTCCCAGCACCAAGGTCTTTTTCAGTGAGTCAGCTCTTCACATCAGGTGGCCAAAGTATTGGAGCTTCAACTTCAATAACAGTCTTTCTAATGAATATTCAGTGTTGATTTACTTTAGGATAGACTTGTTTGATCTCCTTGCTGTCCAAGACTCTCAAGAGTCTTCTCCAGCACCACAATTGGCAAGCATCAATTCTTTGGTGCTCAGCCTTCTTTATGGGCCAAAAGCCATGAGTCACAGATAAAGTGTTTTACTAACTTATCTCCAAAATTATCAAAATTGGTTATTGGCAATTTCTAATTTCTCATGAGACCCAAACATAAGGATCATTGGAAATAATTATATCTTAAATAGCTCATTTTTCACAAATATAAGTGCCTTTTTAAATATGTCAAACACCATGAGCAGCTTTTTGGCAATTTCCTATTTCTAATAATTCTCTTATTTAAATCAAGCCCTCAGATTTTATTATTTAATTTTCTCAACTAAAAGACTATAATGGAAAATTTCTGTAACTAGAATATTTCATTTTAATAAATATTTATGAAACTTAGTATTTCATTTTCTAAAAGAGGAATTTTAGAACTCCTTCTCAATCCTGAAACTTTCTTTGCTTTCTAAGCTGCCCATTCCTAAAAGCTCTAGTTAAAAGTTCACTCTTTTAGAAGTAAATCTCTTAGGTTAGCCATTCTTTTAGGAGGAAGAGCCCAATATGACCTGAAAACGAATCACCAGTTATTTCCTTAAAAGGAATAGTAAGAAAGCTGATTCTTGAACACAATCTTCCTTGGTCTCTAATCCCCTCATCAAATATCCCTAGCCACACTCAGATGACACCTGCCAGAAGACTAACAGGGGAGACTGAAGCTTGACACTGACTTCCTGGGTGTTTGATATTCAGAGATGGACTTGTTCCTACTGTTTGATATTGCTTTAGTTGCTGCTCCCCAGAATAACGCGTGACTTTGACCTAAGCAATAGCCTTGTCTTTGCTACCGGAGGGCCACTATCTAACCAGAGATTTGTCTTGCTGTTCCCTAGAGAGGGTGCAGTGAACACTGCTGTTGCCCACAAGATCTGCCACTTCCATCCTTTCTGTAACTTCCACACACTTGCCTCCAGCTTCTATCTGCTCTGTTCCTAAATGCTTGCGACCATAGCCTTCCTCACAGGTTTCCCCAGGGCCACTAAGGGCTGCCCATGCAGTATGAAGAGTTGGAAGGGCCTGGAAGTTACCCCAGGATGACCCATGACCAGTAGAGACTGATGCAGGAGAATGAAAAGAGGCTCTCTCACCTCAAGGCAGGACACATTCCAAGACACATTTACACTCTAGAGCACCCCACAGACCATGCTGAGGCTCAAACTACCCCTGAAATGAAGCCCTTATTTGGCTTCTTCCCCACCCCTGGCCTGTTGCCACCACACTTTTGCACTGTTTCCTGGGATCCTTCCCTGATATCCCCTGCACAAAACCCACATCTCGGAGTCTGAATCTGGGGAACCCAAACTAATATAAAAGGCTGATGTAAGGGCTGTTCAGTTGCCAGGAGGAGAGGGAGTAAAAGAGAAAGAAAGTCAGTATTTATAGACCCTGCACTAGGTGCTTTATATGCGTTATTTCATTGGATCTTACCAAAATATGATACATGGAGTGTCTGGACACTTAAAAGAAAACTCTAAACCTAAGATAGAGAAGCACAAGAAAGTCTGCACAAGTGATCCACTGTCCTATGGCCTCCAATATCTGACATAATAAGGGCATACATCTATTCTGCTCCTTGTTTTCAAGAGTAAGATTAATAAAGATATACAGATGGAAATAGGTACATGAAAAGATGCTCAAAGTCACTAATCATCAGGGAAATGCAAATCAAAACCACAATGAGAGATCATCCCATACCTGTTAGAATGGCTATCATCAAACAGACAACAAATGTTGGTGAGAGTGTGAAGAGAAGAGAACCCTTCTGCCCTATTGGTAAGAATATAAATTGGTGTAGCTACCATGGAAAACAGTATGGAACTTCCACAAAAAATTAAAAATGGAACCACCATCTGATCCAGTAATGTCACTTCTAAATATTTATCTGAAACCAAAAAACCCCACTAGCTCAAATAGCTATACATACCCCAGGTTTACTGCATCATTATCTACAACAGACAAGGTATGGGAAACAGCCTAAGTGTGGACTGATGGACGAACAGATAAAGAAAATATGGCACTGATATACAATGGAATATTATTCAGCGATAAAAAGGAAATTGTGCCCTTTGTGAAAACATGGATGGACCTTGGAGGGTGTTGTACTAAGTAAAATAAGTCAAAGTAATATAATACACTCTAACATATTTTTGCTCTGAAAAACAAAAATAGCTCAAAAATACAGGGAACAGATTGTTTTTTGCCAGATACAGTGGGAAGGGAGTGGAAAAATGGGTAAAAGTGAGCCAAAAGGTACAAACTTCCAGTTATAAAAGTCATAGGATGTAATGTGTATCACGGTTAATATAGTTAAAACTGCACTGCACGTTTGAAAGTTGCTCAGAGTAAACTGTAAAAGTTTTTACCACAAGAAAAAATTATTAACTATATATGGTAATGGATGGACTTACTATGGTGATCATTTCTTAGTATATACAAATATTTAATCACTATATTGTATACTGAAACTAATATAATGTTATACATATATATATATATAAAACTAACATAGTGTTACATATTATAATGAATAACATTAACTATTCCTCAGTAAGAAAGAGTAATAATAATAATAAACATTTACTATTTTTTTTTTTACCACAATGTGGCAGACTAACATGTGTGTGTGTAGCCTAATGTCACACATCTTATAAGTGGAAAATCTGTAATATGAATCTCAGTTTGGTCAATTCCTGAATCCATACCTTCATCTACTATACCATGTGACTAAAACAAAAAAGGACCATTTACTAAACCAACAAATTTTACATGGTTTTCTACGCCTCCATCACTTCACTTCAGCTAGTAGAAATATCATGTTGAAAGGATGAGTTAACAAATATCTCATTTTAAGCTTCCAAAAGAAAAAGAGAGATGGTTCCTAGAAAATCCTCAAACAACGTGAAAATCAAATTAGACAGTGCATATGGCCAACAACCAAGAAGTGAGAAAATCCTGCATCTCAGTCAATGAATGCTGTATGAAACTGACATATTTTCCTACGCCTCAGATTATTTAACTGTTAAATGCACGCCCTTCTTTAGCACAGTGGGCAAGGATGCTGGGAACTGAGAGTATTACGAGAGGATGCTGAAGATGTAAGAAGGGTACCTGTCTTCCAAAGAAAGCATGACAGTGTTCTTTGGGAAATGCACAACTTACGTACATTATAAGCCGCATGAATTAGAGAATTTGGTTGTGATACAATGATTATATAGCCAAATAGTCACATTCCTTTGAAAAGCCATAAATAATGGCATGTCCTCTGGCTTCCTGAGAAATAGAGATTAAAATCATTCAATACAGAGGAACTTCAATCAAGAACATGAGAACGGCTCAAAAGCCTGAGAGATTTAATTCAGCTTAGACATACAGACTGAGCCAAAAGAAAACCAGCTGTTTGCAAGCCAAAGAATACACATCTCATTTTCAGCAGAAACACAAACACAGCACTGATAAGAAATCAGTGCCAAGTTCTATGGGATAAAAGGAGTAAAACTTATTTTTCCCTTTTTTTTCCCCATTTTGGATGAGAGAAATTTTTCATCATCCTACATCTTCCTGCCCTGTGAGTTGGTGGCAATTCCCATCAAGTGGCTGAATCTGGGATAGGCTTGTGATTTGCTCTGATTTAGAGAATGTGGAAGAAACCATGGTGATATAGTTCTAAGTGTAGGCCTCAAGAGTTTGTGTTTCCGTTCTCCCTCTTGAAACTACATGGTAACTGTTTGCATACACCTGACAAAGTCTGATACCCCATGGACCAGTTGTCCCCACAGTCCCAGTTACAGTCAGGAACACTCCAGGCTGCGCTGCTCAACGGACCCAGCAGCTAACACAGATTCTTGAGTGATCCCAGATTAAGCCAGAAGAACCATTCAACTAAGCCCAGCCCAGATTGTAGACTCACAGAATCATGACCAATATAAATGGCTGTTGTTTTAAGCCACTGAATTTTGGATGATTTCCTACACATAAATAGTTATCTGATACAAACCTCTGCTTTTGTTATGAACATTGACAACTGATAGTGTAATTCCAACGTTTTTTTGAGAGGCATTCTATTTTATGTTTTCTGTAGATATTTATATATAAAATAAAATGTCTAATGAACATTACGTTTGAGAGGCAGTGTTGCATGGCAGCTAAAATCATAGGCTCTCAAAATGGGACACGCACAATTCTAATCGGACATCTCCTGTTGACCTTGTATAAACTACCTCAACTTTTTTCATCTGGAAAATGGGAAAAATAATAACATACAGCACCTCACTTGGTGCTCACATCAAACATGTATACTCCTATATACCATGTTTTTTATTCTTTTATCTTCCCTGTATTGTTGGGGGGGTAGATATAAATGTATCCCCCTTTGATGGATGAAGAGACAGGCTCAGACAATGTAAGTGACACAATCTACTCACTGCTTTTGAATTCAAGACTTTCTCACCACAGTGCACAAAAGACCTTGCTCAACCAAAGCCCAGACACACAGGATTGTTTGAGTAAATTATGGCATATCTACCCCATGAACAATTAAGCACCATAACATATCACTTGATTTGCTGGCATTTTCATGGAGTTTTATTGGGAGGATTAAAGCAAGATGTAATAAAATGTATATGATATTATACTATTTTTGCAGCACAAGGACAAAGAAATTTGTATCTATGGGCATATACATACATATATACATCTAATTATATATATAAAATAAATGTGCCTTACCATATAAGCATAAAAAAATTAGGTAAGATACACAGTAGATTGTGACACCAAGTGAGGAAGTGACATGGGGAGAAGAACCACTTCAAATAAACTGCACTAAAAAAAAATCCTCCAAGTAAGCATATGATCCTATTTACATGACATGGTGTATATATATGTATGTATGTATGTATGTATATATGGATACACAGATATACAATTTTTAAGTAAAAATATACTGAAAATGGAAAATATTCTTTTATTGAATATATATAATATGGTATAAAATATAAAAATATTATTACTTAGTCTACAGGCCAAAAAACATAATATCTCCAAAGCCACATCATTTTGCTACTTTCCCAATAGAACCAATGTACTTCTTTGCAATAAATACAAGGAAGTTAAAGCCTCCTGTATTTGTCTCAATACTTCATTTGCACCCATCTCCTCCTCAATTTAGCCAAGTAGCAACCTTCTGCATTAGAATTAGCTTGTCCATGCTCACCGGAATTGGAAAGAGGAAAACGCAGCATGAATTCCATACATTTACTGGGGTATAATATGCATGTGGTGAGGTTCTCTAAGGCACAGCTGGATGAATGTTTACATATGTTTACACTCATGGAGACACCATCTGAACTGAGATCTGCAGCATCTCTATATCACTCCCAACTGCTCAGGTGCCACTTTCCAACATTATCTTCCCCAGAAGGAAAGTAAATCACTATTCTGATCTCTATCACCAGAGATTAGTTTTGCCTCTTCTTGAGCTTCATACAAAGGAATTTGCTGTGTCTTTTGCATCTGGCTTCTTTCATTCAATATAACATTATTGAGATTTCATTCATAATACAGCATGTATTAATAGTTCATTCTAACAATGTGTTTATCCTTTCTCTTATTGATAGATGATTAGGTAGTTGCAGCTTGGGATTATTGCAAATAAAAAATTTTATGAACATTCTAATAACTGTCTCCTTAAGAACACATATGTTCATTTATCTTAAATTCATATGGTAGACACATGCTTTCCTTTAACAAATACTAATAAAAAGTTTTCCAGTGTGGTCCTAACCAATTTACACTCCCACTAGCAATGCATGAGAGTTCCAATTATCCACATCTTTGCAAAATTTGGTAGTGTTGGTGTTTTCAATTTTTTTGCCATTTTGGTGGTCATGCAGCATATCTTTATACTGATTAAAAGTGTATATCATTATTAGTTTGCTATATTAATTTTTACCATACAAAATCCATACAAATCTTAGATACAAAGGATAAATCTGATCTTAATCAGTAAAAGACTACTGTTTTAATTCTTCAAAAATTAGAGAACTAAAGCATTTGCCACATTTAATTTTGAGGTAATGCATAAAAATGTTGAAGAAATTGAAATTTATTATACAAATAAATGATTAGCAATACACTGCTCTTTGGAAACTAGATGATATTTGTTTTCAATTCTAAGAGAACAGCTAAAAACAATTATTATAAGCCTTTAGTGTTTGACCTTATTACAAGTTTTGGGGAGGAAAATATTCTTGGTTTCTGATTCTACAGCCAAATTACAAAGCATTCCTATGTGCAATAATATTCTTAATGAATAAAATTGAGTGGTTTTAGGAATTAAAGTGATTGTAAGTCAGATCTGTAGTTAAATAAGGTAACCACTACAAAGCATATGGCTTGTCTCCGTAAAGGTTCTATTTATACACATCGGATGACAACCATTAAGCGGTACATAGTCCTCTTAGCTCGAGTTATAGAGATCTAAAAATACATTTCCTGGCTTCCACCAGGAACTGGCAGAATCTCAAAAAGGAGTTTGTGTCTTGGCCAAAACACAATCATTTTTTGAGACCGATGTTATCTGCATTAGGCTAAGTCCCACTAGTAGAAGTGGAAGAAACGTTTATCCCCGTATTTGAAATTTAACCATCTCCTGTTTGCCTTTGTAGTCTAAGGCACAGTTTGGGAACCACTGGACATAAGCCTTAGCACAGGCATGAAAGCAGATTCCAGCATAGGTATTTTTTATTGTAATTGGAGGGTAACTGCTTTACCCTGTTACAAACTGTGTTGGTTTCTGTCGTACAACAATATGAATCAGTTATAAATATACATATACCTCCTCCCTCTTGAGCCTGCCTCACATCCCCACCATCTCACCCTCGGTCTTATTCACAGTAACATTGGACTTTCTTCTAGATTTTTCCCTACTGGAGGGACCTCATTTATCACTATTGTTTCAGTACAATATTAGGTCATGATATTTCTCAGGTATTTCAAGACTGACCTGTCCACCTGGAAGCTCAGTCAACAAATGCAGAGATAGCACAAAATGATGCAAATTTGGATGGAAGGCAATTGGCCACTGATTCAGTTCCTCATTGTCCTCCAAAACCCATCCCCCATCTCATCTCTTTAACTTCAAATTACCATGGCTTACCACCCTATCAAATTCCCTTTGCCCACTGCACGTGTAGCCTATGGCCAGTGTTCACCCACCACAGACAGATCTGAAACCACATTCCCAACAGATGTGTTCTCCCTCTCCTCAAAACTGCATTCCTTCTCCTCCTTTATCTCCCAAAGGCTCACAGCTTTGTCTAATACTTGGACCTGAAAGCTGTCTTTTCTTTATAACCAGTCAATAATCCTGCTTGTCCTCTCCAAGTAGCTTCTGTCTGCTTTGCCATCCCTGCTCCACTCCCATCTCTCCAAATCTAGTCGCCACGGCCTATTCTGTTATCTCTTAGCCCATCTCTGTGCCAGTCTCGCACCCTTGCAACTTACCCTTCACTAAACCCCTTCACCTTGCACACTTTCCTCTCTCAATTAGAGAGCCAAGTGCATGTGTTTTCACTGGCTTTCAAGATACTCCATAAGTCTGACCACACTCACCTCCCATCTCTCACTCCTGTAGTTCAAATGCCTTCTTAGAGAAGCTGCCTGTGCCACGATATACAAGATCCCGCTCCCAGGCCAAGGGAAGTGAGCACGGGAAGCTGACTGCACTTGAGGTAGACCTCTGGCCCTTGGAATCTGGCACCGCGGCCCACCGATGCTAGTGCACCTCTGCTGCAGTGGGGCAGCCATACCCAGGGCAAAGCAAACGAGCTCTCCTATAGAGACAGAAAGTAGCAGGAAGGAAGTAGTAGGAGGGAAGAGACACTAACTTCCCTCGAGAGACACAGGTAGTCGTCTGAGCTCTGCACTCCGCATTTCTAGCTGCTATTTCTCATCAGTCCCCACTGGGTTTCTCGCCAAAGTCCTTTATCCTCCAAAATCATGCTGCCCAAAGCCAGGTGCACAGGGTTCTGATCCTCGCTGTTAAATGTGAGTAAGCCATATTTGACACCCTACCTGCTCGCAGCTGTGTGTCTCTGTAAAGACTCCTCCTCTGCCTTAACTGCTACCCACCCCTCTTCATCAGACTCCTAACATCGCTTTTTCAGACTTAACTCAAGCTCCACTCCACTTCTTCCTAGAGGCTCTCTTTGCTCCAGCTTTCACTGATTTCTGCTGAGATGGGAGGCAAGGTGGTAGAAAGAAGGAGAAGAGGCTTAAGAACTTTTATATTTACTTGTTATATATTCCTTTCTTCTCTCAGACTCTATTTCCTAATACAGAACTTGAATAAAATAAAATTCCCTCCATGAGTCTTTTGTGAGCCTATATTAGACAACATACATGAAAATGTCTACTCAGTTCCTGGTTCTATTCAGGGTCTACTGAAAAGTTCATTGTATTTCTTGCATTTTTTTGGTTCCTATAGAACTTTTGCTTCAACATCAAGCTGCCACTAGGCAGCAACAAAGACATATCAGTTCTTCAGAAATATGTATGATGCGGGCCCAATTTTCTTCCAACATTGGAAAGTTCAAGTGATATATTCTTCCATGTCAAGAAGTGAAGAGAACCCAAATGAAGTTGACTGAATGCCCGTCCTAGATCACTAGGTGGCTATGACCCATCCTGACCCCAGGATATGAAAGGACTTCTGGAGAGTAAATCCTCACTCCATTAAAATGATTTTTTTTTCTAGAAGCTAAAGATTTAATTTTTCAAGTATATTACTTGTTTGTATTTTTCCCATCAACTCACTCTGCAGATTTTCTTATACTTGGAAACATATCAAGCGAAAAAATAAAGATGACTTAGTTGATAAGTATATGAAAATAAAATTTCTAAACCAGAAGAATTTCAATTACATTAGGAAATACTCCAACCATGAAAATTTTAGTAGACACAAGATTACAGGATCACACAACCTGGAAAACATAAAACCAATAAGTAAAGAACCTTGTTTTTAATAGTTTCCCATAACTCCTAAATTGAAAACTATAATTATATTATTCTTCAACTTGTTGATTTAAATGACCAATCAGAAATGGTTTTGCAAGTTAGCAAACAGTAAGACAAATATAGAGCAAAGTTTCAAGGAGGCTAGCTTAATACATTGGAGAAAGAAATGGCAACCCACTCCAGTATTCTTGCCTAGAGAATCCCACGGACAGAGGGGCCTGGTGGGCTGTTGTACATAGAGTCGCACAGAGTCGGGCACAACTGAAGTGACTTAGCAGCAGCAGCTTAATACATATTAATAATTTCATATACACATTTCCTACAAACATTAATAATTCCCTACATACATTCCTATAATAATTTCATACATACATTCCTTCTTTTATAGATGAACTAATGCTTTTGAACTGTGGTGTTAGAGAAGACTCTTGAGAGTCCCTTGGACTGCAAGGAGATCCCACCAGTCTATCCTAAAGGAAATCAGTCCTGACTATTCAATAGAAGGACTGATGCTGAAGCTGAAACTCCAATACTCTGGCCACCTGATGTGAAGAACTGAGTCATTGGAAAAGACTCTGATGCTGGGAAAGATTGAAGGCAGGAGGAGAAGGGACAACAGAGGATGAGATGGTTGGGTGGCATCACTGACTCAATGGACATGAGTTTGAGTAAGCTCTGGGAGTTGGTGACGGTCAGGGAGGGCTGGTGTGCTGCAGTCCATGGGGTCACAAAGAATCGGACACGACTGAGCAACTGAACTGAACATACACTTACATTAATAATTTCCGACATACATTTCCTCTTTTATAAATTTGGAGGCAGTTTGGTCCACATACTTAGTGATTCAGATCGTAAAGAGTCTGCCTACAATGTGGGAGACCTGGGTTTGATCCCTGGGTCAGGAAGATCCCCTGGAGAAGGGAATGGCAACCCATTCCAGTATTCTTGCTTGGATAGTTCCATGGACAGAGGATCCTGGCAGTCTACAGTCCATGGGGTCGCAAAGAGCAGGCACAGCTGAATGACTTTCACTTTCACTTTCTTTCACTGGTGCAGGCATTAAAAATCTGTCAGGGAGATAGGACACCTGATTCCTATTCCTTAGATTTTTATATTTGCCAAGTTATATAATTTCTGTGCCTCATTTTCCTCATTCCTAAAATTAAAAGATTGCTGGTCGGAGAGAAAATTAGCAGGCAGATTCTTTACCAGCTGAGCCACAAGGGAAGCCCAAGAATACTGAAGTGGGTAGCCTATTCCTTCTCCAGAGTATCTTCCCAGCCCAGGAATCAAACCGAGGTCTCCCACACTGTAGGCAGATTCTTTACCCACTGAATGATCAGGGAAGCCCTTTAAAAGGTAATTGCTGCTGCTGCTGCTGCTGCTAAGTCACTTCAGTCGTGTCCGACTCTGTGCGACCCCAGAGACGGCAGCCCATCAGGCTCCCCCATCCCTGGGATTCTCCAGGCAAGAGCACTGGAGTGGGTTGCCATTTCTTTCTCTAATGCATGAAAGTGAAAAGTGAAAGTGAAGTCACTCAGTTGTGTCCTACTCCTAGCGACCCCATGGACTGCAGCCTACCAGGCTCCTCCACCCATGGGATTTGCCAGGCAAGAGTACTGGAGTGGGCAATGTCTATTAAAATGTAAAGTGCCTATAAACTTCTTACATTTTAATACCAGCATCTCCCTTCTCTTTGGTGTCCTAAAAAAAGCCAGTGCAAAGAGGCTTGTGCATTCCAGCACTATGCATAACAGGGGAAATTCTGAAACAAGCCAAATATCCATCTGAGAGAGTGACATGAAACAAACTATGGGCCATCCATATGATGAAATACGGTGTTAAAACATGGGGTAACAGTTGTCACCACATCTGATAAAACGTGTGAAACAGCTGTTTGTTAATAGGCAGAGTTAATGTCTCTAAGACATATCATTAAATATAAAAAGCAAGTTACATAAAACATGGTGCTATTTATTACACACACACTAAATGGTAATATGTATTTTCTGTAGATACACATATTCGTATCTCAATGTTCAAGACAAGTTCAGAAGGTTGCAGAGTAGACTGATCACATAGCCAGTGCTTCTTTGGGAAGCTGGGAAGTGCCAAAGTGGACACTGACTTCATTTTGTTGCTTTCGGTTTTTAGACGGAGAAGGCATTCATAGATTCTATGTATAATTACAATTATTTTTTTAAAATTAAAGTCTTAGCCCAGACAATCTCAAAGCCCTTTCTGAGTTCCATGTTTGTTGAGAAAGTATGGATGATTTCTTAGTTGGAAATCTTAACATATCTCACATCTTAACATACCTAAACTTCCCTTGCTGCTCAGATGGTAAAGAATCTGCCTGCTATGTAAGGACCTGGGTTTGATCCCTGGGTCAGGAGGATCCCCTGGAGAAGCTAACAGCTATCCACTCCAGTATTTTTGCCTGGAAAATCCCATGGATGGAGGAGCCTGGTGGCCTACAGTCCACGGGGTCACAAAGAGTCAGACACAGCTAAGCAACTAACGCCAAACTTAACTAGTCTTTAATATCTGTTAGTCTAGTATTTTGTAAAACCATATCTGATTTATAAGCAAATAGTTGCAGATAGTTACTTATCATTTCAAAAGGAAGTGACATAAATGTGAAATAGTTTTATAGATTTGTAACCAAATTCTTAGAGCCTTGGGCAGGATTTTTACCACAGTTTCCAAGTCAGCATCAACAAAGGACCCACTTTATAGCATATTAGTGGCTACAGTGTTGGGCTCTTCTGGACTGAAAGAGATCAAAGTACACTGGTGTTGCTAATTCTGTAACAAATTACTAACACAGAGAATGAAATGCTATTTTGTGTTTAGTAAAAAAGACTGCTATAACGCATCATATCTTTCAAAAGTATTAACCAATCAACTCAATAATCCAATCAATATTTTTTTCTCAAGATTCATCTCAGAATATACCTAACTTGACTTTATCTTTCTTCCCCAAGTATTAGAGAGAGGAAACACAATTATAGAAAACTGAAGCACTATTTAGTAAAACTAAGTACAACTTACTGGAGGCAAAATGTAAGACTTTTGCAAATTACCTTTGGCACAATCTCCAATGTCTCCATGCCCATTACCGGCTCATTTGTAAAACTCTCTAAATTGGTCCCCTATGTCTTACACCCGTTGATGGTGACACTATGAAAGAGTATTATTAGTACTGCAAGCAACGGCTTAAAAGTATTTCTGCATCTATCACAAGAAATTTAAGTGTCTGAGAACTCGTGAGAGACCTTGTTCATGACTTTATTTCACATTCCAACTAGGTTTTAAGTTGAATTCCATGACCTAACTGATTTCTCTTCTGGAAGAAGTTAGCTCCTTGTCCCTCTCAGTCTCATCCTGAGAAAAGAGAGTCTCTCCTTTTTTCTAGGTTCAATACTGAGCTTGATAATCCAATCTCATCCCGCCTTCCTCAGGACTTTAATTACGAAACTTCCTTTCTTTCTCTTGCACCTCCAATTTCCCCTTTCCCCTGATTCCTTTTGTTCTACATGGAAACGTTCAGGCTTCTCTAAATAGAAATAAAGGCCCTTCAATCAACGATACTCCCCTCTGAACACAGCGTCCTTCTCCCTCCCCAGGGACTGGCTTCCGCTCCCGGGTGCCTTGATGGCATCTTTCCTGTTACTCCGTAGACTCCACTGTCTCCAAGACTGTCCATTTCTTTATACTTTTAGGCCCAGTGGCCTGTCTCATTCCTTACTGCCTAAAATCACTTGACACCACGATCCTAACACTCCCTGAAATTTGCCCCGTTTCCTTCTTCCCAGGAGCTCACTGCCTCCTGTCTCCCCCTCTCATCTTTCATGTAATGTGACAGTCCTTACACATCTTCTGTCTTGTTCTGTTTAGAGAACTCATCTAGTATGTGCCACCTTGCATGATGAAGGCATAAAGGGACACTGATCTGACTATAGCTTATGTGAGTGGCTTGCCCTCGAGCATACCCTCAGAGAACAGAATGAGAAGAGCTGTCCTTGGACTCGGACTTGTGCAATCAGGGGTCTCTGAACCCACGTGGAACCCCTGCTTTCCCAGTGTGTCCACTGTCACTTTCGGCAACTGGTTCCCACATCAGAATCATCGCCCTGTTACTTCTCATTCAAGAGCAATTCCATAATCCCAAGTGCCTGCTGGATATTTCCACCTGGGTAGTCTGCCAGCTCCTCAAGTCAACTTAACTGAAATCCCAGTCTTACATCATTTAGTCCTCCCTACACACTCCAAGTCACCTTTCTTTTCAATAAATTTCTCAAGAGCACAAATCATCACTTATTCACTTCATTCAACTCACTCCTACCAGGGCCATCCTGAGGGCATAACTCAGAAAGTATTTTGTCATTTGGACCATTCACTTTCTTTCTGAGAAAGATGTTATGTCCTCAGAGAAGGAGTAAATACTGAATTCAAATCTACAATGCTGTTAAATTTAACTTTCTTTTTGTAGATTCTACCTTTTATTGAATAATCTACTATTAACCAACTGATTTAGTATCTTTATTATGTATTAATTTTGTTTGTCTATTTGTTTTATAGTTGTTAGGTGTGTTTATGGACTTTCTGTTTTGTTTTACTGATGTGTTGATTTCCATTGTCAATAAAATGCTGCATTATCTGTCTTACACTGTGTTTGAAAATTTAATCAATTAAAAAGCAACATTCCCTTTTAGTGTTTCTCAAGTAGCTTCTCCAAAAAATTTCATGTTCACTTGAGCTGTTTTCCAAATTTATAAAATAACTTTTTAACTTTGAATTTGCATTCATTTAATTTGGGAATGGTGTGTATCTTTAACATTTTATTATATCTATAAATATGGTATCTCTATTTAAAACTGTTTTTTATTCCTTTGAAAATGTTTTAGTTTTTGTTTCTTTTTTTAATGTATAGATTCCATCCATTCCATAAGATTTTATTTTTTAATGTAGGTATTTTTTATTTTTTGGGTTGGGTTGCTGTTTTGACTATCATCTTCACAAAATTTTCATTAGCAAACACAAGGAAGCTTCTCATTTCATAAATTTATTTTGGAAATATTCTCTTTACTGAATTCTTCATTAGCATTAATCTTTTTAGTTGTTCCTGTAATCTTAGAGTAGACAATCATACTATATGTAAATTATAAAATGGATTTTTTTCTAATATTTATAGTTTTCAATTTCATTTTATTGGCCAATGTTCACTAATATGAATGACAGTTAAAAACTTGGCTCCTTATCAATTTAATGGGAATATGTCTCCAGAATGTTACTATCATATATGATGTTGGTTGCTAGTTTGACATAGAATCTTACCATTCTTAATTTGCAAGATCTCTTAAAGATTATCAGGAGTAGATGCTGAATTTTATTCCATCTTTTTGTCACTTTATCAGTATGACCTAGGTTCAATCCCTAGGTTGGGAAGATCTCCTCAATGAGGGCAAGGCAACCCACTCCAGTATTCTTGCCTGGAGAATCCCCATGGACAGAGGAGCCTGGCAGGCTACAGTCCATGGGGTCACAGAGAGTCAGACACAAGTGAGCGACTAAGCACAGCACAGCACAGTATGATCTCATCATTTTCCTCCTTTTGACTATTGAAGTATGCTAATATGGATACTTTTTTCCAGTATTAGAATATTCTTACACTTCAGGATCAATCTCTACTTTATTATGTCATATTTTTCTTATCCTGCTAGATTGTATGTATAGACACATTCAATGTTATTCACCTAAAGGACTAATTCTGCATCATGGTTTATAAATGAAATACATTACATGAATGAATAGGAAGTAATGCAGGAAATATTTTCATTTCCTCAATGCTCCACATATATTTCAACATTGTTGGAACAAAGGCTTTAAAATTATCATAGGTAATAATTTCCAAGAAAATCATAAATAAAGTACATATTCAGAAACGTCCAATAACTAGTCTCTTAGCCCCAAAAGAAGTTACACAAACTGGACTTGGTGAAATAGCACTAGAGGAGTGCTCCCTTTTAGGGGAAATTACTTCTTTTTTAAATGACTACCTCGGAAATCATTATTCATCTGACACATTCACTAGGTAATTTTGAATCTCCCAAAGATAGATTCTAACAAAGAGAAAAATAAGTTCTAGCCATGACATCGTAGACAAAAGGGGTTAAGCTGTCAGCATTATGTTCCCGGTGATTCTTAACATCGTGGTAAATAGAGACAGACACTCACACTGTCTCTTGAGACACTGAGGATCAGCCAAGAGGTCTATTTTTAGTAAAATACTGCTTTTAACCTAATAAATTGCTACTCCAAAAAACTTTACCAATTGTTGCCAGAGCCACAAAGTCAAAGCAATAACAACAGAGGCCAAAAAAACCCTGGATTTTCAAACAAAAAACTTCACATTCACTAGATCCTTCCATGACAATGAGTATGTGTATGTCTTTGAATGGAGTAGCATTGTGAAGCATTATATCAGGCTCCAGGAACAAGATTTAATAGGATGTGGAAATTTTACAGTTGACCTTTAATGTAGTACTATGTTGAGAAGGAAGAAGTTCAAAAAGGGTGAAGTGTTACATTCCATTATGGCTGGAAATTTCAGGCCAGAATAAGCAAGGCAAACTCATGGCAGGATTTCAAATTCATGCACATGGCTAAACCAGTAACAACCAATTTGACAATCATACACTGTGCATTGCTGGAAAACTCTTTCCTGTTTCCTTTTTAACTCTATGGCTCTTACTTGCTTCTTGAAACTGAGCACTAGGTAAAACCACTTTGGAAAACTGTTAATATTTACTGAAACTGTACATATGCACAGTCTATTTATTAGTGGTGTGCAGGCTGGCATCCACCAGCTCATGAGCACACTGTACACATGTCCTCTCCATTCTACGTTTGAGTACATGACTGCTTATAACTCAGTAATTTCACTCTGAGTTACAGACATGCCCAGAAGACATGCTTTCTCCACATGTGCAACATAGACATGCACTAGGAAATCCACTGTAATATTATTAACAACAGCTCCAAACTAGATCTAGCCAAATGCTCATAATTTTACAATGGACAGATGAATATTGGATCAATCACACCGTGGAATACTTTTCAACAACGAGAATTACAATTGCATATGACAATATGGATTAGTCTTACAGACTATGTTGAGTGAAAGAACCCAGAGCAAAAGAGGCCCTGCCTTATGTTTCCATTGATATAAAGTATGAAGCAGACACAGTTAATCCATGCTGTTCAAGGCAGGAGGTGACCCTTGTGCGGAGGGGCAGGAGCATCTGGACGGGAGCAGGGTAAGGAGGGCAGGGGTACTGAGGGTTAGGTTGGGAGTAAGTGAGGACTTCTGGGATGCTGGGAATGTCCTGTTCCTTAATCTGGGTGTCAGGGTGCAGATTACATGGACATACTCATGTTGTAAAAGTTCAGGAACTGTGTACTTTTCTAACTGTATTTTGTATCTCAATAAAATATATACAAGAAAGAAAGAAGAAAGCTCAGACAGATATCAATTTCTCAAGGGAGTTTCCCCTATCTCAGACACCTGTCCACCTACCAAAAGGTTGTGAGACTTTAAACAGAAGTGTAAATATTGTATAAAATAACTAGTACAGACCCTGGCATAAAGACTGCCCCCCAAAGCGTATTTATTCTTATCATTCTCTAACTCACACCTTATCTGTGTTACATATCACTTTATATAATTATTTGTCACTGTGCTGTAATCATGTTTTTACTTCATTTCCATTCCCACTAGATGATCAGCAGCTTGAAGCACAGGACAACATCTTAACCATACCCTCAGGGGCTAGAACAGAGTGGGTATCTAATAAATATTTGATGGGATAGAATGAAAGTCTGTAACAAAGCTCCAGGACTGCTTAGCAGGTCCCAGGTGACATGTGAGTTATTTTCTCAGTCCATTTAACTGACCATGTAGTTGAGTTACAAAGGAAGCAAAAATTGCCATCCAGAAATGAGAGTGTGCTCAGGCTGAGAAAGGTACATCCTGGGTTGGAGAGGGAGTTCACTTTGCTATGAGGAAATGTAAATGTGTATACAGATAAGGAAATGTATACACATTCCCTCACGATAGTGATTTTATTTCCTTTGGATCTCAAAGCAGTACGTGCACTGTCATATTCATCGCCATCTTCACAATAACCAAGACACAGAAATAACCCAAATGTCCATTAACAGATGAATGGATAAAGAATACACACACATACACACACACAGACACACACACACACACAAACACAGTGGAATATTATTCAGTCTTGAAAAAAAAAGAAGAAAATTCTGCCCTTTAAAACAATGTGGATGGACCAGGAGGATATTCTACTAAGTAAAATAAGCCAGACAGAGAGAGACAAATACTGCCTGATCTCACTTACATGTGAAATCATTTAAAAAAAAAAAAAAAAAGAGTTAAATACAAAGAAACAGAAAGTAGAACGATGATTTATCAGAAGCTTCATTGACTACGCTAGAGCTTTTCACTGTGTGGATCAAAACAAACTGTGGAAAATTCTTAAAATATGGGAATACCAGACCACCTAATCTGTCTCCTGAGAAATCTGTATGCATGTCAAGAAGCAACAGTTAGAACTGGACATAGAACAACAGACTGGTTCAAAATTGGGAAATGAGTAGTCAAAGCTGTATACTGTCACCCTGCTTATTTAACTTCATGCAAAATGTTGGGCTGGATGAAGTGCAAGTTGGAATCAAGACTGCCAGGAGAAATATCAACAGCCTCAGATATTCAGATGACACCAATTTAATGGCAGAAAGTGAAGAGTAACTAAAGAGTCTCTTGATGAAGGTGAGAGAAGAGAGTGAAAAAGCTACCTTGAAACTCAACATTCAAAAAAAAAAGAAGATAAGATCACAGCATCTGGTCCCATCACTTCATGCAAATAGATGGGAAAAACTGGAAATAGTGGCAGGTTTTATTTTCCTGGGCTCCAAAATCACTGCAGATGGGAACTGCAGCCATGAAATTAAGACACTTGCTCCTTGGAAGAAATGCTATGACAATCCTAGACAGCATATTAAAAAGCAGAGACATCACTTTGGTGACAAAAATCCATATAGTCAAAGTATGGTTTTCCCAGTAGTCATGTTCAGATGTGAGAGTTGGTCCATAAAGAAGGCTGAGAGCCCCAAAATTGATGTTTTCAACTGTGGTGCTGGAGAAGACTCTTGAGAGCCTCTTGGGCATCAGGGAGATCAAACCAGTCAATCCTAAAGGAAATCAACCCTGAAGATTCATTGGAAGGACTGATACTGAAGCTGAAGCTCCAGTACTGTGGCCATGTGATGCAGAGAGCTGACTCTTTGGAAAAGACCCTGATGCCGGAAAGGTTGAGCGCAAGAGGAGAAGGGGGCACCAGAGGATGAAATGGCTGGATCGCATCACTGACGCAATGGACATGAGTTTGAGCAAATTCTGGGAATTAGGGAAGGACAGGGAAGCCTGGCATGCTGCAGTCCATAGGGTTGCAAAGAGTCAAACAAGGCAGCGATTGAACAACAATACCAACTGAACTGAGGATAAAGATAGTAAGTTATACAGTATGTGTATTTTACCCACCATACATGAAAAAGAAATTTTGACACATTTCCATTTAGAGCCTGACCATAGCATCAAGGCAATGTCAGAGTGAGATGCTAACACCAGCTGCTGCAAGGGGACCCCAGAGTCTGCTAGGATCAAATATGATCAAGTCTAGACAGGCAGTGGCAAGAGTGATGAACTAAGATGGGAAGAGGACTTCGTCACCCTCCCAGTCCAGAACAAGAGAACAGCAATGTCGTGCCCATCAGAGCCTGGCATAAAGACATGGGAAACCTCTGGGGAGAGACAGTGCCCAGCCTGAAGGGCAGATATTATGAAGCCCAGGTTTTCCGAATGTTGAGAAGGGCTGATTCAGTCTTCTCAGAGGATTCTAGAAAGAAGAGTAAAGCAGAAAAGCAGACCCCAGTGATGGTGGAGACTTAGGATATAACTCCTGGGTCCTTTCTGCTTGGCTGGAGCACAACCAGAGAGCTAAGCTGGGTCACCATCCCATAACCCTTCTCCAGTGCCAGGGCCCTTTCTGGAGAGCAGAACAGCAGCAGAATACAATGCTTGGGACTTTCAGATCATGAATTTCACTGTTCTGTAACTTTGTATTATTTAGCTATAAATGATGGAGTCACAAAACTCTATGTTCATCTAGGATGCTATTGGTGACCAGAGTACGACGTAACAAAACATCCACACAGCCACAGATAAAATGAGGAGTCTGGAATGCATGATCTTTGAGGTTCCTCCAAATTCTAAATTCTTTAGCTAATAGCTGCTTAAAAAGCTAACAGATATGCCAATACTGGATCACAGTTAAAACAATTAAACTGAGCATCACAGGGGGACTGTCACCTCTGATTCACTCCCAGGCTATGTCTTCAGTTTAGGAGACTGATGACTGTCCATCCTTCTACTGTGGATCAGCCAATCAAACCGACTGACTTTGGGAGATACATCTGACCAGAGACGATCCTTTCTGTGGGACCCTCCCTCTGGGTTGGTGAGTTCACTCAGGATATCAAATTATAGACATGAGAATACATTGCTTACTGTGCAAAGAATGAAATAAAAGAAAAAGGAAGAAGGGGACAGAGGAAGAAAGTAAAGAAAGACCTGATGATAGATTTTACAATCATTCATTCAATATTTGTACCAACATAGCACCAGCTGTGTGCAGAAACTGAAGTGTTATGAATTCAAAGTATCACATACACCTTGAGAGACTCCCTTTATAGAGTTTATAGATCTAAGTAGTGCTTCTCAATCATTGGTAATTTTGTCACTCAGGAAACAGACAACAATGTTTGGAGATATCTTTGGTGGCTGCAACTGGGGTATTACCCGGCACATGGTGGGTAGAGGTCAAAGACACTGCTAAACATCACACAATGCACAGAGCACCTCCCTACTTTTGGCTCAAAATGTTAAAAGTATCAAGACTGAGAAATGCTGATCTAAAGGGAGAGAATAAATCAACCACAACAAAGAATGCAACATATGCACACATAGCCTTATACCTAAGAAATGAAGGGGGACAATGTAAAATTGTGCATGCGTGTGGGGGTGGGGTATATGGATGGCTTCTAGAAAAGCTTTTTGGAGCAGTTTACCCATGAGATGAACATACAGGTTAATTGAAGAATGTGGGGACTTTGGTAGAGAGAAGTAAAGGAAACAATTGTGTTCAAGACAAAGGATCAGCAGGTATGAAAACACATGAGAACTCAACTATTAATACACAATCATTCACGTCAGAGAGAAGGCCAACCTGGGGCACTGCAGGATTTGGAGCTTGAGAGGTAGGCAGGGGATAGATGATGCTGACCTCTGGATGCTGAACTAGAGACTATACTAGCACTGTCCAATCAAAATTTCCTCCACAGAGTGGTCTTCTCCAGTGAGCATTTGCAAATCACTAGCCCTGCGGACAAACATGGAGGAAGGGATGCAAATCAAAGGGATTTTAGAAGCCATTCCAGAAATCCTGGTGGACAGTGAAGATAGAGAAGCAAGTGCAGTTCCAAGAGGAATGGAAGGGGCATAATCCCCAAGATTTGGTGACTGAGTACATGAGTGTGGGTGGAGGGCATGTGCTTATATGGTCACTGAACCCAGCATCCTCTACAGGGGCAGAATCTGTTTTGTAATTAGAGTAATACCTCACTCATAAGAGATGTGGAGCTTCCCTGCTAGCTCAGCCGGGAAGGAATCCACCTGCAATGCAGGAGGCCCAGATTCAATCCCCGAGTGTGGAAGAGAGGGAAATGGCAACCAACTCCAGTATTCTCGTCTGGAAAATCCCATGGACAGAGTCCATGGGGTCGCAAAGAATCGGACACGTCTTAGTGACTAAACCACCACCACCAGATGTAGCTGACTGACTTACTGGAGTGAAAGTAGCTCAGTCATATTGAAATGCACTTAATTAGAATGATCACTTTCATATATCATCATATCTTATTTTTAGATAAGAATTAATCCAGTCTCATCCTTCTATTGATAAATCATCTTTTTGAGTGAGTTGTTTAAGAAAGTTTGCTAATACCATATATTTTTCTTGAATTTCTGTGAGTGTTAAAGTCAGTGACTATTTATTTTTTTTTATTAAGTTTTAGTAGAGTTTTGTTGCTTTACAATGTTGTGTTAGTTTCTACTATACAGCAAAGGCAATGGCACCCCACTCCAGTACTCTTGCCTGGAAAATCCCATGGACCTAGGAGCCTGGTGGGCTGCAGTCCATGGGGTCGCTAAGAGTCGGACACGACTGAGCGACTTCACTTTCACTTTTCACTCTCATGCATTGGAGAAGAAAATGGCATCCCACTCCAGTGTTTTTGCCTGGAGAATCCCAGGGACAGAGGAGCCTGGTAGGCTGCCGTCTCTGGGGTCGCACAGAGTTGGACACAACTGAAGCGACTTAGCAGCAGCAGCAGCAGTACAGCAAAATGAAGCTGCCACACAGTTACATACAATCCCTCCCTTTTGGTCTTCCTGCCCATTCAGGTCACCACGGTGCATTGGGTAGAGTTCCCTGTGCTGCACAGTAGAATTAGTTATCTATTTTATACGTAGTTAAGGGACAGCTTCTGACTCCTAAATCCTTGAGGCACTCTTCATTCGAGCCCTAAAATTTCCACTTTTATTGCACAACTTCAACTTCTCTATGTTAACTCCCAAATGCTGCATAATGAAAACTTCCCCAAGTGTGGCTGTATGAACCTTAAACCAAAAAAAGGGAAGGTACAGAATTGGGAATCTAGGGTTAAATAACTAAAATGTACTCATTCAGAAGTCAACTTAGGCAGTGAAAACAGCACTCTTCTAATTGTTTCGTTTATCTATTGTTTGTTTTTCTTTTAAATTATCTGGAGATTTTCTAGGGGACCTTGGGTCACCTAAACCGTGGCTGTCCAATATGGTGGCCATTAGTCCTGAATGCTGCTGGTTCAAATTGATATTTGTCATATGTGTAAAACATACATACTGGAATTCAAAGACTCTGTTCAAAGAAATGTAGAATACTTCAATCATTTTTTATATTATTTACATGCTGAAATTATAAATACTCTAGATATGGAGTTGAATCAAAAATATTTTTATATTAGTTTCACATATTTTTCTTTTATTTTTCATAATGTGGCAACAAGAATATTTAATATTACCTATGTAACTTGGTGGTGAAGAACCCACCTGCCAATGCGCAAGACACAGGAGACATGGGTTCAATCCCTGGGTCAGGAAGATTCCCTGGAGAAGGGCATGGAAACCCACTCCAGTATTCTTGCCTGGAGAATCACATGAACAGAGGAGCTTGGCAGGCCACAGTCCATAGGGAAGCAGAGTCAGACACAACTGGAGCAACTTAGCAAGCACATGTAACTTTAAGGAAAGCACCAAATCAATCCTGAAAGACTTAAATGCACAGAGTTTAACAGTAAGCCCTGGAAAAAGAAGTAGGAGGCTATAATGTAAAGAAGATAAAGAGGAAAAAGCTCAAAGAGTCCTGGGAACTTCTCCAAGTATAACCTAGAAGATGTGAGAGAAGCACTCAATTATGGTTCATTGCTATATATATATATTCACTATATCTATATATGCACTATATATATATATATATATATATATATATATATATATACACACACTGCTTCTCCACAGTGTAGAGTCTAAGTGTATAATCTAAGTAATAATGTGTATAACAATAATAATATAGTATAATAATAAGTGTATGATCTAAGTAATAATGTGTATAATCCACAGTGTATAATCTAAGCTTAGTCATCTCCATCTACTTATGCTTCATTGACTATGCTGAAGCCTTTGACACTGTGGATCACAACAAACTGGAAAATTCTTCAAGAGATGGGAATACCAGGCCACCTTATAAGCCTCTTGAGAAACCTGTATGCAGGTCAAGAAGAAACAGTGAGAAGTGGGCATGGAACCACAGACTGGTTCAAAATTGGGAAAGGAGTACATCAAGGCTGTATAATGTCACCTTGTTTATTTAACTTATATGCATCATGTGAAATACTGGGCTGGATGAAGCACAAGCCAGAATAAAGATTGCAAGGAGAAATATCAATAACCTCAGATACGCAGATGATACCACCCTTATGGCAGAAAGCAAAGAGGAACTAAAGAGTCTCTTTATGAAAGTGAAAGAGGAGAGGGAAAAAGAGAGTTGGAAGATGGTGACTGCAGCCATGAAATGAAAAGACACTTGCTTCTTGGAAGAAAAGCTATGACAAGTCTTGACAACACATTAAAAAGCAGAGCCGTTACTTTGCCAACAAAGGTCCATTTAGTCAAAGCTATGGTTTATCCAGTAGTCACGTATGGATGTGAGAGTGGAACCATAAAGAAGGGTAAGCATCGAAGAATTGATGCTTTTAAACTTTGATGTTGGAGAAAACTCTTGAGAGTCCCTTGGACTGCAAGCAGATCAAACCAGTCAATTCTAAAGGAAATCAATCCTAAATATTCATTGAAAGGACTGATGCTGAAGCTGAAACTCCAATACTTTGGCCACCTGGTGCAAAGAACTGACTCATTGGAAAAGACCTTGATGCTGGGAAAGATTGAGGGCAGGAGGAGAAGGGGATAACAGAGGATGAGATGGCTGGATGGCATCATCGACTCAATGGACATGAGTTTGGGCAAGCTCGGGGAGTTGTTGATGGACAGGGAAGCCTGGTGTGCTGCGGTCCACGGCATTGCAAAGAGTTGGACACGACTGAGTAACTGAACAACAGCAACAAGCCATCCGCATGACAGTGTTCTCAGCGTGACCCAGGCACAATCTAATGCAAAGGTGAGAGAGAGGACTGGGCCAAAGGGTGACCTCACAGAGCCCAGCAAACCACACAGGGAGAGGAGACAACAGCCAAGAGCACACAAGTTCCAAGGATCAGTGCAAAGATGAAGGACTGGGGCTGGGGAAGACCAGATCAGGAGGGGAGCTTGTGACTAGAGGCAACTGAGAAGGTCATTACAACGGGGGCCACGGCGACCTCCAAAAGATACTGAATTCTCAGTGACCACAGAAGACTTGGCTTCACATCAAACAAGACGAGAGCCCTCCATCAACCTGTGAGCATTATTACGGGCAAGATGCCCTCCCTGTGCACGCAACTGCCATCTTGTGATGGGAGGGACAAAAAGCCAAATTCTCACACAAGTGACAGGTGATGAAGTGGAAACTTTAAAAGACCAATGAGTGAGCTGAAGTTTAAACTAGAAAAAAACTGAGAGATATTTACCTGGAAACTTCAAATGTTTTCTGTGTTCAGGAATATTAACAGCTTGAAAATAAGATAAAATTTAATCAGGTTTACTTTTAAATTCCAGCCCCACTTGGAGAAGTGAGAACTTGAGGTGTGAACACATTGGCTTTCTCTACAGAGCTCTTTTCAGGGAACCTTCTCAGGGATCAGTGAAGAATCTCTTCAGACAAGCGGAATTAAAATAGCCCATTGTATTTATCACTTGGTAGGTAAATCAAAGCAGTAAAACAGCAGGGAAAAAAAAAAAAAAGAACTCTATAATACCAAAGGCAAAAAAAAAAAAAACAGATCTGCCTAAAAGCTCACCTCCAAAGCTGAAGAGGTATCTAAAGTATGCAAAGACATAAAATGTCAGGAAATTAAGGACCTGCTCAATTTTTAGGACTTCAAGCTATTGTAAAGCCCAGTAACTGATCTAATATGACTAGATTAAAATTTTTTCTCTCTTCATATGTGTCAAAAAGAACCATCAGTTCAGTTCAGTTCAGTCGCTCAGTCGTGTCCAACTCTTTGCAACCCCATGCGTGCAGCACACCAGGCCTCCCTGTCCATCACCAACTCCCGGAGTTCACTCAAACTCACGTCCATCGAGTCTGTGATGCCATCCAGCCATCTCATTCTCTGTCATCCCCTTTTCCTCCTGCCCTCAATGCCTCCCAGCATCAGAGTCTTTTCCAATGAGTCAACTTTTCGCATGAGGTAGCCAAAGTATTGCAGTTTCAGCTTTAGGATCATTCCTTCCAAAGAACACCCAGGGCTGATCTCCTTCAGAATGGACTGGTTGGATCTCCTTGCAGTCCCAGGGACTCTCAAGAGTCTTCTCCAACACCACAGTTCAAAAGCATCAATTCTTTGACGCTCAGCTTTCTTCACAGTCCAACTCTCACATCCATACATGACTACTGGAAAAACCATAGCCTTGACTAGACGGACCTTTGTTGGCAAAGTAATGTTTCTGTTTTTCAATATGCAATCTAGGTTGATCATAACTTTCCTTCCAAGGAGTAAGCACCTTTTAATTTCATGGCTGCAGTCACCATCTGCAGTGATTTTGGAGCCCCCAAAAATAAAGTCTGACACTGTTTCCACTGTTTCCCCATCTATTTCCCATGAAGTGATGGGACCAGATGCCATGATCTTAGTTTTCTGAATGTTGAGCTTTAAGCCAACTTTTTCACTCTCCAAACAGTTCTATGAAGACCTACAAGATATTTTAGAACTAACACCCAAAAAGATGTCCTTTTCATTATAGGGGACTGGAATGCAAAAGTAGGAAGTCAAGAAACACCTGGAGTAACAGGCAAATTTGGCCTGGGAAAATGGAATGAAGCAGGGCAAAGGCTAACAGAGTTTTTCCAAGAGAATGCACTGGTCAGAGCAAACACCCTCTTCCAACAACACAAGAGAAGACTCTACACATGAACATCACCTGATGGTAAATGCTGAAATCAGATTGATTATATTCTTTGCAGTCAAAGATGGAGAAGATCTATACAGTCAGCAAAAACAAGACTGGGAGCTGACTGTGGCTCAGATCATGAACTCCTTATTGCCAAATTCAGACTTAAATTGAAGAAAGTGGGGAAAACCACTAGACCATTCTTCTATGACCTAAATCAAATCCCTTATGATTATACAGTGGAAGTGAGAAATAGATTTAAGGGACTAGATCTGATAGACAGAGTGCCTGATTAACTATGGACTGAGGTTCCTGACACTGTACAGGAGACAGGGATCAAGACCTTCCCCATGGAAAAGAAATGCAAGAAAGCAAAATGGCTGTCTGGGGAGGCCTTACAAATAGCTGTGAAAAGAAGAGAAGCGAAAAGCAAAGGAGAAAAGGAAAGATATAAGCATCTGAATGCAGAGTTCCAAAGAATAGCGAGGAGAGATAAGAAACTCTTCCTCAGTGATCAATGCAAAGAAATAGAGGAAAACAACAGAATGGGAAAGACTAGAGATCGCTTCAAGAAAATTAGAGATACCAAGGGAACATTTCATACAAAGATGGGCTCGATAAAGGACAGAAATGGTATGGACCTAACAGAAGCAGAAGATATTAAGAAGAGGTGGCAAAAAAAAAAAAAAAAAAGAACCATACAACCACTCAAATATTCAGTGTATATAAATAAAACACAATTCCCAGCCTTACACTGGGCATTTAAAAAAAAGGTTTATGCACACTTTATTCAGACCCTGTTGTGAAAAATCCAACTGGGAAAAAAAATCACTTCTGAGACAATGGGGAAATATTTGACTCCTAATAGGATACTGATATAATGTAATTACTGCTACATTTTTAGGTGTGACAAAGAGAATCCTCTTCTTGTGACACATACTGAAATATTTATGGATGAAATGATAGGATAGTTCAATAAAGTCATCTAGTGCTTTGGGGCAGCAGAAATTAGGTGGCTATTCTGATGAAACAAAGTATTTATGACTTAAATTTGGGTTTTAAAAGGTAGTGAACAAATAGATGGGGAAACAGTGGAAACAGTGTCAGACTTTATTTTTTGGAGCTCCAAAATCACTGCAGATGGTGACTGCAGCCATGAAATTAAAAGACGCTTACTCCTTGGAAGGAAAGTTATGACCAACCTAGATAGCATATTCAAAAGCAGAGACATTGCCAACAAAGGTCCGTCTAGTCAAGGCTATGGTTTTTCCTGCGGTCACAAATGGATGTGAGAATTGGACTGTGAAGAAAGCCGAGCATCGAATAATTGATGCTTTGAACTGTGGTGTTGGAGAAGACTCTTGAGAGTCCCTTGGACTGCAAGGAGATCCAACCAGTCCATTCTAAAGGAGATCAGTCCTGGGATTTCTTTGGAAGGAATGATGCTAAAGCTGAAACTCCAGTACTTTGGACACCTCATGCGAAGAGTTAACTCACTGGAAAAGACTCTGATGCTGGGAGGGATTGGGGGCAGGAGGAGAAGGGGACGACAGAGGATGAGATGGCTGGATGGCTTCGCTGACTCGAAGGACGTGAGTCTGAGTGAACTCCGGGAGTTGGTGATGGACAGGGAGGCCTGGCGTGCTGTGATTCATGGGGTCACAAAAACTCAGACACAACTGAGTGCCTGAACTGAACTGAACTGAACATGTTAGAGTTTGTTGTGCTTCTCTTTTTGGGTACATTTGAAACTTTCCATAATAAATAAGTCTTTAAAAATAAATAGCAGAGAATGGATAAACAACAAGGTCCTATGGTACAGCACAGGGAACTATATTCAATATTCTGCAATAAACTATAATGAAAAAATATGAAAAAATATATATATAACTGAATCACTTTGCTGTACAGCAGAGGCTAATACAACATTGTAAATGAACTATACTTCAGTAAAAAAAAATTTTTTTAATAAAAAATATCAGAAACATATGATACCGAGCTAAAGAAGCCAGACATCAGAGAGTACACATGATATGATTCCACACATATAAAGTTGAAAAACAGGAAAAACTAATCTATGTAAGAGAAGTCACAATACTCTTGGTGAGGAGAAGATGGAATGGAGGGAGCAGACAGGGACCCTGGTTGGTGCTGAGAATGTCGTATTTCTTGATCTGGACAATGGTTACAGGATTTGTTCATTTTGTGAAAGTTATCTTGAATTGAGTATTCATTACCCACATACTCTTCTGTATGTATAACTCCATATGTTTATGTATGAAATGTTTTAAAATTTCCTCAGAAAGCTGAAACATTGAGTATTGGCTACCATTCAATCCATGAACATACATTTATGGTTTATGTGGGCTTGCCGGGTAGCACTAGATGTAAAGAGCCCACCGCCCAATGCAAGAGACATAAGAGACGCAGGTTCGATCCTGGTTGGGAAGATCCTCTGGAGGAAATGGCAACCCACTCCAGTACACTTGCCTGGAGAATTCCATGGACAGAGGAGCCTGGAGGGCTACAGTCCCTAGGGTCACAGAGTCCAGAGTCAAACACCACTGAAGCAACTTAGCAGGCACAAGGTTCACTAAGAGATTTTAATATATAGTCTCAGTTGTTTCAACCTAACATCACAACTATGAAAACAAAATAACTTAAAAAGTATTAGTCATAAACAAAATGCTTTCATGTTCTGGTCTTGTCTATTCCCAATAATGATAGCATTTATTGGAGACCCATTGGGTGCTGGTTGAATTCCTAACCCCTCAATCCATCCTAAGAGGTGAGCATCATTTTTCATGTATAGAAAAGGAATTTGTGACTCAAAGGAGTTAAGTTACTTGATCAAAGCCGCAGAGCTAGTCATCCAGAATTCAAACCCACACTTACCTGGCTCAGAAAACTATGTGACTATTTCCATTTCACCACAATGATTTCCAAAACAAGCATCCATCAAATGTGAAAATTAAGTTACATGTTTATTTTACATCAAGCAGAATGTTTATTTAAATTTGGGTTTCTGTTTTTAAGTGAAATAACTCAAAATGAAAACAATTTGAAACTGTAAGCAATAGTTTGGTTTTAAAAATTCCATCAACCTCACACATGCGAATCACACATGCTGAGTCTCCTGAATTCATGTACTGACTCTATGCCTCTTGTGATTTCTAAAATTTAATTGTCTCTCTCCAAGCAAGTACTTTAGGGTTGATGCTAATTCCCTCACCTGAACTGAACATGCATTTTATTCTGAAGAATGGAGTTCTTTGAATCACTCTTGGAAAAGTCACTTTTAAAACTATTAACACAATATGCCTCCTTGAAAAGGAAGTTTAATCTACATGCATGTGTTTGCATTGAGTCACTGTTAAGAATGTATGCTCTTTTCAAATTTTACAAGTATCTGACTGGATGTTTATATATCCAGAACTTAATCCTTTCCCATGGAATTTAACCAAGATTTTATGCCCTGGGAAATGAAGAGACCTGGACGTAATTCAACAAAAGCAAATGTGCACAGTAAAACAAGTTTAATGCTCAACTGCTGAATTTTAAAAGTTGATACACATTATAATCAATTGTAAGCAGTCATTCTTCTATTTCCTTAAGAAAAGAAAGACTGGAAGGTCAGTGTTGGGACTTTACCAAGCCTTCAGGCTTGAAAGCTCAACTCGGGTTCCTCCAAATGGCTGGCCTCCAGGGTATTTGCCAATGTGACAGTAAGAATGAATCTGTAAGTCTTGTTCAGGACAGTCTTATAGCCTCCTTCTAAATAGAGCTGTGCTGCTGCTGCTGCTAAGTCACTTCAGTCGTGTCCGACTCTGTGTGACCCCATAGACGGCAGCCCACCATGCTCCCCCATCCCCGGGATTCTCCAGGCAAGAACACTGGAGTGGGTTGCCATTTCCTTCTCCAATGCATGAAAGTGAAAAGTGAAAGTAAAGTCGCTCAGTTGTGTCCAACTCTTAGCGACCCCATGGATTGCAGCCTACCAGGCTCCTCCATCCATGGGATTTTCCAGGCAAGAGTACTGGAGTGGGGTGCCATTGCCTTCTCCAATAGAGCTGTAATAGAGCTGTGAGACAACACAAATGTTCAAAGAAGACATTTGACTTGACTGACAAGTATCCTAAAAGGGTAAGTCTCCTGAGAATTGCCCTATGTTTTCTACAGTAGAAATGCAACTAACTCTGTATATGGAACATAAACAAAAAAGCTTAATAAAGATGGAGTCAAAGAGAATGCCACTTAAAAGAACCACTGCTCAGTGCTCCAGTGAGATTGGAACATTTACCTATTAGTGGAAGCTTGATCATGTAATTGAGTAAAGCTGCTTGAGAAAGTCAATAAATATTGAGTTATATATATTGCTCATGAGTAAAGTGGTTATTTAGCTGGTTTATATAAATGACTGGTCATGCATACTTGTTGGACAGTTGAACAGTATTTTTTAAAACAAACAAATAATGACCCAACGTGAAAAGAATACAGTGAAAGCACTGGACTTATTTCACGAAGAAGGCCAGAGTAACCAAGGTTGAGAAAGACCATTTTTTTGTATCTGATTACAGTATTGAAGATATAAGTTAAAAAAAATACTTAAAATAATGTAAGATGGGGCAATATAAAAAAAGTCTAACATACATTTATTGGAGCCCCAGAAGGAAAGGAGTGAGAGAGAAGAAAGAATCAATATCAAAATATATATTTTAAAAAAAAGGCTAAAATTTGCCAAATTTGGTGAAGTTATGAATTTGCAGTTAGACACTCAACAAAACCTCAGTAGAATTAATACAAAGAAAGATACATCTAGACTCTTCATTTTTAAAAAGCTGAAAAGCAGAGATAGAGGGGGAAAAAAAAAAAAACAACCTTGATGCTAAAAGAGTAAAACAAGATACTACCTACACATGAACAATGATTTGAATTACTATCATGGGGACAAGAGTTGGACAAACATCTTTAAAGTGTTGAAAGGAAAAAAAAAATGTCACCCTAGAATTCTATATCCAGGAAAAGTATTATTCAAGAATGAAAGGAAAATAGAGACACTCCAAAGCAAAAACACTAAGATTTTTTTCTTCAGATCTTACTTCAAAAATGTAATGAAAAGACATCTAGAACTGAAATGGAAAGTTAGTCGTCAAATGAGGTTAAGTGACCAGTTCTCATTATTGTCAATATGACAAAGGTTAATTCTGATGTTTTGAGGATGAATCCTAACGGAAGCTCTTCAGAGTGAAGGGATGTGACACAAAACGTAAAACCTGAATCTTCAGAAATGAATAATGAGCATTGGAAGCAGTAAATACGGGAGTAAATTCTTTTAAAGACAACTTTTTTTTGAATTTCTTTAAAATATATAATACTGCTCAAGAAAAATTATAACATTATCCTGTTGGGATCAGAATGTACGTAGATGTAATTATCACACAACTATTAATACTAGGGAACCAAGAACCACATGAATGGCCCTATAGGGTTGCTTGGTAATCTATACAACATGGCACAATATTAAAATAATGAAAAAAATTTAAGCTAAGCCTAAATTTCCAGACATTTGATCTTTTCACTTCAGTCTAACAAAACAAGCAAACAGATGTCTGAAAAATATTGATAAATATACAAGCCTGTGGAATATGGAATTTTCAGGTCTCTTTAAATATTGAAACTTTTTGTGAATCTGAACTTTGACTTTGATCTCCTCTATAAGTTTCTCGTAATACTTATTTTGTAAATGCATTCAGGTTGCTATTTTGAGACTTTACTGCTGTTTGAGAACAATTCATTGACAGAGAGACGGGAGAGCCTGGCCTGACTCACAGAAAGTAGTGAGAGTGCGTGAGGAGGGTCTGGCTTGCTCCTCTCTCAATCAAAAATGCTGGAAAAAGCCACTCTGGGAGCTGACATTTCAAATCTTGCTTTTATTTTGAAACATAAACCAAGACTTCAAAGCAACTGCAAGGTCAAGGACTTTTTCAAATTCCTCCTAACTTTCTATTCCTGGGTTCCTACTCAATAAATGGCAAAAAGCTATTGCAATTACTTTAAAAATGTAACGAAAAATACATCCAGAATTGAAATGGAAGTCAGTCAAATGAGTTTAATTGACCAGTTTGGGTTATCATCCTCACAACAAAGGCATATTCTGATGCTTTGAAGGCAAGGTGATCAAGAACTCTGAAATCAAAATGGAAAATGTCATTTGTTTAAGCTCTTTTTTGATACCTTGGTAGAGAATAAATATATGGAATTGGACTATTGGGCTTCCCTGGTAGCTCAGCTGGTAAAGAATCTGCCTGCAATGCAGGAGACCTGGGTTCGATCCCTGAGTAGGGAAGATACCCTGGAGAAGGGAAAGGCTACCCACTCCAGTATTCTAGCCTGGAGAATCCCATGGACTAAATAGTCCATTGGATCACAAAGAGTGGGACACGACTGAGTGACTTTCACTTTCATTTTTGTCTCAAGTTACCTAGTATAGTAAATAACCAGAAATCTTCAAAAAATATTCCAAATGACATGTACACATAACTTCCAAGCCTCATTTAACCTTCAGATCATTTAATAGGATACAGCTATTACCACCTGGATTTTGCAGCTGAGAGGTGGAGTATACCCAAGCTTCCAAAGCATTGCCAGTGGTAGAACCGAGATCCCATCTATGTCAGTCTCAAATGCTGGTGCTTTTAAATCTTATGCTTACTGCTTCTCTTTCCACGAACGTCTGGTTAATGATAGTGGTGCCGAAGACGCTAGGCAAACTTCCAGAAGCATGAAGTTACCTCTGGTCCTGCCCCATTCTTCACAGGAGGGAAAAACAACCACACCTTGTATCAGTTTCCTAGAGCTGCCTTCACAAAGTACTGGGTGACTTTACACAGTTCTGGACGCTAGTGGCCCAAAGTCAAGGTGTCAGTAGGGCCATGCTCCTCTGAAGGCTCTAGAGAGGAAGTCCTCCTAGCTTCTGGAGGTCAGTGACAACCTTGGCATTCCCGGGCTTGTAGCTGAATCATGCCAATCTCTATAATGTCTTTACATGGGACTCTTCCCTGTTTGCTCTCTCTTCTCTTTATAAGGACACCAGTCATTGGATTTAGAGCCCATCTAAATCCAGGATGACCTCATCTTAACTAATTAATCTGCAAAAAAACAATAATATTTCTATATAAGGTTAGAGTCTGAGGTTACAGGCATGTGTGAATTTTGTAACTATTAAGCCCACTACACCCCTTATGAATGCACCATTCCTCTGTGAATAAACCCAAATTCGATTCCATGCTTTCTGTGGGAATTATTAAACTTTATGTTTGGTTAGACCACCTTACCTGTTTCATGAGAAATCTATATGCAGGTTAAGAAGCAGCAGTTAGAACTGGACATGGAACAACAGACTGGTTCCAAATTGGGAAAGGAGTACGTCAAGCCTGTATATTGTCATGCTGCTTATTTAACTTATATGCAGAGTACATCATGCAAAATGCTGGGATGGATGAAGCACAAGCTGGAATCAAGATTTCCAGGAGAAATATCAATAACCTCAGATAGACTTCAGTAACCTCAGTGGACACCACCTTTATGGCAGAAAGCGAAGAGGAACTAAAGAGTTTCCTGATGAAAGTGAAAGAAGAGAGTGAAAAAGCTGGTTTAAAACTCAACATTCAAAAAACTAAGATCATGGCATCCTGTCTCATCTATTTCATGGCAAATAGATGGGGAAACAATGAAAACAATGAGAGATTATTTTTGGGGGGCTCCAAAATCACTGCAGATGGTGACTACAGCTATGAAATTAAAAGACGCTTCCTCTTTGGAAGACAAGCTATGACCAACCTCGACAGCATATTAAAAACCAGAGACATCATTTTGCCAACAAAGGTCTATCTAATCAAGGCTATGGTTTTTCCAGTGGTCATGTATGGATGTGAGAGTTGGACTATAAAGAAGGCTGAGCACCGAAGAATTGATGCTTTTGACCTGTGGTGTTGAAGACTCTTGAGAGTTCCTCGGACTGCAAGGAGATCCAACCAGTCCATTCTAAAGGAAATCAGTACTGAATTTTCATTGGAAGGACTGATGCTGAAGCTGAAGCTCCAATACTTTGACCACCTGATGCTAAGAACTGACTCATTGGAAAAGACCCTGATGCTGAGACAGATTGAAGGCAGGAGGAGAAGGGGATGACAGAGGATGAGACGGTTGGATGGCATCACCAACTCAATGGACATGAGTTTGAGAAAACTCCAGGAATTGGTGATGGACAGCGAGGCCTGGCATGCTGCAGTCCATGGGGTCACAAAGAGTCAGACATGACTCAGCGACTGAACTGAACTGAATGTTTGGTTAGGACTTGATGGTTTTCAAGTTAGGTTAGGACTTTATGGTTTATCTGATTTCTCTCTTTTGATTTTAAAAATAAACTGGGCAAGAAATATATTTAAATATATATACCTCAGCTTTTAGATGATGAAAACAAAATTTTAAGTCACTCAAAGTCCAACACTCAGTTCAATGTCAGATCTGGAAGTGATACCTATAATATATGACTCCAACTCATTTTACCTTCCCAAGCCCACCAGTGCCCCATGCAAGGGTTCATCCACTCCCCAAAGATAAACTACATTCTTATTCTACCTCAGGCACTGTTTTAATCACAAGATGCACAATGATATTCAAAACTGACTACTTGTCTGCAAACAGTTTGCAATCTAGACACACACACACACACAAAAATCACTTGTGAAATCCAAATTGTTTAAGCTGACCATATATACCTATTAGAAGTAACAATGTATTACACTTGTGAAAGAGTAAGTTTCTAACATATAACGATTCAAATTCTTATCTATCTGTCTAATGTCACACTCTTAGGCAGAAGGAAAGTATCTAGGGAAACAATCTTGTGTTAGCAACTGAGCTTAAATACAGAAGTGTGTGAGTATGTGAATGGGTTTAGACATAAATTCAAGCGTGCTTTAGGTGAAGTGCCTGTTCTTCACCAGACACTAACCTCTACCTTTTGTACGAAAGTTCAGAGAGAATTATCAACATCATCCTCAAATAAACAGAGCTTGGCAAGCTAAGATTACATTAAATCCCTCATGGGACAATTTGTGCCCATTTAACAAATACCTTCCTCATGGACAGAGGCCACCGTCCAGCCTCCAACAATTGCCCAGGCTCCACACCTCTCACAGACGCTTCCCCAGGGCACTTGCTTGTACCAGTGGATCCCACCCATATAAGTCGCAGTTCTGCCACCATCTAACAAATATTGGCAATAAAATAAAATTTGTTTAGAATGTAACCATTATCTAGCCATCCACTTACAAATGGCTTAAGAACAAAGAAAGAAAAAGAAAGTGAGTTACTCTGAAAGCACATGCATTTCAATATATCAGTGCCTGGCACAGCTTCACTAGAAGACACGGGAAGTCTTCGGATTTTTGTACAAATAAGGAGACCCACACTGAGTGCTTCAGGCTGACGGGGCTGCCTTGCATCGGGATGCCTACGCTGGGACTGATGTTGCATTAGTGACATTCTGAAACGCTGAATAATTCTTGGTAATGCTCTGAACCAAATAAAGTATGATCATCCCTCAATTCACAAGGCAGTTGTGTCCTGGAAAGCTCAGTGTGTAATAAAACTCCGTAACACCTTACTCTTGCAATTATGTGTAAGATGGAGTTATATGTAACTTCAGAACATTCTAAGTTTTTTTTTTTTTTTTTTTTTACCTACTTCAGTGTGTGCTAGGAAATTTGAAAACTGTACAGGATACGCTAGCCCTTTCCCATCATACCCCCAAGCAATAGAACAACCACCCTCCACAAAATCCTGAAACACATTCTAGACCATGGTACTACCTCAGACCCACTAATTCACACTCTGTGTTTTCTATTATTTTCCGGATTTTGTCTAGCTAACTACCTATTGCTATTTACCAATACTTACATTGTGCTTGCTATGTGCCAAGACATTTTTATAAATATCAATACTAATTCATTTAATCTTCAAAACTCTATGAAATAAGTATTATTGTTCTTGCCAGTTTAGGTAAGGGGAAAAAAAAGATTTAGAAACCTGACAAAGACCACACAACTAGTAAGAAGCGGAAGCTGAGATTTGAACCTAGAATCAATACTCTGTACCAATACAGAGAATTTAACATTCATTGAATTGCCCATTTTTTACATCCTCCCAGGGAAGCAGATGCTGCTCATCTGTTCATTAGACTTCGAATAGCAAAGTACCACACCACATTCCCCACTGATGTCAGCAAAGACTACACACACGTGCGTTGTCCACCACGTGAGCCCCTCTGAACCTTGGCCATATGATGCACAATCTAACTACTGCTGAATGGATGGGCGAGTAAATGGAAGAAGTTCATCTCTTTCAGCAATTAATCCAACTCTTTCCAACTTTCCTCAGAATCCTCAATTTTATGACTCATGCTCTGGTCAGATGTCTTTATCTCTTACTTTGGTAAGAAGCTTGGGGTCATTGACATCAAAAGCCCATAAATCCTTCCCATCACCTCCAGGTTACCGTGCAGCTCCACCCACTCCCCCACCTGCAGGTTCCTCTGTGCTGCTCTCTTTCCACCCAGCCTCTGTCCACCTATTTCCTTCTGGAACCACATCCCTTCAGCCTCCTCTGAGCTTTCTTCCCTGTCAACTGATCAGTCAGCTTATTGTTTGTCAACTCTTTCCATCTCTGAACACCATGACCCAGTCTCTTCACCCCCACTTGTGGTGGAGACCCTCTGCTAATAATAATCCTAGACCCCTTGCATCAGAAGGTGTCTTTACTCAGAATTAGAGAACATACTTTAGCTTCTGGGTCAAGGTCCCAACTACTTTAAAAAGAAATGTGGATAAGGGATGTGGTCTGGGAATGACTGGGAATAATGTCACCTTTAGTAAAGCAGAGTGTATTTAAAACAAGGTTTAGGAGAGGTAGACCAAGGCTGCACAGCAGCCGCTCACCATCATGTGGACATGATTAGAGAGGTTATGTTGAGAAAGGGAGTGAGGCAAACCGCACCGGAGGCATGCTGTGTACCAGTGACACGTCATGAAGAACATCTCTGGGGAGGGAGGAGGATGCGGAGGTTCCACTCCTGATCATGGCAGGTCAGAGAAACTGGTTGACTTAAACACCATTTCATTTTGTTCTGGCTTCTGAATGTTCCACTAGCAGACAGAACTCCAAGTACGTGCATACTCATAACAGATATTTTTGTGTTCATGTATAACAAGGGGGATCAGCTCAATTTCTCTTTTATGATATATCTTTTGTATGCATGGTTCTATAGTATACATTGACCTCTTTGATAGCAAGGATCTTCTACTTCCCAGAAATCTATCTTGAGCAGAGTGGGCACCATAAATCTTGATCAGATTTCTATTCCTACTTAAATATACCCACTTCATATCTTTTCTCCAAATTTTCTTTTGAAACTCAGATGCATCTCTGAACTCTAACCCAGTTTTAGAAATACCTCTCAAACGGTGGAGACCAAAACAGAACACAATAAACTCTGCTTTGGCTCTTTGGAAGACAGTTTCACCATTCCAGTGTAGCCCCAGGTTCCTATCTGTTTCAAGTGTCAAGAAAAAGTCCTACAGCCTGATGCTGAGCTTGAGACACACCACACCCTTAGGTCTGTATAGTGTTCTTGTTCTCTAACCTCAAATTCTATCTTCCCCAGTAGATTTTCTATATTCATCCTCTGGCTAGAAGTCTATGCACAAAATATGGACTTAGCTCCATTATAAAGACTCCCTGGGTCAAAAACATACAGTTTACATAACAGTTTGTAAGAACTCCCAAATACGGCATCTCTGTGACTGTGGGAGTCTTCCAGCTTCTCTGAAGTTATGTCCCCATGTCCTAGAATTATGCAAAATGTCAAAGGATCCTAAAATATCAGCTAATTTGAACAAACTCTTCAAAATCATGTAAATAGCTGTTTAAATGATAAGAATAAAAGACAGTCCAACACTGAATTATTGAGTGCTTAGAGTATCATCACATTAACCATACATAAAATAGATATTTCTCTTATATTCATGGTGTGTGTGTTACTCCTTTATATAAGTGTAAATATATCTATATAAGCATGTACTACATATAAAATTTAAAGTACAGCAGACTATTCAATATTTTGCCCCATTTAAGTCCTTCTCTAAGATTTTCAAACTTGTTTCCAGGATTAATCATTTTGTGCAAGTTTTGGATCTATGCCCAGAGCACTTGGTCTATATAATCAAAACAAGGCTGATAGTCACAGAGCATGCAGCAAATTCAAGTTTGTCAAGACAGGCCCAGATCTCTCAGTGTTCACAAGCCCGCCTGAGCCTCAAACTAGAATTCCAAACAGATTGCATAAGCTGTTGAAGTTTTCAGATTTTTATGGCCTTTTGAGATTCACAAGATTCATAAATGTAAAAAGCCTATGGGCTGGCTTCTACTCATAATCTGGTGGCAGTAGGCGGGAGGAAAAAACTGGGATGGGAGCTTTCTGGGAGTCAAGAGATCACAAAAACAAAACGGCTGTTTAAGTGGCCTTAAACGCACAGGGCAAGCACACAGCTTCTGCATTGAGTGTGTGCTCAGTCACTTCAGTCATATCCAACTCTTTGCGACCGTATGGACTGTAGCCTCCCAGGCTCCTCTGTCCATGGGATTTCCCAGGCAAGAATACTGGAGTGGGTTGCCATGCCCTCCTCCAGAGGATGTTCCTGACCCAGGGATTGAACCCACATCTCCTTCATCTTCTGCATCAGAGGCGGATTCTTTACCACTCAGCCACCAGGGAAACCCTAGCTGCTGCACTAGGCCTAGTAGATTAGATGTAAATAGTCCTAAAGAAGTTGAAGTGCAGTTGGAGACACAAAAGACTTTATTAGCTAGTAGCACACAAATAAATTAAATGGTGAGAGACATATTTCATCCACAACTGCACCATTTTCAAATTAGCTTAGTTTTTCTTTGAAGAGGCTTAGCAATCCCACAGACACAATCCTCAAGCAAGAAAGTGCAAAGAGTCTCCAAAATAATTCAGAAGCAGTGCTGGGCCCTTTGTATCTGAGAAAATAAAAGACAAGTTAAATAGCACGTTATCCCCAAACCACCATCCAAACCCCATAATCACTTAATTGTCAACACAAAGGCCACATCAGAGAATATTAGAACATAAAATAGGAATGAGACTACTTTAGTCCTTAAAACAAAAAGCATTAGTCCTAAATCGGGGGAAAGCAATACTGCAAAATGACGTAAGGTACATTTAGGGAGCCCTTTAATGAATAAAGACACAGATACTTGCATCAGCAGACACTGGACCTATTTCTACCAATATCATTTGCATAGTGTTCACAGAGTTGAAACATTCCATCCAAAATGGTACCTTCCTCCCACCACCTTAGCTTAACTTTTGCTTTCTAACAGCCTTAATGAGGAGGATTTTAAAAACACGGTTACGAATGTCCTGGCTTTGGTCAAGTACTTAAGGATTAAATTATATTGACACTGTTAGTTGTAGACACTACATTGGACTGGGACTCTCTGTCCAGTAGGAAATTGATGTTAGTATTATTTCTTTGCTAACCTCTGGAAAATTACTGCATTGTTGAAAAGAACTACTTCCAAAAGAATTATGAACTATCAGCTAACATGAGTAACTGGGACAAGGTGAGCAAGATAGTAACTTTTTAAACTTTAAGCATTATTTTCATATTTCATTACAATTTATATGTTAATATATATCTAACCACCAGACCATTCAGGTACGACCTATATCAAATTCCTTATGATTATACAGTGGAAGTGAGAAATAGATTTAAGGGACTAGATCTCATAGACAGAGTGCCTGATTAACTATGGATGGAGGTTCGTGACATTGTACAGGAGACAGGGATCAAGACCATCCCCATGGAAAAGAAATGCAAAAAAGCAAAATGGCTGTCTGAGGAGGCCTTACAAATAACTGTGAAAACAAGAGAAGTGAAAAGGAAAGGAGAGAAGGAAAGATATTCACATTTGAATGCAGAGTTCCAAAGATTAGCAAGGAGAGATAAGAAAGCCTTCCTCAATGATCAATGCAAAGAAACAGAGGAAAACAACAGAATGGGAAAGACTAGAGATGTCCTCAAGAAAATCAGAGATACCAAGGGAACATTTCATGCCAAGATGTGCTCAATAAAGGACAGAAATGGTATGGACCTAACAGAAGCAGAAGATATAAAGAAGAGGTGGCAAGAATACACAGAAGAACTGTACAAAAAAGATCTTCATGACCCAGATAATCACGATGGTGTGATCACTCACCTAGAGCCAGACATTCTGGAATGTGAAATCAAGTGGGCCTTAGAAAGTATCACTACGAACAAAGCTAGTGGAGTTCCAGTTGAGCTATTTCAAATCCTGAAAGATGATGCTGTGAAAGTGCTGCACTCTATATGCCAGCACATTTGGAAAACTCAGCAGTGGCCACAGGACTGGAAAAGGTCAGTTTTCATTCCAATCCCAAAGAAAGGCAATGCCAAAGAATGCTCAAACTACCGCACAATTGCACTCATCTCACACACCAGTAAGGTAATGCTAAAAATTCTCCAAGCAAGGCTTCAGCAATACATGAACCATGAACTTCCAGATGTTCAAATTGGTTTTAGAAAAGGCAGAGGAACCAGAGATCAAATTGCCAACATGTGCTGGATCATGGAAAAAGCAAGAGAGTTCCAGAAAAACATCTATTTCTGCTTTCTTGACTATGCCAAAGCCTTTGACTGTGTGGATCACAATAAACTGTGGAAAATTCTGAAAGAGATGGGAATACCAGACCACCTGACCTGCCTCTTGAGAAACCTGTATGCAGGTCAGGAAGCAACAGTTAGAACTGGACATGGAAAAACAGACTGGTTCCAAATAGGAAAAGGAGTAATCAGGGCTATAAGTTGTCACCCTGCTTATTTAACTTATATGCAGAGTACATCATGAGAAATGCTGGGCTGGAAGAAGCACAAGCTGGACTCAAGATTGCCGGGAGAAATATCAATAACCTCAGATATGCAGATGACACCATCCTTATGGCAGAAAGTAAAGAGGAACTAAAAGCCTCTTGATGAAAGTGAAAGAGGAGAGTGAAAAAGTTGACTTAAAGCTCAACATTCAGAAAACTAAGATCATGGCATCTGGTCCCATCACTTCATGGGAAATAGATGGGGAAACAGTGGAAACAATGTCAGACTATTTTTGGGGGCTCCAAAATCACTGCTGATGGTGATCGCAGCCATGAAATTAAAAGATGCTCACTCCTTGGAAGGAAAGTTATGACCAACCTAAATAGCATATTCAAAAGCAGAGACATTACTTTGCCGACAAAGGTCTATCTAGTCAAGGCTATGCTTTTTCCAGTAGTCATGTATGGATGTGAGAGTTGGACTGTGAAGAAGGCTGAGCGCCTTAGAATTGATGTTTTTGAACTGTGGTGTTGAGAGTCCCTTGGACTGCAATTAGATCCAACCAGTCCATTCTAAAGGAGATCAGTCCTCACTGTTCATTGGAAAGACTGATGCTAAAGCTGAAACTCCAATACTGTGGCCACCTCGTATGAAGAGTTGACTCATTGGAAAAGACCCTGATGCTCGGAGGGATTGGGGGCAGGAGGAGAAGGTGACGACAGTGGATGAGATCGCTGGATGGCATCACTGACTTGATGGACATGAGTTCAAGTGAACTCCAGGAATTAGTGATGGACCAAGGAGGCCTGGTGCGCTGCGATTCATGGGGTCGCAAAGAGTTGGACACGACTAGCGAATGAACTGAACTGAAGTGAACTGAATCATGTTACTTGCTTATGAAAACACACACAGATACACATCAACCTCACCTGGACTTCCACCTTTGCTTACATTCTTCACTGGCTTCCTACTGCACTGAAGAAATAAACGTGGCCAACCAGGCAATCTTTATTCTAGTCCTTGTTCTGGCTTGACCTTGCACCAGCCTTCACCTGGTGTTCTGAGCTCAGTCCTAAACATGCTTTCAGCTCCTCAGACTCACTTGGCTGCCTCCTGCCCCAAAGCCTTTGCACATTCAGTCTTCTTTGATTACAGATCTCTTCCCAGACCCACCACCATGATGGGCAATTCTCTATTAAGGCATCTTCAGAGGTAGGATCTGTCCCCAGCGAGCCCTTCCCCGCCAGTCACCAGCATCAGACTGAGCCAGCTCCTTCTGTACTCCCAGGCCTCTTCCCACAGGTAAGAAATGCACATGCCTTCCTTCAATTATCTCCATCGCATCTGTGTCCCTGACCACCTGGACTGTAAGTTTCATAAAGGAAGCTAGGGAAGATACTGCTTTTGTTCACAGTTGTGGCTTCAGCCTCCAATGCAATTCTGGACCTAATAAATTCTTGGGTGAATTATTGAATATAATTTTGATCACTATCCAGTTTTGAGATAATATAGAGTCCTTATGTGCCAGCAAGAAACATGGTATCTGAAGGGCAGCTGAAGAGCCTTTAGAGAGTGGGGAAAGGAACACAAGAAGTGACTTGCTTTACAATTTTCAAGTTTGCAAACAATAAAAAGTTCATAATGTTGATTTTTAGAATGGCTTTTGTGGCAGCACAGGTAAAAAATTAAATTCTCACATACTCTGATGAAAAAAATTCACATAAGAACTCCAAACAATATAAAAGAATGTTCTTTAGGAATCTCTGTATGTGGGGTGTAATTAAAACTTAAAAGTGCTCTAAATGTCTTTTCTTAGGTAAATAAGCAATGGTGTGTTCATGCAAGGACACATCTATCTGTCATAAGCAAACAGTGAACAACCTTTTTTCCAAGGTTAGAAACTGTAGAGATATTTTGCCTTTTGTGTTATATTGTCTATATGGTTTGTGTTTTCTTCTTGATATCACTTTTATAATCCTAAATATAATCTTATGTATAGATGGGAGAGTTGGACTATAAAGAAAGATGAGCCTGAAGAACTGATGCTTTTTAACTGTGATGTTGGAGAAGACTCTTGAGAGTCCCTTGAACTGCAAGGAGATCCAACCAGCCCATTCTGAAGGAGATCAGTCCTGAATGTTCATTGGAAGGACTGATGCTGAAGCTGAAACTCCAATATTTTGGCCACCTAATGCGAAGAACTGACTTATTGGAAAAGACCCTGATGCTGCGATAGATTGAAGGCGGGAGGAAACGAGGATGACAGAGAATTTGATAGTTGGATGGCATCACCGACTCAATGGACATGCGTTTGAGCAAGCTCTGGGAGTTGGTGATGGACAGGGAGGCCTGGTATGCTGCAGTCCATGGGGTCACAAAGAGTCAGACACAGCTGAGAGACTGAATTGAACTTATAAGCCTAAGACACAATAATAATTAAAATTGCTACTCCATGAGGTCCTAAAATACAGAACTTGGAATAAGAATAATCACCATCATTCAATCATTTCATTTTATAAATTTGAGACAAAGGGACTCAACAAACAGACATAGAGATGGATTTGTTGGGCAAAGGCCACAAAACTGAAAGAGAAGCTGGACTCTCACTCCAGTGGTCTTTACACCAATCATATCTCCTTGATATAAATTTTGTTTAGAATAAAATATATTTAAAATGTATAGATATTCTTTTTGAAGAAACTACGTATCAATTAATATAGTGAGCCAAAAAATCAGATGCTGTTCTAAACTTTGTAAGTTGCTTCTCATTTATTTATGCTCAAGGTTTTGATGTTCTTGAACATAAAGTAGGGTAATAAAATTGCAGCTTTTTCTAATGTACCCATAATTAAGTGTCTCTGTAACAATTCTAAATCTTGCTCTCATGCAAATTATACAAGAGAGGCACATCCATCATCAGAAGTTAAATAAAAGCATGGTTCAATAAATTAAAAAATGGTTCAGTAAATAAAAATCTTGTACCTGTGCATACCAGACTGAAGGCTGCTAACATCAGAGCAAAACTGCTGAAAAGGATTCAAGTCCCAGTTAATGCCCAAAGCAACAACATTCGTATTTCAGCAGCTTTTAGTTGCTAATAAAGGAAATAAAAAAGTCTTATAATATGAAAAGGATATTAATAGCTTAATGAAGATTGACCTAGAAAGCAGATTTTTATTTTAACTCAGGATAGAATTATAGATAATGAACTGCTTTGAATAATTTATTTTAGGAAAATTGATACAAGAGATTTTCAATGTTTCCCAATAATAATTCATGGAAGAACTGCAATAGATTTCAGTAAGAACTGGAATAAACATATGTACCACTATAAAATACAAACTTAAGAAAAACGTAAAGAATTTCAGCAAGCAAAGACAACTTGGTCAATATTTTCCTAATTTATTTCATCATTAGTATTCACAGTTCTGCATCTATTCCTGTTTTGAAGACTTTTATGGCAACCCACTCCAGTACTCTTGCTTGGAAAATCCCATGGATGGAGGAGCCTGGGTCCCATGGAGGAGTGCAGTCCATGGGGTTGCTAAGAGTCAGACATGACTGAGCGACTTCACTTTCACTTTTTACTTTCACGTATTGGAGAAGGAAATGGAAAACCACTCCAGTGTTCTTGCCTGGAGAATCCCAGGGACGGAGGAGCCTGGTGGGCTGCCATCTATGGGGTCGCACAGAGTCGGACACAACTGAAGCGACTTAGCAGCGGCAGCAACAGCATAGACCAGTCCATACCCCCTGACTATTTCATTTGAATATAATTATGTGCAGGGAATCTGAAAGTTCAACTTCAAGAAAATATATTAAGGCTCATCACTGGCATTTTCCTCTTAATAACCAACTCTCCTGACATGTGAACACATCAACATTTTCCGAAAGAAATGCACTGTTTACCAAGCAAAGCCTGCCCCTCATCCAGTCAGAATCTTACTAAAAGGTATTATCCCATGGGCACCCAAACAAAGGGATGATAAAAGGCTCCTGCATCTAAGACATCATTCATAGGCTTGTAACGGTGCTTTGGACTGTCTGTCATGAGTACACTCTAAGCGCAGATATGTTGTCAAGTAAGGCAATTTGAGGGCTACAATATTCATTTAACACAAGTGTCTCTCCCATCCCCTGCCCGAGGGAATAAATGCACCCATCCTGAGGGGGCATCCCATGAGAACAAATGGAAACAAAGTGGAAATACGTCTAAACAGCAGTATAGGGCCCCTTCACCAAGACAAAAATGCACAGCAAAGCTTCACGCCTCTTCTGTCTCCCACTCAGAATTCAAAAATTAGATGCATATCATGGCAGTTTGTATTAACATGTTTATTTTAATTGTAAAATTAAATCAGGCTTTTTCTGACAATGATGGCCAGGTTTCTGAATTAAATTACATGATGAACATTTCCCATAAACTGAATGAGTTAAGACTGTAGTACCAAGCTTTGGGTAGAAATAAAATTATGATAAAAGCTTTTCTCAGAAAATATTATATATTCAAAGTGTATTGAGATTACCAACAAGCTGATTTTCCAAAACCTGCAAAGGTTACACTTGCTGCCTTTAGGTGAAAGACTAACTGGTAGAGAGAATTATCTCTTGATGTCTTTCCCTTAAATTCAGAAAGTGAAAGACCTTAAAATTGGCAAATAAATCATTTTACAAGTAAAACTGTTTCCAATAATTTAACAAAATTTAGAGAGTCTTATTAAGAGTCTGTCAGTCAATAGAATAATAAAATGACTTTTAGTGATATATCAGTAACATTTTTTTGATATATAGCATAGGAGTCCAAAGAATCGAGGGGCATTGCTATAAGAAAAGTATTTCTATTAGCATCCATCTATGAGCATACTTATCAGTATGTATGTTAATAAAAGGAATACTCTTGATGCTGAAGCTTATTTCATTTTAACAATCATAATTTTCACCACAGATACATGAATTTTTTAAAGATAGCATTGTTTGTCTCACTAATAGATATAATTCCAATAAAGTTTTACTTTTTATTTTAGAATTATTATAATATATAAATTATAGATATTTAATCATCATTTATCAAGAAATAGCTGTGTTTGTCAATTATAACTAATAATAATTAAACTATTCCATCCAGTATAATGTTTTCAACACTTGGAGACTATGTTCACAGAATTTTTTTAATTCATATATAAATACCCACATATATATATATATATATACCTTTGCTGCAGAAAAAATAATAAAATAATCAATACAAGTATTTCAAGTATAAATATCTTAGATTAAAATTCTACAGGAGTGGTATAGAAGTTCAAGTTAAAGCAGAAAGCAATCATAGATCTCTTATTAGAAGGGGACTTTGATGTTTTCCATTGTTTAGTATTATTATTTATCTGTTTGGCTGCACCAGGTCTTAGTTACAGCACACAGGATCTTTGCTCGTCACTGTAGGCAGGTGGGATATTTAGCTGTGGCATGTGGGATATAGTTCCCTGACCAAGGATTGAACCTGGGCCCTCTGCACTGGGAGCATAGAGTTTTAGCCACTGGACCACCAGAGAAGTCCCAGCTTAAGTGTTTTCTAATTGGATAATGTTGGCATAAAAAAAAAAAAAAAGGTTTTTGGATTCCATGGGAGACAGCAGGAGGGTCAATTTTTGGGAGATCAATTTTTTTAGTATTTATAATAAAGGTGGAATTTACATCTTTTGCAGCTACTTAAGCTCAGATTTTAAAATGTAGACATTACCGTAAACACTTGTAAAGAGACAACAGATTATCAAAGTTATTTTCAAGGGTGGTTGTAGTTGTTCAGTTGCTATTTCACGTCCAGCTCTTTACAATCTCATGGACTGCGGCACACCAGGCTCCTTTGTCCTCCACAATCTCCTGGAGTATGCTCAAATTCATGTCCATTGAGTCTGTGATGCTATCAAACCATCTTATCCTCTGCTGGCTCTTTCTCCTCTTGCCTTCAATTTTTCACATCATCAGGATATTTTCCAATGAATAGGCTCCTTTGGGTATTCCCTGGTGATCCAGTGGTTAGGAATCTGCCTTGCAATACAGGGGGCACAGGTTCAATTCCTGGTGTGGGAACTAAGATCCATCCCTGGTCAGGCATGAAACTAGAGAAGATTCTTGAGAGTCCCTTGGAAAGCCAGAAGATCAAACCAGTGAATCCTAGAAGAAATCAACCCTGAATATTCATTGGAAGGACTGATTCATTGGAAGCTAAACTCTAATACTTTGGCCACCTACTGAGAAGAGTTGACTGAAAAAGACCCTGATGCTGGGAAAGACTGAGGGCAGGAGGAGAAGGGGCAACAGAGGATGAAATGGTTGGATGGCATCATCAACTCAATGCAAACTCCAAGAGACAATGAAGGACAGGGAAGTCTGGCATGCTGCGGTCCATGGGGTTGCAAAGAGTCAGACATGACGGAGTGTCTGAACAAGAAGGCTCTTTCAAGGGTATGTTAGCTGAAACACTTGGTCACCTTGGATCTAAAAGATCAGGCAAAGTGGAGCTCAAGTCTGTTCTACCAATGACGGTTGTCTCTAAAGTAGGTCAAAGTTAAGAGACTGTGAAACATCATTAACTATGGACTGGCTTTCCTGAAAAAATTGCCTGTGTCAGTTTGACTATATTTCTGCCCTGTGTAAATCAGAAGTTTCCAGGCAGAAAGAATCATGTTTTGTTCTTCTTTGACAGTACTCTTGAATGCATGGCATATGAGTCAATTAACTTATTAAATAAATGATTAAATTTCTCTTGGATGGTCCTTCCTACTTTATTACAAACTGCCCTTTGGTGACAGTGTAAACTGATAAAGTATTTAGAGTATCTTTCACAAATTTCGAATCACCATAGTTTTTTTATAATTGATTTATTTGGCTGAGTTGAGTCTTAGCTGCAGCATGCAGGATCTCTCACTGTGGAACACAGTCTCTGTAGTTCTGGTGCGTAGGACTAGTTGTTGTGTGGCATATGGAATCTTGTTCCCCAACTAGGAATCCAACCCATGTCCCTACACTGCAAGGCAGATTCTTAACCATGAAGTCCCTCAACACAGTTTTTGACTCAACAATACTACTACTAAGAATCAGTACTATAGCAGTATCTCCACTTGAGAACCAGTTCAGTTACTTCAATCCCTCAGTCGTGTCCAACTCTTTGCGACCCCATGGACTGCAGCACGCTGGGCTTCCCTATCCATCTCCAACTCTCAGAGCTTACTCAAACTCAAGTCCATCCAAACATCTCTTCCTCTGTCATCCCCTTCTCCTCCTGCCTTCAATCTTTCCCAGCATCAGGGTCTTTTCCAAGGAGTCAGTTCTTCATGTCAGGTGGCCAAAGTATTGGAGTTTCAGCTTCAGCAGCAGTCCTTCCAATGAATATTCAGGACTAATTTCCTTTAGGATTGACTGGTTTGATCTCCTTGCAGTCCGAGGGACTCTCAAGAGTCTTCTCCAACACTACAATTCAAAAGCATGAATTCTTCAGTGCTCAGCATTCTTTATGGTCCAACTTGAGCACCAGGATGTATATTAAAAAAAGAGCCCGTCACTTTTTAAATAGAACTCAAAGAGAAATAACGTAGGTGTCTTAAAGAAAGAGCAGATCTCTAAAACAAATTATAGTGTATACCAACTATGGAACTATTAAAAAGTCATAAAACTTTTAGGAACAATACAAATAGAGCTATATATACAAACATTGGAAAGTTGGGATTGACTTATTGTAAAATAAAAAAAGGAAGATGCAGCCGATGCACTTAATGACCATATTTTTTTTTACAAAAACAAATATTATACAGCTGGACATACATAGCTATTCAGTTTATTTTTTTAGTGTTCTGTGTCATAGTTAAGTGTTTTGACTTGGTATACATACTGCCAGGTTCGGATTCGAATTCAGGCTTTCACCATGTGAATTTGTACAAATTACTTTTAATTTCTCCCTGTCTTGTTTTCCCCTGTATATTATGGAGGTTTATAATAGCACCTATATCACAAAAGGTTGTAAAATTTAAATGATAAATGTTTACAAAAGCATTCAAGTAGAGGCAGGGCTAGGGTAAACACTCATCAATGTTAAATACAATGATTATATGTATTTCTAAGTTTTCCTCTTACTTAAAATAAAATATTCTGTATAGCAACACACCAAACTGACCCCAAACATGACTTCTGGGAAGGTCAGGAAATGAAGACAAACTATACTTTTATATCACATATAGATACATTTGATTTTTTTTTTCCAATAGAGATTTTGACTTTGCAGTTTGACTATCATCAACTACTTTCATTAAGCAAGTACTACATTTGTAATTTTTAAAAAATGACAAAAGCATTTTTAAGCTTATAGAAGTAAAATAATACAACACATCACAGTAAAATTACCATAAAATGACACATCCCTTTTATTTTCCAAAATTACATTTTACATACACCCATTGTTTTAAGACAATAACTAACTCCTCTGAGAGCAAAGGCTACATTTGCCAAGGAAATTTCTTTCCTACTTTTATTTACAATGGAAAAGTTATTTGGTTGCTGAACTGAAAAACTGCATACTGGTTCCTGAGAACTGTTCATTTTATTCTACAACTGTTGACAAACCTCAAGGTTAAACACCTTGTGTAACCTCAATACTATTTTTTTTAAAGGTTCTTTTCTTCTGCCCTCCAAGTTTAATTAAAATAGCAATCAAAGTTCCTATGGTCAAGGCGGCTGCCCCTCAAAGACCATCTGTACAGTCCATAGAACAAGTTTTTCTTTAATATTATCTCTGCCAGTATTAATCATCCTCTCCAAATATAACCGCCAGCAAAGCACTTTTAGAAACAAACACATAAATTCAATCTTGACTACCTGATCATAATCTTCACTGAAAAAGCCAAGAAAAGCTGAGGAAAATGTTCATATCAAGCAGGACCAAAATCTCTTGCATATTTTACTTAATTGATCTGTGGATTTGATTAAATAAATTAAGTTCATGGATAAAAGTGTTTATTTTATACACTAACTTATCTTAAACAGTATTTTCATTTTTCCTTATTTTCAACAATCTCATGAAATAAATGAAACACATTGCTTTAGTCCTCACTGCTAATTTGATTTGCATATTTTTTATATTTGATATCTATAAACAACCATATCAAAAAACGTGTATGAACTCCTTGGGACAGAGACCATACTTTTATACCTGAAGAAGAGTACACCCTAAAATGGATATAATGATATTAAGTCTATGTTTTATTAAGACTTCTATGTGTGTAAGTGGGCTCACTCAGTTGTGTCTGATTCTTTGAGAACCTGTGGACTGTAGCCCGCCAAGCTCCTCTGTCCATGGACTTGTTCAGACAACAATACTGGAGTGGGTTGCCATTTCCTTCTCCAAGGGATCTTCTTGACCTGGGCATTAAACCAGAGTTTCTTGTGTCTCCGACACTGGCAGATGGATTCTTTACCACTGGGCCACCTGGAAAGCCCTTCTTGTATATTAGTGAAATAATGCCTGTTAAATCCTTTCATTAACTTTTTAAAATGCATACGTAAACAAGAGACAGGAAAATATTTGCTTCCTAGCAGCAATATGTGAGTGGCAGAATGAACCAAGCATGTCTGTGTTTGCTAATATATGGGAAAATGACACCTACTCCCTTCCCCTTCCATTGCCAACCCTTATCAAAGGTTGTATCTATAATTTTCATTTAAAATACAGCTGGTTTTTCAGAACTTCTAATTTTAAATTTATTGTACAGTAAAAAGGAATTAGCTAAATGGACATGGGGATCAGGGGGAGAGGCTAAGATGTATGAAGAGAGTAACATGGAAACTTACATATAAAATACATAGCCAATAGGAATTAGCTGTATGTCTCGGGAACTCAAACAGGGGCTCTGTATCAACCTAGAGGAGTGGGATGGGAAGGGAGATGGGAGGGAAGCTCAAAAGGGAGGGGATATATATATACCTATGGCTGATTCATGTTGAGGTTTGATAGAAAACAACAAAATTCTTTGTTATCCTTCAATTAAAAAATAAATTATTTTTTTAAAAAGGTATTAGCCAAAGAAACACTCCAAAACATGATCTTGCCTTATGATCCTACATTCCAAGAATTTCTTTAAGTCAATGGAACAAGCCACTGGATCCTAGAACAGCACCTACAGTGTCTCAGAGGGAAAAAGAAAGAAAGACAAAAAGAAAAATAGTTTTCTACAGTTTGGTTCCAATGTCTGTCTATTCTTTGGGATCCTGACAATAGGAAACAAACCACCAAATGTTCTGTAAATGCCAGGAGTACAACACTGCTGCTGGGGCTGCTAAGTCGCTTCAGTTGTGTCCGACTCTGTGCGACCCCACAGACGGCAGCCCACCAGGCTCCGCCGACCCTGGGATTCTCCAGGCAAGAACACTGGAGGAGTACAATAACCCCCAACAAAAAGCCAAATCCCTCCCCAACCTCTTCCATCCATCAGCATTGCAAATACCCCTCAAGACTACAGGGAGAGTAGGACTCAAATGCTAGCACTTGAAAACATTATCTGCGATTCCAAAGTTGTAATGCAGACGAAGAAAGAAGGCAATTATTTAAAAAGGAATGCAATTTTAAAGAAAAATAAAATATGACATTGTTGAAGAAAATACTGCTTCTGGGAAGCACTGACTCTGAGATGCAAGGCCTCAAAACCACGCTTTCAACCTCTCCACTAGTGTTCAAGTGCCCACCTGGGGCCAGATGTTGTACTGGGTCACTGCAGAAGGGGAAATGGATCGAATTTATCTTTATAGTGATTCAGTGATTCATTCAGAGTCCAAAATTTGCAGAGCATTTCCCTTTCTATTTAAGGCCAGAGCCATGTATTACAAGTCCTGCATTGTCTCTTATAATACAAACTAGATTTAAAACCCAGCCAGTCCATCGCAATTTATGTATTGTATTTCTTAGTGTTAACTTAAGATTAATCTTCCATTTTCTTCCCTTTAGAACTTTATTTGCAAAACTTAGAGATTTTCATGGCAGAATTTGTTGTTTTATGCACATTTTTTTCACTTCAACTTTTTTTCATTATAACAACAGAAGGGAATTTTAAAGAAAAAAATAAATCGTTCTTAATACCACAACTCTAATGCAAAAGCTGGCTTCATTAGTAAATATACCCTCCCAGTCTTTATCTATAAATGAACATATTTCACATATTTATTATCAGGGTGAAAGCACAATATTTTTTCTGTTTGTCTTTTCCCCTCATTTCATATCTAAATATTTCCATATTGCCTCATTTTAAAAATATATTTCTCACAGTAGTTCACTAATTAATTTTGCTGAAATACCATGAATTACATTTACTTTTTGCAAGTTTTTACTATTCAACTCATATCTAATTATTTTGGTCTTGAAAATACTATAGTGACTATCTTCATGTGTATTTACATTTTTTCTCTTTTGAAATATTTTCTTGGGTTACATTTATATGATTCAGCATAGCAATTCTGATAATTTTGCATACTTACCATACTTAGGACTAAAAATAATTTAAAACAGTGTGTTAATAAAGACATAGTACAATGCATTATTTATTTCGTATCTCATATTTTAGGTAGAAGCAAAATCTAGATGCAGCTCCAAAAATAAATTACATTAATTTTGGCAAATTGCTCTATTACACAAGCGACTGTAACAATTTCCAACTCAAGCTATGGACATTTCCTTTACAAATGTAACAAAGATTTCTACATTCTATTATTAAACTACCCAACATCCAACATTTCTACCTCATTTTACTGAAATTGGCAATTCTAAAACTAAGCAAATTTAATGGAGGGACAATACATAAGATATAAACATCTTATTCAAAATACTGGCAATATATAGTAATGATTAAAATATAAAGAAGGATAACAGGAAGATGGGAGAGGGACGAAATACCTTTGGAAAAAAAAAAATGAAACCACTGTGCTAATATCTATACAAGCCATGAGTAGGGGAAAGAACATGTACCAATGTGTTCTTTTCATATTCTTTTCTTCTGTGAACACAGGTCAAAGCTGGATTTCCAATGAAACATCATAGTATGATTTTAATTGATTCTTGAACTACTTAAAATTATTTCTATCAGAGAATTTAAAAGTCCATGGTATCATATAATAAGACATTTTTCATAGAAACATAACATCAAAGGTGATTTATTCTTATAGAATTAATTTAATTTTCATGTTATAATTTTCAACATACACAAAAGTACACAGAACAGTATAAGGAACACTCATAGCCATAAACCATCCTCAAATTACCAACCATGGCCCATCTGTACCATATATACAGATCATCCTCTCCCCCCACTGCTCTACTCTGTTTTAATTATATCCCAAATATCATGTAATTTTATCTGTAAATAATTTAAGATGCATCTCTAAAGGTGTGGACTCTTTTTTTTTTCACAATTATACTTTAATTTCCAGCTTTTTTTTTTCTTTTTAGTTTTTTTAAAATTAATTAATGTATTTTAATTGGAGGATACTTTACAATATTGTGGCTTTTGCCATATATCAGCATGAATCAGCCACAGGTGCACATGTGTCCCCCCATCCTGAACACCCCCAACTCCCTCCCCATCCCATCCCTCTGGGTTATCCCAGAGTACCAGCTTTGTGTGTCCTGATTCATGCATTGAACTTACACTGGTCATTTGTTTTACATATGGTAATATACATGTTTCAATGCTATTCTCTCAAATCATCCCACCCTCACCTTCTCCCACATAGTCCAAAAGTCTGTTCTTTACATCTGTGTCTCTTTTGCTGTTTTGCATATAGGATTGTCATTATCATCTTTCTGGGTTGTATGGCAATTCTATTTCCAGTTTTATAAGGAATCTCCACACTGTTCTCCATAGTGGCTGTACCAATTTGCATTCCCACCAATAGTGTAAGAGGGTTCCCTTTTCTCCACACCCTCTCCAGCATTTATTGTTTGTACACTTTAAAAAAAATGTATTTATTTATTTTAATTGGAGGCTAATTACTATATAATATTGTGGTGGTTATTGCCATACATTGACATGAATCAGCCATGGGTGTACCTGTGTTCCCCATCCTGATCCCCCCTCCCACCTCCCTCCCCATCCCATCCCTCAGAGTTGTCCCAGTGCACCAGCTTTGAGTGCCCTGTTTCACGCATCGAACTTGCACTGGTCATCTATTTCACATATGTTAATTTATGTGTTTCAATGCTATTCTCTCAAATCATTCAACCCTCTAAAATGCTTTGGGTAGTATACTCATTTTCACTATATTGATTCTTCCAATTCATGAACATGGTATATTTCTCCATCTATTTGTTTCATTTTTGATTTCTTTCATCGGTGTTTTATAGTTTTCTATGTATAGGTCCTTTGTTTCTTTAAGTAAATTTATTCCTAAGTATTTTATTCTTTTCGTTGCAATGGTGAATGGGATTGTTTTCTTAATTTCTCTATTTTTTCATTGTTCGTGTATAGGAATGCAAGAGATTTCTGTGTATTAACTTTATATCCTGCAATTTTACTATATTCATTGATTAGCTCTAGTGATTTTCTGGTGGAATCTTTAGGGTTTTCTATGTAGAGGATCATGTCATCTGCAAACAGTGAGTGTTTTACTTCTTATTTTCCAATCTGGATTCCTTCTGTTTCTTTTTCTTCTCTGATTGCTATGCTAGGACTTCAAACCAATTTTGAATAGTAGTGGTGAGAGTGCGCACTCTTGTCTTATTCCTGATTTTAGAGGAAATGCTTTCAGTTTTTCACCACTGAGGATAATGTTTGCAATGGACTCTATCTTTTAACATAATAAAACACCATCAGATTAGCAATAATTCTTATATACCATCAAGTACTCAATGTTCAAATTATCTCATAAATGTCATAATTTTCTTTTTAAACTACAATCTAAATATAGGCTATGCATACAGAGTAGCCTAGTAGGCTACAGTCCATAGGCTCACAAAGAGTTGGACACTACTGAGCAACTTCACTTTCCTTTACTTTCCTTTAAGTACTTTAACCTACAATTTCTCTTTCTGTCATCTTTCTTCTTGAAATTTATTTGTTCACTAAGCCAGGCTGATTGTCCTAAAGAGTTTCCTATTTTCTGTAGTATGTATTGTGCCTTTGTATCCCCTATGGACTAGTCACATGCTTCTCCTCTTAGTAGTTCCAAAAAAAATCAATAGTTGGACCTAGTCTTTTAATGATATAAAGGTAATATGTGTATGCTAATAACGTTAGCAGTCAGAGAAGAACCAGATAAGAGAATCAGACAAGAAAAAAATTAATTTTTCTTTATTTTGGCAAATTTTAGAATATTAATGCCTTCTATGGTCTGCTATATTTCAAAGCAACACTCCTAAATCAACTATTTTAAATAATTAAATTTTTTAGTTTTGTCTTTCCTGATTATTATGATCAATGGATTTTAGTACAAAGAATTTACAGGAAATTTCAAGAGGGATATTCAATTTAAATGCAAAAAATATTTCCAAGATAATACTTTATTATCATAGGTGGTAAAAGTAGAGAAAGTTGAACTGAGTTCAGCATCAGAAAAGTAGAAGCAACCAGTGCTATCAGATAAATGGTAAGGAAAAGAAAAAAGATGGAAAGGGAACCGGTGTCTTAAGCCAGAAAATCACAAGTGTGTCACATAGTGTGCACTTTATAAATAGTATTTGTTGAATGAATAATAATCATACACAAAGGATGAATAGAGTATCCTGGGGTATGCTCAATAAACAAGTCTGTCTCTTTCTGTAGGAAATAATAGAATAAATGATCAAGAATGACCACACCTCAGGAATTCTCTGCTGGTCCAGTGATCAGAACTCTGTGCTTTCACTGCCCAACACTAGGGTTCAATCCCTGGTCAGGAAACTAAGATCCCACAAGCTACATGCAGCATGCCCTACCCCTCAAAAAAGAATGATCACATCTCCACACCTCAAGTGTGACCTGTATCAGCTTTTCACTTTTAGGAAGAAAAGAACCCTTATTTCCATTTTGTTTTAGGTTTGTTGCTCTCCAGAAATGACTCTAACTCAAGGATTTGACTGCAAGTTGGTTATCTGGAGGTGACCCCGGGGAGGGGAGTTGAGAAGTGAGTCACGGGAGGGAGGAAGGTGACGAAAGGTGAGTTCTAATGAACAACTGATTTACTGGGGCTGAATCTTACAGGAGGATACTTGAACTCTGTGGAATTTGCGTTAGTGTGGTACCAAAGGAAGGGCAAAGAACCAGGGGATTTATGAAGCAACTGCTGCCCACAGTCCTCTTGGGCATTCCCCCTGGAAAAACTTGTTCTTCAATTTTCAAAAAATATTCTCCAACTTTTCTCCCCCATCTCATTGACTGTTCTTTAGCAAGAGGTGGGCTGGCTCCTCCTCATTATAAGCTTTAAAAGTTTCTGTTGATCAGATAGCTGGTCTCTTTGTGCATCTCTTTCTGGACAAGGTCATCTTCTCCCTTTGCTAGAGTCGTTACCCATGTCCTGCTGATATGTACAGCTCACTTTTCTGAGCTCCAAACTCACTGCCCCCATTGCACACTGGCATCTTCACCTAAATAGACAAGCTCCTATTCAAAACAGAATTCACTATTATTTTTACTCATCACCACATTGGAAATCACTTTATACCTGTGGTGGATTCATTTTGATATTTGGCAAAACTAATACAATTGGTAAAGTTTAAAAATAAAATAAAATTTAAAAAATAATAATAATAAACATTTTTTTCCTTCCCAATTCTCCATTCCAGTTATGACATAATTTTCCCTCCTGTTTCTCAAACCAGAAACCTCCAGATCATCTCTGCTTTTTCCTCTTTCTTATTCTCCACATTAAATGTGCCATCAATTTCATCTGTCTCCCACATTCCTAGTACTAATACCATTGTTCAAACTATGAACTGAATTCTCAACGAGGTAGTAATTTTTAACATTTTCCAGACTGTACATGATTCTCCATACAACTACCAGATCAATCTATACAAAAAAACAACACAATACATAAACCCTTTCAGCATAAACTTCTCTGGTCCATAATTGACATTCACTGCGCTCCCTGTACAATCTGCCCTTCCCCAAAGAAGCAAAGAACATCCATGATTCAATGCTTTCATCCCCTTCTACCTGAAAGACACCTCCCTTCCAGGCCTAGACCAAATTCTACTTTCTCTGTATGTCTTTCCTCATCTCTGCCCTGACATCCACCACCACACCTTTGAAAAACTGACTGATTTCTCTCCTGTGCTATTTCAACACATTTTTCATGACATTAGATTCCCAGTCATCATATTATCTGATGTGATTGTTTTTGTAAACAACCTCCTCTCTCTCTGCTGCTGCTGCTGCTGCTAAGTCACTTTAGTCATGTCCAACTCTGTGCAACCCCATAGACGACAGCCCACTAGGCTCCTCTGTCCCTGGGATTCTCCAGGCAAGAATACTGGAGTGGGTTGCCATTTTCTTCTCCAATGCATGAAAGTGAAAAGTGAAAGTGAAGTCGTTCAGTTGTGCCCGACTCTTAGTGACCCAGTGGACTGGAGCCTACCAGGCTCCTCCGTCCATGGGATTTTCCAGGCAAGAGTACTGGAGTGGGGTGCCATTGCCTTCTCCACTCTATTATAAACCTTTTATTTGTATGTGAAACCTCAGAACACAATGCATTGCCTCACACACAACGTTCTCTCAATATATGTTACTGAATTAAACAAACAACCTCCTATGTATGATATCAGAATAATTTCATCCAAAAACCTAAACATCTTCTGCATTTGAATGTCTGCAAATATGTTGCAAGTATCCACAGACAGATACATATCACTGTAGAAATAGATTTTGTAATAATGTGAGCATTATTCAGGTATACAATGGCTGAAGTTCTAAATATTAACAAGAGTGAAAAATAACTAACCAAATACCAAGAAATAAAGAAAAACATTCCAAAATACTGCCTTTCTGAATATCCTAGTTGATAAATAAAATTAAGATCAACCATGTTGGAAACTTTCATTCTAATATATGTATTAAATACTGGGAAGAATCAAGAAGGACCTATAGAATAATTTCAGTTTTTCATCATTGAGAATAATTTATCATTATTAATAATTTACCACTATTCTCAATGGTGAAAAACTGAAAGCATTTCCCCTAAGATCAGGAACAATTTAAGGCTGTCCACTTTCACCACTATTATTCAACATGGCTCTGGAAGTCCTAGTTACAGCAATCAGAGAAGAAAAAGAAATAAACAGAATACAGATCAGAAAAGAAAAAGTAAAGCTCTTCTTGTTTACAGATGACGTGATATTGTACATAGAAAACCCTAAAGATACTGTCAGAAAATTACTGGAGCTAACTAGTGAATTTAGCAAAGTTTCAAGATACAGAATCAATACACAGAAATCACTTGCATTTCTATACACTAACAATGAAAAATCAGAAAGAGAAATTAAGGAATCAAGTCCATTCACCATTGCAACAAAAAGAATTAAATACCTAGGAATAAACTTACCTAAGGAGACAAAAGAGCTGTACACAGACAATTATAAGACACTAATGAAAGAAATCAAAGACAACAAAAACAGATGGAGATTTATTCCATGTTCCTGAGTAGGAAGAATCAATATTGTGAAAATGACTATACCACCAAATGCAGTCTACAGATTCAATGTGATTCTTATCAAGTTATCAACAGCATTTTTCACAGAACTAGAACAAAACATTTCACAATTCATATGGAAACACAAAAGACCCAGAATAGCCAAAGCAGTCTTGAGAAAGAAGAATGGAGCTGGAGGAAGGAACATTCCTGACTTCAGATTATACTATAAAGCTACAGTCATCAAGACAGTATGATACTGGCACAAAAACAGAAACATAGACCAATGGAACAAGATAGAAAGCCCAGAAATAAACCCATGCACCTATAGGTACCTTATTTTTGACAAAGGGGGCAAGAATATACAATGGGGCAAAGACAGCCTCTTCAATAAATGGTACTGGGAAAACTGGACCGCTACATGTAAAAGAATGAAATTAGAACACTTCCTAACACCATACACAAAGATAAATTCAAAATGGATTCAAAACCTAAGTTTAAGACCAGAAACTATAAAACTCTTAAAGGAAAACATAGGCAGAACACTCAATAACATAAATCAAAGTAAGATCCTCTATAACCTACCTGCTAGAATACTGGAAATAAAGACAAAAGTAAACAAGTGGGACCTGATTAAACTTAAAAGCTTTTACACAGCAAATAAAACTATAAGCAAGGTGAAAGACAACCCTCAGAATGGGAGAAAATTATAGCAAATGAAACACCTGACAAAGAATTAATTTCCAAAATATACAAGCAGCTCATACAACTCAATACCAGAAAAACAAACAACCCAATCAAAAAGTGAGAAAAACACCTAAACAGATATTTCTCCAAAGAAGACATACAAATGGCTAACAGACATATGAAAAGATGCTCAACATGGCTCATTATTCAGTTCAGTTCAGTCACTCAGGCGTGCCTGACTCTTTGTGACCCCATGGACTGCAGCATGCCAGGCTTCCCTGTCCATCACCAACTCCTGGACCCTACTCAAACTCATGTCCATGGAGTCAGTGATGCCATCCAAACATCTCATCCTCTGTCGTCCCCTTCTCCTCCTGCCTTCAATTTTTTCCAGCATCAGGGTCTTTTCCAGGGTCGTCTCACATCAGGTGGCCAAAGTATTGGAGTTTCAGCTTCAGCATCAGTCCTTCCAATGAATATTCTTTAGGATTGACTAGTTGGAGCTCGTTGCACTCCACGAGACTCTCAAGAGTCTTCTTCAACACGACAGATCAAAAGCATTGCTCATTATTAGAGAAATGCAAATCAAATCTACAATGAGATATCACCTCACACTAGTCAGAATGGCCATCATCAAAAAGTCTACAAACAATAAATGCTGGAGAGTGTGTGGAGAAAAGGGAAAGCTCTTGCACTGCTGGCGGGAATGTAAATTGATACAGCCATTATGGAAGATGGTATGGAAATTCTTTTAAAAAAACTAGAAATAAAACCACCATATGACCCAGCAATCCCACTGCTAGGCATATACCCTGAGGAAACCAAAACTGAAAAAGACATATGTATTCTTATTGTTTATTGTAGCACTACTTAACAATAGCTAGAACATGGAAGCAACCTAGATATCCATCAACAGATGAATGGATAAAGAAGTTTTGGTACATATACACAATGGAATATTACTCAGCTATAAAAAATAATACATTTGAGTCAGTTCTGACGAGGTGAATGAACCTAGAACCTATTATACAGAGTGAAGTAAGTCAGAAAGAGAAAGATAAATATTGAATTCTAACTCATATATACAGAATCTAGAAAAATGGTACTGAAGAATTTATTTACAGGGCAGCAATGGAGAAACAGACATAGAGAACAGACTTATGGACATGGGGAGAGGGGAGGAGAGGGTGAGATGTATGGAAAGAGAAACATCAAAACTTACATTACCATATATAAAATAGATAGCCAATAGGAATTTGCTCTATGTCTCAGGAAACCCAAACAGGGGCTCTGAATCAACCTAGAGGGGTAGGATGGGGAGGGAGATGGGAAGGAGGTTCAAAAGGGAGGGGATATATGTATACCTGTGGCTGATTCATGCTGAGGTTTGGTAGAAAACAACAAAATTCTGTTAAGCATTATCCTTCAATTAAAAAATAAATTAATTTTTTAAAAAAGAAGGACCTATAAAACCCAGTACAGGTAAAACTGAGTTTTTATTCATACTGTAGGTAAACTGTGTTCCTCACGCATCTGCTCTTTTTTTTAAGTTACACTTTTCAATTTATTCAACATTAATCTAAAATAATGTCACTGGTGTCACTGATTGCAAATCCTTAAAGTAAATGCTGCTCTAGATGTGCAAAACATCACATTTTTTGAGCTATTCACCTTGCTTATGTATACGTGGGAATTCTAACTGCTTGCAAAGTAAATCTTTAGTTCTACCTGAGTAATAGTTTGTATGAGTTAGGAAGATTCCTGAAGCAAATTTTCTTGTCTGTTTTTAATATATTTTGAGATGAAGGCTTACTTCTGTGTTAAGTGTGGAATCACATTGTTGAATTAGGTAGACACCTACATTTATTTTAAGCCTGAAACTATAGCAATTCTCTTGGGCACCCCAGCTGGTGCCATGAAGAATATATTTGAGGCTTCTGCTAAAAATGGCTTTGGACTTTTTCTCTGGTTTTAAAATAAAAATTGCATAACCTCGTCTTGGTCATGTATATAAAGAAGGAAATTCTATAACAGATAAGAAGCAAAGCTTATTACTTAAAATTTAAAGGTCAACATGCTTCCCTAGTGGCTCAGCTGGTAAAGAATCTGCCTGCAATGCAGGAGACCTGGGTTCAATCCCTGGGCTGGGAAGACCCCCTGGAGAAGGGAAAGGCTACCCACTCCAGTATTCTGGCCTGGAGAATTCTGTGGACTGTATAGTTCATAGGACCACAAAGAGTTGGACACGACTGAACAACTTCCACTTTCTTTCAAAGGTTAACACAATAAAATACAGTATCTAAAATAGAAGAAAAAGGGAGGTGACTCTTTATCATGTTGGCAAGGGAGCCCTTTCTTAATAACACTCAAACCAGGGGCTAAAAAGTAAATAACTGAGAAGATTTGGAAATATTTTAAAAACAGTAAACAATGAATAAAGAAACCAATAAGAAAATATTTCAAACATTTTATGAAGCTATATTATCTTGATATTGGAAAAGGACAGTACAAAAATGAATAATTCTATGTCTGTCTCACTTGTGAATATAGAAGCAAAATATTAGCAAGCAGATTTTAGCAGTGAGCAGTAGAGTTTATCCTAACATATAATAAAAGTTGATTTTAATATATGCAAAGAAGTCTCTGACAAAAATTAACACTAAAGCCCTTAGCAAATCAGATATAAAAGGGAATTTCTTTAACTTGTTAAGGAGTATCTCCTAAAAATCTAAAGAAGACATCATGCTTAATAGTTATAACCATGAGAAGCGGTTCCTCTAAGGCGAAGGAAAACACAGATCCAGGCAGCTCTGCCTTTACTCAGTATTGTGCCAGAGATCCAAGTTGAGAAGACAAGAAAAAAATATGGTAAAAAGTTTGGAAAGAAAAATGTCGCTATGTACAGATTATATACTTATTACTTTCCTACACAGAAAATCCAAGAAAATATTCAGAAAAAAATTATTAGAATGCAAAAGACAATTGATCAAGATTAGTAAAGCAACATCCTAAGACTTTATAGCATTTCCTACACACTAGAATAACCAATTTGGAAAGGTAAAAAACAAAATGAGTTCATTTTCTGTCACAAGAAGACTTTAAAAACACCTAGAAATAATAAATAATAATAATAAATAATAAAATATGAGGTCTAAGACCTTTATAAAGAAATTAGATTAACAATACTGCTGAAACTATACTTTCTATAACATAAGTGAAATGATAAAATTCCTGTCTCATACCAAATTAAAAATTAATTCCATGTTGATTAAGGCTCTGAATGTTGAAAAATAAATATTATAGATTTTCTGAAGAAAGTATTGGAATCTATCCTCATGATACAAGAGCTGGGATGGATTTCTTAAGCACGTCACACAAAAAAACATAATCCACCAAGGGAAAGATTCATAAAACTCATCTCATTATTATGATCATATAATGGTTAAAAGATACTTCTTCATGTCAAAAAATAGCATAAACAAAATTAAAAAAGAGACTTCCAAATGGGATAAGATATTCACAGTGCAAATGATTCAACAAAAATTAGTATCTATCATAAATGAACATATTTTTAATTAATAATAGAATACAGTGGTAAAATCATGAACTTTAAAAACAACTGTCTGACTTTGAATTTCCATGTCTCCATCCAGTAGCTATGTGGGCTTAGGCAACTTATTCAGTCTCTCTGTACCTGAGTATATTGATTTGTAAAGTGGATATAAAATTAGGACCTATCTTTAAAAAGTTTTCCAAGGATCAAATAAACTAATATGCATAAATTCTTGGAGAAGTACCTGTCACAGTAAGCACAAGTATTGCTTCATTATTTTATGTTAAATATGAGTCATAGGTACAAAGATGTCTGTCATTTATGTTTTTAATTTTTCTGTAAGTAATATTTAAGTAATTATGAAGTTAAAAGATAAGTTACAAAATAGAAGATTTTTGGCAATATAACTGATATATCACTAAAACATAAATCTATAAACTTTATAAGAATAAGATATACAACCTAGTTAAAAAATTAGTAAACTATAACCAACACTTTATGAATGATAATAGAAGGTATAATATATACAAGGAGGTTCAACTTCAAAGTAATCAAAGAAATAAAATGAAGCAATGAGTTATTTTCATTTTGTTGAAATTTTCCTATTATGGCAAATGTCCACAGAAGTGGACAATTTCCTATTGGTGGGAGTTAAAATTGAGAAAATCTTATTGTGGAAGCCAATTTAAATATATGCAACCAAAGACTCAAACATGTGTATGTTTGCATTAATAATCCAAGCCTAGAGTTATATCAAAAAGGAAATATATGGGCAGAATACAAAATCAACATACAAGGATGCCAACTGCAACAGTGTTGAGAATGGTGACATTTTCAACAATATGAGACCAATTCAAGACAGTATGGAATACAGAATACAGAAGGGAACATTACTGAGCCTTGAAAAATGATCTATTGCTCTGTATTCATAGTCAAGGAAAATATTTCTATTAGTAAAAGCAAATAAATAGTGTGGGTATATATAATTATCTCACTTTTGGTAAATGTAATTGTATAAACAATTACATAAACACATAGAAAAAATCTCAAAATATACTGAAAAGTTAACGTGTTTCTGTCCAGACAGTGGGTTCTAGTGCATCTGTCTGTCTGTGCCTGTCCATTTGTCCATTACCACTGCTTCCTCCCAGGGCCCACAGTCTTGGCAACCCAGAATGGATAAAGGAGTCCTTGAAAAAGGAGAAAAATGCTCTGACCTACAGCAAGACTACAAGGAATGTCTTGGAGGTTGTTTGTAAAGGGAGGTGCACTTGAGAGGCAGCCCCTTGCCCAAGCCCACTTCCGAGCAACTGTCTTTACCTCTCCTCTTACCCTAGCTTATAAGAACACTTTGCAATATTTGGGTATGAAATTTTAATTTCCTATTTCAATATGTATAGGAAAAAATATCAGACTAAAATGCTAAATTGTAATTCCATCTCTCCTCCCTTATGCTTTTGTGAGTAAAATACAGAGTAGGAAGCTAAAATTACAGGTCACCAAAAGCTTGCTCAGTGATGATGCAGAACTTGAATTAGAGGAAAATTGGTCAAACAGCCCCTTGTCAAATGATACTGCAAAAGATCATTTTCTCCCTGATTATGATGAGAAGGGCACATGATCACTTCTGTGATGTTCTTGTCAAAAACACGTAACTTCATCTAATCATGAGAAAACACCCCAAATCTCCAAAGTCAAATGGAGATACAGTCTACAAAATAACTGACCCATACTTTTCAAAAGTGTCAAGGACCTGAAAGTCAAGGGAAGACTGAGGAACTGTCACCGATTGCAGGAGGCTAAGGAAACCTGATAACCAAATGCAACACAGGTTCCTGGATTGGATTCTGGAACAAGAACAACAACAAAAAACAGCTGAAATACAGCAATGTTCAAATTAGGTCTGTAGATTAGTTAACAGTATTGAATCAATGTTAATTTCCTAGCTTTTAAAATTATACTATGAGGATGTGAGATGTAACATGAGAGCAAGTTGTACTACCTTTGCAACTTTAGATGTATGTAGATCTAAAACTACATGCAAGTAAAAGGTTACAAAATATATAGGGTTGTAGGATAAAGAAGGAAGTCTTTAAAGCTCAGTCTCTCTCTCCCTCTTTATCTCATTTGCTTCTTCCTCTTGCTCTCTAAGCTCTAGCCTCATTGGCCTCATACTGTAAGCTCTACGTGTGGCAAAAGTAAAGTTTCCCTACAAAGCAAAGATCCACAGGACTCATCTGCCTAGAACACGAGGTGCACCCGACCTTGAGCCACATTTTACCTAGACTTCAGCTCCCACCTGCTAAATGCTTTCTGAGCCCACGGACTCAGGTTCCTTCATCATTCACTCTTATAGTATGGTCTATCATCCCTAACACCTATCTCAGTCTATAATCACCAGTATTTATTAAGGAATTCATTCACTGAATGAATGACTTTATCACTGAATGATAAAGACTCCTTTATATAGCTCTAATGACATCAGAGACCAACTTTGTTATCTCCAGCTCTAAGGTTCTGGCACAGAGTAGATGATCAGTAAGTACCTTCAGAATAATGAATACAGAAATGAATGAATAAAGAATATACTTGGTATAAAGATCATATCACCTCTAGCTGTGTAAGTTATTGTGTTATAATGAGAAGAAGCCTTATCTTCAATGATATAAAGACAAATGACTGCTATATCTTCTAAACTTCTTTCCCTAAAACTACTTTCTTTTTTTTTTTTTCTTCCAATTTTATTTTATTTTTAAACTTTACATAATTGTATTAGTTTTGCCAAATATCAAAATGAATCCGCCACAGGTATACATGTGTTCCCCATCCCGAACCCTCCTCCCTCCTCCCTCCCCATACCATCCCTCTGGGCCGTCCCAGTGCACCAGCCCCAAGCATCCAGCATCATGCATCGAACCACTTTCTTTCTGCATATTTTCTTCTTTACTTTCTTAAAATATTTTTCACTTAATAGCATGTGGGAAAGCCCATCTCCATAATGTAGAATAATTATGTAAAAATGTGTTGTAGAATATTTTTTTCTACTTAAAGCAGAGAAAGTGGCTTCTAAATTGTATGTACAAAATAAAATCAGTATAAGGGCCCCAGAAGAAGTCATTCAAGGTCTATGGAAAATTAGAAATTATGAAATACCAATTGAATCTGTTTACTTCTTCAATCTATTAGATTTCTCTTTAGCGAAGTTATTGCAACACTTTTTAGTGAGCAGAAATTGATTTAGACAAATGGTACTGTGCAACCACTGATAGAAATGCCTGTCCCTTCTGATATGAAAAAAACTATGAGTTTTCCAGCAATGAGATAGCAATATACCTTTTAAAAAAAAGGTTAATGTTTACTTAATAGATATTTAGTCTCATTAACAGATGTCTTGGTGAAAATAGATCAGTCCTTCCCATCATCAAACAAATATCCCATGAATCGAAGAAATAAATTTCATCCATGTGTCCATGTATTTTTCTTTATCATTCACTACACTTTTTGCTTGAATTATTGGTATGTGATAACACAGACATGTCCCTTTCCAAAAATCAATGTATTTCCACATCCTTAAGTCCATGATTGAGAATCTGAACATTTATTCTGACATGGCAAGCACGGTTATTTTAACTGCCATTAAATATTAAAAATGCAGCTGTACATTTATATTTTAAAAAATGACATGAGGCACTTATGGGAATCTTTCCAAGACCAGCACTTCAGACTGTAAAACACAATGATAGATAGGAGAGGGTGAGATGTACAGAAGAGTAACACAGAAACTTATATTACCATATGTAAAATAGATAGTCAACAGGAATTTGCTGTATGTCTCAGGAAACTCAAACAGGGGCTCTGTATCAACCTAGAGGGGTGGGATGGGGCAGGAGATGGGAGCGAGGTTCTAAAGGGAGAGGATATATGTATACCTATGGCTGATTCATGTTTAGGTTTGACAGAAAACAACAAAATTCTGTAAAGCAATTATCCTTCAGTAAAAAAATTTTTTAAAAAGAGTCACATCTCATGATTCTCTGGAAAGATTTATCACAAACCATATTATTTCAACCCAAAGAGGGACTAAATTTGAAAAAGGAACAAGGGCAGAGACTGAGAGTGCCCCAGTGAAGTTCACAAAAGACAAGATTTTAAGGGAAACACGATTTTCCTACATTGAGGGTGAATACTGGATTAGATTGTTACATATGTTCCACAACATAATGGTCAAAGTAAGAGTGATGCACACAAGACAGAAGCTAGTTTTTAGCTCTGATGTTTTTTCTTTTGCATGTAACATAAGACAGGAAGCGGCTCATATGCTGTTGGCCCCACAGCACCCACAGGGGTTCATGATTCTATCTTTCTGCTCTGCTGGCTTAGCGTATGGTTTCTGATTTCAAGGTCATCTCACTGCCCAAGATGTCTGTTGAGGCTCTGGACACCAAACCTATATTTAGGAAGAAAAAGGCAAGGGAGAAAGACCCTCCCTCATGGATAAAGAGATCCATGTAAAAATACTAACATGTACACAGCAACTCTAAGATATCTTACTAGTCACAGAACCACACCTAGCTGCAAGGGAAGCTAGGAAAACATTTTTTTAACCCTAGAGGACAATGTTCTGATTTAAAATCAAAACAATCAGAATAGATGTTTGGACGGAAAATCTGCAGTTTCTGCCATTCCTATAAGAATCCAATAGTCTTCTTTTTAATTTTTTCTCAATAACTAGTATGTGAACACAGTTCAAAAATTTGAAAGTATAAGAAGGTTTACACAGTGGAGACTTTCACACCCACCCCTGGCTCCATCTGCCAGTTTCCACCTACCACACAACACTTTTATTCATTTTTTATATTTACTTCCAGTTTCTTCATGCAAGTACATGCAAATGAGATTATCCCTGCCTTCCCTCTAGGAGCTATTTCAAAATCAGTACATAATACATGTCTTCATTTCTTCCCTTTGAAATTTTTCTTTTACAACCTCATAGTATTGCATGGCTGGATCGACCAGGGTTGATTTGTTCAGTCCTCATTTTCAAACTTTAACTTAGTTTGAGCTGTTATCTTTTTCTGTTACAATGGACTACAGTGCAGTTTTTCTACACTGTGCATAAGTGAATCTGCAAGAAAAATTATAGAAGCTAGACTTCCAGCACAAAGGGCATATTTGTAATTTTGATGGATATCACCAAGGTGTTCTCCATATGTTTCATTATGATTCACTCCTACTAGCAACATGTGAATGTGTCTGTTTTCCCACAGCCTTCTCTACAAAATATGTGTCAAATTAACAGTCCTCTTTATCCTGGATATTTTTTGTCAGCATCTTACTGTATCCTGTTATTATATCATAAATTCTATATGCAAAAGCAAAAATTCCAAAGGCTGGACATCGCTTTGGTAATGGGCATGAACAAAAATCTTAGCAGAGTTACAGATATAATAAAATGTACATACATGAGGTACTAAAAATGGATATTTGGAAGTCACTCACCCATTAGGGATAATCTACTATAGTTATAGACTTCCCTGGTGACTCAGATGGTAGAGCAACTGCCTACAATGCGGAAGACCCAGGTTCAAACCCTGGGTTGGGAAGATCCTCTGGAGAAGGAAATGGCAACCCACTCCAGTACTCTTGCCTGGAAAATCCCATGGACAAAGGAGCGTTGTAGGCTACAATTCATGGGGTCGCAAAGAGTCGGACACGACTGAGAGACTTCACTATTATACTTATAGGATGTTAGGGACCACTTCCTTTTCCACCCTATTTTCATTAGAACTGACAGCAAACTGGAGATCTCCAACATATGCATTCATCCCCAGTTCCCATGGTATTTGGCTACACTCAGTAGCTACCTGCTTCTTTATAGCTGTATCATTTTATTTACACTGTTTCTTAGAAAGTTTTCTTCCCACCTTTGTCCATGTCCAATTCCTCCCAAGTCTTCTCTGTTTGTCTCTAAGACACTCTCTTCACCCCCTGAACCCTTAGTTACTGCACTGGTGCTAGGCAGGTGGCATTTCCTCCAGTCCATGATATGAGTTCTGCTTTCGTACTTGCCTTGGGACTGATGCATGTCATATCTCCATAACCCACCTGATCATCCAGGTGACGCTACACTTGTTTTTCGAAAACTCTGAATGCCAACTAAGAGGCTTTCATGTTAATTACTCTGGAGGTACAGCTGACGGTGAGCCCTCCTCCTGCACCTCTAACCCATCCTCACAGGTGGGTAATCCTCCCGGCTGTGCTGTGCTTAGTTGCTCAGTCATGTCCCACTCTCTGCGACCCATGGACTGTAGCCCACCAGGCTCCTCTGTCCATGGGGATTCTCCAGGCAAGAATACTGGAGTGGGTGGCCATGCCCTCCTCCAGAGGATCTTCCCAACCCAGGAATCAAACCAGTCCTCCTGGCTACACCTGCCCTTTATGGGATTCTTCAGTGGTCATCTTAACCCCACCACTTAGTGTCTACACTCCAGTCATTTTTTTTTTTTTAATTACTTTCTAAGGCAAAAGACCTCCACTTGGCATAATACCATTTCTTGAAACACAGACTTAAAAAAATAAACATGAGAGAGTCAGTAGAAACAGATGATTCTAATGGGCAGGCATCTCCCTAAAGTCATCAGGTAGAAGGATTTAACCTTCTTTATTACTACTAAAATAGTGCTACATTAGAAAGTCTAAATACATTTGTGACGTTTAAAAAAAAAACTGATTTCCTAAAAGTTAGTTTGTATTACTTAATATTGCTACACTGACTCTCCCACAGGTTGTATTGTTAAGTTAGGAATGTTCTTTATTTTAGATAGATTTTGCCAACTTTTTATTGTATCTTAATTGTATTTGCACTAAATTCCCTACTTAAAATTAGAAATCCAATATGGTGATCAAATTCCAGGACACCGGCAATGAAGTTCACCTGAAAATTCAGCTTCAAAGAGGTACAACAGTTATGGCTGGATATTAAGGTCAAAGTCAACCTTCCTTGATCTTTAATCCAAACCTGCTTTACAAATGCGTATAAAAACTGTGCTTGACTAAGTGCCAATAATCATTTCCTTGGCAAATCATTGGGAAAAAAGAGGAAACTTCTAAGTGACTAAGAGAAGCAAAGGAGTTATTGAATAAGTGACTCTCATCTAATCAGCTTTTGGACCATTTAGCAAGTTTATAACTGAAATTTAGCCCAGTATGTGACCATTAAATAATTAAGTTCACTTTATTTCACAGTGATGTAGCATAACAATTTGCCCCAGTGCAACTAATGTCAGAATTGAAGCCATTCACTTGCATTTTCTTGTTTCTCTATATATCATATTATTTAAAAAACACAATTAGGTATATATCATCAAATTTCCTGATTTTTAAAATTATACACTCTAATAATGCCAATATATATATATATATATATATATACACATGTGTGTGTGTGTGTGTGTGTGTCATTTAGAGGTCAAGAGGTATTATGTCTTCACCTTACCTCCAAATGGTTCAGAAAAGAAAAATATGTGGATTGATAGCTTGGTAGATAGAATGATGAAACCAGTGGGAAAAATTATAAAACATCATTGAATATGTATGAAGGATATAGAACTGTTCCTAGTTTTAGTCTTGCAAATTTTCTGTAAATTTGAAATATATCAGAATTAAAAGTTACCCAAAAAGATATTCAGCTGGAAAGGTATTCCTTCAAAAGATATTCAGTTCAAAAATTCTTATGTGTGTATATACTCTGATCTAATGAGTTTGCTATATTATACCTTAGATTTATTTCAGTCTCTCTGAGCTTCTATTTCATCCGATGATCAGCTTTTCCCTGTCAAATTATTACAGTCATCAACTTGATTTGCTGACTATGTACTGGCCGGCTACAAATAAGCAATCAACCAGCTTGTCTACCAGACCTGGGTCACTCACTTGGGAAAGAACATTAAATATTTGAAACTGTGGAATGACCTTCAGTGAACTGCACCTTAACAAAACCTGGGTATTTAAAGAACTACATGAACATCTCCAGGTCTCTGGTTACTTATTAAATGGTTCTGTGGTGAACCTGGAGAGTTAATGCTCACCCTTAAATACCCAACTTCTACCAGCCAGGGACACAGGCACTGAGAACAGAAAACCATCGGAGTTTCTGTACTTCCCAGGCTGTTTGTAGGTAACCCAGTGTCCAGTTTGGTTTGCCTATAAACATAGCGGCCAGCCAGCCCAGAGGCCTTACTGCCAAGATGATTGTCTGAAACCTTCACTTTGCTGTGCCTTCATAAACACAGAGCTATATGTGGGTATTGAGCTCATTGAGCACAGAATTTGTACATGACAGGGAGGCCCAGGGTGTTTCAAACTTCAAAATTATAATATTAGTAATCAGGAACAATTAGTTCAAAAAGAAAGTATAAAAGTGAACAATTTCACAGAATCAAGCAAAAACTGCTAACTTTTTTAAACACTAAATACAAAAGAAATATTAAGAAATGACTTATCTGAGAATTTCAAATAGTGTGTACACTCTGACCTATTTAATAATTAACTAGGTTTCACAAAAAGGGGATTAGGAATATGTGTTATGAACAAAATGGGGAATGCAGACCATACTTCAGGAACACAGCAGTACTACTGTCAGGTGCCATTCAGAATTTAGTTTTTAAAAAACTAACTTACATAAGTACTCCGACTTTACTGCTTGGTATGGGGTCTATAGTTTTCATATATTTATATATCCATATATGGGGAAAAGAAGATCAGTGAAGCCACTTCTTCATATTAATTCAGGACATGCTACCTTGTTTTCACATCATGACCCTTTCTTAAATATTGGACAAAATTTATATTTTCTTCTATTCCACACCTGTACAACTCTTTTCCTAATAAAACATTCCATGAGAGCACAGTAAACAGTTACGTATTGAGGCTAACAGGAGAGGAGAATGACAAATATCAAAGAGGTGTGAAGTTGTCACTTCTTGAATCCTTCTCATTTAAAAAAAGGTAAGTTTATTGAATGAATTTCACCATGAATAATATGACTGAAGAAAATCAGAGTGAAAATTAATGACATTATCATATTCATGTCTCATAAGAAGACACAGATGAAAAGGTACTGCAATTCTGACAAATTTCATAACTTAATAGAAAATTCTAGCACATTCAACCACAAGTTCATTGTGTCTCCTATGACTGGATAAAAGTATACCTGCCAACACTTCTGGTATAGAAGGAAGAGACACTTTCTATGTGTAATGTCTTTCCTTCCATATAAAATGCAAATGAAAGTGTCTTTTGCCTGCAAAGAAAATTAAAATTCTTCCTAATACTAGTAATAGGAAACTTAAATCATGCTCATTTAGGCAACCTTATGTTTAAATATTACAATGACTCACCTCTTGGGACACATCTCATTTTAATTTCTAAATCATTTGATGTGCAGAGTTTTTCTCTGAAACACTTAAAAATATTTTAATTACCAATCAAATCACAATCACACTAGTCGTATACTAACTATAACAGTTAACCATATAATACTTTAAGAATTATGAGTTCACCTTCTGAGAATCCATTTCCTGGGAATCAATATCCAATGCTTATGTGTTAATGTTTGACTATTTATCTCATTTTCTGAGACACTAACATAAGTGGCTGAGACTAGTTTGAAAAGTGAAAAACATCATATTATCAATCAATTCGATCTCTGAATTGGTCTAGGATTACAAATGTGAATGAAAATGAATGATTCCCAGGAAGTTTCCAAAGAACTGTGAAACCAGTTTGTCATTCGGTGGCTATTCTTATCAGAGAATTAGCATGTAATAATGCCATAAATCTATTGTATAAAAACCTAAATGACATTCTTTTAGTTTTCAATTTAATTTTCATAGGAAAATGAATCTCTTCTCCTAATGAGATTAAACATATAGCATGAGAGGCATGTACACACAACAGAGTCCAGGTTTTTTATAACTGTTTTCTTTTTATGGAAAGCAATAATTATAATTGTGTTAGACTGCATTATTGTTTCCTGTACTTCACCCCTCCCTGTCTCTTTGCAGTTCCTCTCACTAGACCCTCTAGGTTGGGTCTGTCATGTAATGTGCTTTGGCTAAAGGAATGTTCGTGGACATGACATAAGGAGAGACTGCAAATGTACTTGTTCGGTGGGTTGTGCTTTAACCCTGAGGAGAGCCTTCTTTAGATGTCTGTGAGCTTGGGCTCCACAGTGAAAACATGCAGGAAAGACCAGAGCCTAACCCACGGCCAGAGCTGGGAGTGGACGTGAAGTCAAGGCTCACTGTGAGTGCGTGTGAACGTTGTTCAGTCGTGTCCGACTCTTTACAACCCCACGGACTATACAGTCCACAGAATTCTCCAGGCCAGAATATTGGAGTGGGTAGCCTTTCCCTTCTCCAAGGGATCTTCCCAGCCCAGGGATTGAACCCAGGTCTCCCACATTGCAGGCGGATTCTTTACCAGCTGAGCCACAAGGGAAGCCCAAGAAGACTGAGTGGGTAGCCTATCCCTTCTACAGCAGATCATCCCAACCCAGGAATAGAACCAGGGTGGACTCTTTACCAGCTGAGCTATCAGGGAAGCCCCGGGAGTAGACTTGAAGTCAAGCCTAGCTGAGTCAAGCCTAAATCAGCTAAACTCCAGCAACCAGCAGATGAGAGCTAGAAACCTTGATTGTAGTTGTCTGCAACAAAGAATCTGTGGTTGTTTGTTACATAAATACCTTATTAATACAGTAATCAATTATGTAATGCTTTATCTTGTCCATATATTTATACACAGGCACAGTACCACGATCACCATAAAATGTGTAACGGTACTATACATTTACTGATTTAGTTACCTGCTTTTGATATTTTCTGTATTTCTACATATGGATTAGGCACTGTCCGCTCTAGCACCGGGAACTTTCCCATGACACACAAAAATTATCATTCACAACAACATTACAGGTAGAAAATCTGCCACAACTCTGCCTCATTCATCATTGCAGATTTTGGCCTTTATTACAAATATAAGTGCTGAAGAATTGTCAAAAAGGAGAATTCTAGGAAGATGAGAGATACACCTGTCAATAACCTACAAACCCCATTACTGGGCATATACCTTAAGAAAACCATAATTCAAAATGGCATATGTACCCCAATGCTCACTACAGCACTATTTACAATAACCAGGAGATGGAAAAAACCTAAATGTCCAACAGAAGACTGTATAAAGAATATGCAGTACATATATACAATGGACTATCACTCAGCCATAAAAAATAATAAAATGAGATCATTAATAGATCTAGAGCCTGTTATAGAGAGTGAAGTAGTCAGAAAGAGAAAAACAAATACCAAATATTAACACATATATGTGGAAACTAGAAAAATGTCACAGATGAATTTATTTCCAGGGTGAGAATAAAGACACAGATGGAAAGAGCAGATATGTGGGCATGGGGAGGGCAAGGGGATGGAACCAACTGGGGGATTAGGATGGACATATACACACTAAAGTGCTGCACTCAAGCCAGCAAATCTGGAAAACTCAGCAGTGGCCACAGGACTGGAAAATGTCTTTTCATTCCAATTCCAAAGAAAGGCAATGCCACAGAATGTTCAAACTACTGCAAAAGTGCACTCATTTCCCATGCTGGCAAAGTAATACTCAAAATTCTCCAAGCTAGGCTTCAACAGTACATACACCAAGAACTAAAACTTTCAGATGTTCAAGCTGGATTTAGAAAAGGCAGAGGAACCAGAGATCAAATTGCCAACTTCCATTTTATCATAGAAAAAGCAAGAGAGGTTCAGGAAAACATCTATTTCTGCTTCATTGACTACACTAAAGCCTTGGACTGTGTGGATCACAGCAAACTGTGGGAAATTCTTAAAAAGATGGAAATACCAGACCACCTTATCAGCCTCCTGAGAAACCTGTATGCAGGTCAAGAAGCAACAGTTAGAACCAGACATGGAACAATAGACTGGTTCCAATTTAGGAAAGGAATACACCAAGGCTGTATATTGTCATCCTGCTTATTTAACTTATATGCAAATAACATCATGTGAAATACCAGGCTGGATGAATTACAAGCTGGAATCAAGATGGCTGGGAGAAATATCAACAACCTGAGATACACATATGACTCCAGCCTTGTGGCAGAAAGCGAAGAGAAACTAAAGAGCCTCTTGATGAAAGTGAAAAGGGAGAGTGAAAAATGTGGCTTAAAACTCAATATTTAAAAACCAAGATCATGGCATCTGCTCCCATCACTTCATGGCAAATATATGGGGAAACAGTGGAAATCATTACAGACTTTATTTTTTTGAGGTCCAAAATTACTGCAGATGATGACTGCAGCCATGAAATTAAAAGACACTTGCTCCTGGGAAGAAAATCTATGACCAACCTAGACAGCATATTAAAAAGAAGATACATTACTTTGCTAACAAAGGTCTGTATAGTCAAAGCAATGGTTTTTCCAATAGTCATGTATGCATGTGACAGTTCGACCATAAAGAAGGCTGAGAGCCCAAGAACTGATTCTTTTAAACTGTGGTGTTGGAGTAGGCTTTTGAGAGTTCCTTGGACTGCAAGGAACTTGCAACCTTTCAATCCTAATGGAAATCAATCCTGAATTTTCATTGGAAGGACTGATGTTGAGGCTCAAGATCCAATACTTTGTCCACCTGATGCTAAGAGCTGACTCATTGGAGAAGACCCTGATGCTGGGAAAGATTAAAGGCAGGAGAAGAAGGGGACGCCAGTGGCTGAGATGGTTGGATGGCATCACCGACTCAATGGGCATGAGTTTGAGCAAGCTCTGGGAGATGGTGAAATACAGGGTAACCTGGTGTGCTGCAGTTCATGGGGTCACAGAGTCGGACAGGGCAAAGCAACTGAACAAAAACAAACATACATTACCATGTGTAAAATGGATAGCTGGTTGGAAGCTGCTGTATAAAACAGGGAGTTTAGCTCTGTATTCTGTGATGACCTAGATGGTGGGATGGGGAGGTGGGAGGGTGAGTCAAGAGGAAGGGGATATATGTAACAGCTGATTCACTTTATTGTACAGCAGAAACTAACACAACATTGTAAAACAATTATACTCCAAATAAATAAAAGAAATGGAGTGGCAAGCCCTATCCATTCAATTCTATTCACTTAAGCAATTTTTGGGGTAATGAAACATTCATAAATCATCCTTTAAAATTAGCTAGATGACAAAAGTCTAGCTTACCAAAATATGAATCAAATTACTTAAATTAAATTAAGTTAAATCTTTTTAATCATGAAGAGAAACTTGTAGACTACATCAGTACTGTTACAGAATAAATGGAAGGAGGAACCAAAATCTAGAATTTTGGTCATGACAAAAAAGGTCCAGACAGCTGGTTGGATAGTTGAGATGAAGAGCAGGAAAAGGTGAAGATAACTCCAAGGTTTTAACTTGGGAAGGAAAATAAGATAATGCAATAAACTGAAACAGGGATATAGGGACACAGAATGGGGGAGGGGTGAAGGAATATGAGTTCGTTGTGGGGGGTTGAGTTTGGAGGGCCTGCAGGGCAGCAAAGTGGAGATATACAAAAGGCAATGGGAAATAAATTTGGCACGTGATCAAAACTACAGACTGAGACTAAATAATGACTGTCCATGTGCTAGGGATGGAAGAGGTCATCCAAGAACAAACACTAAAGGAAGAGGCCCAGTGTAAGCCTGGGACAGATGGACTCAGCCTGCTTAGCTCCTCTGAAAATCATCCACACTTATGCTAAGGCCACAGCCCCAGCTGGTGCTCCCAACCAATGCCTGACCCTAGAGAGAGACGGATGCAGACCCTTTCCTAGGTGAGGAAACTCCTCTTGCCTTTGACTCCTTCAAGTTTGTTGTACCTTCCTTAAAAGCCATGCCAGTCTAGGATACTTCCAACCAACCCCTTCTCCCTCTCTCTTTCACTCAGGGTCAAACTTACAACGCAGGCTGAAGGGTCTCCCAACCTCCCCAGCTCTCTGCAAGGTTCACTCACAGAGGTGTTTCCCCTAATTAAAACTTTTCAGGTTTAATCCCATCTTGGCATCTGCTTCTCAGATTATCTGGGCTACTGCAGGCTCATGGAGGCACCCAGGTGACTTTCCTCCCCTTGTTGTTTCAATCAGACTGTTTTAGCATCACACAGGCAAAGAGGTTTGCAAAACATTTTGTACCTTCTGCACACAGAAAAATAATTATCCTCAATGCTTATATCATAGTCAATAAAGAATAAAGTTATTAAGTGACCTACCTCTCTATTAAAGAGCATTCATACATTCAAAACCTAAACAATATGGTAAAGAGTTAAGAATATTAGCATCAGTTTTATGATACATACAATACAAACAAGTACAAAAACTCAGATTATCCTTGCAGTTCATTCACATACTCATGGAGAATATATATATATATATATATATATATATATATATAATTTCACAAAGAATGTATTAATTAAACCACTTGAGAACTAAAATTCCTTCATGAATAAATTTCATATTCAAAAGTTAAAACTAAGATTCACAAAATAAAGAAACAATACTAGACTCCCTAAAAATGAAATCTAAACTTCTGGGTAAAATTAAAAGATATGAGCCATTTTTAGTAAATTCTTTCATCTTAGAAAAAGTCTACAAAACTACAACAACAAAAGAAAACTAGAAGGCTAAAAGAAAAAAAAAATACAGTTCGGTAAAGACACCACCATCTCATTCCAGAAGAAAGTGGAATGATGCTAACAACATTTTGAGGTAGAAATAAGTGAGACCAAAGAATTTTAAGTGTTTCCTAGTAAGGATTCACAAACCAAATTGTGATAGGCAAATATTCTCATTCATGCAGCAATTTAAGACCTAGAATCCTCATGAATCCTCCTTTTAAATTGGCTGCATGACAAAAATGCAGCTAACCAAAAAGTAAACCAAATGACAGAAGTCAGGAAAGAAGAGTCTGAGACAAAAAAAGTGATGCTGAGAATTGAACCCATTCAGCTAACGCTTTAACTTTCTTTTTGGAATAACTAACGGTCACTAACTAATAAATCACAATGATTTTGGAGAGCTAGAGTCCACTAGTGCGTCTCCTGCCCAGCCATTCACACACCAGGCAGATACTTTCACTAAAGTCATATAACTGTCTACATGCAAATACAGACAAGGAACATTCTTATCTCTGTTTATTGCACACTTTCTGAACATGAACATTTTACTGATCAGCATATCTCAGAGATCTTTCTACGTAAATACAAAGAGCTCTCCTTGCTCCTTTCCCCTCCTCCTCCCATCTCCTCCTTAGCTGCAAAACATGAAAGAATAAATTATGTCAACTAGTCCCTTATGGTTGAACACTTAGGGTGTTTTAAGATAGACTTGTTAAGCAATTCTGAGATGAATAACCTTGTACATATGTCATTTTCTACATGTACAGATATACATTACTTCCCAGCTGGTGCAGTGGTAAAGAATCCACCTGCCAATGCACAAGAAGCAAGAGACATAGGTTTGATTCCTGGATCAGGAAGATCTCCTGGAGAAGGAAATGGCAATCCACTCCAGTATTCTTGCCTAGAAAAGCCCATGGACACAGGCGCCTGGTGGGCTACAGTCCATGGGTCTCAAAGCGGTAGACAAGCCTGAGTGACTGAGAACACATACACACCAGAGATATACAAAAAAAAAGGCAAACACCCAGAAGAGAAATTACTGGATTGAAAGATAAATGCACTTAGAGTTCTGGTAGATAGTACTGAATTACACTACATGAGAGTGGCACTTATTTGCACTTTTCCCAGCAATACACGATAAGGTCTATGTCAGACTTCACAATTATTGACAATCTTAGTTATTGACAATTACCATTATTGACAATTGGTAAAAAATGGAAATCCACTGTGGTTACAATTTACATTTCTACTATTATGAATATGCTTGGGTTTTCTTTGTCATATCTAAGCACTTTTTGCATTTCCCATTTTAATTTGATTGCTGGTCTTTAAATAATTTCAGGGGTAATGACCATGGAGTACCGTGGCATGGTAGAAGCCTTAAAAATATAAGAATTAATATTATAACTAATATAGTTGGAGATTGTGAGAGTAAAGTGAAAAAGATGCAAGATTTATCTAATTTCTTAATCGTTTATGGCAATAATTACACACAGTTAAAGGGCAAAATTTTGGTTACATAAGTACTGACTTGAACTTCAATTTCTTTCATAAATTTTTTCTTTAATTTTAGAGAGATCCTTTTGAAACAACTTACTTTGCAGTGAAATTGTTATCTGGAGTTCAACCCTTTAGGTTATATTCAGATTATTTTTCATGCAACTTTGATGTAAAATGAAATCTAACATGTTAATTGAATTATATTACCATATTTTCCATTTTTTCTAAAAGAATTTCTATTTATGTGTTACTTTTCTATATGTATAAATGTATAGGTCAATATCTGAAATATATTCTCCAAAAGTTAATGTGTTTCTGAGTGAAGGTGTCTGAAGAAAAATTTATTTTATTGTATTATTGTATTATTATTTTACATTTTATAATGACTCTATACCATTATTCAAAAAAAGTTGTTACTTAAAACTTTAAATTTTATTGTTTACCATTATTCAAAAAAAGCTGTTATTTAAAACTTTAAACTTTATTGTTAAACCATTATTCAAAAAAAGCTGTTATTTAAAACTCTAAAAACTAGAAGTAGTCAGAATTTTCAAGATGATATATGCAAAATATGTAATTTACGGTCAAACCAACAAAACCATCTTTCTTTCTTGGAAAGATAAAGATAAAACAGTAATTTTTTGTTATACTAATAAATAAATTAAATTAATTAGAATAAAAATTTATCTTAAAATTTTATTTAATTTTTATTTAAAATAAATTAAATAAATCAGATACCAAGAGTCACTTTTATCTATGTGGCTACAAATAAAACAACTGAATACTGTTTAGATTTAATTTGAGAAATTATTTCCTATACTTCAAAATCATATAGTGATCTGTGGACCATGAAGCAAAAAAACTAAAATGCATTTTTAAAAAGCCAATTATAATTAATTCTCTCTTTGCACATGCCGTTACCTGACTAGAGCATGCAAATTTTACCCTAATGTACCTGAAGCCTGATAGTCATATTTCTCATTCTGAACTAAAAAGTAAATCAAAGTTTGTTTCATTTTATTTAAAGGCCCCCTTCTGTAAGCCATATTAACAAAAACTACAAAATATTTTCTTCTCTAGCTAACTTCATATTTGATTAACAGTATATCAAAACATGGAGAAGGCAATGGCACCCCACTCTAGTACTCTTGCCTGGAAAATCCCATGGATGGAAGAGCCTGGTGGGCTGCAGTCCATGGGGTCGCTAAGAGTTGGACACGACTGAGTAACTTCCCTTTCACTTTTCACTTTCATGCATTGGAGAAGGCAATGGCAACCCACTCCAGTGTTCTTGCCTGGAGAATCCCAGGGACGGGGGAGCCTGGTGGGCTGCCGTCAAAACATACCTGCATTAATTTAAAACTGATTGGCATGGCCTTAAAATACTCTCTATGCTTGTTTGTTTTATTTAGCAGATGAAAGATCAACTGCATTGGAGAAAATTTAGACATGGTGTACATATAAGTGTAGAGTACAGAATTTCAAGTTAACCTAAATTTGAATTGTAATTCACAGCTACTAAATTCTTTGACAAATTCTTCATTTCACAGTAGCAATTTTGTGAGTTAGATAAATCTTTTTTTCCCATTTTACATATGCCAATCAGAGATATTAAAATATTTGCTGAAAGTCAAATATCTAGTTAAATGGAGAACTAGAACCCCAAAGGCTATACAGTCCATCTCTTTGTCTGTAATGGATAAAGACAGCTGTATCTGTTATCTGCAATAATGCTGCATAAGACACAACCATAAAACCTCAAGGCAACAGAATATATATCTAACTTTGTTAATAAGGGTATAGGCCAGATGAATGGACCTACTGATCTGGGCCAGCCTCAGCTGAGCTCAGCTGTCTTGCTCACACACATGCAATCAACTAGCAAGTCACATGGTTAGCCAACAGTCCAGCAGGACTCACCTCTGCTCCACGTGGTCTGCTGGCTTCTATCAGGCAGGCCTGAGCTTGTTCTCTTGACCAACAAAGAAGCAGAAGCACAAAAGAACTCTTGTAGTCTAGGCTCTGCATCATTTCTATCACATTCCACTGGACAACAAGAGTCACAATGCTAGCCAAACTCCAAGAGGTGAGGGAATAATCTCCACTTTTTTAATGGGAGAACCAGCAAAGTGAAATTACAGAGGTGTGAAGACAAGGGAAAATTTGAGGCTACATATCCTCCACAACAGTGTAGCTGTTGTATACATGGTTCACATGCTTTATTTCTCAGAGAACTGCTAGTGCTGAGTAGTTTTTGACCTACATTTCAGAAAGATATGAGTGAATACTCATATTTACTGTGAGTGAATACTGCTGTGAATACTACTGCTTCTGTGTCTTACAGAGATTTCACTGCAGGTATCACTCACTAAAAAAGAGATGGCATGATCTTCTTTATAGGGACACACTTGAAGAAAACAGTTTTCTCCATTGATATGGAGAAAAGTCCAAACCAATGGCAGTGATATTATTAGCTACGGTCATCATAAAGCTTCTGAATGGCCAGTCTATTGGCTTTAATCAACACTGAGAATAATTGTATGTCCTGCTTGGAAACTAAGTAAACTGCAAAATGGTAAATTTCTTTGAGTCATTGTGCAGGCGCTCTTTGGTGTACCAGCTATACCTCCAAATTCATCTTTTTTTTCCCCCATATCCTAGTTTTCTGTTTGCTCTGACATTTTCCTTTAAAAGAAAACCCTATTTATTATATTAGTTTCTGTTTTCAAAAGTAATACATAGTCATCATAAGAAAGTCTGAATATGAAAGGCATAATAAATAAAATAATTTCACCCATATTCCTATATTCCTTCCACGGAAGGAAGACCCATGTTTCTTCTAGAAGCAGAAAATATTAAGAAGAGTTGGCAAGAATACACTGAAGAACTATACAAAAAAGATCTTCATGACCCAGATAACTATGATGGTGTGATCACTCACCTAGAGCCAGACATCCTGGAATACGAAGTCAAGAGGGCCTTAGAAAGCATCACTACCAACAAAGCTAGTGGAGATGATGGGATTCCAGTTGCGCTATTTAAAATCCTAAAAGATGATGCTGTTAAAGTGCTACACTCAATATGCCAACAAATTTGGAAAACTCAGCAGTGGCCACAGGACTGGAAGAGGTCAGTTTTCATTCAAATCCCAGGAAAGGCAATGCCAAAGAATGTTCAAACTACAGCACAATTGCACTCATCTCACAGGCTAGCAAAGTAATGCTCAAATTTCTCCAAGCCAGGCTTCAACAGTACGTGAACCGTGAACTTCCAGATATTCAAGCTGGATTTAGAAAAGGCAGAGGAACTGGAGATCAAATTGCCAACATCCACTGGATCACAGAAAAAGCAAGAGAGTTCCAGAAAAACATCTACTTCTGCTTTATTGACTATGCCAAAGCCTTTGACTGTGTGGATCACAACAAACTGGAAAAGTCTTCAAAAGATGGGAATACCAGAACACCTGACCTGCCTCCTGAGAAATCCGTATGCGGGTCAAGAAGCAACAGTTAGAAGCGAACATGGAACAATGGACTGGTTCCAAATCGGGAAAGGAGTACGTCAAGGCAGTATATTGTCACCCTGCTTATTTAACTTCTATGCAGAGTACATCATGTGAAATGCCAGTCTGGATGAGAAATATCAATGACCTCAGATATGCAAATGACACCACCCGTGTGGCAGAAAGCGAAGAGGAACCAAAGAACCCCTAGATGAAAGTGAAAGAGGAGAGTGAGAAAGTTGGCTTAAAACTCAACATTCAAAAACCAAGATCATGCATCCAGTCCCATCACTGCAAGGCAAATAGATGGTGGAAACAGTGGAAACAGTGACAGACTTTATTTTCTTGGGTTCCAAATTCTCTGCAGATGGTGACAGCAACCATGAAACTAAAAGACACTTGCTCTTTGGAAGAAAAGCTATGAGCAACCTAGACAGCATACTAAAAAGCAGAGACATCACTTTGCCGACAAAGGTCTGTATAGTCAAAGCTATGGTTTTTGCAGTAGTCATGTATGGATATGAGAGTTGGACCATAAAGCTGAGCACCAAAGAATTGATGCTTTTGAACTGTCATGTTGGAGAAGACTCTTGAGAGTCCCTTGGACTGCAAGGCGATCAAGCCAGTCAATCCTAAAGAAAATCAGTCCTGAATATTCACTGCAAGGACTGATGCTGAAGCTGAAGCTTCAACACTTTGGCCACCTAATGCAAAGAACTGACTTATTAGAAAAGTCCCTGATACTGGGAAAGACTGAAGGCAGGAGGAGAAGGGGACGACAGAGAATTTGATGGTTGGATGGCATCACTGACTCGATGGACATGAGTTTGAGCAAGCTCCAGGAGCTGGTGATGAACAGAGAAGCCTGGCGTGCTGCAGTCCATGGGGTCGCAAAGAGTTGGACACAACTGAACTGAACTGAACTGAAGCACTGAGCGTTTACTCTGTGTGCTATACCAAACATTTCAGGTGTGTGATCTCATTTAATCCTCACCAGATTCTTATGAAGCAGCAATATTATTCTCCTTGTGGAGAAGAAGAAACTGAAGCTCAGAGTGGTTAAATAGCTTCCTCAGAGACACACACAATGTTGAGATGTGTTTTGAACCCAGGGGGTTGGATTTCAGAGTCAATTATCTTACTCAGGGCATCTTTTCCAAAGAACACTTCCAAAGATCTTACTCCAAAGAACAATTAGGGAGATTGTGAACTAATTTTATAAAGTACAGATAAAGAGATGGCAATAAAGTGAATGTTTTAACCTCAGTGGCTCCCAGCCCAATATACACTCACTGGATAATGGCCTTCCTTGTCTTTCACTGCAGGCTCTGTTGGCTCAGTTGGATACAAATATGCTGATGCCTGCGTCTTCCCAGAGCACACTCAGCTTAAAAAAAGATGAGCTCAGAGTAAGGACTGATCCCTTCTCATGCTTCATTGACAAAACCGACTAACTCGTCCTCAGTCAAACTCATGTGTTTCTCATTCCAGAAAAATGCATTTGCGGCCTAGGACAGAAGAATAGATCTGGAAAGATTTCCACCTCTCCACTATGGAAATTTCCCCACAATCATTTTCCAGCAGTAAAGAACCCTGAGGTTTAATTTCCACTTCCCCAGGGTTCTTCCAGATTTTGAGAGCTGTCACTAACAGGGTGCTGCCCAAGTCATCATGGGTTGAAATGTGGCTCCACTGCCCCATCACCTCACAGGGATCCTTTCATCTCCAAACATCAACAGCAGACCCAAAGTCCAGGGTATGAAGAGAGACTCCCACCTCACAGCAGTATAGGATTCAGTGCTGCATGCATGCAGTCAACACAACAGTCTGGCTAGGGTATTTAGCACTGCCTCAATATCTCAATAAGCCTTGGAAGCCATTTGTTAGTTCTGCCCCACTGGGACACTTCACTATTACAGAGTCTCCTATGATTTGAGGAAAAGATTCCTTTTCTGTATTACAGATGATTTGTATTACAAATCATCCCCTTCTGTGTTTCAAGACCTCTTTGCAGTATGGCTTTGCAGACCTTGATATCAAGAGCTGGCATCTATTTCCTCACCCTATGAATGATTTTATTTCACACATAAGTTGGGGCTGCTGCTGCTGCTGCTAAGTCGCTTCAGTCGTGTCTGACTCTGTGTGACCCCAGAGACGGCAGCCCACCAGGCTCCTCTGCCCCTGGGATTCTCCAGGCAAGAACACTGGAGTGGGTTGCCATTGCCTTCTCCAATGCATGAAAGTGAAAAGTGAAAAGGAAGTCGCTCAGTCGTGTCCAACTCTTAGCAACCCTATGGACTACAGCCTACCAGGCTCCTCCACCCATGGGATTTTCCAGGCAAGAGTACTGGAGTGGGGTGCCATTGCCTTCTCCATAATTTGGGGCAGAAGTACCTATATAGCAATTTTGACTCTAGGGTCTTGTAAGTTCCATTCTCTCTCAGAACTCTGCCAACCCACCACAAAAACAATATGAAGGATCAGGGACCACTGGGATCAGATCCGAGTCAGCAGCATCCTAGCTGCAGCCTCAGACATGAGACAGTCATGATCAACAGTTTCAAACCCATCCCCAGCTTCCTGCAGTCACCAGAGAAGCCTGGGTAAACCAGAACAGGGGTCTGCCTGAGCCTACACCACACTGTCAGCCCACACAGCAGTGGCTGAAAGAAAGGCCAATATATTTCGGAGTGGTTTACTGCACAGCAAAAGCTAACTAATATATTTAATCTGTATATAACTACAAGAAATAATTAAGGGGGGAATGATAAAGGGGAAATCTCTCTGAACAGACAACTTAAAATTTAATAAGGATGATCAAACAGTGCCTTTTCTTTTGTAAAGTAGGTTTATTTACGATATGTTCAACTCCGCCACTATATAATAACATGACCTGAATTAAATCACTTGTATTATAAAATTTTACTTCTTTTGGAAGGAATGCACATTGGTAATTAAGAGATGTGCACTTTAACTTGAGTTACTTTACTAGCTAGTTACATGATTGTGCCAGATTCCATTCTCTGACCCTCAATTACAAGAGACAAAAATGATGGGATTAGCTGTGATAGTTTAATTAAGGCCAGGTCCAATTCTAAAATGAAAGATTTTATGCCGTTTTGTCTGAAATATTAGCATTTTTACCACTACATTTCTATGATGACATAAAGACACTGCATTTAACCCTCCAATCACTATCACCCTCCAGTCACTATCACCAAGGTGCCTAGCACAGCCCCAAGTCATGATGACATGCACAGCAGTGAAGAGAATGGCCATATCCTAGTGCTATGCTAGAATTTTCTTTTAAGCTTATGAGAGGCAACTGTGTCCTTCTCTTCCCAAATTTGCGTCCAGTGGTGATGTAACAGTAGCTTAAAATCAGACACAGTGGAAGAATTTACATCATGGAAATCAGCAAATGCCAACAAATCATTTTTCCCAGCAGGAGAGCCAGTTGTTAAAACATTTACCAGGACAACATGGACACTTCTCTCATTGAGTCAACATTCTAACAGGGGTGCTAGACGCCATATAACTTTGTGCAAAATATTTTGTGACAACTGTGAGGAGTGTGGCAAAGCAAGGCAGGGAGTGATGCAAACGGCAAGAACACACCCTGCAAGCAGAGGGGAAGTACTGTGACGGCTCCAGGTGGAAGGAAGTGGGAAGGCGTAGTCTCACCAGTACGGCTAGTGTGACTGCAGCACAGAAAGCAAGAGGCCAAGAGCTTGACTGGAAGGTGGAGAAGGAAGGGGAGAGGAAGCTCTCCAAGGTCCAGATAGTGCAGGTCTAAGGGGGTGGTACCTTCAGTAAGGCAGAAGGACCAGGTCAAGGGTGAAGGGAGGAAGAGATCACTACCCACCTAAAAATGTTGTCTTCTGGGTTTCAAGGGGACAAGATATTGGATGGTGACATAAATCTGCAAGTCTCTGTGTCCAGAAGCTGCAAGTACAGATGTGATTCTGAGAGTAGAAAAGAACGGCAACGTAGGGCCAACCATGAAAACTGAGTGGGGTAGAGGAAAATATACGAAAGCAAAGAAGTCAAGAAAATCAAATGTTTCATAGAAATGTGGCAATCAACAATACTAATAATATTCTGATAAAAGTTCAAGCCCAAAGAGCTAAAAATGGCCAATATATGCTGACATATGGTTTTTCCATATGGTCATGTGTGGATGTGAGAGTTGGACTGTGAAGAAAGCTGAGCGCCGAAGAATTGAGGCTTTTGAACTGTGGTGTTGTGGTGTGTTGGAGAAGACTCCTGAGAGTCCCTTGGACTGCAAGGAGATCCAACCAGACCATTCTAAAGGAGATCAATCCTGGGTATTCTTTGGAAGGAATGATGCTAAAGCTGAAACTTCAGTACTTTGGCCACCTCATGCGAAGAGTTAACTCATTGGAAAAGACTCTGATGCTGGGAGGGATTGGGGGCAGGAGGAGAAGGGGACAACAGAGGATGAGATGGCTGGATGGCATCATTGACTCTATGGACATGAGTTTGAGTGAACTCCAGGAGTTGGTGATGGACAGGGAGGCCTGACGTGCTGCAATTCATGGGGTCATAAAGAGTCAGACACAACTGAGAGACTGAACTGAACTGATGCTGACATAAAGGTCAGTGGTAGCTTTAGAAGGAACAGTTTGGAGTGATGTGTGCAGAATCCAGGTTGCTATGGACAGAGGAGGTAGTGAAAGGTAAGCAGAGAATACAGGCAAGTCTTTAAAGATGCTTATGTAAATGACAAGGAGAAAGAAAAGAAAGCAGCCAGTTGGGGTCAAGAGAGTGCCTAAAGCTTTCTTTAGAGGTGGGACAGGCTTGTCATGCTTAAGACTGATTGTATGGATCTGGTGAAAGAGGGAATATTGATAATACATGAAATAAAAGGGATAAATATTAGTTCAAAATCTTTGGGAAGTCAGGGTCTAGGACCAAAGAGGTAGGCACTGCCTGGGAAAGAGAAGGGAAACGGGAGGAGAGAGCAGATGAAGGTGAAGGTGGGTTTCGGGGACTCACGGCAGGAAGAAGCTAGAGAGACTCCCCCTCCCACCCGCCACCGCCACACTCCCTCTCTCTTCCAGGAAGCTGGTCACAAAAACTACTGGGGGAGAGGCAGCTGGATAAGTTCTTAATAAACAAGAAAGAGTCAGGAAAACCACTGGCTTTGGGTCCTGACAGACTTGGCTTCCCACCCCCTGGCACCCTGTGATCCTAGGTGAGTGGCACAGCCTTGCTAGACTTCGTTCATTTGATTAACGGTCATTTGAGCAATCGTCGTATGCTAGCAGTGGACTAGACATGCCAACCGTACTGGATAAAGTACTTAAAGACTTCCTGACTTATTGCTGCTACTGCTGCTGCTAAGTCGCTTCAGTCATGTCCGACTCTGTGCGACCCCATAGACGGCAGCCCACCAGGCTCCCCTGTCCTTGGGATTCTCCAGGCAACAACACTGGAGTGGGTTGCCATTTCCTTCTCCAATGTATGAAACTGAAAAGTGAAAGTGAAGTCGCTCAGTCGTGTCCGACTCTTAGCAACCCCATGGACCACAGCCTACCAGGCTCCTCTGTCCATGGGATTTTCCAGGCAAGAGTACTGGAGTGGGGTGCCATTGCCTTCTCCTCCTGATGTATTAGGCAAGTATAATGAATGAGACACAATTAGCAGAACATGATGACAGCTAAGCTGAAGGGGAGCACGAGGCACACCAGGGGGGCCGAGGAAGGGCCCCGTTCTAGGCTGGGAGCGTGGGATACCTTCTTGGGGCAGCCACCCTGCCACAGCCTCGGCTTCCCAGTGCAAAATGGGGAAAACCAACCCAGAAATTAACAACACAGTCTACAGAAGGCACACAGGCATGATGCGTGCAAAACAGTGGTCTACCAATAAGCTCTCCTTTCCTTCCCTAGAAGTCCTTCTGGTACAATTGAAACAAATTACAAAATCCAATTTGTATATTAGACTAATATACAAAGTTCCATTTGCTGCACAAATTTCCACGTTCTCCTTGTTTCTCAATATGTATTCTTCTCTAATTATGCATTACAACCATTCCTGAGAGCTATAGCTCCACACAGAAAAATGCACAAAACAACATACAATGATGTCTTGCACAGGGGATTGTAGAGAAGATTGCAGAAGTGTTGTCTTCTCTTTCCTCTTTCACATTTATGGGCCAGATGCAGCTGGATCCTAAATATCTGAGTCCCTGCCTTCCTTCAAATACCTGAATGTCCTATGATTCAGTTAGCAATCTTGACTGAAAAGGGACAACGTCCCATCTGAAAACAGCTTAGACAATGAAGGAGATTCACTCGCTCATGGATTTGAGACGGTCTGATTTATGTCTCAAATGACATCGCTGAGGATCTGGTCCTTCACTGGTTTGTCTTCTGTGGGATCAGCCTACCTGTTAGGCTCCCAAAGTGGTATCTGAAGCACCCGAACGTCTTCATCCAAGGGAACAAAATATGAAAGTCATGTCCACAAAACATCTTAACAGGACATGATTCAACAAAAAAGAAGAAAGGTCTTTCCCCATAAATTCAAGGAAACTTTCACTTTTCACTGGCTTTGCCTAGCCTATTCCTGACCCAGTCTCTATGCAGTGACACCCAACAGAACTTTCTGTTAGTGATGGAAATGTTCTTTTACTTTATCTGCCCACAGGTAGCTATGGAGCACTTGGAATGTGGCCAAGTGTGGCTGAGGAAATGCATTTCATATTTTAATTAATTAAAATTCAAGTGTAAAACTCAACATGCCACTTTATGGGACAGTGCAGATCTACAGTGGGGAATGGGTGGGTGTAGCTGACTTAGCTACTCAGTGCCCACTGCCTTGAGCTGGTGATGGAATTAACCCCCATTCATTCCACAAAGGAAAGTCATTCTGCCTGGTATCCTATAGCCCACCATTTTTATTTCCTATAGATTAATGGCTCGACTCAACAAGAAATCTTTTGCCAAGGAGTTACTGATAAATCTAACACAGCACAATGCCATGTGAAAGTCATTTTAGAATAATAACCTTTTAAAGCTTAGAGTGAGCTCAGAGCTCACACACTTCAAATCCATATCTCATAGAGAAGAAATGGGCTTGGGGCATCAATTACTTTGCTCTGGCAGTTATGAGTAAGGCCTGGATTTGCTGACCTTCAGCCATTTTCTACTGTAAAATCAGTCTTTACACCACAGCAATCCAACAAGCCCACTCCAGCAGAACTGACTGCATTCCACAGGAGCCTTCATAATCATTAGCTTATTGAAGCTTCCAGTAAAGGATATTGCCACAGACACCTGATATTGTACACCCAAAAGCCGAAATGAAAGAGGCTGGATCCGACAGGCCCTGTCTGATGCAGGTAGCCACATGTGGCCATGGTGGTATGGTGACCAATGTTGCCAAACCTTCTGATTTTCTGAGAAATACAGATTTGCAATATGAACTCTCAGATATTTTAATGCTGGCTTTTACATTTTAAGATGTTATGCAAACAAAGCAAGATCTATCTGTCCGTGAATTGTCTGCACCCGTGGTAGAGATTTTTTAAGTCTCACTTAAAATCAAAGCCTTCAGAGTAGTTACTGCTGCTGGTGGCCCTGTGTATCCATGCATGCCCATTGACAGCTTTCAAAGGCAACTTTGTCTGAGAGCTTTCTCGAAGTCTGGGGACACAAGTCTGAAGGCTCCGTGGACACAGAGAAGAGCTGGCAGAGGTGCTACGGACAGAACAGCCCTGGGAAAAGCTGTCTTCAAACAGAGACACCTGGGAACTGGTGGTAGATATCAAGCTCTCTTACCTCAATCAAGATAATGCTGGGGTGTGCTCCATGCCCAGAGGTCCCAGTGGGATGGAGATTCAGTTGCCCAGAGTGTTAATGGGTATCTGATAATTCACCCTCTATCACTGCCTTCCTTTGCCTGTCTCACTTCCCCACTGCTCAGTCCATGCTTCGGGAGCTCACCTTCCAAATAAACTACTTGAACTTGAATCTTTGTTTTGAGGTCAACTTCTGGAAGAACTCACCCTACAAACACTAAAAAGCTGAAACTGTTTTAGAATTTTGTTTAGATTTCTGTTTTGTTTATTGAAGTATAGTTGATTTACAATGTTGTGTTAGTTTCAGGTGTACAGCAAAGTGATTAAGTTATACATATATATTTTTACAGATTCTTCTTCTTTATAGGTTTTAGAGAATATTGAATATAGCTCCCTGTGCTATACAGTAGGTCTTGGTTGGTTATCTATTTTATATATAGTAGGGTTTATATGTTAATCTATTTTGTTTTTAATTTTCCCCCCAGTCATGAAATATGTTAGGGCTAAAATAGATGAAAATTTCACAACCTAAAGTCCCATCTCCTCTGATCATCTAAATCTCAATATTCACAATGTGGGGCTGAAACTGCTGGCCTCTTCCATAAGGAAGCCAGGCTATAGGAACATATGTTCATCTAAAAATAGAATCCATTATGTATATCAGCACAACACTTAGTTTCTTAGCATAGCAACTGGTTCTGCCCCATAAAAGTTTTCATTGAGGCATTCACTTCACCAGGTGCATTGTTCACCATGCACAACACTAAAGAGAAATCTCATGCAAAATCTTTCTTATAACAATGCATATTGAAGACTGAAGTAAAAACCAAATATTCTTATGGGAGAAATACGGATTTTACCACTTAAATATATTATTTAGAACTGATTATATCACAGCTTCCTATCACCCCTGCATATGACCTCATTGTCTCCGGTTTCCCTGCTGGGCTAATGTGTCAATAAAGAAATAATTTCTACAAATTAATAAAAAATGACATGTTGTCATAATTTACCAAGATGATATCTGCTTTGCATCCATAAAAGAAGTTTAAGATATAATTTAATTATATAAAATCATTTTTGAAACCACATTTGCTCATTCAAAAGTATAGCTAGTTTAATTAAATATGTTCAAATAGCAACTTGGTTTAACAGAAGATCTAGAAAAACATAAAGGTTAATAAACAGGCATGAATGCTGACGACATGTTCAGCAAAAATAAAACGAATACCTAGTACTTAGAACATCCAGGGAATGGAAAATTAAATGAATTTTAATCAACTGAATATAACAAAAGTATCTATTTTGTTTCAATCTTGGATACTAAGACTCCTTCTAAAAAAGTTAGTAATTTCCTGCCTTCCTAAGTACAATATATAGGGAATATTATTCAATTGTAGCTAAATAATTCAGAGTCTTGTAGGGCCTCTGGGTGCTTAAGCTGAGTCTGATTTTTGATAGAAACGAGGCCACAGAAGGAAAGGCAGAGTGAGCACAACCCCTCAGGAACTTCACTGAATTGATTTGCAATGTCAGTTTGCTTCCTATCAGTGTTCACCTTGGCTGCACGTTAGAATCAAACAAGGAGCATTAAAAAAAAAAAAATCCAAGGTCCTGACTGCACCCCAGAGCAATTAAATCAGATTCTCTGGGGATGGGACCCAGGCAGCAACAATTTTTGAAGCTCCCCCAGTGATTTTAATGTTTCCCTGTGCAGCCCAAGTTGAGAACCACTTCACACTGTTTGCCTTTTCCTTGCACATGCAATATGCCTACTGAGATTTCTTTTAAGACAGATCTAAGGGGGAAAAAAATCTGAGAAAAACAGCTTTACAAATTAAACAAGATCTTTAAAAAGCAAGAAGTTAAGGGTCAGGACACACAGCCAGGCTACCTGGATTCTATTCCCATCTCTCTTCATGAACTGTGTCATGAGGGTCAGCACTCATGTATATGTCAATGTCCTCACCTGGAAACGGGAGTGATAAGAGGCCTGGCCTCACAGGTTCGTGGAAATGACACACACACACACACACAAACCGGCATGCACATGCACACATATACCACAGCAGTGACTGGTGTGCAGAAAACTCCATATATGTGATTGCTATTATTGGTGATGATGATAACAGTAATAATAACAATAGATAAAAGGTGTGTGCAAATTGAACTAGTGCATATGAAAAGAAATTTATGTGATACCAAGTTCCTAATAATCAGGTTGTTTAACCTTTTAAAATTATTTAAACAAAGTAAAGATAAAATGTGAAAAATGGAAATTTTTTATTTTGGTCTATTTTGGGTAAATACTTAAATGACAATTTAAGTAAAACAATTTTCCACCTTTATTTATTTTACCAGATGGAAAAAAGAGGCTTGCCATGCTGATTAAATATGGAAAGAGTTTGACAAGAACCCCATCAGTAGAATCAAACAATTCTGCATTTGCAAGAAAATGAACTAGAGGACAACCAAACATGCTCACTCTATCTACAACATCTATAATTCAAGCAAAGAAGCATGACAGTGGGTCAATACCAAGTGTCTGGGAATTCTATTCACAATAAGGGCAAATGGTGTTTCCACATAACAAGGAATAGAATTATGAACAATACAGATGAATTTCCTCTATACATTCCTTTAATCTGGTGTCTCAAACTAATTTTTATCAAAAGGTACAAATAACCCATCATAATAACTTCATAGCATGGAAAGCATCCAATTTAATTGTTACTACAAGACTAGGAAGAGCTAAATATAAGCAACACATAAAACTGAGGCAAAATTTTGTAATTAAATTATATTAGGGGTGATGAAGTTTGAATTAAAGCCAGTGTGCTATATATTTCTAAACTCTGGTTACAACTATTCAAATGAGCACAGCTGTTGTTATCGGCCTGATGAAGTGCTGTGATAGAGACACGAAAATCAGATTAATTCACTAACACCCTAAAAACGATTCTAAAGAAAGTACAATGATGCCATTTCATAATAATCAGCTTGATTTCAAAATACATTTACCAAAAGACCATGAATCACAACCTGGTAAAGGCTTCCATTCTAACAACATGTTCTTCTGTTGCATCTACATAGGCTAAGCAATCATAGCATCTGGCTGTCCTACACTAGCTCGAACTCATTGAGGCAAAAACTCTGGGACTTGTGGCAGTGAAAGAAAGGTTGGAAATAAGTAAAGCTTAATCTGGAAGCAAAATTGATGAAAAGTGGCTTGCTCCTCAGTAATCCAACAGACCACTATCTAAATTATACTCACAAATAACTGCAAGCTTACTCTCTCAGGATCTTATTGGAATGGAGAACGAGGAGCTGCCTGGTGCCAATACAGCAGTGAAAATCCCAAAGTGATTATCTTAGGAAAAAAGATACAGACAACCATGGTGGAAGCCAAGTCTGCTTGTGAATAATAGCATTTCTCCTACCCAAGACTTTTAAATCATCTTTAAGTTCATTCCAAAAGATGCTTCCAATTCCTGAGGGTCAAAAACCTTTCACCTATGATGCAGTATTTATTAGTGGATTACCCTCAGTGGGAAAGTCTTCACAACGATAAATCCCTTCTTTTGCCTTCTGTAGTTCTGCTCCTGAAATGTTATGAAATACATAAACATCTTGTTTGCTCAAACAGAACTAAGGCTCAATGCTTTAGATCAAAGACCACAACAGAGTCTAAAGAGGAAACAATCACTATTGCCTTCAAGAAGAAAAAATATTTTTAAATATATGTAAACAGACAGTCACTTGGCTTTCAAAACAGAATGTTTGTAGTCCCTAAAAATTAGTTAGGGACTAACTGTTTAGTCAGAGACTGTTAATTATATACCATAATAGAAACTACTACAATGGACCTTGAGGGCATTATGTCAAGTGAAATAAAGCCAAATAGAGAGAGATGAATATGACATGGCATCACATATACGTGAAACCTTCAAAGGTGCAGAGGTGTCAGACTCACAGGAACAGAGAGTAGAAATGTGGGTGCTGGGGCTGGGGCACAGTGGGGCCAGGGGGATGGTGGTTCAGACACTGAGCCATGTCCGACTCTGGAACCCCACGGACTGCAGCCTGCCAGCCTCCTCTGTCCACGGGATTTCCCAAGCAAGAACATGGGAGTGGGTTGCCATTTCCTTTTCCAGGAGACCTTCCTGATACAGAACGAATCCATGTCTTCCTGTTTGGCAGGCAGATTCTTTACCACTGACCACCTGGGAAGCCAGGGGAACTAGGAAGAGGTTGGTAAAAGGCTATGAATTTTCAACTACAAAATGAATAAGGGCTGAGAATCTAATGTGTAATATGGTGAATATAGTTGATAATACTGTATTATATGAATGAAATTTGCAGAAAATAGAACCTACATGTTCTCATACAAAAAAAAGAAGAAAATAAGTGAGGTAGGTGATGGATGTGCTAATTAACTAGATGCAGGGAACTCTTTCACAATGGATACATATATTAATTTCTTTACTTTTATTTTTTTTTAAATCACCACGATGCACACTTTAAATATCTTACAAGTTTATTTGTCAACCATACTTCAGGAAAACTTACATTTAAATTTTGATTTAATTTAAAAATTAAGTCTTAAAAAAGCCACCACAAAGACTGAGTCTACAAAGCGGTATACATCGTTCTTGGACAGAGGAGCCTAGTAGGCTACAGTCCATGGGGTCACAAACAGTCAGACACAAACTGAGCAACTAAACAACAAAGCATTGTGCTACATGCTTCGTGTATCATATTTAACAGCAACGCTGAGAAAGTTAACACTCAGTCTTACAGCTTCCCCGGTGGCTCAGACGGTAAAGCGTCTTCCTGCAATGCAGGAGACCTGGGTTTGATTCCTGGATCGGGAAGATCCCCTGGAGAAGGAAATGGCAATCCATTCCAGCACTCTTGCCCAGAAAATCCCATGGATGGAGGAGCCTGATAGGCTACAGTCCATGGGGTCGCAAAGAGTCGAACACGACTGAGTGACTTCACTTACAGATGAGGAAATGGAGGCTCAGATGGTTGAAGAGATTCATCAGATATGACTCACTGGACATGAGCTAGAATTAGATCTCCAATCCACATCAGTCAGACTTCAAGTTCTGGCCTCCCATATGAAGACTCAACTAAAAAATCTCCCTGGCTTAAAACAAAGTATTTACCTAACAGGTTCCAGTTACGGTGCCTCTTAGTAAGAAATCCTTTTAACTCCCTTAATTATGGGGCATCTCCATTAAGTTGTTAGACATTAAGGATCCATGTTAGGCAGTTCCTAAAAGAGGATTCTACTAAAATGAGTTTATTTTAGAGATGTCTCCAGGACACATGTGGAATAGAGACAGAAAAGGAAGGAAGTCCATGAAGGGTGTGTTCTCAAGCCAGTTACATCTGAGGGTAAAGGGGCCTATTGCCCCTGGAGTGCATGAGGATAAAACAGAAAGCTTGCACCTTCGAGTTATGCCACCCAGAAGTTTATGGTATCTGCCCATCAAACTTGTTTGCTCAGGTGGGTGTTAGTTCGTTCAGTCACTCAGTCATGTCTGACTCTTTGCAACACCATGGACTGCAGCATGCCAGGCCTCCCTGTCCATCACCAAATCCCAGACCTTGCTCAAACTCATGTCCATCGAGTAGGTAATGCCATACAACCATCTCATCCTCTGTCATCTCCTTCTCCTCCTGCCTTCAATCTTTCCCAGATTCAGGGTCTTTTCTAATGAGTTGACTCTTCACATCAGGTGGCGAAAGTACTGGAGTTTCAGCTTCAGCATCAGTCCTTCCAATAAATATTCAGGACTGATTTCCTCTAGGATGGACTGGTTTGAACTCTGTGTAGTCGCAGGGACACTCAAGAATCATCTCCAACATCACAGTGCAAAAACATCATTTCTTCGGCACTCAGCTTTCTTTATGATCCAGCTCTCACATCCATACATGACTACTGGAAAAACTATAGCTTTGACTAGACGGACCTTTGTCAGCAAAGTAATATCTCTGTTTTTTAGTATGCTGTCTAGGTTGGTCATAGCTATTTTTTCAAGGAGCAAGTCTTTTAATTTCATGGCTGCAGCCACTATATGTAGTGATTTTGGAGCCCGAGAAAATAAAGCTTGTCACTGTATTCACGTTTCCCCATCTATTTGCCATGAAGTAATGGGACTGGATGCCATGATCTTTGTTTTTTGAACGCTGAGTTTTACGTCAGGTTTTTCACTCTCCTCTTTTACTTTCATCAAGAGGTTCTTTGGTTCCTCTTCGCTTTCTGCCACAATGGTGGTGTCATCTGCATGTCTGAGGTCATTGACATCTCTCCTGGCAATCTTGATTCCAGCTTGTGCTTCAATTGGCCTGGCATTTTGCATAATGTACTCTGCACATAAGTTAAAGAAGCATGGTGACAATATACAGCCTTGAAGTACTCCTTTCCTGATTTGGAACCAGTCCATTGTTCCATGTTAGGTTCTAACTGTTGCTTCTTGACCTGCATACAGATTTCTCAGGAGGCAGGTAAGGTGGTCTGGTATTCCCGTCTCTTGAAGAATTTCCCAAAGTTTGTTGTGATTCACAGAGTCAAAGGCTTTGGTGTAATCAATAAAGCAGAAGTAGATGCTTTTGTGGAACTCTCTTGCTTTCTGAACCAGAGATCAAGTTGCCAACATCCGTTGGATCATAGAAAAAGAAAGATAGGTCCAGAAAAACAATGCCAAAGAATGTTCAAAATTTTGAGCATTATTTTGCTAGCTTGTGAGATGAGTGCAATTGTGAATTAGTTTGAACATTCTTTGGCATTGCCTTTCTTTGGGATTGAAATGAAAACTGACCTTTTCCAGCCCTGTGGCCACTGCTGAGTTTTCCAAGTGTGCTGGCATATTGACTGCAGCACTTTCACAGCATCATATTTTAAGATTTGAAATAGCTCAGCTGGAATTCCATCACCTCACTAGCTTTGTTCGTAGTGATGCTTCCTAAGTCCCACTTGACATTCCAGGATGTCTGGTTCTAGCTGAGTGATCACACCACTGCAGTTATCTGGGTCATGAAGATCTTTTTTGTACAGTTCTTCTGTGCATTCTTGCCACCTCTTCTTAATATCTTCTGCTTCTGTTAGGTCCATACCGTTTCGGTCCTTTATTGTGCCCATCTTTGCATGAAATGTTCCCTTGGTATCTCTAATTTTCTTGAAGAGATCTCTAGTCTTTCCCATTCTATTGTTTTCCTCTATTTCTTTGCACTGATCATTGAGGAAGGCTTTCTTACCTATCCTTGCTATTCCTTGCAACTCTGCATTCAAATGGGTTTATCTTTCCTTTGCCTTTGTCTTTTCTTTTCTCAGCTATTTGTAAGGCCTCCTCAGATAACCATTTTGCCTTTTTGCATTTCTTTTTCTTGGGGGTATTCTAGATCACTGCCTTCTGTGCAACATCATGAACCTCCGTCCACAGTTCTTCAGGCACTCTGTCTATCAAATCTAATCCCTTGAATCTATTTGTCACTTCCACTGTATCATTGTAAGGGATTTGATTTAGGTCATACCTGAATGGTCTAGTGGTTTTCCCTGCTTTCTTCAACTTAAGTCTGAATTTGGCAATAAGGAGTTCACAATCTGAGCCACAGTCAGCTCCCGGTCTTGTTTTTGCTGACTATATAGAGCTTCTCCATCTTCAGCTGCAAATACAATCAATCTGATTTCGGTATTGACCGTCTGGTGACATCCATGTGTACAGTTGTCTCTTGTATGGGTGTCAGCTCCCAGGCAGTGTCATGAGCTCCAGAGGTCAAAAAAAGCAAAGGAATGCAAAAGCCACTGGGGTCTAACTCTCAGCCACAGGAGCAGTAAGGACTGGGGTTTAGAGTTGGGACTATGTTGTGTCTATTAATTTCTTTACGTGAAGGAAACCTGGTGAAGGTGAAGGAAAGGACTTAATCCATAGATGCTGCTGCTTGTTGGCAATGACTGGCGTCCTGCTACAGGCCTAGCAAAGACACCAGCCTTCCAGCAGTGATATGCACATGCTCTGCATTGTTTTCTGAGATAAATCAGCTGTTGTTTCAGGGTTCAGGGGAAGCTACCAAATAAAAGTGTGTAGAGCTGATCTTTTAATTTATAATCACATTGTTGTGCTCAATGGACAGTTGAGTGTCCTACCCCAATTACCATAGACAAGAAAGTTCAAAACTGATGTTTCTGGTATATTCTAGAGAAGTGTGTGTGAAAGAAGAAGTGCTGTTGATAAATAATGATTAATAAAATCTGTGGTGCCTGGTGGTTCTTTATGGAGCCCAGACTATTTTTTAACACAATATTACTAGCTTTTTTTATAGAGGTTTATGATACAACAGTTTAAATATTTACAAACTCTTGACTTCTTTGCTGAAAAATATCACCATGTAATATGTAAATATGTAATTTCTGAACTTTGCATTTGAACTCAGTATAGAAATATAAGGTTACTATAAGAGAAGGCAGTCTATAGTTTTAATTAACAGAAACTTACCACTTTGAAGGATCCCCAATGACTGTCTCATGCAAAATAATAGGCCAGAACAAGACAACAGATGGAACAGATGGTGGAGTCCTCCCATGTCCTGTTCCCTAGAAATGACTGAATACACAGGCATAAACATATGTCTATAATCTAGAATCATGGGTAAACAGAAGGTGTTGTACTTCTTGAATCAGAAAGCATGGAAGGCAGAAGATAAATGGAATAAAAACCAAGTAGGAGGTGACACTCCAGAAACTCACAGGCATTGAAACAGGAATAGATCTGGACCACCCAAACCAGGTGGGGGAGGTGTCAGCATTGGGAGTGAAGTGGGAACATCTAATCAGGACAATTTGCCATCATAGTTCGCACTTCCCATACCCTCCACACCCCAGCCAGAAGAAAATTACATGCCAGATAGTGATACCAGTTCCAACCAGAAAAAACAGGGACCCCCAAAGACAGGACTAACCATTTGAAGAAATTAGATTTCTGAGATCATCAGTCCTCAAAATACATGATATCATCGCTATGGTCTGAATGTTTATGTCCCCACACTCCATGCCAAATCCTTATGTTGAACACCTAATACCCAAGGATGGTATTAGGAGATTGGGCCTTTGGCAGGTGATTAGGTCCTGAGGGCAGAGTCCTCCTTGATCAGATTAGTACCCTTATAAAAGAAGCTCCAGAGGGATCCTCAGGCTTCCCTGGTGGCTCAATGGTAAAGAATCCACCTGCAATGCAGGAGACTCGGGTTCAACCCCTGGGTCAGGAAGATCCCCTGGAGGAAGAAATAGCAGCCCATGCCAGTATTCTTGCCTGGGAAATCCCATGGACACGGGAGCCTGGCGGGCTACACTCCATGGGGCTGTGAAGAGTTGGACACGACTAAGTGATTAAGCACCAACCCAGAGACCCTTAGCCCTCTCCACCATATGAGGACACAAGAAATCTGCAGCACAGAAGAGGGGCTGTGAAGAGTTGGACACGACTAAGTGATTAAGCACCAACCCAGAGACCCTTAGCCCTCTCCACCATATGAGGACACAAGAAATCTGCAGCACAGAAGAGGGGTCACTCTGGGCCATGCTGATACCCTGGTCTTGGACTTCAAGCCTCCTGAACTGTAAGAAATATGTCATTTATGAACTACCCATTCTACAGTGTTTTGTTACAGCAGCTCAAATGGACTAAGACAATTTTACATGAATTAAAAATCTGAACTAATAAAAATGATGGGTAAGAGTATAATGAATAAGAAAAATCTTAAATAAAGCAAAAAGCAAAAAAAAAAAAAAAAGTTGGAATGCAAATATACCAAATTTGAAAATGTCAAGTCATCTTTTGTCATGTATAAAAGTTAAGAAATTCAAAGATAAGCCACAGACAAGAAGAAAGTGTCTGAAATATCCCTAACAGCTAAAGGATTAACATCCAGAATAAATGGACAACTCTCAACATAAGGCAAAGAACTTAAGCAGGTTATTGATGTAAGAGGAAACAGAAATTGCCCATAATGCTGGAAAATGTACACAGTAGCAAATTTGCTCAGTAGCAAATCAGGCAACAGCAAATCAGAGCAGAGATACAATGGTTGCATCAAATTGACAAAAATTAAAATGTTTCTTAATAGTGTTGGTGGGAATTGAGGAAAAAGTTCCTCTCACACAAGACTGGAAAAGCTATAAAATGACACAATCATTAAGTAAAATTTAGGATATATATAGCCTTCAATCAGCAACTGTACTCCTCAAAATTTACCTCAGGGATGCCTGACCCATATACTCAGAGAGAGATACATAAGACGAAGTATTACTCCAAAGTACAAGACTGTTTTCATGTAGCCCCAAACTAGAAACAAATACCAAGAGTCCACCAAGGAGAATATTTTATTGTTAAATAAAATTTGGTCATCCATTCCCTGGGCCTCTCAGGTGACACAGTGGCAAAGAATCCACCTGTCAATGCAGGAGACGCAAGATACTAAGGTTCAATCCTTGGATCAGGAACATCCCCTGGAGCAGGGAATAGCAACCCACTCCAGTACTGATGTCTGGAACATTTCCTGGACAGAGGAGCCTGGTGTGCTACAATCTATGGGGTTGCAGAAAGTTGGACATAACTGAGTGACTAAACACACAGCCATTCCATGGGATATTATAGAGGTATAAGAATAATAAAGTGGATACACATGTACTTACATGAAAAGTTCTGTAAGACATACTGTAAAGTGAAAATCAAGTGTGTGGAAAAATAAAAATAGAATGATGTTATTTAGGATACAGATGGATATAAACAAAACAAAATATTTCCATAGTTAATACACACACAAATTCATTAAAGAGAGACCTGGAAATATACCATGAAGCTGTTCCCAGCAGTTGACTTCACACTGCACTGCACAGTTTGTGGGATTTTAGTTGCCTATTCAGGGATCAAACCTGGGTCCTCTGCAGTCTTATCCACTGGATCACCAGGCAAGTCCCACCAGCAGTTGACTTTGGACAAGGCCAGGATTGTGGTCAAAGGTGGGGAGGAGTCAAGGACATCAACAGTGCTTTACTCTCTTACAAAAAGAACCTATTAATATTTGCAGGTTAGCAACAAAAAGAAAAATAAATATCTGTAACAGAAAAAGATCAAGTAGTAGGAATGCTTCCTTTAAAACGTGTATCTCTCCTTCTCTTCCTTTTTAATTTCATTATGTGATCCTCTTTCCCCTTCCCCAAGTTCCTGTTTTAGGGATACAAGGAAGAGTTTACTAAACTATACTGAACTTCTTGTATCTGAACTGGTGGTGACTAGTTTTATTTTTACACCAATCTTGGCCCAGGGTCAGGGCCTCAGGTTGCAAGGCAGAGGTCTACTTTGTTTCATATTCTAACAGACTATGTTTGGGTTCACCTTTTACATGGACCCCCCTTTTCTTCTTTGGCTCCCATGCAGATTCTTCTTGTAGTTCACATGTTTTTCATGGATAATGCTTCCTACCTTGGTTTCCGGTCCTGACATGGCATAGCTCCAAAGAAAAGTCATAATTTAATTCAGGAAACCTCTTCCATACTCAGCCTGTACAAGAGCCCTTTCTCACTCATGATCACAAATAAACTGATCCTCTTCACATGACACGCACTGACATAAGAAAACACCCCATGCTTAAGATAGTCATATTCAGAATCTCGTTTCTGCTAATTACTGTCAGTAAAATTTACAGAGCCAACATTAAAAGGGAAAGAATGATTAGAATAAGCCCAGAGCTGATACCAAGGATGAACATTTCCCTTAAGATGATGTTCATGTTTATCTGCTCCCCACCAACCCCCAAACATGCCTTCAATGTTTCATCAGAAGCACATTTCTGCTACCTAAAGTTATTAGAAACACATTTCTGCTACCTAAAAGCCAGCTCTGGTTTTTTACATTCTTCAATCTGTTATCTGGGTTATCAATCTTCTTTGCCACCTACCAATTCTATGGTGGCAAATCAAAGGCTGGGTTATAGGACAAGGTTCACAAAGAGCAAAATCAGTGGCTTCAAATCAGTGGTCCATGGTACAGTGTGGTCAGGACAGGAGAGAGGATCTGGATAAGAACCCATCAAATGTAAGGGTTCTCCTCCAGGGCTATAAAAAGAAAATCCTGTAACAATATTCTTTACTTCTTAAGCCACTCAGCTCACCTCTGAGCAGACTAGGCTTCAACCGATCACTAATCAAAGAGCTTCATAAAACAGGGAGCTCAGCTGGTGCTCGGTGATAACTTAGGGGGATGGGGGAGGTGGGAGGGGGCTCCAGAGGGAGGGGTCTATGTATACGGAAAGGTGAGTCAGCAGAAACCAATGTTTGTTGTGCAGCAGAAACCAATACAACATTGTAAAACAATTATCCTCCAACTAAAAATAAAGAAACATTTCAAAAAACAAAGGACTTTGGTACAGGCTTCATGGACCAAGGAGAAACACGGACAAAGATGAAAGAAGAAGCTCCAGGGAAAAGAGGTGAATCACACAGATACCAATGCAAGCTTTCAAGCAGAAGTGAGGAGGGAATCGGGGGATAAACTTTAAAAAGTATCATATTTTTTTCTCCGAGATGTAAACTCTGTAGTACATGTGATAGATTCACATCACTAACTGTCAATTAAAATATTTTAAAGAAAGTGGGCCTCTAAGCAATATCATGATTGCAACATTCAACCCATCCCTTCAAATAATGTTATGCAAAAACATGGACTTAAAGCTTGCTTGCCACTGCTCACCTGTGAGCACCATCTCTGCTCACATGCATTTAAGCTGCTAATACATCACTCACAGGGGTCCATCTCCTAGAAGTGGACTCATCCTCTCTCTGGCTCTAGAACTGGGCTTAAAGCCAGAAGATTACAAACTTGGAATCATGTAAAGTTTCATTTTTTCTTAAATTACCTCATCTTTTAGATATTAATATATGATCATTAAAAAAAACAAACCTCCAAACTCTGATATATGACTGATGGTTGACTTAGAAAGTGGAAAGTGAAAAATGAAACTACCATCTCTTGGCTAGAACTGAAAGATTGATGCTCATGAAAAGAAAAGTAATAAAAAGACAGAAGTATTGCTACCACAACATCTGTTTCATCTGGTCATAAACTGCATTACAACCAAGAGAAAATGGTCTGTATTCAAAAACTGAGTTTTTTTCCTATATTTGAAAATAAGCATTAGTCAAAATACTGGGTTCATGGAACAAGAGATGTACATCAAAGAGCCTCTGGTCCTAAACACTTTCTCTTTCTCAAGCAAAGAAATATTTATGATTGGTTTTAAAGGGGAGCTTAACTGAGTTGCTATGAATTATTTAAAATCCCCAAAATATCTTCTGCTGCTTTTGTAGAAGCTTGATTTACAAGCTGAAAAATCAAACTGACAGTCCAGTCTCTTGTACAAATACCCAACTTTAAAAATGCTCTAAGCATTATAAATATATCTTTCATGAATATAGCTTCAACAGTTCTAAAAATAGCCTTTAGGAGGAAAAAAAAAAAAAGAAAAAGAACCCTTTCAAGCCATTGTTTTATACATAACAGCAGGAAACCAAACAGAATGTCAAAGCCAAAGTGATTAACACACCCAGTAATAAACGTGAACAGTCAGTATGAAATCTTACTCAAACGCGGCTTTTGACATTAGCTTGGGGTCTATATCTGTGGCCCCACGTCTATCGCCAGAGGTGACTATAAGGCCCATATTCAGAAAGCAGCTCCAGGACAATAAAGGTAAAATCTGTCCTTTGGAAGATATGTTAAAGAGACACATTCAGGACCCACCCTGGGGGCCATATATTACTTTCCAGCCCCCTAAGAATTCCCCCGGGCTCCAACCTGACCCCAAACGAGCCACTGCACAGAGCAGTCTCTGTACCATTACTCACTGATGAAGTCCAGGTCGCCCCTAAAGGCAGAAAGCTAGGCTGACAGCCAATAACCCTGGATATAGAGGCGTAACACCAGGATGTGAAAAGGTTAATAGTGCCTCACAATTTGGTCCAGATATTTTATCGTTTCAGTATCACTTTGGCAAATCTCAATAAAACCTGCCCCATCTTTCCAAATATCAGAACTTACAGGACCAAAATATACTGTGGTCAGTCGCCTTGGAGATTCAAGTGCAGAACCACAGCATTGTCTATTGAAATAATAACCACTTTCTATGAATAGTCCGGTCTAACTGCCTGTTAAACTCCAAATAAATTTTATGATCTGCAGACATTCTACTTTTTAATAATTCAATATGGAATCAGCTCAATTGGTTCCATAATAAATGAGATTCTAAATTTATGATATGGTGGACAGAAAGCTAAAACAGGAAAAAATTCCCAAAAATGGAAAGACTTTTATTCCTGATTTTCTAATGTGAACCAATTATCAAAGCCAAATTCCTGACGAGGCTGGGAGGCTGCCTAAGCAACAAAGGGCAGAGGAAGAGAAAGGGAAAGTCACAGTTACAGTCATTGGGCCACAGGGGCTCTCTCATCCCTTTTCTTCATTCCCTATGGATAGAGCTGGGGGGAGACTTAGAGCAGTAACACCGACTAACTTCCCTCTACAACAAATGCAATTCACGGTTCCGTGCTCTTGTCCTGAAAAGTGCCAAATGTTCTAGGATTTAGCACATCTAATACTTCAGGCTACAGTCCTTGGAAACTCTCCAGACATTTCCATTTTAGGCATTCTTTTTAAGTAGAATCTTTAAATAAATTACAAAGAGTCATCCATGAAACAAATAGAAACCTGAATACTTTGCAAATCAACAACTCGCTGGAAAATGTAAAAGAGACATATCTCACTTCTTACCTTGTTTTGATCTGTCCAGTAAAAGAAAAATCCCTGAGGGTCAGTCCTCAAAATAATCGGAGTGACAACAGTGGAGTCCTAGAAGTGTAAGAAAACACATGTGTATCAATATATGCCACAGTAGAAAGTCTTACCTGGGATGACTTAACAAGTTAGCAATTAAGAGTTTCTCCAAGACCATCGATATTAGTAAAACTTTCAAAAAACTAACATGATATCTTTAACATCAGAGGATTATTAATTACATAACTGGAGATGCTCTCCTCATAATTAGAATACTATTTAAAAAGTAAAAGGTCAGTGATGCATGTATTTATTGATTGAGGCACGTTTTTAAAGGCATTGGCATGTTTTCTATTAAAAAGCTATATTTAGTTTTCCAAATACAACACTAAACATTACACACTTTATATGATTAAAATTAATTAAAATCCATGCTTGAGGATATTATGTTAAACTACATTTGCTCTATAAAATGATCTTAATTGTACTAAAGAGAGTTAACACAGCATTTAGGTATTGCTATTTCCAAGGTAACAGTAAATAAGGCCATCTTCTACATTTTCAGAAAGCTATACACAAAATTGTTTCAAATTTAAATTTCACACAATAAAAAAACATCATAGTCTTCTGAGTTTAAAGCATGCGTATTACAAAGCAAAAACTGCCTGCATTGTAATTACAATATTTAACATTTCTAAAATACGTGTTCTTTTCTTTTGACAATTTTCACAGAGGCATACCATCTGCACAAAAAAACACATGTCACTGGATATGGATTTTTATACTGAAACACTGAAGTCTTTGCAGGGATTGCATTTTTTTTAAAGAGACATAAATAACCAGTTTATTCCAACTTTTTCATACACATTATAACTGTGGTACGTCATATCCTCTTGATCAAAAAGATCTGTAATAAATTTAGAACTTGCAGAGATAATTTTGGAATTTAGAGTTATCTTCCTGATGGGTAGAGTGGATCTAAGGCTTTGTGCACATGGTAAGCTTTACTCTAAAGTCAGGTCAACTCGTAACTGCAGGCCAATCCCTTGAGCTCAAATCACAGCCTGTGCCCTCCCTGTGCCTCAATGTACGCAACAAAAACTGGGGAAAAAAATAAGATAATAATCATACCTCCCTCAGAGGTTTTAAGTTAGAATTAAATTTCATTCCTATCCCAAAGAAAGGCAATGCCAAAGAATGCTTAAAATACCACACAATTGCAATCATCTCACATGCTAGTAAAGTAATGCTCAAAATTCTCCAAGCCAGGCTTCAGCAATATGTGAACCATGAACTTCCAGATGCTCAAGCTAGTTTTAGAAAAGGCAGAGGAACCAGAGATCAAATTGCCAACATCTGCTGGATCATCAAAAAAGCAAGAGGGTGACAGAAAAAAATTTATTTCTGCTTTATTGATTATGCCAAAGCCTTTGACTGTGTGGATCACAATAAACTGTGGAAAATTCTTCAAGAGATGGGAATACCAGACCACCTGATCTGCCTCTTGAGAAATCTGTATGCAGGTCAGGAAGCAACAGTTAGAACTGGACATGGAACAACAGACTGGTTCCAAATAGGAAAAGGAGTTCGTCAAGGCTGCATATTGTCACCCTGTTTATTTAACTTCTATGCAGAGTACATCATGAGAAAGAATGTTTCTTCCAGTCCAGCTGGAAAAAACACAAGCTGGACTCAAGATTGCCAGGAGAAATATCAATAACCTCAGATATGCAGATGACACCACCCTTATGGCAGAAAGTGAAGAGGAACTCAAAAGCCTCTTGATGAAAGTGAAAGTGGAAAGAGAAAAAGTTGGCTTAAAGCTCAACACTCAGAAAACGAAGATCATGGCATCCGGTCCCACCACTTCATGAGAAATAGATGGGGAAACAGTGGAAACAGTGTCAGACTTTATTTTTCTGGGCTCCAAAATCACTACAGATGGTGACTGCAGCCATGAAATTAAAAGATGCTTACTCCTTGGAAGGAAAGTTATGTCCAACCTAGACAGCATATTCAAAAGCAGAGACATTACTTTGCCAACAAAGGTTCGTCTAGTCAAGGCTATGGTTTTTCCTGTGGTCATGTATGGATGTGAGAGTTGGACTGTGAAGAAGGCTGAGCGCTGAAGAATTGATGCTTTTGAACTGTGGTGTTGGAGAAGACTCTTGAGAGCCCCTTGGACTGCAAGGAGATTCAACCAGTCCATTCTGAAGGAGATCAGCCCTGGGTGTTCTTTGGAAGGACTGATGCTGAAGCTGAAACTCCAATACTTTGGCCACCTCATGAGAAGAGTTGACTCTTTGGAAAAGACTCTGATGCTGGGAGGGATGGGGGGCAGGAGGAGAAGGGGACGACAGAGGATGAGATGGCTGGATGGCATCACTGATTTAATGGACGTGAGTCTGAGTGAACTCCGGGGGTTGGTGATGGACAGGGAGGCCTGGCGTGCTGCGATTCATGGGGTCGCAAAGAGTCGGATACAACTGAGCGACTGATCTGATCTGATCTGATCATTTTTATTTACTCATCCATCAATGGACATCTGCATTGTTTCCAACCTTCTCTTATTGTGAACTATGCTGCTATGAAAATGGTCTACAAATAACTGTTTGCATCCCTGCTTTTAATTCTTTTCCATATATACTCAGAAGTGGAGTAGCTGGATCATATGATAGTTCTATATTTAATTTTCTGAGGAACTGCCATTATGTTTTACCCTGACATTCTTAAAATTCGTACTTAATGTGCAGTCTGAAAATATCCTTTACAAGGCTTGTGCTGCTGCATAGAACTTCAGCTGGAATTTTAAAATTCCAGAATTATTTCTAAATGTAAAAAAAAAGACATTTGGAAACAAATTTGATATTAAAATGCAAGAATAATTTTTAAAACATTTTAGGCTTCTCCTATGAGATTACATGCATAAAAGTTCAGAGCAATATTTCCAATAAATTATAGCAATATTTTCAGTTCCATTATATCACCTACTCTTCCAGAGTTGGGCGAAATAAAAGTTTCCATCAGGCTTCACAGAACACACAACCCCATTTCCAGGTAAATTTGCAATTAACCTGTAGATGTAACTTGTCATTCTCATGTCAGTTCTTTTTCTTATCAGGGTGTTTGACAAGAGTATTGGATAAGATTCTAATCAAAATCTTGGTGACAGTTCACTGCCAGGATCCCAGACAATCAAATACTTAAAGTTAGCAGAGTAAAACTGCTCAAATTTATATGCTGAACATTGTGTTAGGCTGTCTTGGTGCTTCTGATACTGCTATTCCTAGCTTATTCCTTCTCCTCCTCCAAAATTAAAGTTCCTTTGTTCAATATTGTTTTGACCCCACTCTTCCTGCCACAGTTCTTCTGCTAAATGATCATTTATCTCGGCTCTCTGCCTACTTCCTCCATAATCACCTCTAACATTCCAAGATCAGCTGGGACTTGGCATTCTTGCCATGCAAAGCAGGATCCTACCCAGAAATACATGAATATCCACTTTCAATTCCACTGGTTTTTTCTCCACCTCCCACATAGCAGCAAGTGTCTATTTTCTCCCCCCAGTGAAGTAGCCACTCAACCCAGACCTCAAGTATTCCTTTTTAAATCAATTTTTATTGGCACACAGTTGCTTTATAGTGTTGCGTTAGTTTCTACTGTACAGCAAAATGAATCAGCTATACATATGTCCTCAGCTGCTCGGTCATGTCTGACTCTCTGCAAACTCCTGGACTGTAGCCCTCTAGGCTCCTCTGCCCATGGGATTTTCCAGGCAAGAATACTGGAGTGGGTTGCCATTTCCTCCTACAAGGGATCTTCCCAACACAGGGATCAAACCCACATCTCCAGCATCTTCTGCATTGCAGACAGATTCTTTACCAGTGGGTCACCTGGGAAGTCAATGTACTCATATAACTCCTCCCCTTTGGATTTCCTTCCCATTCAGGTTAACACAGTACATTAAATAGAGTTCCCTGTGCTACAGAGTATGTAGCCATTTCTCCAAAGAAGACATATAGATGGCCAATGAACACATGAAAAGATGCTCAACATTACTCATTATTAGAGAAATGGAAACCAAAACTAAAATAAGATATCACCTTACCCTGGTCAGAATGGCCATCATCAAAATGTCTACAAACAATAAGTGCTGGAGAGAGTGTGGAGAAAATGGAACCCTCCCGCACTGTTGGTGGAAGTAAAAATTGATACAGCCACTATGGAAAACAGTACGGAATTTCCTTTAAAAATTAAAAATAGAACTATCATATGACCCAGTGGTCCCATTACTGGGCTTATACCCAGAGAAATGCATAATTCAAAAAGACACATGAATCCCAATGTTCATAACATCGCTATTTACAATAGTCAATTTAGGAAGCAACCTAAATGTCTATAAACATTTAGGAAGCAATCTAGACATTTAGGAAGACAACCTAAATGTCTAGCAACAGAGGAATGGATAAAGAAGCTGTGGTACATATATACAACAGATTACTCAGCCATGAAATGGAATGAAATTGTGCCATTTGTAGAGATGTGGATGAACCAGGAGAGTGTCATACAGAGTGAAGTAAGTCAGGAAGAGAAAAACAAATACTGTACATTAATGCATATATACATTAGAAGAATCTACATGGGATCTAAAAGAAATGGTATAGATGATCTTATTGGCAAAGCAGAAATAGAGACACTAGACGCAGAGATCAAATATCCTTACTTGTCAGAATATCTGCTCTAGTTTGAAGTTTGAAATACATGGCCATCCTTCATTTCCAAGGCAACTGCAGCATTTCACTGCAGAATAACAGAGATAACTCTCATATGGTCTAGTTTTTATTCTTTCTCTCTCCATCAATATCTATGTCTATTCCATAGGACAGTGGTTTTCAAACTTTTGGTGCATCAGATTTACAGGGGGGACTTGTTAAAACACAGACTCTTGAGCCTTTTCTCTTAAGTTTCTCATTTAGGAGATATTCTCAAACCGGAATAGAGTTTGAGAATCTGCATTTCAACTTAAGTTTTCAGTGATGTCAGGGATACAATGATGCAAATGCCAAGAAACACCAGTAAGCTTAAAATGTAGACGTCCCTGTTTCTTGTAAGTAAATGGCTTGTATCCAGGAATTCAACTTTAATTTGCTTATTTAAAGTTATAAGGTATTTTTCCAATAAACTTCCACCTTGAAAAGAAGAAAATTAATAAACACACTGTCTTAAGTTAGTAATTGTGGATAATGTACAGTAAACTTCTATGTACCTCTCTTTCCTTCTAGAAACCATTTCACTCTCAACTCTAACGCCTCAAAAGTGAAATGTATTATAATGATATAAGCTGCTGTTTTGCTATTTACATGAGTTCCCAAAAAAAGATTTTAGGTCAAATAAAAGACAGTCAAGGAACAAAGTAAAAGGCCTCCATAAAACCTCAATTTGGGGGAAAAAAAAAAGAAAGATAGTACAGCAAGAAAAAGTCACTGGAATCAATATTACAATCAACAAAATCCTATGACAGCTTTATTCGCTCATGATTTGCTCATCAATGTGCTGATATGAGGGCTTCTCAAGTGGCTCAGCGGTAAAAATCCACCTGCCAAAGCAGGAGACATGGGTTCAGTTCCTGGTTTGGGAAGATCTCCTGGAGAAGGAAATGGCAACCCACTCCAGTACTCTTTCCTGGAAAATCCCATGGACAGAGGAGCCTGGTGGGCTACAGGCCACGTGGTCACAAAAGAGTCAGACCTGACTTAGCAACTCGTGCTGATATAAAGCAATAATAAATGCTAATACAATGTTATATGACAATCATATCTCACTAAAATGATGAAATGTGAAAATGAATAACTATAAAGTAAATTACATATCCTGGGGTATGATCTATAAAAATACTGAATCAATATGCTGTACACCTGAAACTAACATAATAAATCAACCATACTTTAATAACAAATAAATAAAATGTCCTAAAGAAACTGGTAAGCAGTGACAAAATAATCCAAACTCCCTCCTGATAGTAGAATATTCTTTACAAAAACTCCCTGACCAAATAATAACAGACATATCCTAAAAATTTTTATCTGAGTTGCGTTTAAACTTTAAATGGATTTTTTCTTTTGGTATTTATAAAATTTTAAGAGGTAGACACTATTATTATCCCCATTTTACAGATAAATAGACTCAGGTTTAACTTAACTAACTTGTCCAAGGAAACCTAGCTAAGCTAGTAAGGGTGGTACTGGGATTAAACCTTTAGGATAGACTCTACACCACTGCCACTCAGTGATATTTCATTATTGACCTGCTGAAGAGCTTCTTTTGAAATCTAGTTTTCTAATCATCCTCCATGAAATGTTAATATCACAGATGTTCTGAATATTTATTTAGACATTGTGTGTATACTGTGCTTTATATAAAATAAATAGCGTTAAGCTTTTTATCCCTCAAGAACCATTTTTCATTTCTTTGGAGATGATTTGGTCCCAATTGAGAAGGCATGCTCTCTACCTACGCTGCTGAATATGGGCTCACCTGAGACCACAAAGCATTTGAAATGTGACAAGTTTGGCCAAGATGTGTTATTATATTGATTATACATTTAAATCAATGAAAGTGGGAAAGCAGTAGTCGCTCAGTCATGTCAGACTCTTTGTGACCCCACAGACTGTAGCCTTCCAGGCTCCTATACCCATGCAATTCTCCAGGCAAGAATACTGGAGTGGGTTGCCATTCCCTTCTACAGGGATCTTCCCAACTGGAGTGGGTTACCATTCCCTTCTCCAGGGAATCTTTCTCTACAGAGGGAAAATGACGTGAAATACAGGGAGAAGTCAGCCACCTACAATGCCAGGCTCCTATGCCCATGGAATTCTCCAGGCAAGAATACTGGAGTGGGTTGCCATTCCCTTTTCCAGGGGATCTTCCCAACCCACGGATGGAACCCGGGTCTCCTGCATTGCAGCCAGATTCTTTACTTTCTGGGCTGCCAGGGAAGCCCATGAAAATCAATATATTGGGTTAAATAAAGTATATTGCTAAAATTAATTTCACCTGTTTCTTTTTACTTGGTTTAATATGGCACTAGAAAATTTTAAATTTCTAGTGTGACTTATTTTATATTTCTACTGGGCAGAGCAGCTCACAGTAAGTATTCTCCTTAATAGGGAAATCTTTTTCACAGTAAACTTGTTCAGATAATTCTAGCTAGAAAGTTTCAGTATTTTTTTCTATGTATGCAGCTACCATTCAGTTTTAACATCTAAGCAGTCCAAAATCTAGTTGTTTCCAAGTGTCAATTCTTCAAGTATCTGAATAGAACCAATACACTGCTGCTCTCTGAGCTCTCCTTTACCAGGCCAGGTGCATAATGAACTGAATTGTCCCTCTCCAAATTCATATGTTCAAGTGCTATGCAGTGCTTCAGAGTGCAACCTTACCTAGAGACAATCTTCACAGAGGTGATTCAGTTAAAAGAATTTATTAAAGGTGGGCCCTAATTCAGTAGGATTGGCGTCCTTATAAAAAAAGAAATTTGGACACAGACGCATACAGAGGGAAAATGACGTGAAACACAGGGAGAAGTCAGCCACCTACAAACTGAGAAGAGAGGCAACAAGTCCTTCCCTCAGGGTCCTCAGGAGGGGCCAACTCTGTCAACACCTTATCTCAGACATGCAGCCTCCAAAAAAATAAGAAAATACATTTCTGTAGTTTAAGCCTCTCAGTCCATGCTACTTTATGGACACCTCAGAAAACTGATACAAGCTGTAACAGGAAGGCTGTAACCCATTTTTGCCTTTTGTCGAGGGCCAGCCCACAGCCCCACAGCCCACACTGTCAGAAAGCCCACCCACCCACCGAGGCTGACTGTGGGCCTGACTCCACGGTGAGTCCACGTCCTCTTGCTACTGAACAAGAGAACACAAGCGGCAAGAGATGTGTGCTTCTCAACTAATCAATGTTCCAGAGTCAACAAGGGAAAAGAACCGGCCATGCTCTAAGGGATTACCCTAGACTTGCCTCAGACAAGCAGCAGAGCCAAAGATGGAAAACACATATATGATGGGGAAGAGTCATGTGAGAGAAAAAGAATTCCCAGGGTCGCAGAAAATCAGATGTGATGCCCAACAGATGTCAGCAACACAGCCCTGACTATGAGATACACATGCACACACACACACAGACACACAAAGACACACACACACACACACAACAAAGATGGTCTTAGATGTTTGAGTATGAGACTAGGATCAGTGAAGTAAACCTAGGTGCAACAGCATGCATGAGAAGCTTTTCCCCAGGGTCTGTCCAGTCTGAAATTTCCCGAAGAACAGGAAAGCGGAGGAGGGAAGAAAGTCCAGGATGGAGCAGGCAAACAGTGGAGAGAAGTGCCATTAAAATAACTGCCATTTACTGACAAGTATAAAAATCTCTTTTAACAAAATACAACAAACAGTTGAAAGCATGCGCCTTCAAATACTATACAAGGTACTGCAGGTCTGTACCAGGGATTCAAATGAACATCCAGATCCCCCAACCAATCATTTCAGGAAGATATAGATGTAGGTCTGGTGGCTGTACGGTGGCATCTCGCTGTGGTTTTATCATATTAATGCATTTCCCTGATGACTAATGACAAGTGATAAACATCTTTTCACACGCCTACTAGCCATGTGCACGTGCACGCACATATAGTGATCCAATACTTTTTGTATATGATAATGTCTTCTTTCCCTTTCTCTCTCTCTGTCTCTCCCTCTCTTTGCCTATGCCATACAGCATGTGGGATCTTGGTTCCCCAACCAGAGTTCAAACCTGCCCCTGCAATGGCAGCACAGAATTTTAACCATTGAAGTATCAGGAAGGTCCTGGCTCAACACTTAATCAGTTAAGATTTAAATCAATGGCTTACATTTTAATCAAGGATTCTGAACCAGGGCAGTTTTGCTCTCCAGGGAAATGCTGGCCATGCCCAGAAACAATCTTGGTTGTTACACTGGCAGTTTTTTACTGGCGTCCAGTAGATAGATGCCAGGGATGCTGCTGAACATCCTACAGTGCACAGGCCAATCTCTTTAACAAATAATCATCTGGCCTCAAATGTAAATAGTGCTGAGGTTGAGAAACTTCACTTAGTGGCTTCACATTGCCTTCATGATAAAATCCTGCAATGGCCTAAGCAGCATATATGCAACCCCTTGCCCTCTCTCCTCATTATCCGAGCCATTGAGCTCCCCATTTGCTTATTCTTCTCTGTCCTTCAAAGTCCCCTGTGCCTTCCCTCCTTGGGATGCTCACCAGTGCTGTTCCTTCGAACTCACACACTTCCATCCTCTTGTTAGCTGAAGAACTACTTATAACTCAGGTCTTTCCCTACACAGAATTTCTCTAGGGACTCCTTCCAAACTTCTTACACTCATTTGTATTTTTGCACTTTTTTCTGTAGTACTTAGCACAAGTAGAGTGACATCCCTTACCTCTATTTGCTGAGCATCTATCTCCCCTAGCAGAATATCAACTCCATGAAGGTGGGAACCAAATCATTTATCATCATCAATCTACAACACTAGCAAAATGTCCAGCTTATAAGAGGCATCAATACACATTTAAAGTAGGAACTCTGAACAAAAGGGTGGATGGAAGGAAACTGCAGAAAAAGAAGCAAGGTCGATTCTGAAAAATATCAGCTGGCAAAATATCACCTGCCAATAGCATTGGCAAGAGAAACCAAAGCAGTGGCAAAGGCAGAACAAGGCTCTGGAGGACAGGTGGGAGGGGAGGAGAGGGCAGGGGGAGCTGCATCTCCCCGCAGAGGAAGGGAGGAGGGGGAGGGCGGCAGCTGAAGAGGAAGGTGGGTGGAGGGCTCTGCTGGAGTCTACGCCTGCATTTGTGGGACTACAAGGCGTATTTCCATGTTCTTAGAAGAGCGTCAGCAGAATCTTTCACAGACACTGTCAAAGGGGAGGATAATTATGAATCCAGGATCCAGAGAAACCAGCAGGCATGGGCCCCCGGACACGGAGAAGGTACGCTGCTTCCCCAGGAACAGAAGAGAAGGCAGGACCATGGAGGTGATCCAAGTACCTTGAACTAGGAGTGGGGAAGGGCATACATCAATGCTATTGTCCTGGTAACTTCCATTCCCTCTATACAGAAGAAACAGTGTAGGTGGAATTTTTAGTATTAATAATATTTTAAAACTATATGTCTTTTACTTGCTATTTTTCTCATTTTGGCGATAAAACTCACATATTCATTTTTCTCCTTGTGAATCATTATCCTGATAGAGAGGATGTTTTCACAACCGTCAGTCTTTTGTTCATCACTCCCAACACTTCTGAGTTTCTTTAAGGGCAATTTTCCTTGCAAAATCTGGGTAAATGTGTATCTTCAGAAAACAGAAGCCACTGGTAACATCCAGAATAAGAGATGTAAATACACTAAGCATCATAATTTTCAACCAATATTGAATCACAATTGAGTGCACACTCAACTTTAAGCTGTATTTAGCCTTCACAGGAAATGCGTGCCTGTGACAGCAATCTACGTGCTGACAGTAAACATTTTGCTTCTGGAACTCACATGGAGAAACCAAAGTTAAGAAGGCTGCAGAGTCCCTCAGACTCCGGGAGATTTCAGAGCAATGGAAGGATAGACCCAGCACCACACGTGACATGGCATGAAGAGGTCTTGGGAGCGTGACTGTCCTCCAAGTCTCCCTAAGACCGCCTGCCTCCCTTCCCAAGAACCCACTGTGAGGGAGGCACACACTAGATGATTCCTTTATTCTACAAATATTCTCTGAGCACCAAGTCAGTGCCAAGCCTCTGCTTTGTCCTAGGGAAAGAAGATGAATAACACAGAAGCCCTGGTCCAGTTAAGGTATCACCACCTCCCTGGAAGTACCTTCCTGTCCTGGCAGCTTATATCCGACCTCTCAGTTGACACCACCTTGAATTCCTGCCTCTTGCCTGGGCTCATGGGGCAACTTCTACACTTCCGTCATGCCCACCTTATCTTCCATCTTCCAAGATCAAAAATTTCTTATAGGAAGCTGTGGGATCAGTCTTAGGGGAATCCAACAAAAGACAGCATTTGCAAGTATGTTCAGAAGAGAAAAAGATGGAAAAGCACATGTAATGAGTCTTGTTAGATACAAAAGTGTCACTTACTAGGTAATGAAAAAATGACCTTTGCTTTAAACACCATTCTTAAATATCTTTCCATAAGCATGTTTTATACTGACTAATGTAGAACATTTGAAGACTAGACTGTCTTTGTGCCTCAAAGCAGCAATGAAGTTTTCCTACATTTCCAAGTCCTATGTTGTATAACAAAAATGGACTTTGTGTGTACATCATAAAAATATTGCAGCTGTTTATGTAGACACTAGCAAAGAGGGATGAGTTTGCAAAGATCTCAGCCTCATTTGTATGAATCCTAAAATCGGGGGATTCTTTGGAAAAGTCAGTGAAGCACTTTCAGCTTGTATTCATTTGAATTCTATTAAAAGCGTTTTGTTACCCAAAGGTTCCTGTTTCAAACCTGTTTGCCACAGTAGACTGGAAAGTGAAGTCGCTGAGTCATGTCTGACTCTTTGCGACCCCAGGTACTGTAAGCCGGCCACACTCCTCTGTCCATGGGATTTTCCAGTTTAGAATACCGGAGTGGGTTGCCATTTCCTTCTCCAGAGACTGGAAGAGGTCCATAATTTAACCTAAGGACCCGACTTTGCCTCTAACTAGTTGTGGGCAACTTGGGCAACTCACCACCCACTAGCCCCAGCTGACATCTACATAAAATAGGAATAGTAACACTTGATCCAGAGAAAGCAATGGCAACCCACTCCAGTACTCTTGCCTGGAAAATCCCATGGGTGGAGGAGCCTGGTAGGCTGCAGTCCATGGGGTTGTGAAGAGTTGGACACGACTGAGCGACTTCACTTTCAGTTTTCACTTTCATGCATTGGAGAAGGAAATGGCAACCCACTCCAGCCTGGAGAATCCCAGGGACAGGGGAGCCTGGTAGGCTGCCGTCTACGGGGTCACACACGACTGAAGCGACTTAGCAGTAGCAGCAACACTTGATCTTTCCCTACCACTTGAGGTGGTCTTGATGACTGAATGGGTATGGCTATAAATAAATAATGGCCTTCCCAATGGCTCAATGGTAAAGAATCCACCTACCAATGCAGGAGACATAAGAAACAAGGGTTCAAACCCTGGGCCGGGAAGATCCCCTGGAGAAAGAAATGGCTGCCCACTCCAGTCCTCTTGCCTGGAGAATCCCACAGACAGAGGAGCCTGGCAGGCTGCAGTCCATGGGGTAACAAAGAGTTGGACACGACTGAGACAACTTAGCATGCATAAATAAATGATAGTGGTTTGTAAATATCAGGGCCTGTTACTAGGACTCACTCTCAACACTGAACCCGAGAGGTAGTATTATAGCAAAACTCATTATACTCAAATGTAATATTGAAGGAGAAAATTACATAGGCTGTGTGGATAGTTATTGCATCTCAGGACTGAAAGTCACGGAATCCTAGAACCGTAAAAGGCCATGTTGGGCAGGTATTAATGAAGGAAACAGAAACCTCTCTGGAAGCTTTGTACACAAAGGAATTTAATCACAGGCACTTGACGGCATCATTAAAAGGACCGGAGAAGTAGACTTCAGGTTGGGTCTCTGTGAATGACCCTGGAATGTGATACACTGACCCTGGAGTGGAACCGCTGCCTCCACTCCATTCAGAAAGGTGAGCAATCAAGACGAAACTCCTGAAGTCACACACACAGCAGCTTAGCTGGACAAAGGAAGAGTAATCCGAGAACAGGGAGCAGCCATGATGGCCACCACCTCTCTGCAATCAGACTCAGGGAAAGGACACAGAAGACAGCACTTCTTCCTGCAACAACCCACGTGTCTGCAGAAACAACTCAGAGACGGCAGAGAAGGGGCCTCCTTCACAGATCAGCCTTCCACAGCCCATACAAGTGCATCTCATACTAGTGGGGCTGAATTTACAGCCAAAATAGTAGATGCTTCCAGGAAGTCCAGTAAATATGGCTTTAGATTCCCAGACTCTATATTATAAAAAGTCCCACAAAGAGGATGAGGGGATGGATGCTAAGTGACATTCAACCAAACAGCACACTTGACAGAGAATCCTAGTCAGCCTCCTTCATCATTTTTTAATCGACTGGACCACTTGCTGACTGGCTCTGGGATCTTTCTTTTTCAGCTTATTTGGCCTCTTCTACAAAACAAATCAAATTAACTTTCCTTTACCTATTTTATAAACAAGTTTCAAAGAAAAATTGATTTTTAACAGCGAAAAAGATTTTTTGCTGAAAATAGATTTTCTTAATCTATGTATCAATGTTATATATTAATAGCCACCATGACTAGTTTAGATAAAAGCACTTTGCTAACTTTTGTTCTCCTTGAACTTGTTTATAAAACTTCACTGTGATGAAAAGAAAAAAAAAAAGAGCAAATATTGTGAAGTAAAAACGTCCTTGCTCAAGAGGGAGGGGATATATGTATATTTGATTCACGTCATTATATAGCAAAAACACATATTGTAAAGCACTTATATTCCTATTTAAAAATAACAGTAAAGAAAAGCATACTTGGAATTGGGCTTCTCAGGTGGTGCTAGTGGTAAAGAACCCGCCTGCCAATGCAGGAGACACAGGTTCAATCCTGATCAGGAAGATCCCCTGGAGGAGGAAATGGCAATCCACTCCAGTATTCTTGTCTGGAGAATCCCATGGACAGAGGAGCCTGCCAAGCTATAGTCCATAGGATCACAAAGAGTCAGACACAACTAAAGTGACTTAACACACACACACACACACATTTGGAATTAAGAAGGAAAAAAAAAAAGAATCCTTGAAAACCATATGTAGGATGCTTTTAATTGCCCTTTAACACTAAATTTTTCAAAATTTTATATAATAATGTTTCTCCATTGATAATAATTTTGTTTCTTGATAAATGCATATAGATTTAATCAACATCAATTATATTTCAGCATTTTTCAGAAAAAAAAACAAAAACAAAATAAAAGTTTCCCCAAATTGAAAATAATATGTGAAGAAAATAATAAAATCAAATCTCAGAGCACAAAGTGGTCAGAGGGGAACCTGAAGAATTCTCCAAGAGTCTAGCTTTCTTTATATTCTATTTCATTTACTTTTTTTTTTTAATTACAGAAATCGATGGCATCCTCAGGGTCTCATGTGTAAATCTCAGAAACACGTCCTAGTTCCTTACCTTAGCGCAATACAGGGGCACTGGCTCTGATTGTGGGGTCTGATAAGGAATAGATGGGGAAAGGGGAGCATTATGAAATCTATCTGAGCAGATGGAATTTACAATAGGATCCAAAGCCTGAATAGACCTTCTATTAGCTCCAGTAACAGGAAAACTAAGGCCTTCAGTTACAAAAGATTTGTCATTTAGGTGGAGACCCAGAGTGTTAGTTAACAATTCACAATCAATCCCATTCCATTTTCTACCAGCACTCCTTGTTCATGATAAAGTTAAATGATCCTGATAAGAAACACCTAACCATAGATAACGAAGCTTGATATAAAAAAAGCAAACTGTTCCTGGCCCATTTAAACAGTCATTGCAGGTAAACATCATTTGAAGGTATTTACTGATAGGATAAAACTTTCCTGGGAAGGATTGGAGATACGCTAATAGCCAGGGTAAATTATCCTAATGTGCCACAGATGGGAATATCAGGTCAGGGAAGATAAGAGAAAAACTACTAGAGAAAAACACATTCCAGAAACAGCACTCTACTACTATGCTTTGCTATGCCAATAAAAACCTGTAGGCATTATATTTCTTTGCTCAATTACCAGAGTTTTGTTTAACTGTTTTCTCCAGGGGGCATTTACCTGCTTCACTTCCCAGACTTTAGGACAGATAGATAAGGATCTAATCAAGGTCCATCTAAACCCAGGATAAGTCATTTTTGTTATTGCTGAAGAAGGTCCTAAAGCAGTAATAAAAGTGCTTTAGGTTTTTGTTTTCATTGAAAATAAAAAGAAAATAGCTTTCTTAGATCAAAGGGAAGCAACAGCAACCTATAGAGCTATAAGTCAGAGGAGTGGGTATAGGGGGCTGGAAGGCAGCACTCAGGACCTCGTAGGTGAGGGCTGGCAAAGCAGTTTATCTCGATCTGGTGCTGATCACAGCATTCATTTGGTGAAAACTGATCCAGCTGGACACAAGGTTTGCAAGTTTAACTTCATGAATGTTACACTCTGATCAACAGCTTGAAATAGGTTTATTGGTTCACTATGGAAAAGTGATATTCTTACACTTAAGGCTGCAGTAATCACTGTCAATGAGAAAGTCACAAAAGCTCTTTGGAAATGAAAAGCGGACGTATCTGAGCATATTTAAGTTGAGAGGGCTTCCCTTGTGGTTCAGCTGGTAAAGGATCTGCCCACGATGTGGGAGACCTGGACTTGACCCCTGGGTTGGGAAGATTCCCTGGAGAAGGGAAAGGCTGTCCACTCCAGTGTTCTGGCCTGGAGAGTTTTCCTGGAGACCCCATGGACTTTTCATGGGGTCGCAAAGAGTCGGACACAACTGAGCAACTTTCCCTGAGAGGGCACCTGCCAGCCCTCTGGGGCTACCTTTGGATCCACAATCTGCCGACCAGCACTGTTTCTCCCTTTCTCTCAGGCAGCTCGCTCCAAGTGAATGCTGCTGACTTCCCACCTCAGAAACCTTCCCATCTCCTTCCTCATTAATATCGTCAGTATCATCTTGTCACCGCTTTGGAAACTGCAAACTTCAGATTCTACATAATCCGAAAGTTCTAACTGAGCTTTTGTGTAGGATGTTGGGAAAAGCACGATATACTACTAAGGTTTTTTATTATCATTACCTGTTTTAGCTGTGGGTTTTCTGGTGCAGAGGGCAGAGTGGTGTAGAAAGGAGAGGGCGTTACTTGCTTCAGTTCTTCAGCCTTTTTCCCAAACAATGTACCCAGTCTAGCAATTATGACTTTCCAATGTCAGATTACTCTTGTGACATACAATGTACAATGCGAGATTTACATGTATCTATTAATATATAACTTTTTCTTGCTAAATCACAAGAATATTGTTCACTGTTTCCTCCCCTTTCCAGGCATCAAACCTGTGTACTTATTCTGTGTGTGGGTGTGGGGGGGTATATATTAAGGTTTTTAAGTAGAAATAAAAATTTAGAACACTTTGGAAATTGACTTGCTTTAAAGAGATAGAGTGCTGATTTTTATATATTTTTTATACATTTATATATTTCTCTGAAATACATTTTTTAAAAGGGTAAAAAAATGGATTTTTTTTCCTTTTCAAATTATAAAGCATGAGAATCAAAATATACATTAAAGGAAATGGCAGGAAGGTCTAGCTCCTCCCACTTGGATTATAAAACTGTCATCCAACACATACTGACCACCTTGATAGAGTTCACGGCCCTCTGATTATTGGGAGACCATCACTCTTCCCAGGTGGCACTAGTGGTAAAGAACTTGCCTGCCAATGCAGCAGACACCAGAGACGTGGGTTCGACCCCTGGGTTGGGAAGATCCCTGAAGAAGGACATGGCAACCCATTCCAGTATTCTTGCCTGGAGAATTCCATGGACAGAGAAGCCTGGAGGGCTACAGTCAGGGTCACAAAGTCAGACACAACTGAAGTGACTTAGTAGGTATGCATCACTTTAAAAAGATGGTTTAAGAACGTACTATATAGCACAGGTAACTGTACTCAAAGCTTTGTGGTGACCTAAATGAGAAGGAAATCAAAAAAGGAGGGGTAATCATTGAGAAAGTCCCTGATGCTGGGAAAGATCGAGGGGAGAAGAGGGTTTCAGAGGACGAGATGGCTGGACGGCATCACCAATGCAATGACCATGAACTTGGGCAAAGTCCAAGAGATGTTGAGGGACAGGGAGGCCTGATGTGCTGCAGTCCACAGGGTCACAAAGAGTTGGACACAACTGGGTGACTGAACAACAACAACAACATATGTAAACATAAAGCTGATTCACTTTGCTGTACAGCAGTAAAAACACAAAATTATAAAGCAACTATATTCCAATAAAAATTAATAAAAAATAAAATAAAGATTAAAACATACTTTATTGAGTGTTGTGTGTCAGGCACCACACAGAGCAAGGCATGTACCTTTGCTCTTTTAATGGTACCAGCTACTCTGTGCAGCAGGAGATACTACAAGCCTCACCTTACACATGAGGAAAATGAAGTTGCAATGCATCAAGCTATTCATCCACAACTGAGCTCTGAATTTGGAGGGTGAGAGTAGAGAAAAGGAAACAATCAAATGAGCAGCCCTCCATGCTCCAAAGTTTGTGGAACAAAGACACAGATCTTTAAGAGGAAGAATGGGCAAACTTAGAAAACAGATTTTCAATGACCCATTAGAAAGCATAATGGTGCACTCAAAAATGATGAGTTTGGGGCAAATCCAGGACTGGGAAACCTTTGTCTTTTCCTCCACATCCTGTCCAACATGGAGAAATGAGAGGGGTCAAGCTCATAATCTCCCAAATTCCCTAGCTGTGATGGGGAAAGTAACTCATATCTCACAGACCTCTCTCAAATGCCCAGTCCTGTACACACACCTCCTACCACCAGAGTCTGATCAGATACAAATGCAAAATAAAAGCAAGGTACATCCTTTCAAAACACTGATGAAACAAGTCGCCACCGTAGGTTAGTTCCTTATCTACTGGCCAAGCTCTGGACAGCAAGGCCTGGCCTTGATGTTCAACTAAATATACCTATACACCATTATTCGTTGTTCAGCTGAGCTATTTAAAATCCTAAAAGGTGATGCTGTTAAAGTGCTGCATTCAATATGCCAGCATTTTGGAAAATGCTGCATTTGGAAAAATCAGCTGTGGTCTCAGGACTGGAATGGGTCAGTTTTCATTCCAATCCCAAAGAAGAGCAATGCCAAAGAATGTTCAAACTACTGCACAATTGCACTCATTTTGCATGCTAGCAAAGTAATTCTCAAAATCCTTCAAGTTAGGCTTCAACAGTATATGAGCTTAGAACTTCCAAATGTACAAGCTGGATTTTTAAAAGGCAAAAGAACCAGAGATCAAATTCCCAACATCCGCTGGATTATAGAGAAAGCAAGAGAATTCCAGAAAAACATCTACTTCTGCTTCACTGACTATGCTGAAGCCTTTGACAGTATAGATCACATAAAACTGAGGAAAATTCTTTAAGAGATGGGAATACCAGATCACCTTCCCTGCCTCCTGAGAAACCTGCATGCGGGTCAAGAAGCAACAGTTACAACCGGACATGGAACAACAAACTGGTTCAAAATTGGGAAAGGAGTACGTCAAGACCGTATACTGTCACCCTACTTATTCACCTTATATGCAGAGTATATTGTGTGAAGTGCCAGGCTGGATGAATCACAAGTTGGAATAAAGATTGCCAGAAGAAAAATCAACAACCTCATATGCAGATGATACCACCCTAATGGCAGAAAGTGAAGAGGCACTGAAAAGCCTCTTGATGAAAGTGAAAGAGGGGAGTGGAAAACAGTGGCCTAAAATTCAACATTCAAAAAGTAAGATCATGGCATCTGGTCCCACCATTTCATGGCAAACAGGGAAAAAATGGAAACAGTGAAAGACTTTATTTTCTTGGGCTCCAAAATGACTGTGGATGGTGACTGCAGCCATGAAATTAAGATGCTTGCTCTTGGAAGAAAAGTTATGACAAACCTAGACAGTGACATCACTTTGCTGACAAAGGTCCACATATCCAAAGCTCTGGTTTTTCCAGTGGTCATGTATGAATGTGAGAGTTGAACTATAGAGAGAGCTGAGCGCCAAAGAATTGATGCTTCTGAACTATAGTGTTGGAGAAGACTCTTGAGAGTTCCTTGGACTGCAAGGCGATCCAACCAGTCCATCCTAAAGGAAGTTAGTCCTGAATATTCATCAGAAGGACTGATGCTGAAGCTGAAACTGCAATACTATGGCCACCTGATGCAAAGAACTGACTCATTTGAAAAGACCCTGATGCTGGGAAAGATTGAAGGCAGGAGGAGAAGGGGACAACAGAGGATGAGATGGTTGGATGGCATCACTGGCTCAACGGATATGAGTTTGAATAAGCTCTGGGAGTTGGTGGTGGACAGGGAGGCTTGGAGTGCTGCAGTCCATGGGGTCACAAAGAGTCAGCCATGACTGAGCGACTGAACTGAAATGAACCGATTCATTGGAAGGACTGATGCTGAAGCTGAAGCTCCAATACTTTGGCCATCTGATGTGAAGAGCCAACTCATTAGAAAAGACCCTGATTGAAGGCAGGTGGAGAAGGGGATGACAGAGGATGAGATGGCTGGATGGTATCACCGACTCAATGGACATGAGTTTGAGCGAGCTCTAGGAGTTGATGATGAACAGGGAAGCCTGGTGTGCTGCAGTCCATGTGGTCACAAAGAGTCGAACACGACTTAGAGACTGAACAAGAACAGTTGTTCAAACATGGAAATATTTCCATTTGTCCCTGGAGACACCGGGGACCCCCAGGCCTTCCCATGATTGGGCAAAAGAAAGGTTAATATCTGGACTTAATGGAACAGGATCTCTCCAGGACCCCGTTCCAGCTTCACCCCCACTTTCTGTCTTCTGTGATTGGTTAACTCCAGTGTCAAAGCTTTAAACTACCACCCTTAAGAGTGTCCACAGCCTCACCATGACATTGGTAGGTAGCCAACAGACTATGTGGGCACTGCACCCTCTGGGTGACATCTTCTGTTCTATATGGGGGTCAGGACAGCAGGACTGGCGACTACGGTGCTTTAGCCACTCAAGGAACAAGGGAGAGTCTCTTCACAATTCTAAACAGTCCCAAATGCATCATTTCCAAATGTACCATTAAACTTTCTAATGGGTTATTGAAAATCTGTTCTGAGTTGCCCATCCTCACTCTTAAAGATCAAAGAGGGTTTACAATTTTTAAGTGAGGTCAGATATTTGAGGTATTTTAAATTATTTCCAGAATTTACTTTTCTTCATTAGCAGATGGGGCACACCCTTGGGGCAAGGGGGCAGCAGGTATTTCCCAAAGTCAGATCCAAAAGGAAAAACACAGCAGCCTCCCCTGCTCAAAGGCAGGAAGTCAGACTAGACAGCCTCTCAAAACGCTTCTCTGCTTCCTTTCCTTTTCTAACACTCCCACTAGAAGCAGATGAAAATGCTGAAAACGTTTCATTGACTGTAAGAAATTCAAAAGAAATGCATGAATGTGAGTTAAGTCAACCTGGGCATCAGAGACCGTTCCTAAAATATCCCAGAAGATCTAAAAAGATTATCCATGATTATGTTACTGAGGTTGTTCTACCTCCTAGGTAGGCAGAAAGGTAACAGTTGGAAGAATTCTCAAAATGCAAACAGAGATAAAATGAAATCAACAAACCAGTGGAAATATATGCAAGCCAACAAGATTATGCTCTCTACCATACTTTCCAAGTTTCGGTTTTTTTTTTTTTGTCCCCACAAATCTTATCTCAGTGGTTTAAAAGTGTGGTTCCCCAAACCAGTAGCACCAGATCTCAAGATCTGGTGAGAAATGATCCTATTCTCAAGATCCTATGAGAAATGCAGATTCCCAGACTCACTTCAGACCTTCTGAATCAGAAATTGAGGCTGGGTCCCAGTTGTCTGAATCCTATAAAGCTCCACAGATATTTCTTAAGTATGCTCAAGTGTGAGAAGTACACTATCAGCTACTGCCAACTTTCAGAAGAAACAGGAAATGTAGCATTCTCAGACTGTGCAAAACACACCGAAGATTCAGAGAGGTTAAGTGACTAAGCTAAAGTCACACAGCTGACTGGTAAAAGAATCAGAAGGTACTCATGGACTGAAAAATCTAGTTCTCCATCATCTTCAACACACAGTTTCACGAATATACAATATAATTAGCCAGATAATCAAAACTGGTTTGATCCCAGAAGAACAAATATGAACTGGGAAGAGGAGAGGGTGACACTAGGGAAGAAAAAAACCATCCTAAGAAAGTCTGGGTTCTCTCACTCCACAGATCACCATGGAGACCAAGAAGACCAAACAAGGAACTTGAATTGCATTCTAGATAACTTGACTCCTGCGTGCAGCCTGGGTTCTCACCTTTGAAAAATCTGAGATTCCACCGGCTCTCTCCTTAGTCCCCACAGTCCTCCTACAGGGCTGTCCCAGAAACTCACTGTTCAATGCTCAGAGGGAGCCCTTCTTAGCGTCTGCAGGCGGCATTCAACTAGCAGGCTCTCCAACACTCTCCCTGCATCCCTCATACTCTCTATATCACTGGTCCTCTAGAAAACATTTTTTCTCCTTCACCTAGGCTATAAGGTCTGCTATAAGGTCAGCAGAAGGGTTACCGCTTTCTGTATCACGCCAGGCTCTAGTACAGGGCCTGGCATTAGTAGGTAAGAAAGAAATACGTGTTACATAAATGCACATAATAAAAATTATCTACCTGGATATATCAAAATGTGTTTCTAGGGAAGACCGTCACTTCCAGTGACAGTCATATTTTCTTCCAAACAAGACATTCTGGATCATTACTTAAAAGGAATTTAAAAACATGGCTGTGAATAAATCCAGAGCTTATACTGGAATATCCTTCTCTATCCTGCAAAGTCTCTCTCTCTCTTTTCCTTCTACTCTTCATTCTTTTTCTCACTAAATCCATCATCACATCATCTCTCTATCTAAGGATCTCCAGAAAAGCAAGACTGTTTTATTTGTTGTTTAACTGCATTGTCTTTGTTTCTCCTTGACACAAATAAAGCCTTTCATCTGTGGCTGAATTTATTGTTTAGATTCTACTATATTCCATTTATACAAAACATCCAGTCATTAGACTAGGACAGAGGAGAAAGGTGTAAAGTCCATAGTAAAAGGTTGCCTACAGCATTTAATAATTGGTATGAGCTTTCAGGAAAGCTGTGGACTCAGCCTCTTAAGTCCCGTTGGCACTTCCAAATGGATAAAATACAGACACAGACCAGCTCTGCTAAGTAACTGGATTCTCTACCTGGAATATTTAAATTGTTTTCAGACACTGGAAAATGTCTTAAGGAGATTAAAGAAAAATACTCTGGAGAATAACAGACTATAATTTACTAGGTGGAAAATCTTTTCAACAAGAAAAGATTCTCCTATAATTTCTCCTGTTTAAGAGATGCCTTAGTCATTTGGACCTAACTATCCTCTGATCCAGCGGCTCAAGGATCTAAGGACTGACACCTTAAATGACACCCAAGACATAAATTCAGAACTTATTGTTCTCCATCTGAAGATCCCCATGTATACAACAAAATTATTAATTTAAATGTTTGAAAGCAATGGGGGGATTCATTTTAAGTCCTAGGGTCCAGGGTCACTGGAGATCCGGGCTGGGCTTTTGCCCGTCCTGGCAAAAGATAAAGGTAAATCGAAGGAATGTCTCGTGTTCTATGTCTATTTCGAACTGAAGACTCAGCCAGCTCAGTTCTCAGAAACTCGCATTCCCATAGCCTGCAGGCCCAGCGCGCCCCGCTGACCCCTCAGTGACTTCCTGTGCCCTCCCCCGGTGCGTCCTCCCGACCCTTCTCTGGGCCCTTCCCTGCGGAGCCCAGAGCTGAAGTTTGGCATCACCAGCCACCTGTCGGCTGGGCCGCCGTGTCCTCTTGCCTCTGCCGCGTGGGCACCCAGAAAAGCGCTAAGAGGTGAGCCACCACTCAACAGTTCGGACTCCGAGGCAGCTCCTTCTCCAAAGGGGCCAAAGGAGGTGCCGGTCGGGGGCGGGGTGTGCATCTGCCTGCGGAGAAGGGCGCTACTTGTCCACATCCCAGCGATTTCCAGCGGGTGCCAACTTCACCCTCCCCACTTTCCAAACTCTCAGGACCAGTCACCGGCAACACCGGCCCCTCCTGCGCTTCTGCTCCACTGGCCCCAAGATCCCAGACCCTCACGGGGCGCCGGTCAGACCCAGCCCGGACGCCCACTGCCGACCTAAGGGCCCAGGAGCGTGTGCCCAGCGCCGCCGTCGCGCGCCCCGAGGCCCCGCGCCCGCCCGGGCGCCCGTTGCGTAACTCGCCCCCGCCCCGCCCCCGCGAGCCGCCCGCCGCCCGCGCCCCCGCCGGCCGCCCCCACTTACATCCTCCCACTTGACGAATTTGGTGCCCTTCTTGAGGCTGTCGGACACGCACACCGGCTTGAGTTGCAGCGCGTGCACTCCAGGCTGTGCCCCGGCCATCAGGGCTCATCGGGGCTCCGGGCGACCCGGGCGCGCGCGGCAGGGACGGGGCGCGGGGCGCGGGCTCCTGCCCGGCTCCGGGGGCGCTCGCCTCCGCTCCGCGCCGGCCTCCCCGGCCTCCCGGCCTCCGCACCGCCTCCCGCGAGACTCAGCAGCCGGGGCGCGCGGGGGCGAGGCGCCCGGCCATGCCCGGGCGGGACGCGGGATGTGGAGCCTCGGAGGGCGGAGAGCCGCCGAGCGGCAGCCCGGGCTGCCAGCCGCCGCCGGGAACGGCTCCTCGGCCCCCGCCGGGTACGGCTCCTGGGCCCCCGCCGCCTCCCGGCGCCGCGCTCAGCACATCCTCCCGACTCGGAGGGAGCGCGCGAGTGACACACGCCCGGCGCCCCCCCGCCCGGCTCCTTCCCCTGCCGCCTCCCGCCCCCTTTCCCCGCCGCCGCGCTCGCTCCGTCCCTCCTTCCCCTGGCGGCTTCCAGCCCAACTTTGCGCGCTGGGTCAGGCGCCGGGAAGCGTGGACGCAGCGGCACCTCCCGGCGCCCGGGCCCCACTGCAGCCGACGCCTGCGCCGCCGCCCTCTGAGCATGCCCGGTGCCCGGTGGCGCGGTGCCCGCGCTGCCGGGGGTCAGGGGGCCCGGGTTCCCGGGGGCTGGCTGAGGAGCGGGCGCCAGAGCCCGGGGTGCTTCTGGGTCCAAACGGGGTGGAAAATGGAACCGTGGGGAGGGAACGGAGAGGCAACCCGCAGCGTTCCTCTCGAGCTGGAGCGCTCCAGCGCTGACCACACACCAGCTCTTTGGAAGAGACAATTATTATTTATTGGTAGAGAAGGGAGCAGTTGAGAGGCTTGGAGTGAGAGCTCTTTGGGGAAAGCTCGCTGCGCCTGAGAGTTTGCAGCGCCCTAGTCTTGAAGCCCCAGCACCCGGTTGTTGTGCTTCTAAGAAAGCAAGCCCTTTCTACGAGAAACAATGGTTTTATTTCCCAGGATGACAGAAGGCCCCCGAGTGAGTGTGTGTGTGGGGTGTGTGTGTGTGTGTGTCCGTGTGAGACAGCGGAGGAAAGAAAGGTGTCTTACAAATAGAAACTTGCTCATTTAGGAACACAGGGGTAAAGATGCTTTTTGCACTCATTCAACAAACATTGCTTATTTCTTTTAAAACAAAGAAAGAGATACCCCCTTCAGAACAGATCAGATTTAAAAGACATGTAATACCAGTGGTTTAGAGGGTGAGGAGCAACTGGAGATTTCATCCATTGCTACAGAGAATATAAAATGGTAAATCCACTTGGAAAAACAGTTTCTTATGAAGTTAAACATTTACTTATCACAAAACCCAGAAGTTCCACTTCTAGGCATTTGCCCATGATAAATGAAAATGTATCTTCACACAGACTTGTTCAGTAATGCTCATAGCTAGCTTTCTTCATCATACCCTAGAACTGGAAATCACAAATGTCAGTCAACAAGTAAATGGATAAACACAATGTGGTATGTCTAACTATGGAATAATATTCAGTAATTAAAAAAAAAAAAAAGGAATGGGCATACAACCACACAGACAAATCACATAGACTCTAAGCCTAGTGAGAGAAGCTGGACACAGTAGTCTACATACAGTACAATTCTATTTGAGGGATTCCAGAACAGGCAGTCTCTGTGTTGACTCCTGTGGCCAGGAGTGGGCAGAGATTGACAGGGAAGGGAAACCAGGGGACTTCTGAGAGTGATGGAAATATTCCATATCATGTGTGTACACAATACAGAATTGCAGAACTGTACACCTGAAATGAGTACATTTCATTGTAGGTAAATTATATCTCAATAAAGTTAATTTTAAAAACCAAGAAACAGAATATGAACAAAGAAGGAGAGAAACAGTCTTTTCTCTTAAGTGTTTGTTCTTTCTTCCTCTGCCCATGAGGCTTCCAAGGCCCAGTGTTTACAAACTTGGTCAAAATATTACCCAAAATATGATGGGGAAATTTGCTATTAAATACATCAATGCATTCAAAAACTATGTATTGATTAGCAGCTGTATACTAGACGCTATGATAATCACCAAGAATAATCTGGTGAACGAGTGTCCTAACTCCTGCTCTCTTTTGGGTGTTTTGGCTGATCCTTGGAAGCCAATTGATGAAAGTGAAAGAGGAGAGTGGAAAAGTTGGCCTAAAGCTCAACATTCAGAAAACGAAGATCATGGCATCTGGTCCCATCACTTCATGGCAAATAGATGGGGAAACAGTGGAAATAGTGTCAGACTTTATTTTTCTGGGCTCCACAATCACTGCAGATGGTGATTGCAGCCATAAATTAAAAGATGCTCACTCCTTGGGAGGAAAGTTATGACCAACCTAGATAGCATAATCAAAAGCAGAGACATTACTTCGCCAACAAAGGTCCGTCTAGTCAAGGCTATGGTTTTTCTAGTGGTCATGTATGCATGTAAGAGTTAGACTGTGAAGAAAGCTGAGCGCCAAAGAATTGATGCTTTTGAACTGTGGTGTTGGAGAAGACTCTTGAGAGTCCCTTGGACTGCAAGGAGATCCAACCAGTCCATTCTGAAGGAGATCAGTCCTGGGTGTTCTTTGGAAGGACTGATGCTGAAGCTGAAACTCCAATACTTTGGCCACCTCATGTGAAGAGTTAACTCATTGGAAAAGACTCTGATGCTGGGAGGGATTGGGGGCAGGAGGAGAAGGGGACGCCAGAGGATGAGATGGCTGGATGGCATCACCGACTCGATGGACATGAGTTTGAGTGAACTCTGGGAGTTGGTGGTGGACAGGGAGGCCTGGCGTGCTGCGATTCATGGGGTCCAAAGAGTCAGACAGGACTGAGTGACTGAACTGAACTGAACTGAACTGGAAGCCACTTGCTAAAAAGAATCTCTTTAAAGACTGACTTGTTTCATTTTGATCATATGTCCCTAAACTGAAACCTGAGTATATTGTCCAAAGACCCTCTATCAGCGGCCTTGGCTTGCTACATGCAGAAAGCCCTATCACATTCTCACATTGCTCCTCTCTGCTCTAGAAAATAGCAACACAACTCCACTCACAGCATTCCTGCCCTTCTCAATTGTGCTTACAACTCGTCCTACCAGGCTTGTTCTTCTCTCTTTTCTATTATTCCTCCACTGACTGCCACAATCTCTCAGTTATCTACTGAAAAGATTAGTGGTCTATTAGGCTTTACCGGAGAAGGCAATGGCACCCCACTCCAGTACTCTTGCCTGGAAAATCCCATGGATGGAGGAGCCTGGTGGGCTACAGTCCATGGGATCGCTAAGAGTCAGACACGACTGAGTGACTTCACTTTCATTTTTCAGTTACATGCGTTGGAGAAGGAAATGGCAACCCACTCCAGTGTTCTTGCCTGGAGAATCCCAGGGACGGGGGAGCCTGGTGGGCTGCTGTCTATGGGGTCCCACGGAGTTGGACATGACTGAAGCGACTTAGCAGCAGCAGCAGCAGCAGGCTTTACACCAGAGTGACATAGAAGGTAAGACAGATCAGAAATATGCCCTCTAGAAGAGGGGTTTGGAGGATTAGAAATAGACTGTAGGCTAAGTGACAAGATAGACTCAGCCTGTTCGTGGTGGCCGATTGCATCATCTCTCTGTATTCCCTGTCCCTTCCCCTTTGTCATGTGACCTTATAGTGACCTGTGTATTCATGCCACTGATATCAGCCAATGAGATGTTAGAAGACTTGACCTAAGAAAAGGTTTGAAATATGCTCGTGAGGATGGGCTGAAGTATACTTGCCCTCTTGGATTTCTGATTATTGCCATGAGATAAATGTGTCTCAAGAAGCCATATGGGGCAGATGTAGGCCCGACCTACAGCCTGGAGGCAAATCCAGCAGAACCCATCTTAGGTCTGCCAGAGCCCAGCCACTGCAGACTTGTGAGCATGACAGTATATGCTCTCTGTTGAGTCTACCGAGCTGGCCAGGGACTATGGGATCATTTGTTATGCACGCTTCCTGTGGAAGTAGCTGGTTGAGTCATCCAGCTAGTATTCCTGATCTTTCCCAGCTATTGCTCCTTGCTGTGAATGTAAGGAGAGTAAAGCTGTAGAATTCTGAACAGTGCTTGGCTTCAAGACAGACATGGACTTTGGGAGCTTCTTCTGCCAGCAGAAGGATGTAGTTTGATCCAGGAGAGCTGTGGGATAACCTTCTTCAACATGTAAGATGAGGCTTGAGGCAACTTGTTTCAACTCCCTCATTTTCCACACCTCTGCTTAAGATACAAGACAGAAGTAGTTCTAAAGGTGGGGACTTTTGCCATGCAAAAGGTTCGGCAAGAACATCCAAAATTGTGTGAGCCAGGCCTGTGATCCATCAAGTTCAGTGCTCTGTTCTGTTTTTAAAACAAGAGAAAGGTCTGTTTTATGTGCGAGCACAGAATTGCCCTTGGGAATGCTCGCCTTGGGGAGTTGGCAAAGCTAACCATTATTGAGTATTCTCCATATGCCAGGGCACTGGGCTAAGCACTTCCCAGATACCCAACAGCATAACACTTACTGTGCAACAGCAGCCTCCCACCCTCTTTTCCTTGGTAAGCAAACCATGATTTGGTCAAATAGCAACATGTTCAGGGGAGGGGGCTCCTCCTCTTCCCAGAAAATGAACTCTGATAGGTCTGTTGGTCTAAACCAATTATAGAATCACATTTCGTCTTCTCTATGGTTGGTTTGGAAGGCCATTAGGAGACCCTGGTATGCCCAGTGGATTAAGGGAGATAGAGTGTGTTCCTCTCCCTGACCCTATCTGTCTCCATCACCCTGTAAAGAGGACAGCCAGCTAGAAACAGGCAAACAGGCTGATCAATCCTTCATGAGAGTGTTAACCCTTTCAACATCTCTAGAATTCCTGATAAATGAGGCACTAAGTGTTGTTATTGCTTAAGCCTGGGGCCATTTTATTGTTATAAAATTGAGACTTGGAGAAGTGATTTGACCTGCTTAAGGTTACCCAACTTGGATCCAGGTTTGAGACCTATGATATCTGACTTGATAACTTAACTCTTAACCACCATGCTAGGTACCTCTAGAACTAACAACTCAGATCTGAGTAGTTTTCCCCTATTGAACTACAGTGTAATGTAAATAACCCCAATTCTTCTAGAAAACTAGTATGTAGCCCAGTCTCTCGGCAGTTCATCACTCACTCAAGGCATGCCACTGTGGGAAGGAAGGGTGTTTTGATTTGAACAGCTGGCTCTTTCTAAAAGCCAGCTCTACCAATGACTAGCTGTGTGACAATGGGAGAGTGTCTTCCCCCTTCTGAAATACATAAGCCTTACATATTAATAGTAATTAATAATGGTGATGAAGGCCTACTATGTGCCAGGCACGCTTCTAAAGTTTTACACTTTTAATGCATTAATCTTCACATTAACCACAGGAACTGGGTTATCATTATCATCTCCATTTTATAGTAGAGAAAATTGAGTCAGAGAAGGGTTAAATACATGTACAAGATTTTTCCAGCTAGTAAGTGGAAGAACCAGAAATAAATCCCAGGTGACTTGGCCCTGGAGGAGACATTTAAATACCACACTATGCTATCTTGAAGAATTATTGTGAATATCAAATGAAATCATGTATGCTAGTCTCTATCACACAGTGCTAATCACTAATAGTTAATGCACTTATAATTATTCTAAAATTGTACTATATTGCCTTTGTGTGCTCTAGAATAATGTTTTATGAGCATTATTCAAAGACAGCATCCTAATTCTGTGGTCTGTGATTTAGTCAACTTATTTCTCCCTGCACTGATTCTATAAACTTTAATCATATCCATTTTCATCTCTAACCTTCTAGAATTCAAAAATTCTTTTCCATTACCAATAAATGAGTTCTAATTGCATCCAAGCATCAGGGTTCCTCTCAGTTCAGTTCAGTTCATGTCCGACTCTTTGAAACCCCATGGACTGCAGCTTGCCAGGCTTACCTGTCCATCACCAGCTCCCAGAGCTTGCTCAAACTCATGTCCATCCAGTCAGTGATCTCATCCAACCATCTCATCCTCTGTCATCTCCTTCTTCTCCTGCATTCAATCTTTCCCAGCGTCAAAGTCTTTTCCAATGAGTCAGTTCTTCATTGGGTTCCTCTATCTTTTTGGAAATAACACAGAGATATGGAGGGAAAAGTGGCCAGAACCAGCTTTCTCATAATCACATCTGGGTTACATTAAATAGTCTTTGGGATGTAAAACCTTCCATCTGTGCTGCTCCATGCCCTTCCCCTGCCTGCCTGTCTGGAATGAAGATGACCCCCACAGTGACCTTGAGGATCATGTGTTGAAGAGACAGAGCCTCAGTCAGCCTGGTCCCTGAAGGACGCAGGCTGAAGGTCATGCGGCCACTTGCACAGTACAATTCTGTTATCAAGAGTTAAACTTTTAGAGTACTCAAGCTAAGAAGTAAATGTCATTCCCATCATTATTACCATTATTAAATTTCACATCAATATGAGATAAGATTTGAACATCCTAGATGGTAGGTAAGAATGGGCATTGTGATGAAATCACCAAGTTCTGACTCAGTGAGTTCTGTTATCAAGTAAAACCCTAAGATGGGGCAAGGACTCAAAAAAAAAAAAAAAGACAGCTTAAAATTATCACCAGTGTCTGGAGAAAAGCTATGCTTTTCCTTCCCCAGGGGCTCTCGCTTGAACCCTTTCTTAATAGCACAATGCATTTTCTCTAAATTCTATCATACAAAAGAAAAACAAGCTTTCAGATTGCTTTAGTTATGTTACAAAAATGGTAGGTTTTTTTCCTTCTTGAAAAACAAGAAAAATGACCTGATATTCATTTACACTCTATTTTGTCCTTCATTTAAAGTAAAAGCTTTCACTGAAATCTGTCTGATCATCTTAAACAGCATTTTGGGGGAAAAAATTAGAAGCACAGATCCAAAAATGTCTAAAGAGAGACAGTCTAAGAATTCAATTTCACAGAAGATGCAGGTGTTAGAGTGCATGGCCCACGGAAGCAATGCCTCAGGACAGGAAGCATCAGAGAAAAACCACTGCACCTCACCTGCTTCTCTCCTGCCATCTCCAGACCCCCCGATAGAGTGGTGAGACACCCAGGTCAAGATATAATCTTCATGAATCATTTTATCTTCTCTGTTCTATAAAGTAATGTCAGAACCCCCCTAATCCTCTCTTACTTCAAATATCAACATAACCAGCAATCTTTAGGTCCCTAGGGATATCTCACCAGAATTTAAAGGAAATGTGTTACTTTTGAGCTTTTGAATATATGAATAAATGAATTCACATTAAAAAAGTATTTTGGCCTACTGACTAGTTTCAGATAATAATTCTCCACCTAATTAAACTGAAGTTAAATTCTCTAATTTTGAGCCTCTTCTTACGGAAAGATTTCAATCACCATTTACTGGTACACTGACATACATAAAATATGGATAACCATCTTTTTGTATTTTCCCAGTCTTTTAACAAACAAGAACATGACTTTGGTTCCTATCTGGACTTCTCTTTTATGGCATTTTCTCATTTCACTATGGTTGCTCCACCTTAGGGGTCTAGAGCAACCTTTTCCATTATAATCAATCATACAATTATGTAAAACATAAAAAATCAGTAGGGAAAGATGCTCCTCATGGAGTCTCTGTTAGAGAGAGTCTGATTGCCTATCCAGTATCCATTTTCCTAGAGATCAAAAGCAGAAGGATTCCTTTGGCTCCAAATTTCAAAAGTTTCCGGTGGTGGGGGGTAGGTGGGGGGTGGGTTGGGGGGTAGGATTTTAAACCAGAGGGCAGGAAGAGACCAAAGAAAGAGGCAGACACTCCAGATTGGTAGGTGGCAGGTTAAAAAGCAAGGGAACCTAATGGATTGGCCAAAAAGTTCATTTGATTTTAAGTAATAGACATTTTTTTTTCACCAAGAACTTTATTGAACAACATATTTACTAACCAAACAAAATTTTTGTCCAATCCACTATATACCTGGTTTGTCTCTGACACCAGAAGAAGAGTGGATCTCTCCACTGGCCCACCAGAATCGTAAACTTTATACTTAATGGGGTTCAGTCATATGGCCCATTCAGATGGTCTCAACAACTCAGTCCTTCCGGGGCTGCATTCTTGACAACTGCTCCCACTGTGAAAGTTGGGCAGAATGTACATTTCAGGGACAGGAGATGGGACAGGTAAAAAATCTATTGCTCAGATTCGGCTTGTGGCCAAACAGGTCACATCTTCTTGATGACCTCCTGCAACAGACTCCCATAGAATCAGGGATGGCTGTGTGCTTTGTTCACCTGCCCTTCTTTCTGATTCTTGCTGCACTGAATGCCTACTTGAGGGCTGAACTTGGAGCCATGAGGTGACCTTGAGAATGGAAGTCAGAAAATAGACAGGTAGATCAAAAAGATAAAAGTCCTTGGTTTTTCCAACAATCACATCACCAAGACCACCAAGATATTAACTCAGAAAAAAAAAAATTCTATCTTGTTTAAAATCCCTTCAATTTGGGGGTGGGGGCATGGGTTTCCACCTATGCAGCCATAACCAGCGCTGACTGATTCAGAAGCAAACATGAACTCTCTAGTAGCTTCTGATGCTGTAGTTTTGTTCCTCATCAGTTTTCTAAATGAATTTCAGTGCTCTGTGCCAGCAGGTTATGAAAAATGTCTTTTGTTTTTTCATATATTTCCTCGGGGTTTCTGTTCCTGAAGAAATTGCTGGTTTTCAGTCATTCCACCAATTCAGGATGAGGGTAGGAACACTGGTTTTCGTGGAAAAGAATCGTATCAAAGTATTTGTGAAGTTAATAAGAGAGATGGCATAGTGATGCATTTTATTAAAAATAAGTCCCAGTGCTACTATAGCAGCTACATAAGTAGAGATGGATGTCGCCATGTATGTCAAGCTATGATGATTTACAGAGACTGTGAACTTGTGCTTTTTCTAACTTGCATACCATCTTTTACTTTAACGCTGACATTATAATATGCTAGGGAATTGACAGGGCTTCCTGGGTGGCTCAGCAGTAAAGAATTTACCTGCAATACAGCAGACATAGGAAACACGAGTTCAATCCCTGGGTTGGAAAGATCCCCTGGAGAAGGGCATAACAACCCACTCCACTATTCTTGCCCGGAAAATTCCATGGACAGAGGAGGCTGGCAGACTACAGTCCACAGGGTTGCAAAGAGTTGGATACGACTGAGCACACATACAGGGAATTGACAGAATAAGGGTTTCATTCTTTATCATACTAAATAGCATGACTGAAAGGAAAGAAATACATTTCAGCTTCCTTTTAATTTTAAAGACATAAATAAATAAATAATCCCACATCTTTATCGATCCAGCTTTGTAATGCCAAACTGAATCATAGATTAAGAATAATGTTGAGCTGAAATTTTGTATTCACAAAATAAGTACCAGGCTAGCACTTTAAGGCAGATAAAAAATTGAGTCAAATTGTACATGTATTTATTGGTTAAATACAGATATTTTATGAACATATATGCATTTCTCTAATATAGATTACCTGCACTGGTATGCATTAAATAGCAGATTCCCTTATACAAATGTGTACAAAGAGCAGAGAACAGCTAAGCCAAGGAACCGATGGCAGTGACTATGTCACACATTTTAAAAGAAAAATAACTTGGAAAATGTTTTGCTTAAAATGGTAGTAAAAAAATTCAGATTATAAATTTGAAGATGCAAAACACCCACTTTACTTGACTATAGAGAAAAAACTGAAAATGCCCTAAAAAGAAGTAGTCGCCTTTGTTTGGGAAAACAGTTAAAAAGAAAAGTTAACTTGTAAATAGACAATGGAGGAAACTGCCCCCTCCCAAATAAAATGCATCTTTTGTTATTTGAGCTATGTTGTTGCCCCTGTGCCTTCCAAAGGATGAAACAGTGTAAGATTTGCAATCACCCTGTATTCTAATTCTAATCTTACCAACTGAAGATAGTAATATTCTCTCCTGTCACTTATTCAAATTAATTTATTAGGAAGACTATCTTTAGTTGTATGGCAGGATTGCTGGGCAAATATTTTAAGGTCAGAGAGTAAATATTTTAGGCTTTGTGGGTCACATGGTCACATGATCTTATCACTATTCAACTCCATCCCTGTAGACTGAAAATAGCTATAGACAGTATGTACATTAAGGGGTGTGTCTGTGTTCCAATAAAACTCTTTTTACAAAACAGGTGGCAGGCTGGATTTGGCCCATAGGCTGTAGTCTGCAAACTTCTGTTTTATAGGAAGAAAAATACTCAGGACTTCTTGAACCTTTCCCTGAAAGTAATTGAACATTTATTGCATCATAAATGTCCCATTTATTTCTCTGTGGCATGGAATGTGTAGCTCCAATAAATTCTACTAGTAAACTATAAGGAAGTAAGCCCACATAATACAGCAGATCAAACCCAAAATATATTCTATACATGAAGACAAGCAACTGTCTGAACTAGGTGAATATAAGTGAATATAAAATGTGGCCCATAACAACCCCTACCAACAAAAACAGACTGGCAATAGCAAAACCTGCAGTAATGAAAATCTAAGGAAATCATCTTGCAAAATCGTGTTGCCCATAAAATAATGTTTGGTATATCTAATTGGTAATTATTCAGATTAACTCTTCTTGCAAATATGTGAGAAATTCAGTTGTTAAAACAGCACTTCTCAGTGTTATTAAATAAATTTGAATAAATATATGCACCCAGCATATAGAAATACAGAGTTCAATTCTCACTAAATATGGCTAACATATGTTCTCTGGGGTTTCTCTTCAACTCCATACTTACCCAAGGATAGCACAATCTCTTAAAAGATATAAACTGAGTTCCTACTGTGTGGTAGGTAATCTATTAAACTCAAACTCTATACTTATTTTTCTCTCTTTTATGGCAACATAGGAAACTTAGCTCTCTAGTCAATGAGAATCTTATGATATCACTTAGCACCTAACTATTCAATTTGTATTCTACAGACTGGCAACAGCCTTGGGGCACTCTTTAGAAATACAGAATCTTGGGCCACCTCAGACCGCTGTATCATAGTGTGCTTTTATCCAAAGCCCAAGGGATCGGTATGCATGCAGGACATGCATGCATGCTCTAAGTGCCTCTGTAGTGTAACAGTGTCATAGACAAGCGATTGTCCAGTATCCTGGAGTCCTGATTCCAACTTCCTAAGTAACTAATTTCTTCCCAAGGAATATCTTGGCATTGAGGAGAATCTATTTTATTACACATAAAATACTAAATCGTAGTGCCTTCCAGGCATACATCTTTAGCCTCACTTCCTGAGATATGTGTTCTTTACAGAATAGCTGAAGTCAACTTCATATAATGTCACACTTTAAACTTTGATGGACTGTTAAAGTTGAGCAACTATCCATGTTGACTCCACACTCCATGGGCAACATACCAACTGGCTAATTGCAGATGTTAGGATACGTTTAATGGTGCTATTGTGGAAAACTAAGGTTGCACCACATGAGAAATCTAACATGCTGCTTAATTTCTATGCTCGGAGAATTATTTGTCTTGATGCAATCTCTCTTTTTCATCCCTGAGCATTGGGAGTATTGATTTTTTTATGATAGTAAAACAACCAGTGCTACCCCAAAAAATGCACTACTTGCTAATAGTTGATATTTGAATTTTTAAATGTTGAGATTTTCTGTTTACATAATGATTTGTCTCCTTTGTATGCATTTAATTTCTGATCCCTCATTTAGGCAAAGACATAAATTTTGATTAGATCAATTATTACCTTGCTTCATTTTTGGAAGCATTTTTTAAATAATAAAATATGTTCTATACTTGCATAATTGTTTTTTATTCCAGAGAAATGGCAAAAGAAGGTTGGTCACTGCTTCTTGTGGACTAGCCTTAGCTATAAAGTTGCTTGGCAGGTTTGGGTTCCCAAGAGTGTGAGATTAAAGCTACAGACAAAAGTTAGACAAAGAACTGTAGTACTCACACATAGGGGGAATATATGTTTCATGACTAGAAAATACTAGTAATTGCTTGGTGATAGTGATGAATATCTCTGTGTGTGTGAGAGAGAGAGAGAATGTTCATGTTTAAAAACTCTCAAAAACCTGCTTATTTGGGGAAATATTTGTCTTCATTTTCCAATAAAAGCAATGTCATGGATACATTGCTTTTATTTAGATTTTATGTTCATCGAATTACACAAACTCTGTTTTTAAGTGCCAAATGAATTTACAGAGCTTCTCATAGGCGCAACTTCCTGTCCCAACCCCACCCAATTTCCCTCTCTTCAAATGTGAGTACTTTTAGTCGTGCCATCTGATTCTTTTGACAGTTAGCTGCGTATCACTGAACAGTACATTTTGATCATGACTAATTGATTCACTCTGTCCCCTATCTGTTGACTTCTCAATATGGAAGATAAGGAATTTGCTTTTTATCATCCTTTCCTCATCTTTCCTCTGCCGTCATTATCCCACTATAAATGTAGGTATATCTTAAGTTTGGTTAGCTTTATATTTCATATTTATGTTATGAAATATGTTATATTTCATGTTTGTGTTATGAATACTAATCATACATATGTGAATGTATATATATATATATATATATTATAATCATAGCTGAGTCAAGCAACTGTCATAATTGCTTTTCATTTCCTGCACAATATTATTTTCCCTATACCTTGTTTTATCATTTGGTCAGATTGTTTTTTTACTTATTGCTAACTCCATATAGTTACAGCCTCCGTTGCTGACATCTCATGACATGTGGAAACATGTTGACAGTCTTACAATCTTTTTCATGAAAATGTCGTCCCTGGGACTTCTGACCCTCTCCAATCTGAATCCTCTGTCCAGATCTTTGTTCCACTATCTTCTCAGGCTTCTTCTTCAGAAGGTTGAGAGTGGATTACCTTTGCCTTGTTACTGTGCTGGAACTTCCAATTCTTTTCTTCCTCATTTTTGCTTAACCCTTTGGTTTCAAGAATTTTATCTTTATGCGCTTCCTGGGAAAGTATGGAAGAGAGATATATTATTTGGGACCTGATATGTATAAACATTTTGATGTTTTCATTCCACTCTTCAAACTTAATTGATATTTTGGCTGAACAGAAAATTCTAATTTAGAAATTATTCCTCTCAGAATTTGGAAGGGTTTGTCTTTTAGCTTCCAGCATTAAAAGCTAGTTCTCTTTCTTGATTTTCCTTATGAATAATTTTTTTTTTCTTTCTTAAAATTTGTTGGACTTTCTCTCTGCCCTCAATGTTCTGAATTTACAGGAATTTTGGACTTCGGTTTGGGTTATTTTTATTCACTACACTGGGCATCCATTGAGTTCTTTCAATTTTAAAAACGGTGTTGTAATTCTGAGAAATGTTCTAAATGTTTTTATTTATTACTTCCACATCTCAATTTCTCTCCTTCTGAAACACTTCCTATCTTGAATATTGGACTTTCTGGGTTGTTTGTGTAATTTTCTTATCTTTTCTCTCTGCCTGCTTTATCTTTTTGTTTTACATTCTGTGGTATTTTCTAACTTTACCTTCCTTCTCTCTTCTGTTCCAGTTTTCCTCTTGCTATCATATTATGACTTTTAAGGAGCTCTTTTTTTGTTCTCTGAATAATCATTTTTATAGCATCTTGGTTTCGTTTGCAATTCCCTTCAGGGTATTAACTGACTTTTTATTTTTAAAGTCTTCTGGTGGCTGGTCTTTGTTCCTGCCTGGTTATTTCTCCTGCTTCCTTTGTGTCTGTCTTTCATAACAGAAACTTCCCACAAATATCTGGTGATTTCTGGCTGTGGTCTGTTTAAAAGAGAGAAGCAAAAAGTTGAAGCAGTGACAGATTTTATTTTCTTGGGCTCCAAAATCACTGTGGATGGTGACTGCAGCCATGAAATTAAAAGAAGCTTGCTCCTTGGAAAGAAAGCTATGACAAACCTAGACAGTGTATTAAAAACCAGAGACATCACTTTGCCAGCAAAAGCCCATATAGTCAAACCTATGGGTTTTTTTTTCAGTAGGGGTGAATGGATGTGAAAGTTGAACCATTAAAGTAGGCTGAACAACAAAGAATTTATGCTTTTGAATTGTGGTGCTGGAGAAGACTCTTGAGAGTCCTTTGAACTGCAAGGAGATCAGACCAGTCATCCTAAAGGAAGTCAACCCTGAATATTCATTGGAAGGGCTGATGCTGAAACTCCAGTACTTTGGCCACCTGATGCAAAGAGCCAACTGATTGAAAAAGATCCTGATGCTGAGAAAGATTGAAGGCAGGAGGAGGAAGGGGGCAACAGAGGGTGAGATGGTTGAATGGCATCACTGACTCAATGGATGTGAGTTTGAACAAACTCTGGGATATAGTGGAGGATAGAGGATCCTGGCTTACTGCAGTTCATAGAGTCACAAAGAATTGGACATGGCCTAGCAACTGAACAACGGCAGCAGCAGCAAAGAAAAATAAAAACTAATTAAGACTTCCAAAGTCACGGGCAAAGCTTAGGAAACGTGGCTTGCTCTGTAGGCTGATCAGACTGCAATATTTCCTTGTGTAACTTCAGTATCAATGGTTTTAGTCTTTCCTCTTATGTTAGTCAGATTTCTAAGCAAAAATTTCTCCACAAGTTACTATGAGTGTGTTTTAAACAAAGCATAAATATAATAATCATATTAAATAAGTAACATTATTATCCCCAATTTAGATGTGAGAAGATGAGGTTTAGAAGGTGAACTACTCCCTTGTGTTTTCATGCTTAGTCACTTCGTGGTGTTTGACTCTCTGTGAACCCATGGACTGTAGCCCGCCAGGCTCCTCTGCCCGTGGGCTTCTCCATGCAAGAATACTGGAGTGGGTTGCCATGCCCTTCTCCAGGGGATCTTCTTGACCCTGGAGTCAAACCCGGGTTTCTTGCATTGCAGGTGGATTCTTTACCAACTAAATCACTGGGGAAGCCCACCCCCTTATGAGTGTCATCTAATTAGCAGCATAGGAGCTAGGATTTAACTCTTAAACTCAGCTTTCTCCTCTGCATCCTTAAAGTTTATTATTATTTTAAAATGTTGCAAATATCTCACTCAATACATGAATTCAGTGAACAAAAAGTTACAATAGACAATCAGTTAATGTTCAGTAAATAAAAGCCAAACAGAACTCTGAAACAGAAGGCTACACAAGATTTTAATCCCCAAACATAGCCTGTAGATTGTCACAGGCCTTTGAGTTCAAAGGCAGTTCAACAAGCTGAAGAGATGGAAAATTTGAGAGAAACAAGAATTCCAATTAGAATTTTGGACAGTGAAATATTAGAGTAACACTAGTTTCCTCATATAACCCACTAAGTGTATGTTATATACACTATCTGACATTTTTAATCCTGACAAGAATGAGTAAAAGCCCTGTAGGTTGCAGAATATCATGAAAGTTTTATTCTTACTTTATATATTTTATTATACTATATTTTATTTTAATTTATTATATTTACTACTATATTTTATTATAATTTCAAACTTTCTCTTAAGAATGACCATGGCCAGGCTGTATTTTGAAATATCTAAAACCATCAGTGGAGTTATAGTCACTGTTTTCTCAATTATATAATTTAAAATTTTCTGCTTTGATTTGTTTTTTTTTTTTAATTTCATTGAAGTATAGTTGATTTACAATGTTGTGTTTAATTTCTGCTACAGAGCAAAGTGACTCAGTTTTATATATATGTATTTTTTCATATTCTTTTCCAATTATGGTTTATCACAAGATGTTAGACAGAGTTCCCTATGCAATACAATAGGACTTTGTTGTTTATCCATCCTATATATAATAGTTTATATCTGATTTAGCTGAATTTATTATATTATCTAGTTTTACTTTCCTAATAATATTTTTACCACTTTATTTTTTAATAAAGGATAATAGCTTTATTATCCTTAATGTAATAGTAATAGCTAATATGCTTAATGAGGGATAATAGCTTTACAGAATTGTGTTGTTTTCTGTCAGACATCAACAAGGATCAGCCATAGGTACACCCACGTCCCCTCCCTCTGGAGTCTCCCTCCCCATCCCACCCCTCTAGGTTGTCACAGAGCCTCTGGTGAATTCCCTGAGTCACACAGAAAGTTCTCACTGGCTATCTATTCTACATATGGAATTGTAAGTTTCCATGTTACTCTCCCCATCTATCTCACCCTCTCCCTCCCCCACCTCCTCGTGTCCATAGGTCTGTTCTCTCTGTCTGTTTCTCCATTGCTGCTCTGAAATAAATTCATCAGTACCATCTTTCTAGATTCCATACATATGCATCAGTATATGATATTTATATTTCTCTTTCTGACTCACTTCACTCTGTATAATAGGCTCTAGGTTTATCCACCTCATTAGAACTGACTCAAATGCGTTCCTTTTTACGGCTGAGTAGTATTCCATTTGTACATGTACCACAGCTTCTTTACCCATTCATCTGTAGATGAACCCTAATAATATTTTTAATTTTATTTTGTCCATATTTATGAAGATACAGGCAAAAAAAGTTTATTAACAAAGGCCAAGCAAAAATATATTATTTTCATTGATCTAAATTCCTCTTTGAAGCTCCATATTTAAATGAAGAAAGTGTCTACACTGCAGAAGCAAAGACTTGCAAATAATCCACCAGCTTCCCCGTCTACACACTCACCTTTTAGTGTTAAGCTATGAATGATTGCACTATATAACCACCCTTTGTACAAAGGCCTGCATTTCCAAATATGATTAAGTAAAGATAACTTTCCTCCCTCTAAAAAATAAGCAAGTGAGATGGAAGTTTTCAGAAAATGACATATGTTTATTCTGAAAATTAAATCCAATACATAAAATAAATAGTCTTAAGAATTATCCTGTCGTAAAGGTGGCAGAGAAAGGTGTCACACCACCAGTTACTGTATCTTATTTGATTGCTTAGGTTGCACAAGTGAAATACTCCAGATGTTAGAAAATGTAAGTCAGCCAAACTTGTACATCCATAAAAATAGATGACATGTTTTATCCCTCTAAGTACAAATTTGGCTTTGTGCATGCAGATCGCTTATTGCAGTGGCATGTTGGCATAGCAATGTCAAAATTCTGAAACCTTCCAGATGTTTATAAGCCCTTGCTTATTGCTCACAAGACAATTTAGGTTGAGTAGTATGGAAGGCCGAATGCCAAAATGGCCCCAGTTCTCTCACTCCCCCTGTGGCTGTACACTGCAGTGTGATTTTGGAGCTTCTTCCATCCAGCAGTGGAGTCTTCATCTACCCCTCAAATCTAGCCCAGCATTGTAACTTGCTTTGCCCAAAAAAAAAAAAAAAAAATGCAGAAGTGGCAATAGACCACTTTTGAGCCCAAGCCTCAACCCTGTATAGCCATGATGAAAATAAGCCCCAGTTAGCCTGCTAGATGCATGGAAGAAACCAATGAAGAAAAGCTTAGTCATTCCAGCTGAACCTATCCAAAACAGCCTAGAGCCAGTCCACCTCCAAACATGCATTAGACCCCTGCCAAGGTCAACACAGTTGCCTCCCAACCCATAGATGACTGCAGACATGAGTGTGTCCAGCCAAGCCAGCTGACCCCATACTCAAAAGCAATTATAAATGTCTGCTTTTTTAAACCACTGGGTTTTGAAGTGGTTTATAACACACAATTGTAGCAGCAATAGATAAATTATGAGTACACATACCCCTAGCTTGTAAACCAAAATTTTGCTAAACTTATTAAAAACTTAAATATATATATATATAAGTCTTTAGTATTCTTTCTCTTTACAAATCCAAGTTTCTTCCACTTGACCGAAGTCACTTCGGTCATGAATTTCATATTTTCTTTTTAGAAATGCTGAAAGATTCCATCTTCACCGATTAGAATCCTGACTCTAATATTGATCAACAGTAACACAACAGTATTTATGCAACATGAAAATAAACTGATGTTTCAAATATTATGACTCATCATCTGCACTAACCTAAAAAGTAACTTTCATTTTTATGACTTCATTTTTTTAAAAGCACTTCTGGTTCTAGAGAAAATTCAGGAAATAAATTCTGATTACCCTTATTTCTCACATAGAAAGAAAGTCTAAATCTTAAAAGTAAAGTAATTTTTCCTTTATCATGCAACTTTCCTGACTGGTTAAAATAAAAGCACATTTCCTCTATTTTAATTAAGACATTGCTACTTCATGAACCCCAGGCACTATTCTGGAGTAAACAAAAGGCAAATGTAAACCCTTTCAAATATTTAAAATTGATATTTAATAACTATAGATTATTTAATAACTATGTATTATGCAGTTATATTATAATTAGGTAGCACTTGAGAGACTTCCAAACCCTGGGGATGCAGGAACGGAAAATAAATGTTTCCTATCCATAGATGGAAATACCCAACTTTGCAGAGGTAACAAGTTCACAGGGTCATACAGTGGTGGAACCAGATGTATTTCATCCCACTTTTAGACATTGTTGCCAGAAGCTTGAGTCTGACCCTTTGCTTGAAAGAGATTTATTCAGATCACTTCCTTAATATTCTGTGTGCACACGTTGCACACCAACACAGCTGAGATCATCATGGTCCAAGAGGAAAAGTCACGCCAAGTAAGTTAAAGAGGAGACTACTGCTGGATGAGCGGTGTTGAGAATTTTCAAGCTCGGACTCATTTGGACACACCACACAGAAGAATCTATTCATGAAGCAATAGACCAAACTGATTCATTGGCTTCTGTGGTGTGTGTTGTTTGGAGTTCATCGTCAGAACAATCTTTGAATAAGTATCTTGTTCTCTCAAAAAAAGAGGGGTAAATGCACTGTCATATTCAATTAATGAAGAATATCCTTTGATACTAGCAGTGTGGCTAGATTGTGCCTGTAGTTACTGGGCAAAGAGTATGCCAGTTGTTCTTTGGAAGATCTGCAGTGCAGATTACGGCCTGCAACTCTCTGGAACCCAGGACTGTAGCTGCAACTGACAGCCGCACACCATGGACGTGGTGAGTTAAACCGCGGATCCCATCTGTTTATGCTCCTCGACAAGAACGAGTCACTCTTCCAAAGCGTGGCACCAGCCTCCTTAGCACAGCACACCCTTCCGAGTACACTGGCTTCCCCAGTCTCCAGCAGGCGGAGACTGAGTACTCATGGCAGCTTCACTCTGTCCCGGAAGGCTGGGGGCGACAGGTGCTCTGCGCTGTCTTCTGTCGACCTCCTCGAACCCCCTCCCCATCCTCCTTCCTGCCCTCCGCCCTGGCCCTCCGGGTGTTAATCTGGACAGATTTATCAACAGAAAGAGGTAGATGAAACTGGAGCCTATTATACAGAGTGAAGTAAGCCAGAAAGAAAAACACCAATACAGTATACTAACGCATATATATGGAATTTAGAAAGATGGTAAGGATAACCCTGTATGCGAGACAGCAAAAGAGATACAGATGTATAGAAGAGTCTTTTGGGCTCTGTGGGAGAGGGCGAGGGTGGGACGATTTGGGGGAATGGCACTGAAACATGTATAATATCATATAAGAAATGAATCGCCAGTCCAGGTTCGATGCAGGATACAGGATGCTTGGGGCTGGTGCACTGGGATGACCTGGAGGGATGGTACGGCGAGGGAGGTGGGAGGGGGGTTCAGGATGGGGAACACGTGTACACCCGTGGCAGATTCATGTTGATGTGTGGCAGAACCAATACAATATTGTAAAGTAGTTAGCCTCCAATTAAGATAAATTTAAATTAAAAAAAAATATCTTTCTCTTCATTTTCTGGCTTCTGCCGTGGTACACACCAGGATGCAATGCGAGGAAGAAAGGAAAGTGAAGTCAGGGCGTTTATTCTCCTGTCCCCTGCCTCCTAGATCTCTGTGAGTTAGCTGGCTCCATCTCCTGAAGAGCCCACTCCTGCTTAGTTGCCCTTATGTGATGCTCTCCCCATGGGTTCCAGGAGCTCCTCTTTACCTCTCCAGTTCTAGGAGTGGTAGAAACTCCCAGTTCTGATCACTTGGCCCAGTGTCCTGCACTCTCCTTTGTCTTCTTCCTTGACCTTTATAATAATAATGTAATAGTCCTTTTATCAGCCCTCCCCATTTACTCAGCTTGAGTGTGTCATCTACTTTCTGCTGGGACCCCTGACTCACTCTTTGTTGGATGGCATCTCGCTAGACCCACTCAAGGTTATTGTATTCATTTATTCTGAAACATATGTGACATTGATTGCAATTTAATGAGCCATTTATATGCTGTACTGAAAAGCACAAAAACTTGGTTTTCATCCCAGTCTTATGTGACTTAGTTTTGTGACCACAGGCAATTAAATTCTACTTTGAAAACTTTTTTATAGTCATCTGACATATGCCAGGCACTGGCTAGGATCTGGGAATACAAAAATACATGCAAGATATCCACCCCTGTGAAGCTCATAATCCAAACAGGTGAGGTAGAGACATAAAGATCTTCAGTACAATATTAGCAAATATGTGATGGTTTATATGTGTTATGTTTACCTACGTGACCTTCGGTATCCTTGTTCAGTAAACGAACACAATGATATTTGTCCTGCTGATTTCATGAGATGAGAAAACAAGTTATTTGGTACTATGAGTGAAAACACTTTGAAAGAATTAAGAATATTCAACAGTAAAGTTATTAGTAGAAGTATTACTATCATGTTATCATTATGTCTTCTGCTTTACTCCTTATCCTTTTATGACTTTTTATGACCTCTTGTACTGTAATCCACCAGGCTCCTCTGTACAGAAGGTTTTCCAGACAAGAATACTGGAGTGAGTCATCATTTCCTATTTCATCCTGATCTTCCTGACCCAGGGATCAAACTCACACCTCTGCTGTGTCTCCTGTATTGCAGGCAGATTCGTTACTGCTGAGCGACCAGGGAAGCCCTATCCTTTTAAAATGAAATAATTATAGTGTTAGTTCCTCCCCATCTTTATCAGAAACTTAGGTATTACTTCTCTCCAGGAAAAATTCTGACTAGCATGAATTTAAAGAAGTAAGAATAAACATTTTGAACAGCTAAACTTATGACTTTAGTCTCATTTTTAGCAAGCAGTATTTATGATAGATGATAAAAATTAACTCACAAAGTAAATGGAATCCTGTTGAGCCACAAATAAATCTGCCCAGATAGGAGTTGAAGACATTGCTTCAACTAATTTAGAAAGTAATTAATAAAATAGTTTGCTGGTTGTACTCAGGTGGCTTTCCATGCAGATAAATGATCTTCTGTAACTTTAAACTTCTAGCTGAACTATTTGACAAAAGAATTAAGAATCAGTTGTTTTCCTCAAAATACACAGATGTTAGGTCTGATGCACAACTTTTGTCTTCCCTTTCTTAAAGCAATATCAGTATCTCTTTGAGAGAACTTAATTCACATAGTTTAGGTTAGGGTGCTCATCTTTTACCTCTTTTCACCTGGGAACACATGATCCAGGTCTAAAAGAGTCAGAGAATCTCAAATACATGGCCACAAAATTTGGCTTAAGATTTGTCATGTGACCTGAGGCAAGACAATCAAATCTTCACTGAAACGATTCTGCTGCAATTACTTGGAAAGACTCCCATGTACCCCGGGCATCTTGCTCCTGTGAATAGAGTGTTCAGAAGATGGAGAGTGAGATAGATGATTCATCCATAAATTAAGCCAAATAAACACATGGACTTTTCAATTACATCAGCAGGAAGAGGAGAAAAATCCTTTCTTTGCTTAAGCTAAGTTGATTTACATATCTGGCAGTGACAATCAAGTCTTGACTATTGCATATCACCATATAACTTAAAATGAAAATAACTGAATTAATTGGAAAATAAGATCCACCTTTTTGCTTAAAAAATTTTGAAGAAAAAAGAACTTTGAAATATTTTAATTACTATTTTCAAAGCAATATGAGATGATTTTGCAGTTGTAAAACAAACATAGGAAACTATGATCAATGAATAATTTGATAAAAAGAAAGGATCCATGTAAATTCAAAATAAAGCTATTGAATGAAATGTTTCATTGAGGAACTGGAAGAAAGAATCATTTAATTTTCTAAGACACATTCAGTCAATGACTATTAATTAAATATCTACTATGTGCCTCGTTCTGATAGTATATATTAGGTTCTTCAGTTATACCAGTGGAAGCAGATACAGATCACTGTCCTTCAGAACTGACCTTCTAGCTGCTAGAGAAAGACAATAAATATAAACATAATAAATAGATAAACATCAGAGTATTAGGCAACAAATAAGAACATGGAAGGGCTTCCCTAGTAGCTCAGCTGGTAAAGACTCCACCTGCAATGCAGGAGACTCTGGTTCGATTCCTGGGTCAGGAAGATTCACTGGATAAGGGGATGGCTACCCACTCCAGTATTCAGGCCTGGAGAATTCATGGACTATACAGTCCATGGGGTCGCAAAAAGTTGGACATGACTGAGTGACTTTAACTTTCAAGAGCATGAAAACAAACTTGGGAATACTGTGGGAAGGGGGAAGATTTTACAACTTAAACAGGACCACTGGGGACAGCTTACTGTTTAATTAAGATATAAGCAAAGACTTGAGAGAGTGTAGAGAGTGGGGCAACTGAGTATCTTGGGGAAATGGCAGTTCCAGGCAGAGGGACGAGCTTGCACAAAGTCTCTAAGGCAGGAGTGTGCCTTGGAAGGTAGAGACAGAGCAAAGAGGCTATGGAGCTGGATTAGGGTGAACAAGGTGAGGGTAGCAAGATGTGAAGCCAGATACCAGAGGAAGATCATGTAAGATTTTATTGGCTATTATTGACTGCATTGATCACCGCCTCTTCCAAATGTCACAAACCTCAATGCATAGTTTTTCAGACACTCTATCAGTGATCCAGGAGGCAGTGATCAAGACCATTTCCAAGAAAAATAAATGTAAAAGGCAAAATGATTGTCTGAGGAGGCCTTACAAATAGCTGTGAATGGAAGAGATGTGAAAGGCAAAGGAGAAAGGGAAAGATATACCCATCTGAATGCAGAGTTCCAAAGAATAGCAAGGAGAGATAAGAAAGCCTTCCTCACCAATCAATGCAAAGAAATAGGGGAAAATAATAGGGTGGGAAAGACTAGAGATCTCTTCAAGAAAATTAGAGATACCAAGGGAACATTCCATACAAAGATGGGCACAATAAAGGACAGAAATGGTATGGACTTAACAGAAGCAGAAGCTATTAAGAAGAAGTGGCAAGAATACACAGAAGAACTATACAAAAAAAAAAGGTCTTAACAATCCAGATAACTGTGATGATGTGATCACTCACCTAGAGCCAGATCCTGGAATGCGAGGTTAAGTGGGCCTTAGGAAGCATCACTACGAACAAAGCTAGTGAAGGTGATGGAATTCCAGTTGAGTTATTTCAAACCCTAAAAAGTGCTGCTATAAAAGTGCTGCACTCAATATGCCAGCAAAGTTGGAAAATTCAGCAGTGGCCACAGGACTGGAAAAAATCAGTTTTCATTCCAATCCCAAAGGAAGGCAATGCCAAAGAATATTCAGACTACCATATAATTCCACTCATCTTACATGCTAGCAAAGTAATGCTCAAAATTCTCCGAGCCAGGCTTCAACAGTACATGAACCAGAACTTCCAGATGTTCAAGCCAGATTTATAAAAGGCAGAGGAATCAGAGATCAAATTGCCAACATATTCTGGATCGTAGGAAAAGCAACTAGTTCTAATGAGGTGGATGAAACTGGAGCCTATTAAACAGAGTGAAGTAAGCCAGAAGGAAAAACACCAATACAGTACACTAACGTATATATATGGAATTTAGAAAGATGGTAACAATAACCCTGTGTACGAGACAGCAAAAGAGACACTGATGTATAGAACAGTCTTATGGACTCTGTGGGAGAGGGAGAGGGTGGGAAGATTTGGGAGAATGGCATTGAAACATGTAAAATATCATGTATGAAACGAGATGCCAGTCCAGGTTCGATGCACGATACTGGATGCTTGGGGCTAGTGCACTGGGACGACCCAGAGGGATGGTATGGGGAGGGAGAAGGGAGGAGGGTTCAGGATGGGGAGCACATGTATACCTGTGGTGGATTCATTTTGATATTTGGCAAAACTAATACAATTATGTAAAGTTTAAAAATAAAATAAAATTAAAAAAGAAAAAGCAACTAGAAATACATCTACTTCTGCTTTATTGACTATGCCAAAGCCTTTAACTGTGTGGATCACAACGAACTGTGGACAATTCTTCAAGAGATAGGAATACCAGACTACCTGACCTGCCTCCTGAGAAATCTGTATGCAGATCAAGAAGCAACAGTTAGAACTGGACATGGAACAACAGACGGGTTCCAAATTGGGAAAGGAGTGTGTCAAAGCTGTGTATTGTCACCCTGTTTGTTTGACTTATATGCAGTATATCATGCAAAATGCCAGACTGGATGAAGCACAGCTGGAATCAAAATTGCCAGAAGGAATATCAATAACCTCAGATATGCAGATGACACCACCCTTTTGTTAGAAAGTGAAGAGAACCAAAGAGCCTCATGATGAAAGTGAAAGAGGAGAGTGAAAAAGCTGGCTTAAAACTCACATTCAAAAATTGAAGATCATGGCATCTAGTCCCATCACTTCATGGCAAATAGATGGGAAAACAATAGAAACAATGACATACTATTTTCTTGGACTCCAAAAACACTGCATATGGTGACTGCAATCATGAAATTAAAAGACACTTGCTCCTTGGAAGAAAAGCTATGACCAACCTAGAGAACATGTTAAAAAGCAGAGACATTACTTTGTCGACAAAGGTCCTTCTAGTCAAAGCTATTGTTTTTCCAGTAGTCATATATGGACATGAGAGTTGAACCATAAAGAAGAGTGAGCACCAAAGAATGAGAAGACTCTTGAGAGTCCCTTGGACTGCAAGGAGATCCAACCAGTCCATCCTAAAGGAAATCAGTCCTGAATATTCATTCCAAGGACTGATGCTGAAGCTGAAGCTCCAATAGTTTGGCCACCTGATGCAAAGAACTGAATCACTGGAAAAGATGCTGGGAAACATTGAAGGGGACGACAGAGGATGAGATGGTTGGATGGCATCACTGACTCAATGGACATTAGTTTGAGCAAGCTCCAGGAGTTGGCGATGGACAAGGAAGCCTGGCTTGCTGCAGTCCATGAAGTCACAGAGTCAGACATGACTGAGTGACTGAACTGAACTGATTGTGTTTGCTTTCAGAGAAATGGGGACCCACTACAGGGTTTGAGTAAGAACATCATGACCTGACTTATGCTAAGCCTAGTTCACTCTGGCTCCTGTATTGGGTAAAATGCTAATACTAAAACCATGGATGTAAAGGAGAAAAATTATTTTAAAGCACAGTTAAAAGCATCAAAGTTCAGTTTAGGAAATATAACATCTACATAATAGATGTTCCCCCAAAAAAGAAAACAGAAACTGAAGATGAGGAGTTGGAGCCACAGGGTAAATAAATAATCATAGAAATCATAGCAAAAACTTCTCATTGCTAAATGAAAATACAAGTCTTCTACCTGAAAGCACCCTGAGATCTGGATAAATTAAAAAGATCAATAGCTGAAATCAAGTTAAAAAAATTTTTTTAAACACCAAAAATATTTTGTATTGGGGTATAGCCAATTAACAATGTTGTGATAGCTTTAGGTGAACAGTGAAGGGACTGAGCCATATACATTCATGTATCCATTCTCCCCCAAACCCCACTCCCAACCAGGCTGGCACATAACATTGAGCAGAGTTCCATGTGCTATACAATAGGTCCTTGTTGGTTATCCATTTTAAATAGAGGAGTGTGCACATGACCTTCCCAAAGTCCGTAACTATCCCTTCCCACACAGCAACTATGAGTTTGTTTTCTAAGTCTGTGAGTCTCTTTCTCTTTTGTAAGTTCATTTGTATCTTTTTAGATTCCACCTGTAAAGGATGTCATATGATATTTCTCCTTCTCTGTCTGACTTACTTCACTCAATTACTTCACTTACTTCACTAGGTCCATCTATATTGCTGAAAATAGCTTTATTTCATTCTTTTAATGGCTCAATAATATTTCATTGTGTATATGTGCCACATCTTCTTTCAGTTCAGTTCAGTTTAGTCGCTCAGTCGTGTCCGACTCTTTGCGACCCCATGAATCGCAGCACGCCAGGCCTCCCTGTCCATCACCAACTCCCGGAGTTCACTCAGACTTATGTCCATCGAGTCAGTGATGCCATCCAGCCATCTCATCCTCTGTCGTCCCCTTTTCCTCCTGCCTCCAATCTCTCACAGCATCAGAGTCTTTTCCAATGTGTCAACTCTTCACATGAGGTGGCCAAAGTACGTCTTCTTTAGCCATTCATATGTCGATGGACATTTAGGTTGTTTCCATGTCTTGGCTATTGTAAACAGTGCTGCAATGAACATTGGGGTGCATGTATCTTTTGGGGCCATATTTTTCTCTGGATTGGGACTGGGATTGCAGGGTCATACGGTAGCTCTATTTTTAGTATTTTAAGAAACCTCCATACTGTTCTGCATAGTGAGTGTACCAATTTACATTCCCGCCAACAGTGCAGGAGGGTTCCCTTCTTTCCACACCCTCTCCAGCATTTGTTGTTTGTGGAGGTTTTGATGATGGCCATTCTGGTGAGGTGATGTCTCGCTGTAGTTTTGATGTGCATCCTCTGATAACTAGTGATAATGAGAATCTTTACATGTGCCTCTTGGCCATCTGTATGTCTTCTTTAAAGAAATGTCTGTTCAGGTCTTCTGCCCAGTTTTTGTTCGTTTTGATGCTATTAAGTGTCATAAGCTGTTTGTAAATTTTGGAGACTGATCCCTTATCAGTCACATCATTTGCAAATATTTTCTCCCAATCTGTGGGTTGTTTTTTTGTTTTGTTTATTGTTTCCTTTGCTTTTGCAAAAGCATCTGAGTTTTAAGGAAGTCCCATTAGTTTATTTTTGCTTTTGTTTCCATTATTCTTGTCAATAATTACTTTTCATTTGCACTGTAACATTGTATTTAAACTTTTGTTTCTATATATATATATATTGTTTTCATAAGAAATAAACAAAATTAAAATTTTTGGTTTTCTGTTTCTCATTTTCACTGAAACTTAAAGAATAAAGTAGAATGTCTTGAAAAGATATCCAAGAAAACTTTCACAGGTGATGTGCGATATCTAATGTATGAACACCAGGAATGTTATCTGTTATAATGCAACACAAATAGAAAAGTCCGTCTATGAAAAAGGCAACTTTTAAACTTTCTCCCAAGTCAAGTTGCAGTATAGAATATAATAGGCAATCACGGCAGAAATAACTAGTTATTTGAACCAATAACAAAACTTTAATTCTATAATTAGTCTATGAGTTTGCAACTAAAACAACACAGGTTTAAAAGATACACACAATACTCCAACACATACTTGTCACGGTTAATTGTAGAAGATAATTTCATTGAGTATAACTCTAAACATTATTGAGTACATATAAGATCAGGAATAGAGAAGATAAGGAGTAGATATATAAGAACATCTAAGTACAGGAATAAATCCTTGTTCATAGAGAATTTCTTCACGTTTTCCATTTTTCCAAATACTTTATAGTATAATTTTTATTATAATATAAAATATTATATTTTGGAATATTTATAATATAAAATACTTTTATATTTTACAGATGAGGAAGACTGGGCTTAGAAATAAATTTACTAAAATAGCAAAAATAAGATATGAATACCACATGAGTATCTGGAGTGTGAATGTTGTTAAAACACTTTCTAATTTTTCTCACTGAACTCCACCCTAAAATCATGAACAGAGGAACCTGGTAAGCTACAGTCCATGGGGTCACAAAGAAGCAAAGCCCCAATAGCCTGTGTGCACTGCTTAGTGAAGGAACTTTTAACAAGGTATGCTAGTTCAAATGCCCTTGCAAAGTGTCTTCTACCAATGGCATCCTAAAGAACCCCCTTGAAATTTCATGCTTCCTTTGCAACACTTTTCTTATTGGCAATTCTCTTTGACTGAAAATGACTGCTCTTTCTGTTCTGTGTCTAATCCCTGTCATTTAAGATCAGAAGGGCTTTTGTTGTCCTCATGTGGTTAGCTATTGGGGACTAAAATCTACTCTGTTTTCGCTTTGCTAAGCTAAGTGTCTCAGTGGGTTGCATCATAAGTGGAAAAAATTTGTTTTGTTCACACAAAAGCTTTGTACCTGTGAGGCTGAAAGTTTAGTTCTTTTTCCTCCTTTACTTAATGAGTTGTACAGTGACAAGCTGACAAGCATTGTATCATCCTGACGCTACCATGATCGAATCCAGGCTCAAGTGTCTTGCAATTCTTCAACTAAGAATGTCAGTTCCATCTGTATATTTTTTTAATTTAACTTTTTATTTTGACACCATTGTAGATTTACATCCAGTTTTAAGAATAATATAAAGAAACCCTTTGTACATTTTACCCAATTTCCCCCAAAGGTAATATCTTAGAAAACAGTAATGCAGTATCACAACCAGAATACTGACACTGATACAGGGAAGATACAGAGCGCTTCTGTCACTACAAGAATCCCTCACATCGTCTTGCTATAGACACACCTGCTTACCTCCTAACTCCTCCATTTCCTTAACCCTTGCAACCACTAATCTGTACTCCATTTCTATAAATTTTTTTCAAGAATATTATATAGTAGAATCATATCATATAAAACCTTTGGGGATTGGCTGTTTCCCTTCAGCGTAATATCATGGAGATCCACCCAGGTTGTGACACGTATCAGCGTGTGCTTACGTGCTCAGTTGTCTCTGACTCTTTGCAGCCCCGTGGACTATAGCCTGGCAGGCTTCTCTGTCCACAGGATTTCTCAGGGAAGAATACTGGAGTGGGTTGTCATTCCCTTCTAAAGGGTCTTCGCTAAGCAGGGATCAAACCCACATCTGCATTGCAGGCAAATTCTTCACCACTGAGCCACCTGGAAAGGCTGCGTGTATCAATAGTTTAATTGTTGAGCAGCATTTCATAGTGTGGATATATAACAAAGTATATAGCCATTCACCTGTTGAAAATCTGCCTTGTGTTATACTATTATGAATAAAGTTGTTATATGCATTTGTGTACAGGTTTTTGTATACACATAAGTCTTTACTTTTCTGGGACAAATACCAAAGAATAAAATTGCAGGATTGTATAGTTGTTGCATGTTTGGTTTTTTACAAAACTAACACACTCTTTCCATGAGTAGATACGCTATTTTACATTCCATTCAGCAACAGCTGAGTGATCTAACTTCTTTCCATTGTTAACAGCATTTGGTGTTATCAATATTTTTTATTTTAGTCATTATGATAGTCCTCTAATGATAGCCCATTGGATTTTTAATTTGTATTTTCCTAATGGCTAGTGATGTTGAACATCTTTTTATGTGCCTATTTGCCATCTGTATATCTTTTTAATTCAATGCCTGCTGGAGGAGGTCGCTGAGAGGACATGACTGCTAGGTCAAACTCAACACTGGACCGGGCTGCTTACTCCCTCCTTTATGGTTACAATGTAGTTTCACCCACTGTTTCTGCACTAGAAGCCACTTCAAGGTCACAACCTTAAGAGACAAACATGTCATTGAGACCATTTGGGCTGGATACATGATTGAACTTGGTTAAGGCATCTACACAAATTCTTAAGATTCTGGCAGGCAGGTGCAGACCTACTTATCTTGTGACAGTCCAAGAAAAGCTTCATGTGTAAGTTCTTTGCTTATTAAACACAAACACCTACTTGAACAGAGTATTGAGGGAAAAGGAACCCTCTTATACTGTTGGTGGGAATGTAAATTAACACAGCCACCACTATGGAAAACAGTATGGAGATTCCTTAGAAATCTAAAAATAGAGCTATCATATGATCACACAACCCCACTCTTGGGTGTATATCTGGAAAAGGTGAAGAGTCTGATTCAAAAAGATACATGCACCCCAATGTTCACTTATTTACAATATCCAAGACATGAAGCAACCTAAATGTCCATCAACAGATGAGTGTGGTATATGTTTGTGTGTGTGTATATACACACACACACAATGGAATATTACTCAGCCATAAAATGAATGAAACAATGCCATTTGTAGCAACATGGATGGATCTGGATATTATCATATTACATGAAGTAAGACAGAGAAATACAAATATCATAAAATATCACTTATATGTGGAATCTTAAAAATGATACAAACGAATGTATTTACAAAATACAAATAAAGACAAAAAATAAACTTATGGTTACCAAAGGGAATAGCTGGAGGAGGGAGGGAGAGCTAAATTAGGGGTTTGGGATTAACATATACACACTACTATATATAAAATAGATAAACAATAAAGGCCTACTGTATAGCACCTCAGATACGCAGATGACACCACCCTTACGGCAGAAAGTGAAGAACTAAAGAGCCTCTTGATGAAAGTGAAAGAGGAGAGTGAAAAAGTTGGCTTCAAACTCAACATTCAGAAAACTAAGACCATGGCATCCAGTCCCATCACTTCATGGCAAATAGATGGGGAAACAATGGAAACAGTCAGAGACTTTATTTTGGAGGGCTCCAAAATCACTGCAGATGGTGACTGCAGCCATGAAATTAAAAGACGCTTGCTCCTTGGAAGAAAAGCTATGACCAACCTAGACAGCATACTAAAAAGCAGAGACATTACCAACAAAGGTCCATTTAGTCAAGGCTATGGTTTTTCCAGTAGTCATGTGTGGATGTGAGAGTTGGATTATAAAGAAAGCTGAGCACCAAAGAATTGATGCTTTTGAACTGTGGTGTTGGAGAAGACTCTTGAGAGTCCCTTGGACTGCAAGGAGATCCAACCAGTCCATCCTAAAGGAAATCAGTCCTGAATATTCATTGGAAGCACTGATGCTGAAGCTGAAACTCCAATACTTTCGCTACTTGATGTGAAGAACTGACTCATTGGAAAAGACCTTGATGCTGGGAAAGGTTGAAGGCAGGAGGAGAAGGGGATGACAGAGGATGAGATGGCTGGATGGCATCACCAATGAGATGGACTTGAGTTTGAGTAGGCTCTGGGAGTTGGTGATGGACAGAGTAGCCTGGCGTGCTAGAGTCCATGGGGTTGCAAAGAGTCGGACATGGCTGACTGAACTGAACTGTATAGCACAAAAATTATATTGAATATAGTAGCCTATATTATAGTAGCCTATATTATAGTAGCCTATAATGCAAAAGAATCTAAAAAAGAATATATATGTGTACCAGCACACACACGTATGTATGTGTACATGTATAACTGAATCACTTTGCTGTATACATGAAACTAACACAACATTGTAAATGAATTATGCTTCAACTAAAAAATGTTTTTAAAAAATCCACAAACCCTGACACCTACGAATCTAGAGTAGTCTGTCTCTTCTCTTTGATCTCCTAGAATAGAAGCCAGTTTCAAATTTCACTGAGTAAACTCCCAAGGCTGCAAAGCACCAATGTTTCTTCATATCTTTAGACTATATTCTAATTGGACTGCTTGGTCTTTTATTTTTGAATTTTTAGTGGTCTTTATATAGTCTAGATACTAACTAGTCCTTTGATATGTGACCTGACTATACTCTACTGGTCCCCTGATCTCAGACTTTCAGCCTCCAAGATTATGAGCAATAAATTTCAGCTTTTTATAAGCCATACAGTCTGTGTTTTTCTTATAGCAGCCTGAATGGACTAAGATGTATGATTTACAAATATTTTCTGCCATCCTATAGCTTAACTTTACATCCTCTTAGCACTGTTTTTCAGTGTTTAATGAAGTCAAATTTATGATTTTTTTTTGGTCTAAGAACTCTTTGCTTAGCCCTAGATCCCAAAGATTCTCTCATAATTTTTATCTAAAAGTTTATAGATTTACATTTTATATTTGTCTGTGATCAGTTTTGATGCAATTTCATAATAAAATGTGAAGTTTAAATTAAAGTTTTTATATCATTTTATTTTTCTTTTGCTTATGAATGTTTTGCCTATGGCTTTAACAACATTTATCGAAAAGGCTTTTCTTCTTCCACTGAACTACTTTTACAAATTTGTCGAAATCAAATTCATATTGTATCTCTATTCTGGCCCATTGATCTATACATCGATTCTTCTGTCAATACCACAGTCTTGACTACTGTACCTGCATAAAAAAATGTTAAAACCAAACAGATCAATTCCAATTCTTCCCACTTTAATATTTTCAAAGGGTTTTTTTGTGGGTTGGGGGCAGGGTATGATGAAAATATTCTGGAATCAAATAGTGATAACAGTTGTACAACTTGTGAATATACAGAAAACCACTGAATTGTACACTTTTAATGGGTAAATTTTATGGTGGGTGAATTGTCTTAATACTTTGAAGGAAATGTGCAGAGTCGGAGGAGAAAGTAACAGGTCTCTTCTGATCAAGAAAATCTTAACTTAGTGCTGACTTTCAGTCCTCATTTCCAGTTTGGTGCATTCACTACTGACTTCCACTTCCTCACTGGCCTGATGTTTATTTCTACATTTCTACCTAACAGACAGTCCATGGGAGCTCTTAATGGAACTGAAATTTTCCTGTGGGTCTCCAGGTCACCTCAAATTATCTGAAATATTTTGCCTACTTCACCTATGTAATTGCATTTATCTAAACTCTGTGGAGACTTTGATTCTTACATTTGTCCAGTTTGATTTCTGACCACTTATTTGACCAGTTTACTGTATTTTCTCTTTGCTGTTCAGCTCTGTAGTTGGATCAAACTAGACTATCTGGTTATGCAAAATTCTTATCTTTAGTGTCTGTATGCCCACGATCACTATCTAATGTCTAGCTTCAGTAATCTTCAAATATTTTGGCCTTGAACTCCATCAGTAAAAATTGTTTTTTTGTTTTTGTTTTTTTTTTTCATATACCATCACAACATATCTGTCTATGTACTAATATATTTATACATTTTTATTCAGATCAGTTATTGCATTAAAAACTGTCACAAAAAAATAAATACATAAAACTGTCACAAAACCTAATAATATAAGATAACATTTTTTATGCTCATGTACCCTGTGCATCAGGAACTTGGATGGGGAATGATGGTCTCTCTTTGCTCTGTAATGTTTGGAGTTTCAATTGGGAAATTCAGTTGCCTGTGTCTGGAATCATCAGAAGACTTCTTTAATCACATGCCTGGTGCCTTGTCTGAGCTCAGCTGATACTTTCGAAAGATCAGGGTGTTTTATAACTTGGGCTCCCTCACAGCATAGTGGTTTCCACAGTGGCTCAGGTTTGCCAGGGCAAATGTTTCAGCAAACTAGATAGAAGCTGCACGGCCTTTTGTGACCTAGCCTGGGAGTTGCATAGTCTTCCCTCTGCCACACTCTATTAATGTAAAGTAAATTCAAATTCAGAGGAGGGGACAAGGACTCATCTCTTCATAGGAGAAATGTCAAAGTACTTCTGGTTTTGCTTTAACCCTTCTGCACGTGACATTACATGCACTCAAAAAACAAATTTAAAAACCATGAGATAAAAATAAATATCAACATAAGCTGTAATATTTCCTTTTTGCCCCTTGAATCATCTTGCTCATGTCTTTGGGTACGGACCCCACATTGGAGATGCATTGGTCTAAATAAGTGAGAACACTTGTCTGCTGAAGCCTTAATGAGGCTGATGTTCACATAAGGAGCACACTTTCATGGATGTACCACTTTTATGCACACTTCTCAACATACTTGTTGCAACTCTACCTCTCTCTCTCCCACTCTAGAATTTATATTACAATGCAAAGAACTAATTATGATATTTTTTGCAGAAGTAATCTTGAATCCATCCTCACTTGATAATAAATATTATTCACAGTACAATAGTAAGAAATTACTTGCTCTCACTTCACAACAGATTGTGACACCTCAGTGCAGTGACACAAGGATCAGTTCAGTTCAGTCTCTCAGTCAGGTCCGACTCTTTGCGACCCCATGGACTGCACCACACTAGGCCTCCTTGTCCATCACCAATTCCTGGAGTTTACTCAAACTCATGTCCATTGAGTCGGTGATGCCATCCAACCATCTCATCCTCTGTCGTCCCCTTCTCCTCCCACCTTCAATCTTTTCCAGCCTCAGGGTCTTTTCAAATGAGTCAGCTCTTTGCATCAGGTGGCCAAAGTATTGGAGTTTCAGCTTCAGCATCAGTCCTTCCAATGAGCATTCAGGACTGATTTCCTTTAGGATCTCCTTGCTGTCCAAGGAACTCTCAAGAGTCTTCTCCAACACCACAAAATTTTGACCACAGTTCAAAAGTATCAATCAAAGACATAAAGATCAACAGTTATTATATCAAGTATTGTCAGGTAGGTCTCGTCTTGCACCCCCCCCCCCAATCCTGTAATCCACGTCTGAAAAATTGCCCAAGATAGTGGTTGGTGGATGGATAATCTTGAGAGAGACTGACATATCATTTTAGTGAAAAGTCAGAGACATCTAAGAGGAAATTCAGCTCTGAATATCTAAGACCTTCAGTCCTTAGATAAGGACTAAGGGAATCTAAAAATAAAGATCACAGGATGGCAATATTTAATTATAAACATCTGCTCTTCTGTGCTGTGATGTAACACCCTCTTCAGTTGTTACAATTGTGTCCTATGCTGGTGACCCCTATCCTCCCTGAGGGGCACAAGGTGAGAGAAGAGAAGCCCTGCTGAGTTACAAGAGTAAACTCTAAGACAGAATTTCACAAATAAGAAAGTGGCTAACTGCTAACTGTGAGGCTATAAACCCTCCTTGGAAACTTGTGGAAATATTAAGGAGGGAAAGAACATTTACATAAGACTCGGAGTGGGAATTCAAGCCAGTTTTGTAAATCTCAAAGGACACGATGTAATATTTGGTTAGAAAAGTATAAAGCCAACAAAAGAGTTGGCTGGTCCTGGGCCAAAAGTCCAGTTTCCTCCAGTCTTTGTTGACAAAGTAAAGGAACCCGACTCAGCTGCCTGTAAAATGAAGTCAGGAGAACCTGCCATGCGGTAGGTATGGCCGATAGAAAGCAATGCTAGTCTCCAGCATCCACTGCCCTGTCTCATGCGTGCTCCACCATGGGGCAAGTTTCAACAAGAAAAGCAACAGGTCTCACACCACATGGAAGGCACACCATGGAGTGCACAGGATGATCTATTGGAACTTGGCAAGAAAAGACTTGAACCTTGTCCTGGGAAGAGGGACCCCTTCTAGTGCCTGAGAATGGGCTCTTGTCTAACACTTGGAAATCAACTGTCTGGGGAGAAACCGGTGCTGACAGCAAGACTTGACTTTATTGGGCAGGGCACCTGCGAGGAGAGCAGCAGGGTAAGGGAAATCAGGAGGGCTGCTCTGCCATGTGGCTCACCATCTTGGGTGCTATGGTGACAGGATTAGTTTCTAGGTTGTCTCTGGCCAATCATTCTGACTCAGGGCTCTTCCTGGTAGCATATGCAAGCTCAGTTCAGTTCACTTCAGTCACTCAGTTGTGTCCAATTTGTTGTGACCTCATGGGCTACAGCACACCAGGCTTCCCTGTCCATCACCAACTCCCAGAGCTTACTCAAACTCATGCCCATTGAGTCGGTGATGCCATCCAACCATCTCATCCTCTGTCACACCCTTCTCCTCCTGCCTTCAATGTTTCCCAGCATCAGGATCTTTTCCAATGAGTCAGTTCTCCACATCAGGTGGCCAAAATACTGCCCCGCATCAGTCCTTCCAATGAATATTCAGGACCAATTTCCTTTACAATTGACTGGTTTGATCTCCTTGAAGTCCAAGGGACTCTCAAGAGTCTTCTCCAACACCACAGTTCAAAAGCATCAGTTCTTCAGCACTCAGCCTTCTTTATAGCCCAACTCTCATATCCATACATGACTACTGGAAAAACCATAGCTTTGGCTATATGGGCCTTTGTTGGTAAAGTATTCTCTGCTCTTTAATATGTTCCCTAGGTTTGTCATAGCTTTCCTTCCAAGGACCAAGCACTGCTCAGTAAAGATGAATTGGTAGAAAATGTGGACTGGCATCTCCTTTTGATCTTTTCCAAATTCTTCTAGTTAGTGGTGGTTTGTCGTTCTGTGTTCCTAACCAGGACCACCTGTGGTAAAATAACATACAAATGGTTACTGTGGTGTCTGGCTAGGACGGGTCATTTCAATTAGTGTTTCCCCTAACACTTACATTTTACTTGTTTTTTATCTATACTTTAAAATGTGTGTACTGTGTTAGTATGGAAGAGCATATATGTCATTTATAAATAAGTTTATTTTAGAGATGGTCTGCACAAACTGTTTTACTGATTTGGGCATCAAAATATTGGATATTGCAAATTTTGAGGATAGGGTATGGTTTTAGGACCTCCTAGAGTTGAATCAGAGCATGCTTCTAGGTAGCCTAGCAAGATTCAAAGGATCTGCTAAGCTCTAGCTCAAGGAATAGATATTTTTTTCCCAGTTTTTCTATATGTACCACAGCAGTTAGTTGCTTTTAGGACTGTGATGGGTGAGAAATACTAAGATGAATTATACAAGTTCCTTGGGAAAACATCTACTAAGAGAGGACAATATTCCTTGTAATATTAAATTAGCCCATACATCACTTTAAGTCATAAATCTGGGAAGATATGTATTGATACTTCCCTGATTCTTTCACCACTGACAGATAACATGATTCAAACTCACAGTATGTGCTTTACCATGAAAACAGAAGGAATTGATATTCATTCTCAGACACTGCTGCTGCTGCTGCTGCTGCTGCTGCTAAATTGCTTCAGTCGTGTCCGACTCTGTGCAACCCCATAGACGGCAGCCCACCAAGCTCCCCCGTCCCTGGGATTCTCCAGGCAAGAACATTGGAGTGGTTGCCATTTCCTTCTCCAATGCATGAAAGTGAAAAATGAAAGTGAAGTCTCTCAGTTGTGTCTGACTCTTCATGACCCCATGGACTGCAGCCTACCAGGCTCCTCCATCCATAGGATTTTCCAGGCAAGAGTACTGGAGTGGGGTGCCATTGCCTTCTCAGACACTACATGTGTTAATTTATTCATTCTCAGGCACTTTACATGTTCATCTAATCCTCATTGCAGCTCTAGAAAATAGCCAGTTACATAGGAACCAGAGACTATGCAACTTGCCTATTATGTCACAGCTAGGATGGAAAGATCTGAGAGTCAGATCTAGTTTTTCTTGATCTCAAATGCCATGTTCTCAAACGCCATGTTCTCAGCGGTTCTTCTCATCTCGACAAAGATATAAGAGTTCTTTGAAGCCATAGGATCTAAAGCTATCTTTCCCTTGTGTTTTTGGAATAAATGAGAGGCACTGCCCACAGCCCTGATATTTTAAAAAGGAAGTAGGCACATTAAAAGATTATCAAATTCATTTTAAAAAGAGAAAGTGAGATCATTAAAACTCTAGTCACGGAGTTTAATTGTTGACCCCTGAATGATTTGTGGTGCTCCCTTTGACACTCAGCAACCAAATGTTGAATTAGAGAAATGATAATTGGAAAAAGTTAATTGTCATCTCGTTCCCATTAAACCAATTTTGTGAGACAATTCAAGAGAGTAGATGGCTTTGCAATTTCCATGCACCATTTGTTTGCTAAGTCACTCAGCCCTGGATACCATTTATTTTCCAATACAGAGTCAAATACATCTATAATTTCTTTAAAAAAAAATGAGTTTAGACAAAGAGTAGATGTCGGTTTGATGGAAAAAGGTCAGTGGGGGCCCTTTCAGCAATAACCCCATTGGACAGAGAGCGTATCTCCCCTTAAAGTGTATGCACTTCAAAGCATGCTATTAAATGATAAGAAGGAGGAGGAAAATGTAATTTCTCCAGAATAATTTTTGCAACCACAGAAATATCTTGCTCAAGTGGACACTCAGTTCACTCCTAAATGTGCATTGGTTGGGACTGTGATGAAATACTTAGAATATCTAAGGAACTGTGTCTTCTGGGAGTTACAGATAACAAAACCATTGCCTACAAAAATCATATTTCTATTTCCTGAATAGGTGAAAAAAAAACACAAGGGGACTACAGATGTGAGTTAAAATCCATTCAGAACAGTGGGCTTGCAAACGGAACTAGTAATAAATTCCAAAAGAAAGAGTGAATCTCATCTGAAGAATCATGAGATGTTAATACAAAATATTTGAAAGTAGTTCTTTTTTTAAAGAAAAGGAAAAAGTAATTGAAGGTTTATGCTCACTGCATAAAATTGTCTGATAAAATATGTAGATAGTCCTTTAACTATTTGGAGTATTTTACATACTCAATTCCTGTTTCAGTGATGTTAAATATGCAAAACATTTTTTTTAAAGCATTAGTAAGTAAATTAGAAAACACATACACACACACACACACACACACATTAGAGTCACATAGAATCACCAAAGATGGGGAAGGCATCTGTTGTCCAAGCCTGACCTATCATTTATCCAGAAATATCTACTTTTTAAATATAATTATCTCTCCTTCAGGGCTTCCCTGGTAACTCAGACAGTAAAGAATCTTCCTACAATTCGGGAGACCCAGGTTCAATCCCTGGATCAGGAAGATCCCCTGGAGAAAGGAATGGCAACCCACTCCAGTATTCTTGCCTGGAGAATTCCATGGACAAAGGAATATGGAAGTCCATGGGATCACGAAGAGCTGGACACGACCAAGCGACTACACTTCCACTTTCAACTTTCCTTCATGCTCCCCAATCCTGTTGAAATCTTCAGCCTTGCATTTCTTTTCTTGATTCAGTAGCCTCCAAAGTACTTTGAAAATAAAGGTTGTCCTGTGTGTCAGTTGATATGGTGGCTAACCATGCTTATTAAATATTTCCTTCCATTTAGGGTTTTTTGATAAGTTGTTAACTTGATCCAAAAGGAAAACAGATTCCTTACATTCTCCACTGTTTTATCTATACCTTCTGCCTGTTTTCCTGTTTCTGAGTGAATGCTAAATTATTCCGAGCCACGGTACACTGTCCTCCCTTACTCTTTTCCTTTCTCTCAAATTTCACATTATATTCTCCTCCAGTAATATTTCCATCCCCTCAAATATTCATTTATAGAAACATAAGGGGCCAAATATTAGGCACCTAGCACCTACTCTGTACCAGGCACTAGGCAAGCTTCTCTAGCTATATGGAGGCAACAAGGGATGAAAAAGAGGAGCTATTTCATATACTTTTCTACTTCAAGGTTTGCAATAAACATCACTTTATCAGCTGGCAAATGCAAAGTATTAGCTGTCAGCTACAGCAAGTTATGAGAAATGGTTAGAATTAATCAGATAGAAGCGTAGGGCTAGAAGAGATTTTAAGATGCTACTTCTAGGTTTATCAGCCTTTTGTGGTTTGGGAAATGTAAGTACTAATTCAGTACAAACTTTTATATACATGCTTCAGAAACAAAATGATAAAGATGCCCATTTTTAAAAATAAAAAATATGTGACAATAGATTATTGGTGACATCTACCTTCTTTTTTCCTCTTTACTCTGATAATCACCTGGCCCTCTCATTCACATATTTCCCAAAACTGAACTAATCAGAAATGTTGGCCCATTTCTCATAAATCAGTTCTGATAAGATTAAAAACAGTGACTTTCAGCAGAAAACTAATTGGAGAAATCCATTTTAGATCTCTTTCTATATATATATATACACATACATATATATATATATAGAGAGAGAGATCCCAGATTCACAACCTTCAGTAACCCAAGAGTTCTTAAATGTTCAAAAATAAAAACTTCTTAAAGTTTAATCTGAATCCACTGTGCTAGGATTTAGATCTATTTCTTCTTGGTCAAACTTAGCTATTTCAAAACAATTTTTTAAAGTCTACACTTGAATTACTTACTTTTTCACAAATTTCACATAATTTGTTTATAAGATCTAGAATCCCTTGCCTGTATATAACTAATCTGATCCTTAAAATCATATTTCTGGTTTCATTAAAATTTTTTACTTCAATGTAATAGTTTTTGTTATTATATTAAAATAAGGACTACTTGTTGAGTGCTAACTAGGTGGCAAGCTCTGGAATACTATTTACATAATTTGTAGGGAGTAGGGATCAAGAATTAATGCTCTGGAAAAAAAAAAAGAATTAATGCTCTGGAGTCTGAAAATCTATGTTTGAATTCTGGCTTTACCACTTGAGGAAATTATTACCTTTGTTTCAGTTCATTCATTTGCTAAATTATAATAAGAAATTACTTATTCCTTATTCTGCTTCTAGCAAAGATGAAATAAAAGGACTAGATTTACCTTTCCATCAGAAATTATGAAACAACTGGAAAAAATAGACAAGTGATGGTTTTCAAGACAGTGGCATCAGAAACCCAACAATGGTAATCCTTAAGAGACATGAAACAAAACAACAACAAAAAAAGATGAGCCTTGTAATGGGCCCAGTTTACAGCCTTGAGAGAATTTCCATATTCTGGCACAGGGAAGGAGAAACCCAGGAGGGTCCAACAGATTCTGTGAATTGGCAAGATAGCTGAGAATAAGTTGGCTTCACATCTCTTGACAGAGCACTGTAAAGGGGTGAGCTGCAGAAAGAGAACAGAAAGAGAACCCTGGAGATATGTAGAGGACCTCCCTTGAATATTCAGCAGAGCATCGATCAATATGTGCATAAAAAAGAATTACCCAAGGTCAGGAAAAAAATCATATGAAAGGGTTAACATTAACCTTGTTTGGCGTTCATTCAGGACTGGTAATAGTAGCTGTACCAACTACCTCCAGCTTCACAGGACAAGACATTGGGTTCAGTACTTAGAAGGTACTCAGTAGTTGGGAATACTTAGCCCTAGACTAAATATCCCATGAATATGCCAAATTATAAAAGCAAGACTCTAAAAAAATAATCTAACTGTTTTCAAGTAACTTTCTTCCAGAATAAAATTCAAATATATTTCAAGTAATATAAAACATTTTAGCGTCCCCAAAAAGGTAAAATTTAAATCAGTATGAAGTGTCCAATTAAAATTCCTAGGTAGGAAAATAATCAGGAAAGTAATACTCATCATAAGAAGAAAAATTAATCCATTGAAATGGATCTAGAACTGATACAAGTATTAGAATTAGTAGAGAAGGACATAGACATAGTTCCCATACATTTGAAAAGGTAAGTAGAAAAATAAAAGATGCAAAAGATTAAATTAAAAATCTAGGAATAAAAACTATAGTGTCTGAGATGAAAAATACACTGGATGAGATTAACAGCAGATTCAACATTGCAGAATAAAATGTTAGAGACTTAAAGATATAACAGTGGAAATTATCCACAATGAAATACCAAGGAAGGAAAGAAAGACAAACTTGAAAATAGCATCAGTGAGCCACGGAACAAAGTCAATTGCCCTACTTGTATGTGTGAACAGAGACTCCAAAGAGGGCGAGGCTATTCAAAGACAGAAAAGTTGACATTTTTCCCAACTTGAAGAATGTTAAACAAAACAAATCCAATAAGCTCAGTGAACAAGTTCAAGAAATATTTTTAAAAGTACACCTGCTGCTGCTGCAGCTGCTAAGTCGCTTCAGTCGTGTCCGACTCTATGCAACCCCACAGACGGCAGCCCACCAGGCTCCCCCGTCTTTGGGATTCTCCAAGCAAGAACACTGGAGTGGGTTGCCATTTCCTTCTCCAATGCATGAAAGTGAAAAGTGAAAGTGAAGTCGCTCAGTCGTGCCCGACCCTCAGTGACCCCATGGACTGCAGCCTTCCAGGCTCCTCCATCCATGGGATTTTCCAGGCAAGAGTACTGGAGTGGGTTGCCATGGCCTTCTCCAAAAGTATACCTAGGTACAGCATAATCAAATTGCTCTAAATCAGTAATAAAGATAAAACCTTAAAAGCAGCAAGAGGGAAAAAAAAAAAAAAAAAAAAGAAACTAAATTAACTTAGCAGATGTCTTGTCAGAAACAACACAAGAGGGAAGACAATGGTGCAACATCTTGAAAATACTGAAGCCTCCCTACCCACCCCAATCCCCATGCCAGAAAAGGAAAAAAAAAAAAAAAGGAAAGAAAAATCCTATCAACCTAGAGTTTTGTACATAAGGAAAATATTTTTCAACGATGAAGGTAAAATAGTGATATTTTTTCAAATAAACAAAAACTGAAAAAAATCTCTTGCAACTTATCCACACTATAGGAAATCTTAATGAAATTCCTTTAGGCAAATAAAAAATGACTACAGACAGAAATATAAATATATAGAAAATAAAATGAAGTATCCTGGAAATGATAACTACATGTGTAACTATATGGTGATTATCTTTCTTATTTATTTAAACATCTTTTTTCTTTTCTATAAGCAAGAACTTTTGCTGTGTTTTCTTTTAAAATTTATTTTATTTTTTATTGAATTATAATTGATGCACAAAATTATATGTTACAGTTGTACAATATAGTGATTCTCTATTTTTAAAGGTTATGCTCCATTTATAGTTGCTGTAAAACACTATATATTGTTGTATAATATATATTTACAGCTTATTTTATACCTGATAGTTTGTGCCTCTTAATCCCTTACCACTATACTGTGCTTCTCCTTTCCTGTTCCCTACTGGTAACCACTCGCTTATTCTCTGTACTTGTGAGTATGCTTTTTTCATTATATTCATTAGTTAGTTGTGTTTTTTTAGAAAACACAAATAAAAAATATCATACAATATTTGTGTTTCTCTGACTTATTTCACTTAGCATAATACCTTTCAGGTCTATCCACATTGCTGCAAATGGAAAATTTTTCATTCTTTTTATGGCTGAATAGTATTCCACCACTTCTTCTCTATCCATTTATTCACTGATGGATATAGATAGGTTGCTTCCATACCTTGACAACTGTAAATAATGCTGCTGTGAACACTGGGGTTCATGTATCTTTCTGAATTAGTTTTTTTTTTTTTCCAGATATATGCACAGGATTAGAAGTGCTAGGCCATATGGTAGTTCTATTTTTAGTTTTTGAAGAAAATTCCATACTACTTTTTACAATGGCTGTACCAATTTACATTCCCACCAATAGTAAATGAAAGTTCTTTTTTCACGTTCTTCAAATGGGAGAAAACAATAGCAAATAAAGCAACTGACAAAGAATTAATCTCAAAAATGTACAAGCAGTTTACGCAGCTCAATACCAGAAAAACAAATGACCCAATCAAAAAATAGGCCCAAGAACTGAACAGACATTTCTCCAAAGAAGACATATAGATGGCTAACAAACACACGAAAAGTTGCTCAATATCACTCATTATCAGAGAAATGCAAATCAAAACCACAATTAGGTACCATTTCACATGGGTCAGAATGGCTGCTATCCAAAAGTCTACAAGCAATAAGTGCTGGGGAGGGTGTGGAGAAAAGGGAACCCTCTTACACTGTTAGTGGGAATGCAAACTAGTACAGTCACTATGAAGAACAGTGTGGAGATTCCTTAAAAAACTGGAAATAGAACTGCCACATGACCCACCAATCCCACTGCTGGGCATCCACACCAAGGAAACCAGAACAGAAAGAGACAAGTGTACCCCAATGTTCATTGCAGCACTGTTTACAATAGCTAGGATATGGAAGCAACCTAGATGTTCATCAGCAGATGAATGGATAAGAAAGCTATGGTACATATACACAATGGAATATTACTCAGCTATTTAAAAGAGTGCATTTGAATCAGTTCTAATGAAGTGGATGAAACTGGAACCTATTATACAGAGTGAAGTAAGTCAGAAAGAAAAACACCATTAGAGTATATTAATGCTTATATATGGAGTTTTGAATGATGGTAACGATGACCCTATATGAGAGACAGCAAAAGAGACACAGATATAAAGAACAGTCTTTTGGACTCTGTGGGAGAAGGTGAGGGTGGGATGATTTGAGAGAATAGCATTGAAACATGTATAGTATCATATGTGAAATAGATCACCAATGCAAGTTCGATACATGAAACACAGAACTCAAAGCTGGTGCACTGGGACAACCCTGAGGGATGGGATGGGGAGGTAGGTAGGAGGGGTTTCAGGATGGGGGACACATGGCCGATTCATGTCAATGTATGGCAAAACCCACTACAATATTGTAAAGTAATTAGCCTCCAATTAAACTAAATAAAATTTTTAAAATCTATCAATATTAATAGACTAAAAAAGAAGAGCTCAATTTTCTTTTCTATAGAGGGAGAAAAAGCATTGATAAATTCTGTAAATATTTACTTAGTTCAGTTTGGTTGCTCAGTCATGTCCGACTCTTTGCAATCCCATGGACTGCAGCATGCCAGGCCTCCCTGTCCATCGTCAACTCTTGGGATTTACTCAAACTCATGTCCATTGAGTCAGGAATGCGATCCAACCATCTCATCATCTGTTGTCCCCTTCTCCCCACGCCTTCAATCTTTCCCAGCATCATCCCAGCATCCTGAATCCTGGCATGTGAAGTCAAGTGAGCCTTAGGAAGCATCACTATAAATAAAGCTAGTGGAGGTTATGGAATTCCAGCTGAGCTATTTCAAATCCTAAAAGATGATGTTGTGAAAGTTCTGACCTCAATATGCCAGCAAATTTGGAAAACTCAGCAGTGGCCACAGGACTGGAAAAGGTCAGTTTTCATTCCAATCCCAAAGAAGGGCAATGCCAAAGAATGTTCAAACTACCGCACAATTGCACTCATCTCACAAGCTAGCAAAGTAATGCTCAAAATTCTCCAAGCCAGTCTTCAATAGTATGTGAACCATGAAATTCCAGATGTTCAAGATGGATTTATAAAAGGCAGAGGAACCAGAGATCAAATTGCCAACATCCGTTGGGTCATCAGAAAAGCAAGAGAGTTCCAGAAAAACATCTACTTCTGCTTTATTGACTATGCCAAAGCCTTTGACTGTGTGGACCACAACAAATTTGTATTAGATAAAATCTAAATCAGGAAACTAGGAATAAAAGGTAAGTTTTCTAAACTGGTAAAGAACACTCATGACAAAACTATAGCTAACATCATAATTAATGGTGAAAACTGAATTCTTTCTCCCTTAAATTAGGAGCAAGACAAAAATGTACACTCTCATCACTTATATTCAACACTGCACTGAAGATTCTATCTACTGAATTAAACAAGATAAACAAGTTTAAGTCATTCAAATTGGACAGAATGAAACAAAATTGCCTTCATTCTGAGATCAGCTAATCTGTATTGAAAATTCAAAGGAATCTATAAAAAAACTTCTCAAACTAAATGAGTTTAACAAAGTTGCAGGATATAAGATCAAGGTAAACATTAATCATACTTCTATATACTAGTAATTGGGGCTTCCCTTGTGGCTCAGAGGGTAAAGCATCTGCTGCAATGCAGGAAACCTGGGTTCGATCCTTGGGTTAGGAAGACCCCTGGAAAAGGGAATGACTACCCACTCCAGTATTCTTGCCTGGAAAATTCCATGGACAGAGGAGCCTTTTGGTTGTTGTTTAGTCTCTAAGTCATGTCCAACTCTTTGTGACCTCATGGACTGCAGCATGCCAGGCTTCCCTGTATTTCACCGTCTCCCAGAGTTTGCTCAAACTCATGTCCATCGGTCAGTGATGCCACCAAACCATCTCTTGGTCTATTGCTCCCTTCTTCTCCTGCCCTAAATCTTTCCTAGCATAAGGGTCTCTTCCAATGAGTAAGCTCTTTGTATCAGGTGGCCAAAGTATTGGAGCTTCAGATTCAACATCAGTCCTACCCGTGACTATTCAGGATTGATTTTCTTTAGGATTTGGTTTGATCTCCTTGCTGTCCAAGGGATTTTCAAGAGTCTTCACCAGCACCAGAGTTCAAAAATATCAATTCTTCAGCATTCAGCCTTCTTTATGATCCAACTCTCACAACTCCAGTATGTGACTACTGGAAAAACCATAGCTTTGACTGTATGGAACATTGTCAGCAAAGTGATGTCTCTGCTTTCTAGTACACTGTCTATGTTTGTCATGGCTTTTCTTCCAAGGGGCAAGTGTCTTTTAATTTCATGGCTGTGGTTACTATCCACAGTGTTTTTGGAGCCCAATCTCCAAAATAAAATCTGCCATAATTTCCATTGTTTCCCCAACTATTTGTCATATGTGTTGGGACTGGCATGATCTTAGTTTTCTGAATGCTGAGTTTTAAGCCATTATTTTCACTCTCCTGTTTCACGTTCATCAAGAGGCTCTTTAGTTCTTCTTCATTTTCTGCCATAAGGGTGGTGTCATCTGCATATCTGAGGTTATTGATATTTCTCCCAGCAATCTTGATTCCAGCTTGTGATTCATTCAGCTTGGCATTTTTCATGATGTACTCTGCATAGAAGTGAAATAAGCAGGGTGGCAATATACAGCCTTAACGCACTCCTTTCCCAAATTTGAACCAGCCCATTGTTCCATGTTCTGTTCTGTTTCTTTGGACCTGCATACAGGTTTCTCAGGAGGCAGGTAAGGTGGTCTGATATTTCCATCTCTTTCAGAACTTTCCAGTTTGTTGTGATCTACACAGTCAAAGGCTTTGATGTAGTCAATAAAGCAGAAGTAGATGTATTTCTGGAATTACCTTGCTTTCTGTATGATCCAGTAGAGTTGGCAATTTGACTTCTGGTTCCTTTGCCTTTTCTAAATCCAGCTTGAACATCTGGAAGTTCTTGGTTCGTGTACTAGTGAAGCCTACCTTGAACTAGAGTTTTGAGCATTACCTTGCTAACATGTGAAATGAGTGCAAGTGTAAAGTAGTTTGAACATTCTTTGGCATTGCTCTTCTTTGGGATTTGAATGAAAATTGACCTGTTCCAGTTTTGTGACCACTGCTGAGTTTTCCAAATTTGCTGACATATTGAGTTCAGCACTTTAATGGCATCATCTTTTAGGATTTGAATAGCTCAGCTGGAATTCCATCATCTCCACTAGCTGTGTTTGTAGTAATGCTTCTTAAGGCTCAGGTGACCTCACACTCCAGGAAGTCTGGCTCTCAGTTCAGTTCAGTCACTCAGTCGTGTCTGACTCTTTGCGATACCATGAATTACAGCACACCAGGCCTCCCTGTCCATCACCAACTCCCGGAGTTCACCCAAACTCATGTCCAAGTCTGGCTCTAGGTGAGTGATAACAGAGGAGCTTGGCATGCTGCAGTCCATTAGGTGGCAAAGAATCAGACATTACTGAGTGACTAAAGACTAAGGATTCTCCAGGCAAGAACACTGGAGTGGGCTGCCATTTCCTTCTCCAATGCCTGAAAGTGAAAAGTGAAAGTGATGTCGCTTAGTCGTGTCCGACTCTTAGCAATCCCATGGACTGCAGCCTAACAGGCTCCTCCATCCATGGGATTTTCCAAGCAAGATTTCTGGAGTGAAGTGCCATTGCCTTCTCCAAACATACTAGTAATTAATAATCAGAAATTGAAATTAAATAACACCATTTAGAATAGAATCAAAATATTAAATTCTTGGGGATAAGACTGACAAAACATGCAGAAATCCTAATTACTGAAAACTACAGATTTAATTAGAATATATTCTTAAGTGAAATTAAAAAGACCTAAATATATGGAAAGACAGACATCCCATGTTAATGGATCAGAAGACTCAATATTGTTAAGATAATTTTTTTTGAATTTGATGAATGGACTCAATGCAGTACCAATAAAATATAGCAGACTTCTTTGGAGAAATTGACAAAGTGACTTTAAAATTCATATGAGAAAGTGTAGAAGAGTCAAAATAATGGAGAAACAAGAGCAAAATTAAGGACTAACTCTATTTTAATACTCATGAAGCTACAATAGTTGACAGTGTCTTATGTTAGATAAATGCACTGGAATAAAAAGTGCATAAAGACATCCTATTGACAACTGAAACAAATCAGTGGAGAAACTTTTTTTTTTTTTTAACAAATAGTACTGGCTCAATTGGATATGCAAACACTAAACTTTGATTCATATCTCTTACCACATATAAAAATAAACACAAAATGAACTGTAGACTGCAATGATAAACTTAAAAATTTTAAACTTATAAGAGAGACTATAGGAGGAAATCTTTATGTTTTTAGGGTAGGCAATGAGTTCTTAAGTAATATACCTAGAGAATAATCTATTAAAAATTTATAAATTGAACTTTACCAAAATTAAAATTTTTTTGTCTTCAAAGGACAGTTTTAAGAGAATAAAAAGAAAAACCACAAGCTGTGAGAAAATGTTTGCCAATCATATATCTGATAAAGGATTTGTATCTAGAATAAGTAAATGATCCTGAAACCCAAACTATAAAACACCTAACCAAATTAAAGTGGGCAAATTCTTTGAACAGACACCTCATCACAGAAGACACATAGAAGGTGCATGAAATAAGCATGTGGAAAGATGCTCAACATTATTAGTCATTAGAGAAAGGCAAATTAAAGCTATAATAGGATAGCACAGCACACTTGCAAGAATTGCTGGAAATAAAAAGTGTAATTATACCAAGTACTGGTGAGAATGTGAAAAAACTAGAATGCTCATACATTGCTGGTGGAATATAAAACATAAAATGACCTTTTATTAAACTATGACAGATTTCATTTGTCATACAATACACTTATTCCAATCCTGATTATTTGCCCAAGAGAAATGAAAGCATAAATGCATATAAGCTATTGTACATAAAAGTTCACGGTGTCTCAGATGATGGCAGAGTAGAAGGACATGTGGTCATCTTCTGTAAAAACACCTAAAACACAACTAGCTGCTGAATAACCATCAACAGGAGAATGAGATTGTTGGATCCCACCAAATAAAGATACCCCAAGTCCAAGGGCAAAGCAGAAGCCCCAAGAAGATGGTAGGAGGAGCACAACTGCATTTAAAATCAAATCTCATACCCTCCAGAGACCCTCAGAGGGAGCAAGCAAACCCTCATGTGCACCAGGACCCAGGGAAAAGAGCAGTGACTTCCAAAGAGACTGAGCCAGATCTGTCTTTGAGTATCTGAGTGTCTCCTGCAGAGGCATGGGTCAGCAATAGCCTCCCAGGGGGACAGGGGCTCTGGCTGCAGCAGAGCTGGAGATGCAGCAGGTCATCATAAGCTCCATGATAGAGCCTCTGAGCAGATGACCTAGAAACTGGAGAACAATTATGCCAAAGAAGTTCTCACACTATTGAAAAAGTTCTAGGTCCCACAACAGATTTCCCAACCTGGGGGTCTGGCAAAGGGACTTAGAATCCCCAGGGAATTTGACTTTGAAGGTCAGTGGGATTTGATTATAACTAATACAAGACTGGGGAAACAGACATTTGGAGGGCACAAACAAAACCTTGTGCATACCAGGACTCAGTAGAAACAGCAGTGACCCCACAAGAGCCTGAACCAGACTTACCTATGAGTGTCCAGGAGTTTCTGAGAGGTGTGGATCAACAGTGGCCTGCTACAGAGTCAGGGGCACTGACTACAACAGTCCTGGGAGCCTCAGTGTGCTGGCATAAGTCCTTTTGAAGGAGGTCACCATTACTGCCATTACCCCTACCAGAGTTTGGCCTTAACTACAGGCTATGAGGAAACATAGCCCCACCAGTCAGCAGATAATTGGATTAAAAATCTACTGTGCATAGCCATGCCCACCAGAGCAAGACCCAGTTTCCCCCAAAGCCAGTCCCTCACATCAGGAAGTTTCCACAAGCCTCTTATCCTCATGAGTCAGAGGGCAGACAGAATGAAAACCACAATCATAGCAAATGTACCAAACTGATCACATGGATCACAGTCTTATCTAACATTAATGAAACCATGAGCCATGCTGTGTAGGGCTACCCAAGATGGATGGATCATGATGGAGAGTTCTGGCAAAACATGGTACACTGGAGAAAGGAATGGCAAACCAGTTCAGTATTCTGCCTCAAGAACCCCAATGAATGGGGGTATGAAAAGGCAAAAAGATATGACACTGAAAGATGAACTTCTTAGGGCGGTAGGTGCCCAATATGCTATTGGAGAAGAGTGGAGAAATAACTCCAGAAAGAATGAAGAGGCTGAGTCAAAGCAGAAACAAGGCCCAGTCGTGGATATATCTGGTGGTGAAAGTAAAGTCCACTGTTGTAAAGAACAATACTGCACAGGAATCTGGAATGTCAGGTCCATGAATCAAGGTGAATTTTAAGTGGTCAAACAAGATGTCAAGAGTGAACATTGACATTTTAGGAATCAGTGAACCAAAATGGACCAGAATGGGCAAATTTAACTCAGATGGCCATTATATCTACTACTGTGGGCAAGAATCCCATAGGAGAAATGGAGTAGCCCTCATAGTCAACAAAAGAGCCCAAAATGCAGTGCTTGGGTGCAATCTCAAAAACAACAGTTTGCTTCCAAAGCAAACCATTCAACATCACTGTAATCCAAGTCTATGCACCAACCGCTAATACCGAAGAAGGTGAAGCTGAACAGTTCTGTGAAGACACACAAGACCATCTAGAACTAACAACAACAAAAAAGGTGTCCTTATTATCATAGGGGACTGGAATGCAAAAGTAGGAAGTCAAGAGATAACCGGAGTAAGAGGCAAGTTTGGCCTTGGAGTACAAAACGAAGCAGGGCAAAGGCTAACAGAGTTTTGCCAAGAGAATGCCACTAGTCATAGCAAGCACCCTCTTCCAACAACACAAGAAGACTCTACACATGGACATTACCAGATGGTCAATACCGAATTATTCTTTGCAGCTGAAGATGGAGAAGCTCTATACAGTTAGCAAAATAAAGACTGGGAGCTGACTGTGGCTTAGATAATGAACTACTTATTGCCAAATTCAGACTTAAACTGAAGAAAGAAGGGAAAAACCACAAGGCCACTCAGGTATGACCTAAATCAAAATTATAGTGTGAAAGTGACAGATTCAAGGGATTAGATCTGATAGACGGAGTGTCTGAAGAACTATGGATGGAAATTCACAACATTGCACAGGAGGTGGTGATCAAAACCATCCCCAAGAAAAAGAGAGGTAAAGGGGCAAAATGGATGTCTGAGGATGTCTTACAAAAGCTGAGAAAAGAAGAAAAGTGAAAGGCAAAGGAGGAAAGGAAAGATATATCCATCTGAGTGCAGAGTTCCAAAGAATAGCAAGGAGAGATAAGAAAGTCTTCCTAAGTGAACAGTGCAAAGAAATAGCAGAAAACAATAGAATGGGAAAGATTTCATGTAATGATGGCACATAAAGGATAGAAACAGTAAGGACCTAACAGAATCAGAAAGATTAAGAAGAGGTGGCAAGAATACACAGAAGAGCTATACAAAAAAGGTCCTAATGACCCAGATACTCACAGTGGTGTGGTCACTAACCTAGAGCCAGGCATCCTGGAGTGTGAAGTCATCTGGGCCTTAGGAAGCATCACTACCAACAAAGCTAGTGGAGGTGATGGAATTCCAGCTGAGCTATTTCAGATTCTAAAAGATGATGCTTTTAAAGTGCTGCACTCAATATGCCAGCAAATTTGGAAAACTCAGCAGTGGCTAATGGACTAGCAAAGTTCAGTTTTCATTCCAGTGCTAAAGAAGGACAATGCCAAAGAATGTTCAAACTACTGTGCAATTGTGCTCATTTCACATGCTAGCAAGTTAATGTTCAATTTCTTCAACCTAGACTTCAACAGTGTGTGAACCAAGAACTTCCAGATATATAAGCTGGATTTAGAAAAGACAGAGGAAACAGAGATCATATTGCCAACATATATTGTGTCATAGAAAAAGCAAGGGATTCCAGAGAAACATCTGCTTCATTGACTACACTAAAGCCTTTGACTCTGTGAATCACAGCAAACTGTGGAAAATTCTTAAAGAGATGGGAATACTAGAATACCTTACCTGCCTCCTGAGAAACCTCTTCTAGGCCAAGAAGCAAGTTAGAACAGGACATGGAATGATGAACTGGTTTAAAATTGGGAAAGGAGTACATTGAGGTTGTACTTGCTAACTTAACTTATATGCAGAGTACATCATGCAAAATACTAGGCTGGATGGAGCACAAGCTGCAATCAATATTGCCAGGAGAAATATAAATAAACTCATATATGCAGATGACACGAATCTTATGGCAGAAAGTGAAAGAGAACTAATGAGCTTCTTGATGAAGGTGAAAGCTGAAAGTGGAAAAGCTAGTTTAAAACTCAACATTCAAAAAATAACATCATGGCATTCAATTCCGTCACTTCATGGCAAATATGGGAAAACAATGGAAACAGTGACAGGCTTCATTTTCTTGAGCTTCAAAATCACTGCAGATGGTGACTGCAACCATGAAATTAAAAGGTGCTGGCTCTTTGGAAGAAAAGCTATGGCAAACTAGAGAACATGTTAAAAAGCAGAGACATTACTTTGCTAACAAATGTCTCTATAGTCAAAGCTATGGTTTTTCCTGTAGTCATGTATGGATGTGAGAGCTGGACCATAAAGGAGTCTGAGCACTGAAAAATTGATGCTTTTGAACTATGGTGTTGGAAAAGACTCTTGAGAGTCCTTTGGATTGCGAGAAGATCAAACCAGTCAATCCTAAAGGAAATCAATCCTGAATACTCATTGGAAGGACTGATGCTGAGGCTGAAGCTCCAATATCTTGGCCACCTGATTCAAAGGGTTGACTCACTGGAAAAGACCCTAGATTGAAGGCAGCAGGAGAAGGCGACAACAGAGGACAAGACGGTTGTCTCGTCCTGACCCAATGAGTTTGAGTAAGCTCTGGGAGATTGTGATAGACAGGGAAGCACTGGCATGCTGCAGTCCATGGGGTCACAAAGAGTCAGTCATGACTGTGTGACTGAACAACAACATAAATGCTCACATTTGTAATACCTAACAAATGTGCTAACAAAGGTGTGTCTAGTCCAAGCTTTGGTTTTTCCAGTAGCCATGTATGGATGTGAGAGTTGGACTATAAATAAAGCTGAGCACTGAAGAATTGATGCTTTCGAACAGTGGTGTTGGAGAAGACTCTTGAGAATCCCTCGGACTGCAAGGAGATCCAACCAGTCTATTCTAAAGGAAATCAGCCCTGAATATTCATTGGAAGGACTGATGCTGAAGCTGAATTGAAGCTCCAATACTTTGGCCACCTGATAAGCAGAACTGACTCATTTGAAAAGACCCTGATGCTGGGAAAGATTGAAGGTGGGAGGAGAAGGGGTTGATAGAGGATGAGATGGTTGGATGGCATCACCAACTCAATGCACATGAATGTGAGTAAACTCCAGGAGTTGGTGATGGACAGGGAGGCCTGGCATGCTGCAGTCCATAGGGTTGCAAAGAGTCGGACATGACTGAGGGACTGAACCTAACCTAACTGAGTATCTAAAGCTGGAAAGAGTTCAAGTATCTTTCAATAATGAACAGACAAACATATTGTAGGATATTCACATAATGGATTAAGCTCAGCAGTGGAAAGGAAAGAATTATAGATATACACGATGATATGAATGCATCCCCAAATAGCCATAAGTGAAAGACATCACGTTGTAAAATAATATATTCTGTATTATTTCATTTATATAAGATTCTAGTAAATGCAAACTAATCTATAGTGACTATTTTCTGAGGAAGAGAAGAGATAAGGAATGGAGAAGGAAATAATCCTTATAAAAAAGGATTTTTTAATAATCTTTATAAAAAACTTGAAGAAACTTCTAGGGATGTGGGTATCTAGGTTGTGGTAATGGTTTCATGGATATATGCAAACTTAAAATACTGCACATTGTAAATATGTGCAGTTTTCATGTAAAGAGTGAATTTATATATTAAAAAAAAGTCCAGTAAGAACAGTATCTAGAGTTCAAGATTTATTAGCCATAGAATAAGTAATCATATATAAAGCACTTAGCATGTTTCCTGACTCATGTAAGTTTTTAGTAAGTTAGATTTTTTTGTGTGTTGTGAACCATTTTTTTGTCAATCCGCAATTCTCTTAGGTTGAGGAATCGTATATTTACCCTCAGTTTCATGCAAGTTTAGAGACCATGCTGGAAATCTCTGCTGAAGCAAAAACAGTTGGCCTTCTGGGATCACCTCAAAATTAAAGATAAGAAAGAGAAAATGTACCAAAAATTAATAAATACATCAAGGTGACATACCAAGTCTGAATTTGGCTCCTAAATGAAGAAAACTTACTGCTTTTTGTATGCCCTATATTAAAACATTTCAGAGGGTTTAAAACTTCCCCAAATTCTTTCAGAATGTAGAATCTGATTTAAATGTGCAAAATTGCCAAATAAGGTGTCAGGTCGGGTTCCTGAGATGTGATTTGAATCCAACCAGCAACTGAACCTGAGACATGGAGTTGAGTCCAGATATGGATGGCCCCAGGAACACTGATTGTTATTAGATGTTATCTCATGGCACCCCACTCCAGTACTTTGCCTGGAAAATCCCATGGATGGAGGAGCTTGGTAGGCTGCAGTCCATGGGGTCGCTAAGAGTCAGACACGACTAAGCGACTTCACTTTCACTTTTCACTTTCAGGCATTGGAGAAGGAAATGGCAACCCACTCCAGTGTTCTTGCCTGGAGGATCCCAGGGACGGGGGAGCCTGGTGGCTGCCATCTATGCGGTCACACAGAATCGGACACGACTGAAGTGACTTAGCAGCAGCAGCAGCAGGAAACACTGATAGTGGAATAGGGAACTGAAACAGAGTGGGAAATCAGGCAATAAAGTTTACATCATCAAATAAGTTACTACTGTGGGTAACTGTTTCTTCAGTGTAGCTGGGGAACTCTTGGAGACAGCGTAGAATACATATTAGAATTATGCCAACAGAGCGGCAAGGGAGATTGTGCATCTGTCTTCCAATCTCTGTGCCAACATCATTTGGACTTTGCATCCAGAACATTATCCTCCCTCTGGCATTTCTGGCTTGCCAAGAGCATGGGCCAGAATGAAAGCTAACAGGCAGAGAGCAGCAGGTGTTTGCACTAAATAGCTTTCCTAGTGTAGAGTTGAGTACCATGGGAGAAAAAGCAGGCTCTCAACAGCCTCAGCTACATAAATCAAGCAGGAATGTGGCCTTCCTTCAAGTGTCCTTCCCAGTTAAATTATCTTTAGAGTCTATTTAAGCTACCAATCTTTTCCAGCTGCTATTGAATGAATTGCTTCACCACATTTGGTGTATGACTTCAATTGGTTAGTAATGTAGTTGGGAAAAGCTGTAGGATTCCAAGATGCATTGCAGCTGTCTGAGGCTTGTTATTAACAAGGACAAGTTCATTGAATAGTCTGATCTGGATTACTATTGTATAAATTTTCATCCTAAAGAAGCAAAATCATCGACATGTCTAGGCAAACATCACATGTGTTTTGTCTGTTTTAAAAAATAGTTGTGGGTATTTATTACCATTCTGTTGATAATTCATTTTTTACTCTCTATCATGTTTTTCAGAGCATGATTATGTTATTGTTTTCCATTTCCATTTTCTGGAAGTGACATGTTTTACACAGGAAACATGACTACAGAAAAACTCATTAGACTTTCTCCTAAATAACATACTTTTTCTATCAGCCTTAATCAATAATATAATTTGCTTTATCCCAATAACAGTTGATGACAGAGATATGAAATTTTATCATTATCAAGAAACTATTACAGGGGAATTTCCAAACCCAACTGAAAATCATGCTAAAATGCTCAGAACAGGGGAGGTATTCAAGTGTGCTTTAGCCATCATTAGCAGAAATTTTATAGAGATTCTCAAACATTTAATGGGTCATGGAGCTAGTTGATTTTAAAGTATTTTCCTATCCCAAGATTCTGGATACTTTACAATACCCACAGAATTTTCCATTGTGAGGTGGCCTGTATTGGTTACCTATGCTGAATAACAAATTACCCCAATTTAGGTAACAAGTCTTTAGGCAATAAACCTTTATTATCTCACAGATTCTGTGGGTCAGGAATCTGTGTGTGGCTTAATTGGTCTTCCATCTTAAGGTTTTTCACAGGGCTGTAATCCTGTTATGAGTCAGAGCTCCATTGGGGGAGAATTTGCTTGTATGGTTGCTGATAGGATTCTGTCCCAGGTTGTTGGACAGAGTCCTTCTTGAGTTCTTCACTCAGGCCTCTTTCTAGGGCAGCTGACAATGTGGCATTGGCTTTCTAATGAGCAAGAGAAAGCCAGAATGGATAAGTAAGTTGAAACTTAATTTTTTGTAGCTAAATCTCAGAAGTGATATCCTGTCATTTTTGCCACATCCAGTTAGTTGCAAGCAAGTCACTGAGCCCGGCCCACACTCAAAAGAAGGATTATATCAGTCATGAAACTCCAGAGGGAGTGGTCATCAGGAGCCATGTTAGAGGCTCCTGTAGGACCAGAAACTCCCCTAAGACAAAAAGCATCTCTTCTCCCAGGCTGCCCCAGAAGCTGATATTGTCACATACTTTCTAGGAAAGGGTTTTCTATCTCTTGATCCCCAAATTATGTGAAATGCAGTGTGTTTTACAGGAGAGTTACTTTCAGGAGCAGACATGAGAAGTCAGGAGGACAGATCATCTTTAGGTTCATTATACCTGTGACAGAGGCCATTTTGCTTTTCTTTAGGGTTGAAAAGCAGAGAAGAATAGTTAGTATTTCTAGGGGGATCAAAATATGGAAGGCCACTGTGCAGGAGAAAAGGTTGGGCCAGTAACATGGAGCACTCTGAGGAGATGAAAGGATTTCAACTTTCTCAAACAAAAGATCAGTAAAGACAATCTTTTGTCTTGGGCAGTCCTGATTTCGAGATTTCCAGGTATATCAGTTTATGAAATCACAAGGGGATCAAGTTCTCCTTCTGCTTAAAAGTTTTCTCTTGGTTTCCCTTAATGTATATAACATATGATCAGCTTCTTAGCTATTTATTTATTAAAAATTTTTTAAAAATATTTATTTATTTTTAAAATCTTTTGGCCACACCACATGGCATGTGGGATTTTAGTACCCTAAATAGGGATCAAACCCATGTCCCCTGGATTGGCAGCATAGAAGTCTTAATCACTGGACCACCAAGAAAGTCCTTTCTTAGCTGTTTAAAACTCTCTCTATCTATATACACTGTTTTTTCGGTCTTTTCTCTAATAACATATCCTCCATTTATTCTGTTTCAGATAAACTGACTCAAGGGATTGAGGAACTCCCCTGATCGGGAACCGCATGCGCATCGTGTCCGCGTACTTGCCTTTCCAGAGCTACGGTCAGAGTTCAGAGTCTAGCTCAATCTTTCCACAGCACAATAATCTGCTTTCCCAAACAGGCATGGTTTTTATGGTTTATTCTATTTACTTGAAAATTAATGCTGTGTTGTCTTGAAGCTGCTCATTTATTATTACTTTTTTCTATTTAAGTCATATCATTTGTCTTGTTTATATCTCATTTCTCCAGATAGAGTTTAAGTTGTTTGGGGGCCAAGAACTTGCCATGGCTTTTTTTTTTTTTTTTTTGTAGTTTTAGAGTTTTGCATATTGCTTGTTACTGATGTGCAGTTTAGATATGGGGTCATTAAAACAAACAAACAACCAACCAAGTACCTTACATAGACTTTGGTGTAGCTAGAATGGATCTATATTGTTAAACACTACCTGTGAGAAGGTCACCACTTTTTAAGCTTGACATCTTGCAGATCTGCTGTGTCATCAGCCACTGGCTTTGTGGCGTCTTTGGGCATGCTGACCCACACAGGGCACTGCAGCCAGAGTGCAGGGATTTGGCCTGTTTCAGTCACTGTTTTCTCCCAGGGCTTAGGAGAGGGTGACTGGCAAATAATAGGCACTCAGTAAACTCTTAAATGAACGAAGAACATAATTAATCATTGCCAATCTAGGGACTGGAGGCAGGAGGAGAAGGGGACGACAGAGGATGAGATGGCTGGATGGCATCACTGACTTGATGGATGTGAGTCTGAGTGAACTCCGGGAGTTGGTGATGGACAGGGAGGCCTGGCATGCTGCAATTCATGGGGTCGCAAAGAGTAGGACATGACTGAGCAACTGAACTGAACTGAACTGAATCATAATTAAATTCCTAATCCTTCTGTGGGTTTGATCCCTGGAGGAGGGCATAGCAACCCACTCCAGTATTCTTGCCTGGGAAATCCCATGGACAGAGGAGCCTGACGGGCTACAGTCCATGGGGTCACAGAGTTGGACATGACTGAAGTGACTGAGCATGCACGCATGCAAACTAGACAGTCAAGAATACGTATACATCTATGAGAATTTCGTGTATTAATTAGGTGATATCTCTCATCAGCGAAGTAGTCACTAAATGATATTGGGAAATAGATTTTTCATCTGGAAAAAATAAAGCTGGAACCCTACCTCCTACTCACAAAAGTTATTTCCAGCTGGGTTTACATCTAAATATATAAACAAAACATAGCAAAAGTGACAGAATATGTTTAAGACTTTGGCAAAGTGCTGAAAATGCTATGCAGAGAAAGTTTGATGAATTTTAATCATATAATTTTAGTTAATTATTAAAATAATTATAAAATATATGATGATTAAAGTTAAAAGAAAAGTCAGAAAATAGGGGAAACAATATATCACACAAAATAAATAGATATTCAGGATATATAAATGATTTTTACAATTAGACAAGAAACTACTTTCATAAAATACAAAGAAACAGTTAAATAAAACATTTCCAATCTCTCCTCCGAAACAACTATACATGGTGGTTAAAAAAAGATGAACAGTTCTTTATGTTCTGACAAGGCAAGAACTCTGAGGCATTTCTAAGTAACCCAGATAGAGATACAAGTATATTAAATTATTCATATATCAAAAATCCCTATATATTTATATTTCTATAAGGTCTTCCCTTGAATTTCATAGGAAATAGGAAATCCATACCTAAGGAAATGCAAATGGCCAGTATGTGGAAAATAAACTCAACTGCACTTGTTTTCTATATTTTCATAAGTGTCTGAATGTATTCACAAACATCCACACACTCTTATGCGCCCACATACAAGCATCACAAAACAGAAGAGAGGGTACATATATGGTGGGAATGCTGGTATTGGTGACTACTCAAAGTGCTCTTGAGAGTTCCTTGGACTGCAAGGAGATCAAGTCAGTCAATCTTAAAGGAAACCAATCCTGAATATTCATTGGAAGGACTGCTGCTGAAGCCAAAGCTCCAATACTTTGGCCATCTGATGCGAAGAGCTGACTCATTAGAAAAGACCCTGAACCTGGGCAAGATTGAAGTCAGGAGGAGAAGGGGATGACAGAAGGTGAGATGGTTGGATGGCATCACTAACCCAATGGACATGAGTTTGAACAAGCTCTGGGAGATGGTGAAGAACTGGGAAAGCCTGGCATGCTGCAGTCCATGGGGTCACAAAGAGTCAGACATGACTGAACTGAACTGAACTGAATGATTTAATTCCCAATGTTCCTATTGTTTGCTAGAATAAATGTATCAAAACAAAACAAAATTTTCATCCTGGAAAATTACCATATTCATTTTTAAATACTTTTAATATGAAATATCAAACCATGTGTTCAAAAATGCCTCTAAAAATGCAAGCCAGGTCTTCCCTTGTAGCTCAGAGGTAAAAAATCTGTTTGCCAATGTAGGAGACACAGTTCCATCCTTGATCCTGAAAGATCTCACAAGTCTCAGACCAACTAAACCCAGGCACCACACTATTGAGCCTGTGCTTCTGGAAACCACAACTGAGCCCATGGTACTGCAACTACTGAAGCCTGCATACCCTAAAACCCATGCTCCACAGCGAGAAGCCACCACAGTGAGAAGCCTGCACACCACAGCTAGAGTAGGCTCCACGTACTGCAACTTGAGAAAAGCCCTCACAGCAACCAAGACGAAGCTCACCCGAAAGTAAATAAACACATAAAATTAGGTAGATATATTCCTAAGTATTTTATTCTTTTCATTGCAATGGTGAATGGAATTGTTTCCTTAATTTCTCTTTCTATTTTCTCATTATTAGTGTATAGGAATGTAAGGGATTTCTGTGTGTTGAGTTTATATCCTGCAACTTTACTATATTTATTGATTAGCTCTAGTAATTTTCTTGTGGAGTCTTTAGGGTTTTCTATGTAAAGGATCATGTCTTCTGCAAACAGTGAGAGTTTTATTTCTTCTTTTCCAACCTGGATTCCTTTTATTTCTTATTCTGCTCCGATTGCTGTGGCCAAAACTTCGAAAACTATGAGAGTGGATACCCTTGCTTGTTCCAGACTTTAGGGGAAATGCTTTCAATTTTTCACCATTGAGGATAAAGTTTGCTGTGGGTTTGTCATAATAGCTTTTATTATGTTGAGGTATGTTCCTTCTATTCCTGTTTTCTGGAGAGTTTTTAATCCAAAATGGATGTTGAATTTTGTCAAAGGCTTTTTCTGCATCTATTGAGAGAATCATATGGTTTTTATCTTTCAATTTGTTAATGTGGTGTATTATATTGATTGATTTGTGGATATTGAAGAATCCTTGCAGTCCTGGGATAAAGCCCACTTGGTCATGATATATGATCTTTTTAATATGTTGTTGGATTCTGTTTGCCAGAATTTTTTTTTTAAAACACAGGCCTAATTCACTATTAAGCATCCTAAGAGTTACTGCTTTTTCTGACCATATAAAGTTGCCAATGGTTGGCTGATCTCAGCCTTTTTCTCTTTTTTTTTCAAAAAATAATTTTTGCCATGTGTATTATTAATTATTGGGGACAAATTTATACCAGTTCACAATTCTTTACATGTTGAAATCAATTCCCTAAATATTGGGAACTGATTCTTCTTTGAGTTGCATTCTTGTATAATGTTTCATGTTTTCTAGAAGTATTTGTATATGCTTTTAAAGGACTGACTGCTGCACTTCAGTCCTTTAAAATAATGGTAATGTATTTTTTCCATATATAAAGGGTCACTCAAGAGAGTAGGAAGAAAAAGTTATTTGGGTCCATGGGTTTTCTCCCTAATGGCTGCTTCTAGTTGGCATTTGTAAAATTTACCAAAGTAGAAGACATAAAACTTACACTTCATGATAAAATGTGTCAAGGTTCTGTTGGTTATTTATAACTTTGGCAAAATCACAGTCATCTGAATTATTTCAAATGTAAAAGCCAGAAGCTGACTAACCTTGGTTATCTCTTCCAAGTATGCAATAAGGCTGCTTCTGATAAATTCTGTCCTGAAACTCTTATTTAAAGAATCCTTGTAGGCCTACAAACCATGTTTGATTTGTGAGTTGCACATAAATTATCCATGTGCTTACTCTCAGTAGGGTTTCCTAGGGTCTTCATCAAAGAGCAAGTCTCTCTCCAATATTCTGAGTCTAATGACACCTGGAGAAAATGTTTGAATAAGGACACCAATCCTCCCAGCAGGAGCTCAGTTCAATCTTGAGGAAAATGTAGCACGGAAGTGTAACCCCACCAATCATGCTTGCTTCAAAATTGGAAGTTGGAACTTCTACTGACAGCCAGCATCCCTCCAACACGTAAGGCCGAAGTGGATAGGACTACTTTCTCCCTGTCTGTTTGATATTTACAAACAGTAGATTCCTGGAATTGCAGAGCTGGGTAAACTCACTTCAGAGCTTCTATTATTAACAGTGGGGAATAAAATGTAACAGTCCGGGAACTGAATAAAGAATGTTATTTGTACCACAAATAACATAGAGTCACAAACTGAATAATAATAAAATGGTTTTTGAAGTTGACCACTTTAGTAAATATTCTTATAAGGCTACAAGAAAAACCATGAGTACTTATGAGTATGTATGGAGGATGAGTCTTACTAATATCCTGAAGTTTTCACACTTCCTTGCGTCTGTGGTAGTGCTTGCCTCCACTGATTGTGGCTTTGGACAGGTAGTTATTGACCCAAACAGAGCTCTGAAAAAGCACTTGGGTATTTCACTTTCTTTCTTGGACCCCTGCACAACCTCAAGAACACGTGTGGATTAAACTTCAGAGGATGAGACCTAAGCTGTCCCGCTGAAGACATGTTGCATCATCCAGTACTCAGCCAACCCAGAAGTTGACATCAGACACATGAGTGAGCCTGGACAAGATCAGCAGACCTACTAAGATGAGCGCTACATCCATGCAAAGTAACAAGTGATTATTGTTTTAAACCACTAAGATTTGGAGTGATTTGTTAACCAGGAATTTGTGATATTACATGTGATCAGATTACAGCGATGAACTAGAAAGCTATGAGTTAAATTAAAAAAGCTGATAGTGAAGATTATATGTCTTTGAGTTTCTTCGTTTATTTATATGTGAAGAGAAGTGGAAAGTGTCAGTCACTCAATTGTGTCCAACTCTGCAACAAACAGTCCAACTCACATCAGCTTTCCAGCCTGAGATGTGACATGTGATAAGACTTCAAAGCAAGGAGATTTCATCATAGACATTTTTACTGACAGCAGTGAGAAATGTTGTCATGTATATTAATTTAGGCAGTTTTCTGAAAATCTTTGTTGCTGTCTTGGAAGAAAGTGAAAGTTTTAGTCCCCCAGTCATGTCTGATTCTTTGCTCTTCTGTCCATGGGAGCCCTCCAGGCTCCTCTGTCCATGGAATTCTTCTGGCAAGAATACTGGAGTGGGTTGTCATTCCCTTCTCCAGGGGATCTTCCTGACCCAGGGATTGAATCTGGGTCCCCTGAATTGAAGGCAGATTCTTTATCAACCGAGCCACTAGGAAGCCCCAGTTACTCTCTTGGGCTAATATTATTCACAGAGAACACAATTGCCACACAGAATCCTTTTTATTTTTAATTTTGAAAAATAATATAAAAATAGAAGGATAAGAAAAATCATTCATTCACATTTAAGCATGATTATATTTTATATTAATAATAATGTGTTTAAAGAAATAATAAAAACAGGCCTAAAAATAAAATAATAAAATTTTTATTGGTTTCTCCTGGAATCACTTTCTTCTCTCCTTTCCAAGGTGATGGTTATCATGAATTTGGTGTATATTTGGTCATTTTTCAAATAATAATAATAAAGAATCACTATTATATATTTTTATTTATCTCAATATTTTTGATGTTTTAACATATAATTTCAAAGCATAACTATAACATTTGGCTATTGATGGACATTTGGGGTGTTTTCTATTTTCATTATTGCAGAAAAGCCCAAAATATGTACCTTTGTTCATATCTTCTTGAGAATATACCTAGAAATGGCAATCTGTTTCCTAGCTATGCATCTTTTAATTTTTATAAAATGGTGCTAAATTGATTTCCACAGCAGTTGTGATAACTTACACTTTTACCAACAGAGCATATGAATTCTCATTTTCACATACTCAGGCCATACTTGATTTTATCAAACTTGTAAAGATTGTGTCAATCAAATAGGTATATACTTATTCTTTAAGTTTCATTTATTTCCCTGAATGTTAGCAAAAATAACCAGTTTCATTTGTTTACTATCAACGCAGGTTTCTGTTCTGTGAAGTACCTGATCATTTCATTTGCCCATTTTGAGTGATTATTTTTATGTTAATTGATATAATTTTCATATGTACTATGCTTTCTGAATACTGTACTAAATCTTTGACTGTTATGTGTGTTATAATGTCTTGTCTCACTCTGACTCATGTCTGTTTGTTCATGGTATTTGTATTAGTTATCTATTACTGTAAAACAAATGACCACAAACTTAGGTTAAAACTACACATGTGTTTTATCTTACAGTTTTTGTGGGTCAGCAATCTAGATGTGCCTTAATGCAGAACTTCTGACAAAGCTACAATCAAGACGTCACACAGGGTCAGGGTCTTATTTGAAGGACCAGCCGAAGAAGACTCCCCCCAGATATGATTTTTGGCAATATGCAGTTCCCTTTGGGCTAGACTAAGGGACTAACTTCTTTTCTGGCTGTTGAAAAGGCAACATGGCAACTTGTTTCATCAAAGCAATCAAGGGAGAGAAGGTACCGGCAAGACATTTGTCAGAACATTTAGTAATCTAATCATGGAAATGAGTTGCCTGTATCTTGGGGGTTACTGTTGGTTAGAAGCAAGCTACTTCAGGGGATTACCCAAAGTCATTAATACCAAGGTAAATGAATATTTGGGGACCCTGCTAGAGATTACCTACTTCAATATCTTATTTGTACAGAAGCTTTTAATTATGATGTAATTCAACCTGTCAATCTAGTACTTTCAATAATGACTTGTTTACGATTTAAATTTTCCTTTAAGTCTATATTAAAAAATCATTCTATATTCTGAGGTATAAAAGATAATACTGTTATAGGTTCACTTTTTTTCAAAGTTAGTCTTTACCCACTTAGCATATTTTATGATACGAATTTTGGATTACATTTTCCATATAGGAAACCAAATATGCTAATTCATCTGCCACTCAGAATTTCAAATCCTTATTTTTTCTCATATCAATGTCCCATGCATGATTTTGTTTCCTTTTGTTTTATTCAGTTTATTTATTTATTGAAGTACCACTACTACACTTTAAAAAAAAATATCTTAGTTATGGTATCTTTATCATGCATCTTGATAATTGGTAGGAAAGTAATCTTTCTTCTACTTTTTCAAAATGATCTTAGTTATTCCATTACTTTTCCTCTTCTATACATCTTAAAATAAGTTTGTCAAATTATTTGATAAATTGTGTTTACTGTTTATTGGAATTGACTATATTCTCTGTTATGGCTAGACACAAAAAGAATGGAAATCTTTTTATATTGGATTATTTCATCCAGGATATATTTCACCATTTCATAAGGCCTTTCTTTTGTTTTTTTAATTTTTTAAAACAAATTTTCTCCAAAAAGGGCTTATACAGCTTTCATTTCAGATTATTTATTCAAATTTATTTAGGCATCTAGTAATTTTTATTACCATTTTGAGTTACCTTTTACATAGATTTTATATATATATATATATTTATACACACACACACATATATACATATATATATATATATATATATATATATATATATATATATATATAAAGTCCAAATCTTCTGTTTGAGTAAATCTGGGTTTTCACAATATTGGTTTACAAAAATGGAAAAAGGACATTGCCTGTATAAGGTAACTGCTCTCTTCAGTTTGACCCAGTTTTCTGGTATGGGAAGACTGAGTCAGCATAATTTCTTTTATTCACTAGACAGAAACAGATAAGAATTATTCCATGAAAATGTAAGTACAAGGATTCTCATTTTAATTTATTGTTTAAAATTAAATTAGAATGTGTGTCAGGCCCTCTCTACTGAAGCTATAGAATCAAATCCTTGTGGCTTCATGAACATTACAGAGCTATGGAGCTCAAACTTCCTCTCCTGTATGGGTAGGAATAATGGGACCTTAAACTCTAATTTGATTCTTGCTGGTGTTTGTTCTTAGTGGAAAATGCACCAATCCACTGAGCTATGCTGTGCTGGGATTTTCTTGGTCATGCAAAGGCTTATACAATATTCTTCCCATGTTCAGACTGATGCTAAGATCTCTTAAGTTGGTCTCCAAGGATTCAACCTGCAGCATGTACCCACCTCTTGAGACTTTCCAGGTGGCTCAGTGGTAAAAAATCCATCTGCCAATGCAGGAGATGCAGGTTTGATCCCTGCATGCACACACACACACACACACACTCATAAATTGAGTTTTGCTGGGTCTTCTGTCACAATTTTATTTTTCCCTATTATTGCTAATGATAAGTAATTTAAACCATTTTATAAAGAGGACCTAAAATAGTCAAAATTAGATGAAATTTTAGAGGTAATAGTCCACAGTCCCAAGAAAACAGATGCTTGTGGAAGGTGCTTTTTCTTCTACCCAGAGATAACTATTCTCTGTCCTTTTCTATTTGGAAAACTTTTATGAAATATTTGGGGATCAGTGGCATCAGTGATCTCATGTTCCTGTTTTAAATCTCAAACTAACATAAGACAAAATTTTGGATACCCTTTTTCCAGATGAGGAAACTGAGGCTTTAGAATTGGTAACAAACTAGCATCCTAGGTTGAAATAACAAAATTAGAATGTCTTCTTGACTTTGAAATCCATGCTTATAAGCATTGTATGGTTATAATGTTTCTTTTGCTCATATACTCTGAATTATAAAGCATAAAAATATTTAAAATGACAATGTATTATTTTTTGTATTAAGACCTTGATTATTTAGAATTGGATTAATCACACACCCTGGTATGTGACATTCTCATGTACAGCTTACCTTTGTGGCTATATTATTTACTTAATAATAAATCAGCCAACTACCAAAAAAAGAGGGATTTCCCTGTTGGCTCAGATGGTAAAGAATCTGCTTGAAACACAGGAGACCTGGGTCCAATCTCTGGTCCAGAAGATCCCCTGGAGAAGGAAATGACAACCCACTCCAGTATTCATGCCTGGAGAATTCCACGGACAGAGGAGTCTGGGGGGTTACAGTCCACGAGGTCACCAAGAGTCAGACACACATCAAAACCAAAGCTAAACTTAAAAAAAAAAATTGCTTATTTGTTTATGATTCCATTGGGCCTTTGTTGCTGTGCACGGGGCTTCTCTAGTTTTGCTGAGCAGGGACTACTCTAGTTGCAGTGCTCAGGGTTCTCACTGTTGTGGCTTCTCTTGCAGAGTGCGGGTTCTGGGGCACACAGGCTTCAGGAGTTGTTGCCCATGGGCTAAGGATTTGCAGCTCGTGGGCTCTAGAGCATGACCTCAGTAGTTGTGGCACACAGGCTTATTTGCCCTGCAGTATGTGGAATCTTCTCAGACCAGGGATCAAACTCATCTCCTCTGCACTGGCAGATAGATTCTTAACCACTGGACCACCAAGGAAGTCCAAAAGCTAAACTTTTGATCATGCTGCAGCTGCTAAGGCGCTTCAGTCGTGTCTGACTGTGTGCGACCCCATAGACGGCAGCCCACCGCTCCCCCGTCCCTGGGATTCTCCAGGCAAGAACACTGGAGTGGGTTGTCATTGCCTTCTCCAATGCATGAAAATGAAAAGTGAAAGTGAAGTCGCTCAGTCGTGTTCTACTCAGCGACCCCATGGACTGCAGCCTACCAGGCTCCTCCATCCATGGGATTTTCCAGGCAAGAATACTGGATTGGGTTGCCATTGCCTTCTCCGAAACTTATGATCATAACCTTTCTAAATAGGATCCCTTCCCTTCCCACCTTTATCTCTCATTGCTGTAGATAACTATTATCCCGAATCCTATGTTCATAATTTCCTTTGATTTCCTCTCCCTGACCCAATATTTAAAACATAGTTACTGATGGTTTTAAAACTCTCAACCTTTTTCAAACATTCAAGACTTTAATCCATCAGGAGTTCATTTTTTAATATGATATGAAATAGAAATTCAACTTCATTATTTTCCAAATAACCAACCACTTTACCTGTGTTCTATTATTGAACGATCCATCCATTTTTGACCTGTTATAGACCAAAGTTCATTGCTTACTAAGGCCTCTTTCTGCATTTTTGTTAAGTTTCATCATTTAATATTTCTCTTCCTGTGTCATTACCTCCTTGTTTTAAATTTCATAGCTTAAAAATATATGTGGATTCCTGGTAGGGCAAGCTGGCTCTTTCTGCTTCAGAAGGAATTTTCAAACAAGTCCTGAGTATTCCCAGCCTATTATACTTCCTTGTAAATTGAAGCTTTATCTTTTCTGTTTCCAGGAAAAGCTCTGTCAAGATCTTAACTGGAATTTCATTAACTCTATAGGTAATTGGGGTGGGGGGCGGATTAGAATATTTATAACAACAATTTAATCATAAAAATCTCTCCATTTATTTATAATTTCTTTGGTTTCAGTTCAGTTCAGTCGCTCAGTCATGTCCGACTCTCTGCGACCCCATGAACTGCAGCACACCAGGCCTCCCTGTCCATCACCAACTCCCGGAGTCCACCCAAATTCACGTACATCAAGTCAGTGATGTCATCCAGCCTTCTCATCCTCTGTCGTCCCCTTCTCCTCCTGCCCTCAATCCCTCCCAGCATCAGTCTTTTCCAATGAGTCAACTCTTTGGTATTGGAGTTTTAGCTTTAGCTTCAGTCCTTCCAAAGAACACCCAGGACTGATCTCCTTTAGTATGGACTGGTTGGATCTCCTTGCAGTCCAAGGGACTCTCAAGAGTCTTCTCCAATACCACGGGTTTATCTCGATGCAATTTTATAATTTTCTCTGTTGTGGTCATGAATATTCTCAGTTTGATTTATTCCTAGGTCCTTGGTATTCTCTGATATTATTGTACATGGTATCATTTTCTTTAATTATGTTTCCTAGGTATTTAAGGGCTTCTCTTATAGCTCAGACAGTAAAGAATCAGCCTGCAATGTGGGAGACCTGAAATTGAACTAGGGTCTGTTACATTGCAGGTTGATTCTTTACCAGCTGAGCTGCAACTCTATTACATCTAATAATATGTTTGTGAATTTTTTGTGGTTTCTGTGACCCATGCAAATAGTGAAACAAACATCCCATGTAAATAGTGAAAAATGCAATTCTTAACTTTTCAAATCCTTATGTGTCTCATTTCTTTTTCTTCTCAACTGCACTAGACAAGACCTCCAATATAATATGTAAAAGTAATGATACCAGAGATCATTATAATTAATTTTAAGAGGGTATTTTAAATGTTACTTCATGTAGAATGATGTTTAATCTAGTTTTAGATTTTGTTTTTTAATTTTTGGCAGAACTTAAAATTGTCTTCTACTCCAGTTTTAGTGAATTGTTTTCTTTAAAAATCATGAATAGGCACATATTTTGTAAGTGCTTATTTTCTACAACTTTGAAACTTATTATGTATTTTTTCTCTTAATGTGACATAGTGACAAAGGCACTGAGTCAAGTGTCATTACCTAATTCGTTTCCATCCCAGGGCTCAGTTTTTGGCCCTCTGTCATTTGTTGATACCATAGGCAATTTGAGACATACTCCTGAGTAGAGATACAAGGATCTTTGTGACTAGTCTTCCTGTCACTAGGGGGAAGAAAGTTACCCGGAGAGAAGACCTACATAATTGTTCCTACTTTAAATGATTTAAATATGCTTCTTTCTTTGACATGGGTGTAGCTCCTGCTAGACAAAGTTACCTGAACTTATGAAAATTTTGATATAGCTTAATCAGTAGATTTGGCACAATTTTACTACTTTCTGTTGCTTTACACAAGAACTACATAATATCACTAAAAGATTAAAAATGCATTCATGACTTGTTTCTTCCCAGTTACTTATATTTCAAAGACATAGCCAAGTATACAGAAAAAGAATGGTAACTAAATAAAAATATGAGCTATGGTCCCTTTTGATGACTATTTAGATGTCATCACAGTTAATTCATTAACAGAGAAACTGCCATATGATCAGATGAGATTTTTCTTTCAAGATTGACCTAAGTAATGAAAGGTTGAAAAAGAACTGAGCAGAGTTTCTGGAATGAGATTCCCTTCAGTTGTTTGTGTTTCCCACAAAATATACATGATTGGCTCCAGAACAAAGACACAGCAAAGGAAGTAAAAATACTTATATTTCCAAAGTCTAATAACAATGTCTGTTTTGAATTTTTATTCTTTTGGTGAATTGGAGAATAGTACATAAATTATGAATATTCTAATGAATTTAACACTAGTTTCTTCTCTGTTCAAAAATGTTGCAGCTGCTTATGAGGGCAGAGCTTCAAGTTCTCAATCTCCAGTTTTTCAAATAAACAGACCTTAGGTCACATTTGTCCTGGGTCCTATTTCTCCTTAGCCATCCCATAATGGTAAAGGGTAGTTTCTAGATCCAGATTTATCAGTTTTAAGATTTTAGGAGAGCTTCTTAATTTCATTTTCTGTAAAAATTGGACCTCTGACAGACTCAGCTTACTTCTAAAGGTAATTTGTTTAATTAGGTTATGCTATATAAGAGTCACTAATATTTACAAATTGTTTCTTTACAATTTGATTTGAGGCAGGCATTACATTTTACAGCTAAGGAGGAAATCAATCCAGTTTTTGACAGGAATATGTTCCAGGGAAAAGAATGAAGTCATCACACTTTTTATAGATCATCCTTCTCCTCCTTCCTTTTTTTGAGGGCAGAAGTCACATTTTACTTTTTTATCATGTTGGTCATTTGAACAAGTGATTTGTTTGCCAGCACTTGGTCTGTTCACTGTATACTACTTGTGTGTGTGCTAATGTCAAGGGAGCTGCAAAGTGCAGGTAATAAAAGTGACTTGAAATGAATATGAGCTTTACTAGGTAAGTAAATATAATTTGGGAATATAATTTGATAAAAGTCCATTTTCTACCTGTTGTGTAATCTATAACGCTTAGGTTATAACTAAGTAAGACCACTGAATATGCCTTCTCAGGTCAGCCCCTGTAATAGCTTCTGTCTTTAATTCTACTTCCTTTCTTCTAACATGAGATAAGAGAATTATCAGCATTTCACCAAAAACATATAAACCTAATAATGTTACTAAGTGGAATCTGATATCATTCTTATAAAATGAAATTTGTGATTATCTGGAAATCCACTGGAAAAGATCAAGACTATGAAACAAATCATACACATGGGAAATGGCCTTCCCTTCATGTTAATGGCTCACTTACCACCAAATATTATCACCAATAGTATTATCCTTCTGTCACATGTTCCACCTTAAGCTTGTAATGTCTGGACCAAAAAAAAAAAAAAAAAAGGAATACAATGTGAATTGTATGTTTTTTTTTCAGATTACATCTTTTTACATTTTTAGTAGGCTTCAATTTTAAGATAATGAGATAAAATGAAATATCCTTGACCCACAAAATATAATATTATTCTAAATTTATTGGTGAAGATAGAGCAGAGCACTTAGCATCTTAAGAGAGAAAGTTAATAAAAGTGAGGGTTCAGGATGGGGAACGCGGGTATACCTGTGGTGGATTCATTTCGATATTTGGCAAAACTAATACAATATTGTAAAGTTTAAAAATAAAATAAAATTTAAAAAAATGATTGCATTTCAGTAAGTTGTTCTTTAGCAATTTATATCACTTACATGTATACGCATGCATAGTTTTTGGCACTACTCAAACATGACTCCATCAGCTAATACTAAGTCAATTAAACATAACCCATTCCATCTCTCTCCATTTGGGTTCCTGCATTAGCAGTCAGTCAGTTCAGTCGCTCAGTCGTGTCTGACTCTTTGCAACCCCATGAATTGCAGCTCGCCAGACCTCCCTGTCCATCACCAACTCCCGGAGTTCACCCAGACTCACATCCCTCGAGTCAGTGATACCATCCAGCCATGTCATCTTCTGTCGTTCCCTTCTCCTCCTGCCCCCAATCCCTCCCAGCATCAGAGTCTTTTCCAATGAGTCAACTCTTCGCATGAGGTGGCCAAAGTACTGGAGTTTCAGCTTTAGCATCATTCCTTCCAAAGAAATCCCAGGGCTGATCTCCTTCAGAATGGACTGGTTGGATCTCCTTGCAGTCCAAGGGACTCTGAAGAGTCTTCTCCAACACCACAGTTCAAAAGCATCAATTCTTTGGCACTCAGCCTTCTTCACAGTCCAACTCTCACATCCATACATGACCACAGGAAAAACCATAGCCTTGACTAGCAGAGTTGATTACAAAGATTTGAATGCAAGAAGTATATTTGGAAGGTGATCCAGGAAGTAACAGGGTACTGGTGACATCTACTCCACAATCCAGTTGTGTCTCAGGATGTCCTAGAATAAATACAAATGAGAAATAATGTGATTCACTAAACATTTAATCCTACAAGACCTCTCTTTATCAGTGATGCCAAAACTCTTATATGTACCACTATCACAGAAAATTGTCACAACATATTTTAATTATCTATTTTCTCTTTAGTTTCTGCTTTCTCTCCCACCCCATAAAACCTTCTCTGACTGCCTATCATCAATAAATCTGTCTCCTTTAAATCTACATAGTGCTTATTGTCTGTACCAGTTATTAGCAATAGCCATGTTCTCCTTTGTAATATACATTTATGCACCCATTTTCTCACATCTTGATGTACATATCTACAGCCCAGTACCTAACAGTTAGTGAACATCCAAAAATACTTTGCTTATCTTGCTTGCTGTAAATAAAGGAAATTCATGGTTCCCAAAATTTAACACCTAAGAATTACAAATTTACTTGCCTTTAATTTTAATAAAAAGAGTTGGGGTCCTTACAAAATAAGAAGGAAGCCAATATAAAATGAACAATAAGTAGTAGCATTACAAACTTTTCTATTAGAAACGATAATTTTTAAAAATTAAGAATGCAGAAATGTATTTTTGAGCTATGCAATATTTATCAAAAGCTTCTAAAAGCTTCTAATGCATCCATGACCATTCACTGAATTTTACCTATGTTGCCATTTAAAAACTGAAAATGTTTCTTTTGCCTTGGTAAAAAGCAAGTCTGAGAGTTTCTGTCAATTGTTATACATCTCAGTTTTCTCTGAAAATAAAAGTGACTTTTCCCTGTCACCACCTCCCATGCCCAGCTGAAAGACTGTTACCTTCTCCAATGATGTAAACTATGGAAATAAGTAACTGGATGCTACTGACCTAGGTCGTGCAGCCTCAAAATATAGTGGTCTTGCAGGAGCCATAAACTAAGAAACACCTTCCTGGCAGCTTTGGCCAACCAATTTGATTGTTTACAAGACTAGGATAGATTTAAAAGTGAAAGTGAAGTAGCTCAGTCATGTCCGACCCTTTGCAACCCCATGGACTGTACAGCCTTCTAGGTTCCTCCGTCCATGGAATTTTCCAGGTAAGAGTATTGGAGTGGTTTGCCATTTCCTTCTCCAAGACATCTTCCCCACCCAGGGATCGAACCTGGGTCTCCCGCCTTACAGGCAGACAGACGCTTTACCGTCTGAGCCACCAGGGAAGCTAAAAGGATGGTTTTAGCTCACTATTAAAATCCCAAGTCATGGCCAAAACATACATGCCTCAATATTTTTCAGCTATTTCGAACAACTTGAAGACTATGGAAGCTCTATTCACATGATTGACTTTTGCTCAAAGAAATACCAAAATGTTGCTCATCTCCACTGCACTCTTGGCAGTTAATTTTTTAAAAGATTTGTTTATATCTTGCAGTCTTCAGTAGAGTGACAAATAAATTCAGAACTTCAGTAAGGTGAGAAATGAACTTTGAACTCCAGTAAAGAGAGAGAAACTGTGCATACCATTCCTTTAATCAAAACCATTCAGTATTTTTCATGAAACAATCACATCTAAGCCTCTAAAGATACACTTAGTGTGGTGTTAAAAATAAAAGAGCAGATAAGCCAACTTAATCATGTATTTTGAAAAATTAAGCCAATACTGCAAATAAAATCTTGGAGGTATAATGTATAAAGAGATTCAAGATCTATTCTAAAGATTTTGGATTACATAGTGACAAGGAATAGATTATGTAGTTAATGTATGACTAACACACTATAGAAGAAGCTTTTCATGCAAAATAAATTTAGCAAGCTATCTTATTTATAGTTTTATTTTATGATTTCCCCTGCTGGAACCTTTTCAAGAGAAACTAGTTGGCATTAAGAAAAATAAAAAATCTATTCATCACTTTTATTTTTTTTAACTTCTTCACATAGATTTTTTTAAACTTACTTTTTCAAGACTTCTGGTAGATATTTAGCTTTCTTTATATTCTCTCAGAGGAAAAATGTATTTCAAGACAGCTGTAAAATCTATAAATACAATGAACAGAATCTTTTTACTCTAAAATAGTGCTCATTCAAGGTAAGAATATCCTCTTAAATTCTGGATTTCTTTCAGATGGCTATTTTGAAATGTTTTGTCTTATTTCAGTTACATTTTAGTATTTTAGGCAACTTTTACATCTGTGAGCCTTGAACTGTGTTAGTTAAAGCAGCCCAAAATAAGTAGCAATAATAATAAATTTCAAGGCAAGATTTACAACACACAGAGGCCATAGTTCAACTAGGATAAAAGTATGTCTGAATATGATTTTAAAATAAATATTTACTAACATCCTGTTTGTAGATATTTTGATTTTTAGTGACAATTGAAGAAAGTATATATTTACTTTCAAATCCTGGGAACTTTTCCAGGACTAAGATAAAGCATCAGCCAGTTTTAATAGTGTGAGTCAACATTATATACGGGGATTTCTCACAGTGAAGTGTCCGCAGTGCCTTGTATTTTATGACAACTATGTAGAATTCTAGAATCAAATTCAAAGGGGAAATAATAGTAAAAAGCAGCAATGCAGTTTATTGAAAGTATAACATCCTAACCAATCACCTAATGACATCCTTCCAGTAGGAATTTTCTCTGTCTTAAGGCTGTGAAATTGGCTGTGTGTGTGTCTGTGCTCAGTCACTCAGTCGAGTCTGACTCTTTGTGACCCATGGACTGTTCCCTGCTAGGCTCCTCTGTCTGTGGAACTTTCCAGGCAAGAATACTGGAGAAGGTTACCATTTTATACTCCAGGTATCTTCCTGAACCAGGAATGCGTGCCCTGCATTGGTTGGCAGATTCTTTACCACTGAAATGGGCTACTAGCCCTGGAAGGGGTCTGCTTTCCCTTGAGCCAGCCCACTGTTCTAACAGCAACTCTCACGCTAATAAATTCTGTTCTTCTCTCAAACAAACAAATAAAATATGCCTTTTATATTTTTGTAAAGGACACCACTTAGAATAAGATCCAGACTTAAAAGACGGAAGTAAAGAAGAGAAGTAAGCCAAAGCCTATTAATACAATGAGAACATCCAAATTTTCACAATGACAGCAGAGCCAGTTCACTCAGAGGTTAGTTAAATAATAGTTTTAAGGACTCACTGTCCTTTCTGAGAAAATGAACAGTGTAAGGCTAAAGCTCTCATGATGCGAACAATTGGAGCAATCACGCACATAGATTAATACATACTCACAAAATACTGACTTCATTTACTGAATCACTGGAGGCACTTTAAATGTTTATTTGCATTTTACAGTTAACATAGTTGTACTGAAATCTCAATACTAATTTACCTCTATTAGATATCACACAGCCCATTGTGATTGCCAAGTCCATTGCAGGTTGTACCTTACAATCGTGGGTGTATTTGGCTGTGGTTACCTTTGATAATGGGAGGAAGAGTATAAACAAACAGATAAGTTAATGTTAATTTTGGGGGGAGGAGGGTTACTTTTTGGATAACAAACTGCACAAAGGTTCTTGAGAAAGATTAAGATTTGAGGTTGATTGTATGCATTCCTATATCCAAGTGCTTAGAACAATCCCTGAAACAGTTAGGAAATTTAAAATTATCTTCCAGAGGAATGAACTACAGTGATACAGCACTAATATAATAATAAAAAGACAACTTATTTGTAAGATCTCTTTTCCCATATCAGTTCAGTTCAGTTCAGTCACTCAGTCATGTCTGACTCTGCGACCCCATGGATACAGCATGCCAGGCCTCCCTGTCCATCAACAACTCCCGGAGTTTACCCAGACTCATGTCCATTGAGCTGGTGATGCCATCTAACCATCTCATCCTCTGTCATCCCCTTCTTCTCCCACCTTTAATCTTTCCCAACATCAGGGTCTTTTCTAATGACTTAGTTCTTCGCATCAGGTGGCCAAAGTATTGGAGCTTCAGCTTCAGCACCAGTCCTTCCAATGAATATTCAGGACTGATTTCCATTAGGATGGGTTGGTTGGATCTCCTTGCAGTCCAAGGGACTCTCAAGAGTCTTCTCCAACACCACAGTTCAAAAGCATCAATTCTTCAGTACTCAGCTTTCTTGATAGTCCAACTCACATCCATACATGACTACTGAAAAAACCATAGCCTTGACTAGACGGACCTTTGCTGACAAAGTAACCTCTCTGCTTTTTAATATGTTGTCTAGGTTGGTTATTTGGAGAAGGCAATGGCACCCCACTCCAGTACTTTTGCCTGGAAAATCCCATGGATGGAGGAGCCTGGTGCCCAATGGGGTTGCAAAGAGTTGGACACGACTGAGCGACTTCACTTCACAAACAATGGTGGAGGTAATGAAGAAAATGGTGACCTCCTTCAAAAGATACCTTGTATATACTTCTACACTCAGTGCCCCCAACCCTGCAGCAAGCCATCACCAACCCACACCTCCACTGGAGACTCCTGGACACTCACAGGCAAGTCTGGATCAGTTTCTTGTGGGGTCACTGCTCCTTTCTCCTGGGTCCTGGTGCACAAGGTTCTGTTTGTGCCCTCCAGTAACCCATATAAAAGCATTCAAAAATATGGAAATTACTTAATATGATTTCCCTTAACTACTCATTTTTTATGGTGTTGATGACTTCCCATTCAATTGGGATTTTGGAATGAAGATACCATGAAGGAGAATTTTTGTATTCACAGAGAAATCTATAGTATGTTTTAGATGTCTATCATAAAACATGTCATCAGTATAGAATCTCTATTGTTTCAATGTCCAGATTTGTTTGTCTAACAAAGTTACCCCATATTTTATGTTTACTTTTCTGCTTCTTCCTATGTTTTATTTTTCCCCCACAATGCTCTGATCTTGGTAATACATTTTTTTTCATCTATTCTCATTGCATTAATAAATTCAAAGGAATTAAATTATCAGATTAAAAAGTCTCACAGTAAACTCATTGTCTTCTTCCCAAATTTGGACCATCCAGTCCTATTAAGACTTTGTAAAATTATAAAGTACTAGTTCAGGTCACTTCAGTTCAGTTGCTCAGTTGTGTCCGACTCTTTGCAACCCCATGAATCACAGCACGCCAAGCCTCCCTGTTCATCATCAATTCCTGGAGTTCACTCAAACTCATGCCCATCAAGTCAGTGATGTCATCTAGCCATCTTATCCTCTGTCGTCCCCTTCTCCTCCTGCCCCCAATCCCTCCCAGCACCAGAGTCTTTTCCAAAGAGTCAACTCTTCTTATGAGGTGGCCAAAGTATTGGAGTTTCAGCTTCAGCATCAGTCCTTCCAATGAACACTCAGGACTGATCTCCTTTAGAATGGACTGGTTGGATCTCCTTGCAGGCCAAGGGACTCTCAAGAGTCTTCTCCAACACCACACTTCAAAAGCATCAATTCTTTGGCAGCGCTCAGCTTTCTTCACAGTCCTACTCTCACATCCATACATGACTACTGAAAAAACCATAGCCTTGACTAGATGGACCTTTGTTGGCAAAGTAATGTCTCTGCTTTTCAATATGCTATCTAGGTTGGTCATAACTTTCCTTCCAAGGAGTAAGCGTCTTTTAATTTCATGGCTGCAGTCACTATCTGCAGTGTTTTGGAGCCCAGAAAAATAAAGTCTGACACTGTTTCCACTGCTTCCCCATCTATTTCCCATGAAGTGATGGGACCGGATGCCATGATCTTAGTTTTCTGAATGTTGAGCTTTAAGCCAACATTTTCACTCTCCTCTTACACTTTCATCAAGAGGCTCTTTAGTTCCTCTTCACTTTCTGCCTTAAGGGTGGTATCATCTGCATATCTGAGGTGATTGATATTTCTCCCAGCAATCTTGATTCCAGCTTCTGCTTCTTCCAGCCCAGCGTGTCTCATGATGTACTCTGCATATAAGTTAAATAAGCAGGGTGACAATATACAGCCTCGATGTACTCCTTTTCCTGTTTGGAACCAGTCTGTTGTTCCATGTCCAGTTGTAACTGTTGTTTCCTGACCTGCATACAAATTTCTCAAGAGACAGGTCAGGTGGTCTGGTATCCCCATCTCTTTCAGAATTTTCCACAGTTTATTGTGCTCCACACAGTCAAAGGCTTTGGCATAGTCAATAAAGCAGAAATAGATGTTTTTCTGGAACTCTCTTGCTTTTTCCATGATCCAGGGGATGTTGGCAATTTGATCTCTGATCCTTCTGCCTTTTCTAAAACCAGCTTGAACATCTGCAAATTCACGGTTCACATATTGCTGAAGCCTGGCTTGGAGAATTTTGAGCATTACTTTACTAGCATGGAAGATGAGTGTAGTTGTGCGGTAGTTTGAGCATTCTTTGGCATTGCCTTTCTTTGGAATTGAAATGAAAACTGACCTTTTCCAGTCCTGCGGCCACTGCTGAGTTCTCCAAATTTGCTTACATATTAAGTGCAGCACATTCATAGCATCATCTTTCAGGATTTGAAATAGCTCAACTGGAATTCCATCACCTCACTAGGTTTGTTCGTAGTGATGGTTTCTAAGGCCCACTTGACTTCACATTCCAGGATGTCTGGCTCTAGGTCAGTGATCACACCATCGTGATTATCTGGGTCGTGAAGATCTTTTTTGTACAGAAGTACTAGTGGTGACCTAAAATCTTCAGTGTAATTTAGACCACTCTTCCATTCTCTTCATTCAACAGGTTATCAAATTTAATCAAGCTTGTTTCAAAAATATACTTCAAATGTATCAACCCTTTCAGATTTTCTCTCTCACCAACATATTAAAAAGCAGAGACATTACTTTGCCAACACAGGTCTGTCTAGTCAAGGCTATGGTTTTTCCTGTGTTCATGTATGGATGTGAGAGTTGGACTATAAAGAAAGCTGAGTGCGGAAGAATTGATTCTTTTAAACTGTGGTGTTGGAGAATACTCTTGAGAGTCCCTTGGACTGCAGGAGGATCCAACCAGTCTATCTTAAAGGAGATCAGTCCTGGGTGTTCATTGGAAGGACTGATATGGAAACTGAAACTCCAATACTTTGGCCACCTGATTCAAAGAGCTGACTCATTTTAAAAAACCCTGGTGCTAGGAATGATTGCGGGTAGGAGGAGAAGGGGACGACGGAGGATGAGATGATTGGATGGCATCACCGGCTCAATGGACATGAGTTTGGGTAAACTCTGGGAGTTGGTGATGGACAGGGAGGCCTGGAGTGCTGTGGTTCATGGGGTCACAATGAGTCAGACATGACTGAGTAACTGAACTGAACTGAGCCTATGATCAGGCTCACATCATATACCGACTCTTGCAAAAGTCTTTCTGGTTTTCTTGCTACCAAACTTAATTTGGTTTCATCCATTCTTTTCAAGGTTTCTAAATTTACCTTCCCAGATTATATGCACATCTTTTTATCAATTCAAAATCACTTCCCTAGTCCCTAAAGGCTACAAAACAAAATCCAGAAAGACAGTCAAGATCCACCATAATCTTTGCAGCCTGTATCCCTCTACTACCTTTTGTGTGCCAGTGTTTCCACATCTTATGATCCTCTGAACATTACATGTACAATATTTTGTCAGTTCTTTCATTGTTATTTTTTAATGACTTGATATGTTCTTCTTGCCTTCAACTCCAATATATCCTACTCATCCTTTAAGGTTTATAAGATATGCTGCTGCTGTTGCTGCTAAGTCGCTTCAGTCGTATCCAATTCTGTGCGACCCCATATGTTAGTTTGGTATTAAAACGTCTACATGTCGATTTTTATTTCATCTGCCTATGCAGTAGACTAGTACAGTCCAGACTCCACGTAATGGTTCAACTGATATCAAAAGGTGATAATTATGAAAATAAGCCTCAGATTAATTGTGCTGAGTATTATCAGTGTATCTTATAGATATTAAAATATCATTCATTCATAGACCAAAGATAAAAATATCTAGGTCAATGAAATGTCAAAAATCAAATTATAGTACATATACATTGTCAAAGATAAAACCTTTTAATGTCATTATTTTGGCCCTCACTTTGACATTTAAGATTATATTTATCATTGAAACAAAAATAGTACAGTGTCTGAAGTGACTTTGATTAGTTTATTTCTGTTCCAGTGCCCGTTCATTTTTATTGGCTCCATGAAAGTGATTCATGTGTGTTTGTTTGTTTGTTTGTTTTTCACTCAGCAGTGACTCTGGATTTCATCTTCAAATGGAATCAGTTCAGTTCAGCCTCTCAGTTGTGTCCGACTCTTTGTGACCCCATAAATCGCAACATGCCAGGCCTCCCTGTCCATCACCAACTCCTGGAGTTTACTCAAACTCACATCCATCGAGTCAGTGATGCCATCCAGCCATCTCATCCTCTGTCGTCCCCTTCTCTTCCTGCCTCCAATCCCTCCCAGCATCAGAGTCTTTTCCAATGAGTCAACTCTTCACATGAGGTGGCCAAAGTACTGGAGTTCCAGCTTTAGCATCATTCTTTCCAAAGAGATCCCAGAGCTGATCTCCTTCAGAATGGACTGGTTGGATCTCCTTGCAGGCCAAGGGACTCTCAAGAGTCTTCTCCAACACCACAGTTCAAAAGTATCAATTCTTCAGCGCTCAGCCTTCTTCACAGTCCAACTCTCACATCCATACATGACCACAGGAAAAACCATAGCCTAAGAAGAGGTGGAAAGAATACACAGAAGAACTGTACAAAAAAGATCTTCACGACCCAGATAATCACGATGGTGTGATCGCTCACCTAGAGCCAGACATCCTGGAATGTAAAGTCAAGTGGGCCTTAGAAACCATCACTACGAACAAACCTAGTAGAGGTGATGGAATTCTAGTTGAGCTATTTCAAATCCTGAAAGATGATGCTGTGAAAGTGCTGGACTCAATATGCCAGCAAATTAGGAAAACTCAGCAGTGGCCACAGGACTGGAAAAGGTCAGTTTTCATTCCAATCGCAAAGAAAGGCAATGCCAAAGAATGCTTAAGCTACCGCACAATTGCACTCATCTCACACGCTAGTAAAGTAATGCTCAAAATTCTCCAAGCCAGGCTTCAGCAATACGTGAACCGTGAACTTCCTGATCTTCAAGCTGGTTTTATAAAAGGCAGAGGAACCAGAGATCAAATTGCCAACATCTCCTGGATCATGGGAAAAGCAAGATAATTCCAGAAAAACAACTATTTCTGCTTTATTGACTATGCCAAAGCCTTTGATTGTATGGAGCACAATAAACTGTGGAAAATTCTGAAAGAGATGGGGATACCAGACCACCTGACCTGCCTCTTGAGAAATTTGTATGCAGGTCAGGAAGCAACAGTTAGAACTGGACATGGAACAACAGACTGGTTCCAAATAGGAAAAGGAGTACATCGAGGCTGTATATTGTCACCCTGCTTATTTAACTTATATGCAGAGTACATCATGAGAAATGCTGGGCTGGAGGAAGAACAAGCTGGAATCAAGATTGCTGGGAGAAATATCAATCACCTCAGATTTGCAGATGATGCCATTCTTATGGCAGAAAGTGAAGAGGAATTAAAAAGCCTCTTGATGAAAGTGAAAGTGGAGAGTGAAAAAGTTGGCTTAAAGCTCAACATTCAGAAAATGAAGATCATGGCATCTGGTCCCATCACTTCATGGGAAATAGATGGGGAAACAGTGGAAACAATGTCAGACTTTATTTTTTTGGGCTCCAAAATCACTACAGATGATGACTGCAGCCATGAAATTAAAAGACGCTTACTCCTTGGAAGCAAAGTTATGACCAACCTAGACAGCATATTTAAATGCAGAGACATTACTTTGCCAACAAATGTCAAATGGAATATTTAGTAGCAAAGATCATCACATTTTTAGGCTATTCTTTATCAAATAAAATACTGACATTAATATATAATGTTAATTTGTGCTCTTACTCTCTGCCAGGTGTCATATTGAGTGTTTGAACATGGATCCTTTCATGTACTTATTGCCTCCTCTGTGTTATAGATACTATTATTATCTTCATTTATAATTTCCATAACTACTTGTAGGATGAATTATTAGCAGCCTTTAAAACATAAACAATTAATTGCCAATGGAAATATAAAATGCTAACTTCATTAATCACCAAGGGAATAGAAATGAAAACTACAGTTTAATACTTTGACATAAAATGTCTAAAATGTGGTTTAAGAGGGAGGAGATATATGTATAGCTGATTTACTTCATTGCACAGCTGAAACTAACACAACATTGTAAGCAAGTATACTCCAATTCCCCAATTAAAGACAAAGACATTGTCAGTTGTCTGATATGAATCAGTAGAAATTCTAACACATTGCTTTAGGGAGAAAAAAAAAAATTGTTCCATCACTCTGGAAAACTATGTGGCAAAATCTACTAAAGCTAAAAAATAATGCCTTTTCTTTAACCTAGCAATTCGACTCCTAGTTAAATAGACACAAAGATGTGTACCAAAAAGATATAAAGATGTTCATAGCAGCACTATTTGTAGTAGTCCAAACAAAACTACAAACACCCACCAATATCAGAATGGGTAAATGAATTGTAGTTTGTTCAACTCAAATAATTCACACCCAGCAAACAAAATGAACAAAATACAACTACATTCAATGACACAGATGCATCTTACAGAATAATGTTGAACAAAACATATCAGATACAAAAGAATACATATTATTTTATCCCATTTATAGAGAGTTCATAAGAGATAAGCAATGGATAATGCTAAAAGTTAGAATAATGGCTACCTTTGGGAAGTTGAGTCACATTTTATTTTTTCAGGTGGCTCAGTCGGTAAAAAGAATCTGCTTGCAATGCAGGAGATTGCCTGCAGTGCAGGAGACCTGGGTTCAATCCCTGGGTCAGGAAGATTCCTCGGAGAAGGAAATGGCAAACCACTCCAATATTCTTGCCTGGGAAATCCCATGGACAGAGAAACCTAGTGCGCTACAGTCCAAGTTGCAGTGAGTAGGACACGACTAAGCAACTAACCACCACCACTGGATGTTTATTGCATGGATGTGTTCAGTTCATGAAAATTCATCTCTTTGCAAACATGATCTTTAAACTTTTCAACATGCTTGTCATTTTTCAAATGAAATTTTATGTATAAAAGTAAACATTTGCTGTTTTTCCTAAGTTTGTGGCCTGAGGCTGGAGGAGAGCAGCCATTTTGTGACCATGAAGCAACTTCATCATACATTCACTCCTCAATTAATGCATGATTGTCGAATTAATTGACTTGAGGTTAGATAAAGATAATTTGAAAATAATGGAGAGTTTCATTCCACACCAGAGGGTCTTTGCTCTGTCTCTTGTCCCCCAGAATCTCACTCTCCATCCCCCAGACTCAAGTCTTCTGGCAGCTGCTTAAACTTGCCAAGCAGGAGGCATGACTTCTGCCCTGAGCCTCATGGTTTCTGCCTGGAGCTGTCCCTCAAAGGTATCTGCAGAGCTTGCTTCCTCGCTTCCTCTATGCTTCTGCTTAAATATCTTCTCATCAGAACGACCTGCCCTCAGCCCCACATGTAAAACACAACATTTTTATCCACACCCTCTCCAGCATTTATTGCTTGTAGACTTTTGGATCACAGCCATTCTGACTGGCGTGAAATGGTACCTCAATGTGGTTTTGATTTGCATTTCTATGATAATGACTGATGTTGAGCATCTTTTCATGTGTTTGTTAGCCATCAGTATGTCTTCTTTGGAGAAATGTCTATTTAGTTCTTTGTTCCATTTTTTGATTGGGTCGTTTATTTTTCTGGAATTGAGCTGCAGGAGTTGCTTGTATATTTTTGATATTAGTTGTTTGTCAGTTGCTTCATTTGCTATTGTTTTCTCCGATTCTGAAGGCTGTCTTTTCACCTTGCTTATAGTTTCCTTTGTTGTGCAGAATCTTTTAATTTTAATTAGGTCCCATTTGTTAATTTTTGCTTTTATTTCCAGTATTCTGGGAGGTGGGTCATAGAGGATCCTGCTGTGATGTATGTCGGAGAGTGTTTTGCCTATGTTCTCCTTTAGGAGTTTTATAGTTTCTGGTCTTACGTTTAGATCTTTAATCCATTTTGAGTTTATTTTTGTGTATGGTGTGAGAAAGTGTTCTAGTTTCATTCTTTTACAAGTGGTTGACCAGTTTTCCCAGCACCACTTGTTAAAGAGATTGTCTTTTCTCCATTGTATATTCTTGCCTCCTTTGTCAAAGATAAGGTGTTCATAGGTGTGTGGATTTATCTCTGGGGTTTCTATTTTGTTCCATTGATCTATATTTCTGTCTTTGTGCCAGTACCATACTGTCTTGATGACTGTGGCTTTGTAGTAGAGCCTGAAGTCAGGCAGGTTGATTCCTCCAGTTCCATTCTTCTTTCTCAAGATTGCTTTGGCTATTTGAGGTTTTTTTGTATTTCCATACAAATTGTGAAATTATTTATTCTAGCTCTGTGAAAAATACCATTGGTAGCTTGATAAGGATTGCATTGAATCTATAAAGGGAACTCTCTTACATTGTTGGTGGGAATGCAAACTACTACAGCCACTATGGAGAACAGTGTGGAGATTCCTTAAAACACTGGAAATAGAACTGCCTTATGACCCAGCAATCCCACTGCTGGGCGTACACACCGAGGAAACCAGAATTGAAAGAGACACTTCTACCCCAATGTTCATCGCAGCTTCCAGGACATGGAAGCAACCTAGATGTCCATCAGCAGATGAATGGATAAGAAAGCTGTGGTACATATACACAATGGAGTATTAGCCATTAAAAAGAATATTTGGGGGGAGGGCTTCAAAATCACTGCAGATGGTGACTGCAGGCATGAAATTAAAAGATGCTTACTCCTTGGAAGGGAAGTTATGTCCAACCTAGATAGCATATTCAAAAGCAGAGACATTACTTTGCCAACAAAGGTCCATCTAGTCAAGGCTATGGTTTTTCCTGTGGTTTTGTATGGATGTGAGAGTTGGACTGTGAAGAAGGCTGAGCACCAAAGAATTGATACTTTTGAACTGTGGTGTTGGAGAAGACTCTTGAGAGTCCCTTGGACTGCAAGGAGATCCAACCAGTCCATTCTGAAGGAGATCAGTCCTGGGATTTCTTTGGAAGGAATGATGCCAGAGCTGAAACTCCAGTACTTTGGCCACCTCATGAGAAGTGTTGACTCATTGGAAAAGACTCTGATGCTGGGAGGGATTGGGAGCAGGAGGAGAAGGGGACGACAGAGGATGAGATGGCTGGATGGCATCACTGACTCGATGGACGTGAGTCTGAGTGAACTCCAGGAGTTGGTGATGGACAGGGAGGCCTGGTATGCTGCGATTCATGGGGTTGCAAAGAGTTGGACATGACTGAGTGACTGAACTGAACTGAACTGAAAAAGAATACATTTGAATCAGTTCTAACGAGGTGGATGAAACTGGAGCCGATTATACAGAGTGAAGTAAGCCAGAAAGAAAAACACCAATACAGTATACTAATGCATATATGTGTTATTTAGAAATAACTAATTTCTAATTAATACATAATTCCATATATGGAATTTAGAAAGACGGTAATGATAACCCTGTATGTGAGAGAGCAAAAGAGACAGAGATGTATAGAACAGTCTTTTGCACTCTGTGGGACAGGGAGAGGGTGGGATGATTTGGGAGAATGGCATTGAAACATGTATAATATCATATAAGAAACAAATAGCCAGTCTAGGTTTGATGCAGGATACAGGAAGCTTGGGGCTGGTGCACTGGGAAGACCCACAGGGATGGTATGGGGAGGGAGGTAGGAGGGGGGTTCAGGATGGGGAACACGTGTACACCCGTGGCAGATTCATGTTGATGTATGGCAAAACCAATACAGTATTGTAAAGTAAGTAGCCTCCAATTAAAATAAATAAATTTAAATTAAAAACAACAACAACAACAACAACATTTCTCCCTACTCTCTTACATTTATTTTCATCACTGAAATTCTTATCTATGCTGTTTAAAATGTTACTTATTGAACTGCCTCTGCCCACTCAAACTTAAGCTCTGTCAGACCAAGAGTTTTTTGCTGTTGGTTCATGGCAATAACCTCGGAGCCTAAAACATTTCCTGGGAATATAGAATAGGTATACGATAACTATTTTTATTAAAAAAAAATATTTATTTATTTTTGGCTATGCTGGGTCTTCATTGCTATGAGCAGGCTTTCTCTAGTTGTGGTGAGTGGGGCTACTCTCTATTTGCCATGAGTGGGCTTCTCATTGCAGTGGCTTCTTTTGTTGCGGAGCACAGGGTCTAGAGCACATCGTTGTGGTACATAGGTTTAGTTGCTTCTTGGCATATGGAATCTTTCTGGACCAGGGATCAAACCTGTGTCTCTTGCATTGACAGGTGGATTCTTAACCACCAGGGAAGTCCATGATAACTATTTTTGAGTGAATGATAGTAACATATGACTTTATTAAAGCCACTGATAATCTCCAGGTATCTAATTGTCCCTTTTCCTCTCTAATTGAGGCAGAAAAAGTTTGGTGGAGAAATACCACAGGATGATGGTGGAGTGGGAAGTTCCTAGGTCCCCTGATCCATGATCCTCACTCCCTGCCATGTAACTGGATCTCTCTTACAAGGTGAATGTTCAAACAGCCTCTTCTCTCTCAAAAAAATCCTCCTCTGAAAAGTCAAACCAACTGCTCAGACACATTTTAAATATCAACTTAGAATCCCCTAAATTCCCCACTGTTCTTTCATTTCCTCTGTATGGTTTTGTTTTCTCTTCAATACTTAGGCCCCAAGCAATAAAGAACTTTTTTCATATTGGTAGATAGGCAGATCCTAGGGTCAACGACAAAGCCTCTTAATATACAAATCATGTCCTACAGCATAGACATGCATACAAATATAATCCCTTATCGTTCAACAAATACCTATCTTGAGTGTGAGATGGGGCAGGGTGAGAGGTGTGGGGTGTGAATATAATGATAAATAGTTTCAGATGTTTCCTGCTTTTAGTGAGGTTTACATTCTGCTTTATGGAATGTTTTAGGTTGGATGTCTCAGAAATAGATCTGAAACAAGTACATGGGATGAATGGCCTACATGAAAGATGTTAGGTGGGAAGGAAAGCAGGCAAGAGTATATTGAAGAACTGTTAGTGCTCTGGGCAACTGGGGCTGAGTGCTGCTCTGTCTTTCTAGGCTCTGTCACAAAGTACAGCTCAAAGCAGTCCCACCCCATGGCCCATCAGTTTTCAGCCATCATTGGTTGAGGCCTGCTCATAGGACATGAACACATGGCACTTTGGCCAGCTCCTTTGTCAATGTTGAGCATGATTTGTAGCCAGAGGAAGACCCATACAGAAAATATTGGATTCTTAGAGTGGGAATCCCATAGAGTGGAAGACACGGGAAGGGGGAGCCATTAGAGGACCCACCCTTGCTGCAGAGGACTGGCAGTACATTTAGGAAGAAAGGAAAATTCAAGAGAAACAAAAAAGAACTAGAATGAATGGGTAGCTCTGTTCAGTTGGCAAAGAAAAGTCGTTCTCAGTGTTGATGCTCAGCTGAAATATTCAAGACATGAAGGAGTTGGTGCCGCTTGTATCAGAGGAAGAGCTTCCTGGGGTGGAGGACATCCAGGACAAAGACCAGAATGAAGGGAATAGTTTGATACATTTAAGAAACTAAGAGGCCTGCAGGTCAAAGTGAAGTAAGCAAGTGAAAGAAAGGGACAATGTCAGAGACCTGCAGGTGCCATGAGTCACTGAAGGTTCCATCATGGGAATCCCACAAACTTGCATTCATGTCTAAAGTTATACAGACATTATGCATTATACATACACATATGTATGCCTGTACATCTGTATATTCATTAGATAAACATTTTAAAATATAGATACATATTTATATAATTATTCACAATTGGGCTTCTCTGGTGGCTCAGATGGTAAAGAATCTGCGTGCAGTGCAGGAGACCCAGGTTCGATCCCTTGGTCGGGAAGATCCCCTGGAATATAAAATGGCAACCCACGCTAGAATTCTTGCTTAGAAAATACCATGAACAGAGGAGCCTCGCAGCCTACAGTCCATGGAGCACAAAGAGGTGGACAAAATTGAGCGACTAAAACTTTCACTTTCACTTATACACAATTAGTAGTAGTTGCTGTTCATTGCTAAGTCATGTGCGACTCTTGGTGACCCCATTGTTTGACAGGCTCCTCTGCCTTTCACTGTCTCTCAGATTGCTCAGATTCACATGCATTGACTTGGTGATGCCATCCAACCATCTCATCCTCTGTCACTCCTTCTCCCGCCCTCAATCTTTCCCAGCATCAGTGATTTTTCCAGTGAGTTGGCTCTTCCCATCAGGTGTTCAAACTTTTAGAGTTTCAGCTTCAGCATCAGTCCTTCCAAAGAATATTAAGGGTTGATTTCCTTTTGGATCGACAGGTTTGATTTCCTTGTACATTTTCCCATATCTATTTGCCATCAAGTGATGTGACCAGATGCCACGATCTTTGTTTTTTTAATGTTGAGCATTAAGGCAGCTTTTTCACTCTCCTCTTTCACCTTCATCAACTCTCCTCATTTCACTCTCCTCTTTCACCTCAACTAAAGAGGCCCTTTAGTTCCTCTTTTTTGTCTGCCATGCAGATGGCACCACCCTTATGGCAAAAGTGAAGAGGAACTGAAAAGCTTCTTGATGAAGGTGAAAGAAGAGAGTGGAAAAGTTGGCCTAAAGCTCAACATTGAGAAAACGAAGATCATGGCATCTGGTCCCATCACTTCATGGGAAATAGATGGGGAAACAGTGGAAACAGTGTCAGACTTTATTTTTTTGGGCTCCAAAATCACTGCAGATAGTGACTGCAGCCATGAAATTAAAAGATGCTTACTCCTTGGAAGAAAAGTTATGACCAACATAGATAGCATAATCAAAAGCAGAGACATTACTTTGCCAACAAAGGTCTGTCTAGGCAAGGCTATGGTTTTTCCTGTGGTCATGTATGGATGTGAGAGTTGGACTGTGAAGAAAGCTGAGCGCCAAAGAATTGATGCTTTTGACCTGTGGTGTTGGAGAAGACTCTTGAGAGTCCCTTGGACTGCAAGGAGATCCAACCAGTCCATTCTGAAGGAGATCAGTCCTGGGATTTCTTTGGAAGGAATGATGCCAGAGCTGAAACTCCAGTACTTTGGCCACCTCATGCAAAGAGTTGACTCATTGAAAAAGTCTCTGATACTGGGAGGGATTGGGGGCTGGAGGAGAAGGGGACGACAGAGGATGAGATGGCTGGATGGCATCACTGGCTTGATGGACGTGAGTTTGAGTGAACTCCGGGAGTAGGTGATGGAAGGGAGGCCTGGCGTGCTGCGATTCATGGGGTCACAGAGTCGGACACGACTGAGCAACTGAACTGAACTGAGAGTAGTATCATCTGCATATCTGAGATCGTTGATATTTCTCCTGGCATCTTGATTCCAGCCTGTGATTCATTCAGCCTGGCATTATGAATGATGTACTCCTCATAGAAATTAAATAAGCAGATTACAATATACAGCCTTGTACTCTTTCCCAATTTGGAACCAGTGAGTTGTTCCAAGTCCAGTTTTAACTGTTGCTTCTTGACCTTCAGATATAGTGGTCTGATATTCCCATCTCTAAGAATTTTCCACAGTTTTCTGTGATGCACACAGTCAAAGGCTTTAGCATAGTCAACGAAGCAGGAGTTTTTTGGAATTCCCTTGCTTTTGCTATGATCCAACAAATGTTAACAGTTTGATCTCTGATTCCTCGGCCTTTTCTAAACCCTGCTGGTACATCTGGAATTTCTCAGTTCATGTACTACTGAAGCCTAGCTTGAAGGATTTTGAGCATAACTTTACTAGCATGTGAAAATAGAACAATTGTATGGAAGTTTGAACATTCTTTGGCATTACCCTTCTTTGGGATTGGAATGAAAACTGACCTTTTCTAGTCCTGTAGCCACTGCTGAGTTTTCCAAATTTGCCAGTATATTGAGTCAGCATTTTAACAGCATCCTCTTTTAGGATTTTAAGTAGCTCAACTGGAATTCCATCACCTCCACTAGCTTTGCTGGTTGTCATGCTTCCTAAGGCCCAGTTGACTTCACACTCTAGTATGTCTGGCTCTAGGTGAGTGACCACACCATCCTGGTTACCCAGGTCATTAAGACATTTTATGTATAGCTGTTCTGTGTATTCTTGCCACCTCTTCTTAATCTCTTCTGGTTATGTTAGATCCTTACAATTTCTGTCCTTTATCATGCCCACACTTGCATGAAATGTTCTCTTGATATCTCTAGTTTTTCTGAAGAGATCTCTAGTCTTTCCCATTCTATTGTTTTCTTCTATTTCTTTGCACTATTTGTTTGTTTATTTAAGAAGGCCTTCTTATCTCTCCTTGCTATTCTCTGGAACTCTGTACTCAGTTGCGTATATCTTTCCCTTTCTCCCTTGCCTTTCAGTTCACTTTTCTCAGCAAAGCCTCCTTGGACAACCACTTTGCCTTCTTGCATTTCTTTTTCTTTGAGATGGTTTTGATCACTGCCTCCTGTACAGTGCTATGAACCTCCACCCGTAGTTCTTTAGGCACACTATCTACCAGACCTAATCCTTTGAGTCCATTCATCACCTCCACTATATAATCATAAAGGTTTTGATTTAGGTCATACCTGATTTGCCTAGTGGTTTTCTCTACTTTGTTCAGCTTAAGCCTGAATTTTTCAATAAGGAGCTCATTATCTGAGATACCATCAACTCCAGGCCTTGTTTTTGCTGACTGTATAGAGATTTCCCATCTTTGGCTGTACAGAATTTTATCAATCTGATTCTGATATTGACCATCTGGTAATGTCCATGTGTAGTCTTTTCTTGTGTTGAAAAAGGGTGTTTGCTTTGACCAGTGTGTTCTCTTGACAAAACTGTTAGCCTTTGCCCTTCATTTTGCTACATTTTGTACTCCTAGGCCAAACTTGCCTGTTACTCCATATATCTTTTGATTTCCTACTTTTGAATTCACATTCCCTGTGACGAAAAGGACATATTTTTTTGATGCTAGTTCTAGCAAGCCTTGTAAATCTTCAGAGAAGCAGTCAACATCAGCATTCAGCATTAGTGGTTGGGGCACAGACTTGAATTACTGTGATGCTGAATGGTTTGCCTTGGAAAGGATCTGAGATCATTCTGTCATTTTTGTGATTGCACCAAAATACTGCACTTTGGAATCTTTTATTGATGATAATGGCTACTCCATTTTTTCCAAGGGATTCTTGTCCACAGTAGTAGATGTAATGGTCATCTGAATTAAATTTGCCCAGTCCTGTCCATTTTAGTTTACTGATTCCTATGATGTTGATGTTCATTCTTGCTATCTCCTGCTTGACCATGTCCAATTTACCTTGATCCATGGACCTAATATTCCAAGTTCCTGTCCAATATTGTTCTTTGCAGCATCAGGCTTTACTTTCATCACCAGACACATCAACAACCTAACATCATTTACACTTTGGCCCAGCTGCTTCATCTTTCTGAAGCTATTTGCAGTTGCCCTTTACTCTTCTTCAGTAGCATATTGGACACCATCTAACCTATGGGGGTCATCTTCTGGTGTCATATATTTTTGTCTTTTCATACTTTTCATGGAGTTCTGTGGAAAGAATACTGGAGTGGTTTTCCTTTTCCTCCTCCAGTAGACCACGTTTTGTTGGAACTCTTCACTATGACTTGTCTGTCTTAGGTGGCCCTGCACTGCCTGGCTCATATCTTCATTGAGTTATGCAAAACTCTTCACCATGACAAAGCTGTGATCCATGAAGCAATACATTTGGTTAAGTACTTATTTATAAATACCAGTCTAATGGATGATGAAAATAATAGAATCTGCTTTCATTCCCAGTCATTGTGCAAACATGAACAGTGTATACCATGTGTGAAATAGATAGCCAGTGGGAAGCTGCTATAAAGCACAGAAAGTTCAGCTCGATGCTGTTTTGACCTAGAGGGATGGCCTGGGGAGGGAGAGGGAAGGTCAAGAGGAAGGCTATGGGTATTCATATGGACGATTCACTTTCTTGTACAGCAGAAACTAACACAACATTGTAAAGCAATAATATTCCAATTAAAGAATGAACACTGTAGACAAATAAGTGTATATTTTGTGGTCCCTGGTTGAAGTATCTGTGGATAACCCTGAATGTCTAGTCAGATGTAACCAGCACACTGATGAGGAGAGTTACTGAGACAGTAACAGTGGGAACTAGTTGGGAGAGAAAAACAGAAAACAGATGGATGACAGGCAAATCTAAGTTGGGACTCATTTTAGGTTTTTGATTGAAACTCCTTAAAGCAAAGAAGTATTATAAAATGAAAAGAGCTGAAAATATGCTTTAAAACCCATCTAACTTGAAGCTTGAAGCATGATGGGTAACATTTTTCTTTTCCTATTATTTTTCTTCTTTTTAGAAAAATTGGCTGTCACAAAATCAGAGAGTTTGAGTAGTGAGTGACTCACTCCAGGACTCATCTCTAATTTTTTAGGTCTTGTTTTGTTTGTTTGTTTGTTTGTTTGTTTTAAACCAGATTCAAAGTTAGTGGGAAAGGCACAGGTATGAGTTAACTTAAATTCAGCATGCATTGGCATTACTTACAGTGATTTGGAGAGCCTTTGAACAAAGGAGAAAAGATTACTGATAGTGAAATTAGAGAACTGGGCAAACACATTGTGTGGAGTTGACAGGGAAATGTTTGTGCTACCCCTATTTTAAGAAAATGGTATGGTAGCAGGAGGAAATCAGTGAGGCAGCATTGTTCTCAGTTGTTTTAAAGGCAAGGGGTCATGGAGACAATGTAGATACAGGCTAATTTTTAATGGATTTAAAATTCATTTCTAACCTATTGAAATCTTGTACACCATGTGCAATGACTCACTGAGTTATTGCTGAGAAGGAGCCGGATAATGGAAAAAGCAGAAATATTCATGTTCTTTCTCCAAGGGGCCTCCCACTGCCCTTGACTGTTCACTATCTGTCCTGCAGAAAGCTCATGATGGCCTAATCAACAGCATTATCAAGGATTGAGCCTTAAACGTCAGCCAGAGAGGGTGTTCCATCCCCAAATCTGACTTCTGGCCCAATTTTTACAAATTATACACTTGGATAATCCCTTTGTCATCCAGTTGCTATGAGGCCAGCTGTTCTTCATTGAAACATAATCATCCTTCGATGTTCTCCATAAACACGCTGGTTGGGAAGCAAAAGCAACTGCATTAAACCAGAAGGAATTCAGTGAGAATATGATTGATTAGAAAGAGACCACTGCTCCCCGCCAAACTTGCATGGTTTCCATCAGATTGATTATTTCTAACTTTTGTTAGTAAAAAACTAAAAATGACCTGGAACTATGAAGACAGTTGAGAAATTAAAGACTCTATGGCAAGATAGATTTTTACTCTTTTCTGTTATTTTTTAAATGTTGTATATTGAAATCAGCCCAAGTTTTCCTCATTGGGTGAATAGATTTTTAAAAATGTGGTATATGGTTCATGGAGTCGCAAAGAGTCAGACACGACTGAGTAACTGAACTGAACTGAACTGATAGTCTTACAATACTTAGAATACTACACAGCAAGAGAAGGTAATGAGCTCATCATGTATGAAACGAGTCGCCAGTCCAGGTTCGATGCACGATACTGGATGCTTGGGGCTGGTGCACTGGGATGACCCAGAGGGAGGGTATGGGGAGGGAGGAGGGAGGAGGGTTCAGGATGGGGAACACAGGTATACCTGTGGCGGATTCATTTCGATATTTGGCAAAACTAATACAATATTGTAAAGTTAAAAAAAAAAAAAAGAACAAATTAAAAAAAAAAGAAGGTAATGAGCTATGGATAAATACAACCTGGATGAATCTCAAATACATTATAGTAAGTGACTCCGCATATATGACCTCCTCTGAAAGATTATGGGGAAATGGGATCAGTGGTTGCCAAAGGCTGGAAATGGATGAAAAGAGCTGACTATAAAGGCACAGTAGATTATTACTTGAAGTGATGGGATTATTCAACAACATAATTGTGGTAGTAGTTATCTGACTGGGATCATATATTTTAATTTGTCAAAAATCATAGAATGGTGTATCAAGAAAGAATGAATCTTACTGTATGTAAATTATACATTAATAAACTTATCGATAGGGCTTCCCTTGTGATGCAGGGGTGAAGAATTCACCTGCCAATGCAGGAGACACCAGAGACATGAATTTGATCCATGGGTTGGGAAGATCCCCTAGAGTAGGAAATGGCAACTCACTCCAGTATTCTCGCCTGGAAAATTCCATGGACAGAAGAGCCTGATGGGCTACAGTCAATGGGTTTGCAAAGAATCAGACACAACTGAGCACACACAAACCTTATTTAAAAATTGTTCTTGGTTGAAAAGTCCATTTTGTTTTTACTTTTTAGAAGAACAGCACACCACTCTTGCTTTACATAGCATGCCGCAATGCACATGGTGCACACTATGAGGTGGTATGGGTCAATGGTCTTTCTGAGTTTACAGGTGTTATATGTTGCTTTGATTTACTGATGTGGGTAATAGGAAATGAAGGTCATACATAGTCTTTTTCTTTCATCAGTAAAAGGCAGTTTTGTTGAAGGCCCTCCTGCTTGCTACCAACACAACCTACTTAGGATTCAATGTAATAAAAATTTTTGAAATATGTCCCTTATTAACTCTTTTAGAGCTCTTTTACCTTAACTAACCAAAATCTGCTCCAAACTAGAATTATAAAAGAAAAGTTGAGAGCTAGAGTTAATAGCACAATTTGCAAAAGAATCAATATGTCATGATGTTAGAAATGCATTTAAGCAGTTTGGATTCTTCAAAGAGATTAATGATATTCTGTTGGTTTAAAACACAGCCTAAATTCTTTGACACTATTCCCATTAAAAGGTAGATAATCTGTGTACCTTCTTCTGTATTAATCAGTACAGTAGATCAGAAGTGGCACTATGTGGCTTCTGAGGCAAGGTCACTGAGGGTTCTGCAGCTTCTACAATATAGTGCTAGAACACTTGGTGTTAAGTCCGGAGCCTAACTCCTCTGAGCCTGCCATGTTGTAAGGGAGGCTAAGCAACATGGCAAGGCCACACACATGTAGGTGCGCCAGTTGACAACCACAGCTGAGTCCAGTCTTTGAATCATAACAGTTCAAGTAAGAGATGTATGAGTGAAGAAGCCTTCAGATGATCCCAGCTTTTAGCCAAATAACTGATGAGACATCAGGCATCCCAGAGCAAAGACAAGCCATCCTCACTGTGCTCTGTCCATGATTCTGACCTGCAGCATCTGTGACCATAATTAAAGGATGGTGGCTGTATACTGGCATTAAACCACTGAGTTGTAGGGTAGCTTGTTGGGCAATGGTAGATAACTGCAACAACGTGTGGGGCAAAAGGTCAAACAAAACAAAACACCTTAAAAATCAGAGACTATTTCTTGGATTTAAGTAGACTTAAGTAAACTGAATAACAAGGAGAGATAAGACAGCCTTCTTAACTGAACAATGCAAACAAAGAGGGAAACAATAGAATGGGAAAGACTAGAGATCTATTCAAGAAAATCAGAGATACCAGGGGAAAATTTCATGTGAAGATGGGCACAAAAAGAACAGAAATGGTAAGGACCTAACAGAAGCAGACAAGATTAAGAAAAAAATGGGAACCGTGCCAGACTATTTTTTTGGGCTGCAAAATCACTGTGGATGGAGACTACAGCCATGAAATTAAAAGATGCTCCTTGGAAAAAAAGATATGACAAACCCAGCTTGCTTATGCTTGTGTTAAGTTGCTTCAGTCGTGTGTGACTCTTTGTGACCCTATGGACTGTTGGTTCCTTTGTCCATGGGATTCTCCAGGCAAGAGTACTAGAGTAGATTGCCATTTCCTCCTCCAGGAGATTGTCCACACCCAGGGGACAATCCTCCATTGGCAGGCAGGTTCTTACAGCTAGCACCACCTAGGAAGCCCCTATGACAAGCCTAACAGTGTATTAAAAATCAGAGACATCACTATAGGGACCTTATAGTCAGTTCAGTTCAATTCAGCTCCGTCCCTCAGTCATGTCCAACTCTTTGTGACCCCATGAACCACAGCACGCCAGGCCTCCCTGTCTATCACCAACTCTTGGAGTCCACACAAACCCATGTCCATTGAGTCGGTGATGCCATCCAACCATCTCATCCTCTGTCATCCCCTTCTCTTCCCACCTTCGATCTTTCCCAGCATCAGGGTCTTTTCCCAATGAGTCAGCTCTTCGCATGAGGTGGCCAAAGTATCAGAGTTTCAGCTTCAACATCAGTCCTTCCAATGAACACCCAGGACTGACCTCCTTTAGATAGAATGGTTGGATCCTCTAGCAGTCCAAGGGACTCTCAAGAGTCTTCAACACCACAGTTCAAAAGCATTGATTCTTCTGTGCTCAGCTTTCTTTATGGTCCAACTCTCACATCCATACATGACTGCTGGAAAAACCATAGCCTTGACTAGATGGACTTTTGTTGGCAAAGTAATGTCTCTGCTTTTTAAAATGCTGTCTAGGTTGGTCATAACTTTCCCTCCAAGGAGTAAGTGTCCTTTAATTTCATGGCTGCAATCACCATCTGCAGTGATTTTGGAGCCCCGCAAAATAAAGTAAGCCACTGTTTCCTCTGTTTCCCCATTTATTTGCCATGAAGTCATGAGACCAGATGCCATCGTCTTAGTTTTCTGAATCTTGAGCTTTAAGCCAACTTTTCCACTCTCCTCTGGCACTTTTATCAAAAGGCTCTTTAGTTCTTCTTCACTTTCTGCCATAAGGGTGGTGTCATCTGCATATCTGAGGTTATTGATATTACTCCCAGCAATCTTGATTCCAGCTTGTGCTTCTTCCAGCCCAGTGTTTCTCATGATGTACTCTGCATATAAGTTAAATAAGCAGGGTGACAATATACAGCCTTGACGTACTCCTTTTCCTATTTGGAAGCAGTCTGTTGTTTCATGTCCAGTTCTAACTATTGCTTCCTGACCTGCATACAGGTTTCTCAAGAGGCAGGTCAGGTGGTCTGGTATGCCCATCTCTTGAAGAAATTTCCACAGTTTATTGTGATCCATACAATCAAAGGCTTTGGCATAGTCAACAAAGCAGAAATAGATGTTTTTCTGGAACTCTCTTGCTTCTTCGATGATCCAGCAGATGTTGGCAATTTGATCTCTGGTTCCTCTGCCTTTTACAAATCAGGCTTGAACATCTGGGAGTTCATGGTTCATGTATTGCTGAAGCCTAGCTCAGAGAATTTTGAGTATTACTTTTCTAGCGTGTGAGATGAGTGCAATTGTGCGGCAGTTTGAGCATTCTTTGGCATTTCCTTTCTTTGGGATTGGAATAAAAACTGCCCTTTTCCAGTCCCATGGGCACTGCTGAGTTTTCCAAATTTGCTGGCATTTTGAGTGCAGCACTTTCACAGATTTGAAATAGCTCAATTGGAATTCCATCACCTCCACTAGCTTTGTTCGTAGTGATGCTTCCTAAGGCCCACTTGAGCTCACATTCCAGGATGTCTGGCTCTAGATGAGTGATCACACCATCATGATTATCTGGGTCGTGAAGATCTTTTTTGTACAGTTCTTCTGTGTATTCTTGCCACCTCTTCTTAATATCTTCTGCTTCTGTTAGGTCCATACCATTTCTGTCCTTTATTGAGCCCATCTTTGCATGAAATGTTCCCTTGGTATCTCTAATTTTCATGAAGAGATTTCTTGTCTTTCCCATTCTATTGTTTTCTTCTATTTCTTTGCATTGATCGCTTAGGAAGGCTTTCTTATCTCTCCTTGCTATTCTTCAGAAATCTGCATTCAAATGGGTATATCTTTCCCTTTCTCCTTTGCCTTTCACTTCCCTTCTTTTCACAGCTATTAGTAAGGCCTCCTCAGACAGTCATTTTTCTTTTTTGCATTTCTTTTCCATGGGGATGGTCTTGATCCCTCTCTCCTGTACAATGTCACAAACCTCCATTCATAGTTCATCAGGCACCCTGTCTATCAAACCTAGTCCCTTAAATCTATTTCTCACTTCCAGTGTATAATCGTTAGGGATTTTATTTTGGTCATATCTGAATGGTCTAGTGGTTTTCTCTACTTTCTTCAATTTAAGTGTGAATTTGGCAATAAGGAGTTCATGATCTGAGCCACACTCAGCTCCCAGTCTTGTTTTTGCTGACTGTATAGAGCTTCTCCATCTTTGCTGCAAAGAATATAATCATTCTGATTTTGGTGTCGACCATCTGATGATGTCCATGTGTACAGTCTTCTCTTGTGTTGTTGGAAGAGTGCATTTGCTATGGACAATGCGTTATCTTAGCAAAACTCTATTAGCCTTTGCCCTGCTTCATTCTCCACTCCAAGGCCAAATTTGCCTGTTACTCCAGGTGTTTCTTGACTTCCTACTTTTGCATTCCAGTCCCCTCTAATGAATAAGACATCTTTTTGGGGTGTTAGTTCTAGAAAGTCTTGTAGGTCCCATAGAACTGTTCAACTTCAGCTTCTTCACGTTACTGGTCAGGGCATAGACTTGGATTACCGTGATATTGAATGGTTTGCCTTGGAAGTGAGCAGAGATCATTCTGTTATTTTTGAGATTGCATCCAAGTACTTATAGTCCAAGCTATGTTTTTTCCAGTAGTCATGCACAGATGTGAGAATCGGAGCATAAAGAAGGCTGAATGCCAACTAATTGATGCTTTCCAACTGTGGTGTTGGAGAAGATTCTTGAGAGTCCTTTGGATAACAAGGAGATGAAACGAGTCAATCCTAAAGAAAGTCATCTGAATATTCATTGGAAGGACTGCTGCTGAAGCTGAGACTCAATACTTTTGCTACCTGATAAGAAGAGCCAACTCATTGAAAAAGACCCTGATGCTGGGAAAGATTGACAGCAGGAGAAGGGGATGACAGAGGATGAGATGGTTGGATGGCATCATCAACTCAGTGGATAGGAGTTTGAGCAAACTCCAGGAGACAGTGAAGGACAGGAAAATGTGCTGTGCTGCAGTCAATGGGGTGACAAAGAGTCCAACATGACTTAGCTACTGAACTAAATTATACTGAAGGTAATCTGACAACTAAATGGAATACATTATCTTCATTACATCTTTGGGGGCAAAAACAACCTAAAGAAAATATTAGGGACAAAGAAGGACTTTTCAAAATAAAAACTTGGGGAAAAGAATAGAGTAAAAAGTTAAAAAAGAGAGAAAGAGAGAACACACTTAGGCTCTGGAGTCATTCACCTGGGTTAACATTGTTGCTCTTCTCTTTGGGGGCTCTGAGACCATACATAGATAAACTCTTTTTCCATTTGTAAGGTTGCTAAGAGTATTCGGTCATCTTTTGTTATGTGAATTGAAAGAGAGAGGACATCATGTGTAAAATAGAACAACTGCCAGCTCAGTATCACTACAGAAAGTGAAAGTGATAATTGCTTAGTCATGTCCAACTCTTTGAGACCTCATGGACTGTAGCCCACCAGGCTCCTCTATCCATGGAATTCTCCAGGCTAGAATACTGGAGTGGGTTGCCATTCCCTTCTCCAAGGGATCTTCCTGACCCAGGTATTGCACTCAAGTCTCTTGAACCTCCTGCATTACAGGCAGATTCTTTACCATCTGAGCCACCAGGAAGTCCAGTATCACTACTAATAGTGATTATTTCTAACACAAGGAAAATCACTATGAACCCAGGCAACTGTTCTCTATTTCCCTCTCAGCCTCTCTCTGTGTGTCCACTTTAATCTTACCCTTGTCTTTGCAGAATGATTTGCCCTCTTTCTGAATACATGTCTTACTTTGTTGTCTCTCTTGAGCTTCTCTGTCCTCTGTTCAAGCAACCGGTCCAGAATCTCCTGTGTCCCTCAAGTTCACTCATGAAGACATAGTCCAATTATAGATCTTGGGTCATTCAGATTCAGTCAACTTTAGAAACAGGTTGAACAGGATCCTGTATTAAAAACATGACTGTGAGGCCCAGGATCTCTTAGAAAACAACTCTAAGAAAGGAGAAATGAGCTCTACAGACCCTTCTTAATTAGAAGATGGTTTTAACATAGAGCTGAATGTTGAAGAATGGATGCTTTTGAACCGTGATGTTGGAGAAGACTCTTGAGAGTCCCTTGGACTGCAAGGAGATGCAACCAGTCCATTCTAAAGGAGATTAGCCCTGGGTGTTCTTTGGAAGGAACGATGCTAAAGCTGAAACTCCAGTACTTTGGCCACCTCATGCGAAGAGTTGACTCATTGGAAAAGACTCTGATGCTGGGAGGGATTGGGGGCAGGAGGAAAAGGGGATGACAGAGGATGAGATGGCTGGATGGCATCACTGACTCAATGGACGTGAGTCTGAGTGAACTCCGGGAGTTGGTGATGGACAGGGAGGCCTGGCATGCTGCAATTCATGGGGTCACAAAGAGTCGGACACGACTGAGTGACTGAATTGAACTGAACTGAGCTGTCCATTTTAGGTCTATAGAAACTATTTTAATTGTGGAATTAGAGTTGTATCTGATGTTTATTTTTTAATTGGAGAATAATTGCTTTACAATGTTTACTGGTTTCTGCTGTACAACAATGCAAATCAGTCATAATTATACATACATCCACTCCTTTTGAGCCTCCCTACTCCCTCCCATCCCACCCTTCTAGCTCATCACAGAGTGCCAGACTGGGCTCCCTCTGTTATATGGCAGCTTCCCATTAGCTATCTATTTTGCATGTGATAGTATATGTATGTCAGTTCTACTTTCTCAATTCATCCTACACTCTGCTTACCCCACTGTGGCAACAAATCTGTTCTTTGCATCTGTGTCTCCATTCCTTCCCTGCAAATACTTTCACTAGTACTGTTTTTCTAGATTCCATAGATATGAGTTAATGTTAGGTATTTTTCTCTTTCTGACTTATTTTACTCTGTATTAGAGGCTCTAAGTTCATCCACTTCACTAAAATGGACTCAGATTCATTCTTTTTGATGGCTAAATAATATTCCATTGTATAAATACATCACATCTTCTTTAGCCATTCATCTGTTGATGGGAATCCAGGTTGCTTCTTCATTCTAGTTATTGTAAATAGTGCTCCAATGAACACTGGGGTACATGTGTCTTTCTCAATTATGGTTTTCTCTTGGTATATATGCAGTAGTGGGATTGCTGAGTCATATGGCTGTTTTATTCTTAGTTTTTTAAGGAATTTCCATACTGTTGTTCATAGTGGCTATATCAATTTACATTCCCACCACCAGCACAGGAGATTTCCCTTTTCTCCACAGCTTCTCCAACATTTATTGTTTGTAGATGTTTTGATGATGATGGCCATTCTGATTGACGTGAGGTGATACCTCATTGTAGTTTTGATTTGCATTTGAATGATACTGAGCATTTTTTTCATGTGTTTATTGGCCACCTGTATCAGGTGTTTATAATCTTAAGACAATATAGGTAATGGCCAAGTGAAATTGGGAAACCTACTGGGCTTAAAGAAATGTCTTGCTTTTCTAATGCTTCTATTTCAAAAATCATTTGCCTGCAATAAAATGATTGTGAAAAAAAGTGTTGTTTATCTTCTCTGAAGCCAGTAGCCTGGAAAAGAGCAAGAGTGTACTGTAATATCATTTATGTCTTATGAAATAAATGCTGAATTTGTTGCACTTAAGTTATTGTAAACCAATAATAAACTTTTATAATCTCTTAAAATATTTTAAGTACATAGTATTACAGGAATACATTCTTATAGAAACTTCAGTAAAGCATATGCTATGGCCAGAACTTTGATAGTAACAAATTAGATATGTACCCTCAAAAAAATCTTTTATGCTCTACATATTTTCCTGATCTCTGATAATCATTTTCACTCATTATTGGGAAAACTTAATACAGTCACTTCTGATATAGTTGCTGCATTGAAGGTTATGAGGGCTTAAAATGTAAATAATCTAGTAAAATTGTACTCCATATTTTAATAATTCTTGTCAAATTGACAATTCATCACTGGTATAAATAAGAATATTCATTCTCCTACATGTTTGTCAGGCTAGATGCTTTGAATTTCCTTGTTTCTAATAATCCAAGCATTTGTTGGGTTAAATTCTATTCTGGTTAGTATCAGTGAGTTTGAGAACCTTTTCTTCCTTTAATTGCCCTTTTATATTTGTCTTCTATAATTTGGTTGATTTGTAGATGCTGTTTATATGTTCTAGATTTAATCATTTTTCTATTACGTATTTTGAAGGGATGTTTTCAAAGAGAGTCCATTTTGAAACACATGCACACAACCTCATCCACAGGGGTTGAGAAGATGGGCAGAGGTTTGTAAGGGATTTCTTAGGAGAGCCTCTGATGTGAGTTCCATCCCTGCCCAACCCTGACCCTGAGTAAATGGTCCTGTTTTCTCCTCACATCTAAGTGAGCAATGCTGCCTGTAAGGTTGCAGTTGGGGAAAATCTGACTGCTGGTTGTCTCCTGCTCAAGATGTACAGAAGGTGAGAGATGGAAAAGAGAGAGAGTATAAAGGGCTGCATTGGAAGAATAACTTCTTCCCACTCAGGGATACAGGGAGGTGGGAGTCCACCTGTGTGACCCCTGAGGAGGAGTCTGCCAGTTACTGGAAGTATGGACCAGAGAGTCATAAAAGGTATGGTTGGGGCTGGGGAGGATCACCCTGGTTTCCAAAGACCACACCAAATTTCCCAGGAGGGTCTCCTTCAAACACATCAGACCCAGAGTACAAGACATCAGCTGTGACAGAGGCCACCCCTAGCTAAACAGGAACTTCCCTGCTTTATCCTTTTACCGTTCCTTCCTTAATTGTACACTTTACCATCAGGCAGGGTCTAAAACCACAACCATATTCCCTTCCCTAAGAGCTGGGGCTCCATAAAGGCAGAGGAGGAGCAGGAGAAATCTTATCTAAGAGAGAAGTTTGAAGTGTTAATTAATACCTTGGACCAAAATGAGAATGTGTTTCTGACTTAACATGAACATAGTACAGAAAAGTCATGATACCCATTAAAGCTTCTCCTATTTAAATCATCTTTAATATGTCCACTGGGAGACACAAGTAATGTTACTTTTTGTTATATCCCTTACACCATGCCTTCATTAAAACACACTGCAGATGTTTTTCCCTAGTCTGTCCTTTGGTTTTCTTTGTGTTATAATACGTTTATAGACATTATCGACTCTAAGTCAGCTAATCAATCTATCATTAGAAAGACCTTCTTACCCTAGGATTATAAATATGTTCTACTTAAAAAAATTCACATTCCATATTTTAGTTTCCTACAGATAGTTTTAGATACATCTGGAATTCACTTTGTGACTATTGTGGTGTCAGCTCTCCATGGAATACTTGCCCTCAGCTGGGGAGAGCTGCCTTGCTCAAGGTCACGCCCCCTTCGCAGGGGCAGCATGCACCCAATGACTGATCCCTGTACAGGACACTTTCTTCCAACCTCAGCGCTGGATACTCAGCTTCAGAGGCTCCACTTAGGGTTGGCCAAAGCCACTGAGACTAAATTGCAACCCAGTTTCTCTCTTGCCCACTGCTGCTTTGTTCTCATACCCCTCAGGTACTGATCCAGAGAGCAAATCCTCAATAAACTTCCTGCCAACAAATCCGTCTTGAAAATTGCTTCTTAGGGAAACTGATCTCCAACGAATTTGAAAAAATTAACTGAATTTATTTTTCTTCCAAATGCAAAATTAACAATCTCAGTACCTTTTACTAAACAATTAATCCTTTTGATTTAAATGTCATATTTATTATATATTAAATTTCCCATTGAAAACAGGTCTGCATTTGGATCATTCAGCCTATTTGATTTTTCTATTTGTATTTTCTGAAAGTATTGTCACATTGCTTTTATTCTGTAGATCTAGAGTAAACTTTGTTATCAGGCCAGACAAGTTACTAATTACTTTGTTTGTTTAAAGAAAATAATACATTGGCTTTATATCACTTTGTCAACAAAGGTTTATATAGTCAAAGGTATTGTTTTTCTAGTAGTCATGTGCAGATGTGAGAGTTGGACCATAAAAAGGCTGAATGCTGAAGAAATGATGCTTTTGAATTGTGGAGCTGGAGAAGCCTCTTGAGAGTCCCTTGGATAGCAAGGATATCAAACCAGTCAAACCAATGAACCCCAAATGTTCACTGGAAGGACTGATGATAAGCCTGAAGCTCCAATACTATGGCCACCTGATGCAAAGAGCCAGAAGAATACCCTGGTGCTGGGAAAGATTGAAGGCAGGAGGAGAAGAGGGCAGCAAAGGATGAGATGGTAAGATAACATCACTGATTCAATAGACATAAACTTGAGCAAACTATGAAAGATAGTGGAAGACAGGGAAGCCTGACGTGCTGCAGTCCATGAGGTCACAAAGAGTTGGACACAATTTAACGAATGAACAACAATAACAACATATATTAGCTAGGACTTCCCTGGTGACTCAGTGATAAAGAATCTGCCTGCTAATGCAGGACATATGGGTTCGACTCCTGGATTGGGAAGATATCCTAGAGAAGGAAATAGCAACCCACTCCAGTATTCTAGCACGGGAAATCCCATTGACAGTGGAGCCTGGTGGGCTACAGTCCATGGAATAGCAAAAAGTTGGACATGATGTAGCAACTAAAAAACAACCAATTATATTGGCTATATTTTTTGTTTGTTTTTCTTCTTCCAGATGAAATTTAAATGTATTTTCTCAAGTTTATATAAAAATTCATATAAAAACACCAATGTAGACTTTATTTATTATTGCATTGAATTTAAGGAACACTGTGTAGAGTGGAATATTTACAATATTGAATTTTCTCTTCTAAAATTTGTGCATGTTCTTCTGTATATTCATGCACTTTTCATTTTGGTAGAGTTATCTTTTTATATACTGTATTGTTATCACCTGGCAGATTTATTTCTAGACATTTAAGAGTATTTATTACTGTTAATGAATAGTATCTAAGATTTGTATGTTAATCTTACATTTGACCACCTCGACAAATTCTCTTCTCAGTTGTAATGATATTTTGATTTCTATTCAAATTTTGGGGGCAGATGATATCATGTGTTATTAATGTTGGTTTTGTCATTTCCTTTCTAATAAATGTGATTTAACTCCTTTCTTGTTTATTACATTGGCTATTATTACCAATATAGTGACCTTGATAATGACCTTTGCTTTGTTTAAGATTTTGATAGGAATTCCTCTTACATTTCACTGATAAATGTGATTTTTGCTGGAAGCTTCTGATAGATACTAAACACATACTTAAAGCTGAGTCCTAAAAGTAAGAGATTCATGTCGGTGAGTCAGTGAAAGCCGCTCAGTCATATCCAACTCTTTGCGACCCCATGAACTCTACACTCCATGGAATTATCCAGGCCAGAATACAGGAGTGGGTAGCCTTCCCCTTCTCCAGGGGATCTTCCCAACCCAGGCTCAAACTTGGGTCTCCTCCATTGCAGGCAGATTCTTTCCCAACTGAACTACCAAGGAAGCCCTGATAAGCGATTCATGAGTAAGTGGCAAAATAACAATAAAGCGTGGTGAACCCAGAAGTCAGAGAGAGAGTGATGGGTCTGATTACCCAAAATGGTAACTTTAATCAAAAAAGAACTCCTTCAAGGAACAGATGACAACCTTAACTAACTAACTAACTAAATAAAAAGGATTAAATTAAAAACAGAAAGTTCTTTTGAGAACAAAATCAAATGATTTTCTATTTATGCTTCAGGAGAGATATTGAAAGGGAGAGTAGGCACAGCTGAGATCAGAAACAACCGGCAGGAAAACCCTGAGTAACAAATATCTCTAAACACAAATATTAATTATAAAGATTTGGAAATCATGATGAAATCAAAAGCCATTTGAGTACCACCCCGGACGCTTTAGTATGCAATTAATAAGAACCCCAAATAGAGATAAAGGAAAGGATGGAGAAGAGGTAACAACTCAATAATAGGATAAATTTTCTCTTAGTGGAGGGAAGATAAATTCTTCATAGTTAAAGGGGTGAATAAGTTCCTCACATGGCTGATAAGATGAGTCTTGACATATCCTGGAAAAATTTCTGAACTTCAAGCATAAGTAGCAACTTATACCAGATCTAAAAAAGAAAGAAAATAATTCCTTAAAAAAAAAAAAAAAGAGAGAGAGAGAGAGAGAGAATTGGCATGGTAGCTCCAAGATAATCAAAACTAAAAAGAACATAAATTTTGTAATAACAATGTAAAGAAGGAGAATTTAAGATTGAAAGTGCTAACAGGATAAAGGAACATTATGCACAAGAAAAGGTACAATTACTGATGAAGATAACAAGTTATAGACTAATGAATATGACAGCTAAATCTGCCAACAAAACCAGTCAGAGGTGCAGAGAGATCTTAATAAAATAGAACTATGGTGAGATACTATAAACATCATTTTAAGAATCAGTAAGCTCTTGAACAGGAAATGAGGGACAATCAAACATGGATTTTATGATATAGCAAATATTTATATGTAGAGAATATGTAACTTCCCCATATACATGGAACATTTATAAAAATTGCTTACATAATTGACAACCCAGAACATGAAAAAATCAATTTTATAAGCCAAATCTTCTGATTGAAATCTCTAAACATAATAAAATACACCCCCAAACTAAAGAATTCAAGCTATTAATATAACACCAAATGACCTTTGAGTTAATTAGAAAAACAAAGTTAACATGAGAAGCTACATATAAATGACTATAGAGTTCACACCAGTTGAGACATAACTAAAGCGTAATCTCAGGAAAACATAGTTTGAATGTTTTTATTAGTAAAGAGAAAGAGAATAAAGAAGAAAACAGTACTTAAGATGCTTAGTATATTCTAGATAATGTTCTGTGTTTTTTATCTATATCACATTATTTAATTCTCACAAAATTTTAGGAGGGAAATATTATCCCTATTATTTAGATGAGGAAACTGAGGCACAGAAAGGTTAAATAGCTTGATGAGTGTAACATAGTAAGTGGTAGCATGAATCTTCAAAACTAGAGAAGTCTGGTTCCATTGTACACCCTGAATCACTATATTAAAACTCATCTTAAGAAGTTGAAGAAAGGAATTCCCGGTGTTCCAGTGGTTAAGACTAGCTGCATTCACTGCCCCAGTCAATCCCTGGTCTGGGAACTAAGATCCTGAAAGCCACAAGGCACAGCAGAAAACAAAAATAAAAGTTGTTTAATATAAATGAAAATAGAAAGAGGTAATGTATAAAGATATATAATGAAAATTTAAAACTAGAAAATAAAAAAGTAACAATTGATAAACAAATCCTAGACCTAAAATAGATAAAAATGGTTAATGAATAAAAGAGATAGTAAAAAAATATTCACTAATAAGAATGAAAAAGAAGATATAAAAGTGAAGAGATGAAACAAATAAAAAGAAATGATTATATGGAATTCTGTGACATAAAATTAGAAAGTTTAAAGAAAATATATACTTTCTTAGAAAAATAAATATTTTCAAAATTGACCCCCAAATTTGTAAAAAATATGAAGAATTCTTTTGCCTAAGGACAGAAGGAAAACAATTATTCTTTTAAAAAAATATGAAAATAGCACTAAAACCAAATGAATGATTGCTATGTTTTTCAGAAAAGATATGTTTAATATTAACTCCTTAGTGGAGGAAAAACTTGGAAAACGACCCTTCTTCATTATATAAAATCAGAATATCAAAAATAATACATTGGGAAAAATAAGGTGGATACCAGGAATATTTTGACAGTAAAATATCAGAAAAATCTTTCCATTTATGTTGTCAACAAATTATCAGATCTCGTAACCTCTGGATGGATGTTCATAACATTGTACAAGAGGCAGTGACCAATACCATTCCAAAGAAAAAGAAATGTGAGAAGGCAAGGTCATTGTAAGAGGAGGTCTTAGAAATAGTGAGAAAAGAAGAGAAGCAAAAGCCAAAGGAGAAAGGGAAAGATATATGCAACTGAATGCAGAGTTTAAGAGAATAGCAAGGAGAGATAAGAAAGCCTTCTTAAGTGAATAATGCAAAGAAATAGAGGGAAACAATAGAATGGGAAAGACTAGAAATCCCTTCAAGAAATTGAAGATATCAAGGGAATATTTCATGCAAAGATGGTCATAGTAAAGGACAGAAATGGTAAGGACCTAACAGAAGCAGAAAAGATTAAGAATGGGTGGCAAGAATACACAGAAGAACTATACAAAAAAGTCTTAATGACCTGGATAACCACGGTGGTGTGGTCACTCACTTAGAGCCAGACATCTTAGAGTGTGAAGTCAACTGGGCCTTAGAAAGCATGAGTATGAACAAAGCTAGAGGAAATGATGGAATTCCAGCTGAGCTACTTAAAATCCTGAAAGATGATGCTGCACTCAATGTGCCAGAAAATTTGGAAAACTCAACAATGGCGACAGGACTGGAAGAGGTCAATTTTCATTTCATTCCAATCCCAAAGAAGGGCAATACTAAAGAATGTTCAAACTACTGTGCAGTTTTGTTCATTTCACATGCTAACAAGGTAATGCTCAAAATCCTTCAAGCTAAGCTTCAACAGTACAGGAACCAAGAACTTCCAGATGTACAAGTTGAATTTTGAAAAAGCAGAGGAACTAGAGATCAAATTGACATTAGTTGGATCATAGAGAAAGCAATAGAGTTCCAGAAAAACATCTACTTCTACAATAACTACTGAGAATCACAACAAACTGAGGAAAATTCTTAAAGACATAGGAATATCAGATCATCTTACCAGTCTCCTGAGAAACCTGTATGCCGGTCAAGAAGCAACAGTAAGAACCAGACATGAAACAACAGACTGGTTCAAGATTAGGAAAGGAGTAAGACAAGTCTGTATATTGTCACTTTCTTATTTAACTTATATGCAGAATACATCTTGCAATCCAAGCTGGATGTATCAAAGCTAAAATCAAGATTGCTAGGAAAAATATCAACAGTCTCAAATATGCAGATGATACCACTCTAATGGCAGAAGGTGAGGAGAACTAAAGAGCCTCTTGATGAAGGTGAAAGAGGAGAGTTAAAAAGCTGGCTTAAAACTCAACATTAAAATATATATATATATATATATATATATATATATATATATATATACACATACACAAAATGGCATCCTGTCCCAGGACTTCATTGCAAATAGAAGGCACAAAGATGGAAGCAGTGACAAATTCGGTTTTCTTGGGCTTCAAAATCACTGTGGATGGTGACTGTAGCCACGAAATTAAAAGATACTTACTCCTTGGAAGGAAAGCTATGACAAATCCAGACAGAATATTAAAGTCAGAGACATAACTTTGCCAACAAAGGTCCATAGAGTCAAAGCTATGATTGAATTTTTCCAATAGTTGTGTATGGATGTGAGAGTTGGACCATAAAGAAGACTGAGTGCTGAAGAATTTATGTTTTTGAATTGTGGTGTTGGAAAGGATTCTTGAGTTCCTTGGACAGTAGGGAGACCAAACCAGTCAATGCTAAAGGAAATCAGCCCTGAATATTCACTGGAAGAACTGATGCTGAATCTGAAGCTACAATAATTTGGCCCCAGATGCGAAGAGTCAGCTCATTGGAGAAGAACCTGATGCTGGGAAAGATTGAGAGCTGGAGGAGAAGCGGCAAGAGAGGATGACATGATTGGATGACATCAGGGACTCAATGGACATGAATTTGAGCAAACCCCGGGAGACTGTGAAGGACAAGAAGCCTGCTGTGAGGCAGTAATGGGGTTGCAAACAGTCTTAGTGACTAAACAACAAGTTAAAGAGAAAGCAAAAATACAACATACAGACATTAAAAAGGAATTTTAGAAAATTCAGCACCATTTGCTATACAAATGTAAATAAAATAAGGAAAATAATATTCTCCCACTTCAAAAAATAATTGCCACCATTCTGATTAAGAATCACTAAATCCATACCCATTAAAATAAAAAATAAGAAAGAGATGCCTACTATTGTCACTAATCACCACTACTTTGAGACTGTCTGCTGTATAGGGAAAGAGATTTGTAAATGATATGCCTTATGAGGGGTTAATATTGAAAATACATAAACAACTCATACAACTTAATATCAAATATACAAAAACCAACCCAATCAAAAAGCGAAGAAGAGCTGAATGGACATTTTCCCAAAAAGACATACAGATGGCCAATAGGCAAATAAAAGAATGCTCAGTATCACTAATCATTCAGTTCAGTTCAGTTGCTCAGTCGTGTCCTACTCTTTGTGACCCCATGAACTGAAGCATGTCAGGACTTCCTGTCCATCAGCAATTCCCGGAGTCCACCCAAACCCATGTCCATCAAGTCGATGATGCCATCCAACCATCTCCTCCTTTGTCGTCCCCTTCTCCTCCTACCCTCAATCTTTCCCAGCATCAGGGTCTTTTCCAATGAGTCACCTCTTTGCATCAGGTGGCCAAAGTACTGGAGTTTCAGCTTCAACATCAGTCCTTCCAATGAACACCCAGGACTGATCTCCTTTAGGATGGACTGGTTGGATCTCCTTGCAGTCCAGGGGACTCTCAAGAGTTTTCTCCAACACAAGAGTTCAAAAGAATCAATTCTTCGGCACTCAGCTTTCTTTATAGTCCAACTCTCACATCCAAACACGACTAATGGAAAAAACATAGCCTTGTATAGACAGACCTTTGTTGACAAAGTAATGTCTCTGCTTTTTAAAATGCTCTCTAGGTTGGTCATAACTTTCCTTCCAAGGAGTAAGCGTCTTTTAATTTCATGGCTGCAATCACCATCTGCAGCAAATTTGGAGCCCCCCAAAATAAAGTCAGCTATTGTTTGCACTATTTCCCTATCTATTTGCCATGAAATGATGGCAGCGGATGCCATGATCTTAGTTTTCTGAATGTTGAGTCAACTTTTTTACTCTCCTCTTTAACTTTCATCAAGAGGCTTTTTAGTTCTTCACTTTCTGCCATAAAGGTGATGTCACTTGCATGTCTGAGGTTATTGATATTACTCCCAGCAATCTTGATTCCAGCTTGTGCTTCCTCCAGCCCAGCACTTCTCATGATGTACTCTGCATATAAGTTAAATAAGCAGGGTGACAATATACAACCTTGACATACTCCTTTTCCTATTTGGAACCAGTCTGTTGTTCCATATCCAGTTCTAATGGTTGCTTCCTGACCTGCATACAGATTTCTCAAGAGGCAGGTCAGGTGGTCTGGTATTCCCATCTCTTTCAAAATTTCCACAGTTTAAGGCGATCCACATGATCAAAGGCTTTGGCATAGGCAATAAAGCAGAAATAGAGGTTTTTCTGGAACTCTCTTGCTTTTTCGATGATCCAGTGGATGTTGGCAATTTGATCTCTGGTTCCTATGCCTTTTCTAAAACCAGCTTGAACATCTGGAAGTTGTTCATGTATTGCTGAAGGCTGGCTTGGAGAATTTTGAGCATCATTTTACTAGTGTGTGAGATGAATGCAATCGTGTGGTAGTTTGAACATTCTTTGGCATTGCCCTTCTTTGGGATTGGAATGAAAACTGCCCTTTTCCAGTCCTGTGGCCACTGCTGAGTTTTTCAAATTTTCTGGCATTTTGAGTGTAGCACTTTCACAGAATCATCTTTTAGGATTTCAAATATCTCAACTGGAATTCCATCACCTCCACTAGCTTTGTTCATAGTGATACTTCCTAAGGCCCACTTGACTTCACATTCCAGGATGTCTGGCTCTAGGTGAGCAATCACACCATCGTGATTATCTGGATCGTAAAGATCTTGTTTGTATAGTTCTTCTGTGAATTCTTGCCACCTCTTCTTAATATCTTTTGTTAGGTCCATAAAACTTTGTCCTTTATTGAGCCTATCTTTGCATGAAATGTTCCCTTGGTATCTCTGTTTCCTTGAAGAGATCTCTAGTCTTTCCCATTCTATTGTTTTTCTCTATTTCTTTGCATTGATCACTGAGGAAGGCTTTCTTATCTCTCATTGCTATTCTTTGGAACTCTGCGTTCAGATGCTTATATCTTTCCTTGTCTCCTTTGCCTTTCATTTCTCTTCTTTTCACAGCTATTTTTAAGGCCTCCTTAGACAGCTGTTTTGCCTTTTTGCATTTCTTTTCCATGGTATGGTCTTGATCCCTGTCTCTTGTACAATGTCACGAATCTCCATCCATAGTTCATCAGGCACTCTGTCTATCAGATCTAGTCCCTTAAATTTATTTCTCACTTTCACTGTATAATCATAAGGGATTTGATTTTGGTCATACCTGAATGGTCTAGTGGTTCCCCTACTTTCAATTTAAGTCTGAATTTAGCAATAATGAGTTCATGATCTGAGCCATAGTCAGCTCCTGGGCTTGTTTTTGAGGACTGTATAGAGTTTTCCATCTTTGGATGCAAACAATATAACCAATCTGATTTTAGCGCTGGCCATCTGGTGATGTCCATGTGTAGAGCCTTCTCTTGTGTTGTTGGAAGAGGGTGTTTGCTATGACCAGTGCATTCCCTTGGCAAAACTCTATTTGCCTTTGCCCTGCTTCATCCTCTACTCCAAGGCTAAATTTGCCTGCTACTCCAGGTGTTTCTTGACTTCCTACTTTTGCATCCCAGTCCCCTATAATGAAAAGGACATCTGTTTGGGGTTTTAGTTCTAAAAGGTCTTGTAGGTCTTCATAGAACCATTCAACTTCAGCTTCTTCAGCATTACTGGTTGGGGCATAGACTTGGATTACTATGATATTTAATGGTTTGCCTTGGAAATGAACAGAGATCATTCTGTCATTTGGGAGTTGTATCCAAGAACTGCATTTCAGACTCTTTTTATTGACTATGATGGCTACTCCATATCTTCTAAGGGATTCTTGCCCATAGTAGTAGATACAATGGTCATCTGAGTTAAATTCACCCATTCCAGTCCATTTTAGTTCTCTGATTCCTAGAATGTTGACATTCACTCTTGCCATCTCCTGTTTGACCACATCCAATCTGCCTTGATTCATGGACCTAACATTCCAGGTTCCTATGCAATTTTCCTCTTATAGCATCAGACCTTCCTTCTATCACCAGTCACATCCACAACTGGGTGTTGTTTGTGCTTTGGCTCCATCCCTTCATTCTTTCTGGAGTTATTTCTCCACTGATCTCCAGTAGCATATTGGGCACCTACCAACCTGGGGAGTTCATCTTTCAGTGTCCTGTCTTTTTGCCTTTTCATACTGCTCATGGGGTTCTATACTGATGTGTTTTGTCATTCCCTTCTCCAGTGGACCACATTCTGTCAGACCTCTCCACCATGACTCATCAGTGTTGGGTGGCCCCACAGGGCATGGCTTAGTTTCATTGATTTAGACAAGGCTGTGGTCCATGTGATCAAATTGGCTAGTTGTCTGTGATTGTGGTTTCAGTCTGTCTGCTCTCTGATGTCCTCTCTCAGCGCCCAGGGAAATACAAATAAGACCACAAGGAGATATCACCTCACATGAGTCAGAATGGCTATCATGAAGATGAACATAAATAGCAACTGTTGTCAAGGATATGGTGAAAAAGGGCCCTTTGTTCACTGTTGGGGGGTTTGTAAACTAGTGCAGCCATTCTATAAAACTGTATGGAGTTTTCTCAAAAATCTGAAAACAGAATTATTGTATGGCCCAGAATTCTACTCCTGGGTATATATCCAAAAAAACTGTGAACACTAATTTGAAAAGACAAAAGCATCACAATGCATTATTTATGATAGTTAAGATATGAGAGCAACCTATGTACCTATCAACAGATGAATGAATAAAATGATGTTAGATACACATACACATGCACACACACATATACAGAGTGGAATACTGCAAAGCCATAAAAACGAAAATTTTGTTATTTGTGACAACATAAAACTTGGAGGATATTATGCTTAGTGAAATACATAGAGAAAGACAAATACTGCATGATATGTGTGGACTCTAAAAGTTAAAAAATGCTAGTGCATATAAAAAAAGAAAAAGATTCACAGATATAGAGCACAAACTAGCTAGTGGTTACCAGTAGGGAGATGGTGGGGGGGGAGGGGCAAGATTGGCATGGAAGATTAAGAGACACAAACTATGTAATAAATAAGATACAGAGTAACAAGATTAAGATTAAGTAGTGCGCTCATCCTTGCCAGAGCACCAAAAATGCAACTAGTTGTTGAAGAGTCATCAACAGGAAAACTCTGGAACCCAACAAAAAAAGATACCCCTCATCCAAGGACAAAGAAGAAGCCGCACTGAAATGGTAGGAGGGGAACAATTATGATAAAATCAAATCCTATACCCAACTGAGTGGGTGACTCAAAGTTGAAAACAATAATACCAAAGAAGTTCTCACATTGTTGTGAAAGTTATAGGCCCCACATCAGGCTCCCAGCTTGGGAATTTGGTCAAGGAACTGGGAATCCCCAGGGAATCTGACTTTGCGGGCCAGGAGGGTTTGATTACAGAGCTTTCATAGGACTGGGGGAAACAGAGACCCTTGGAGGACACAAACAAAATCTTGTGTGCACCAGGACCCAGGAGAAAGGAGCAGTGACCCCCACAGGAGACTGAGCCAGACCCACCTGTGAGTGCTTGAAGGTCTTCTGCAGAGGCCTTAGCTGGGAGTGGCCTGCCCCAGGAGATGTGTCTCAGCATTAAGTCCTCTTGGAGCTCACCAATAGCCCTACTGTAGAAGCCTATATACTTAGGCCAAACAAATAACAGGGAGGGAGCACAGCCCTACCTATCAGAAGACAATTGGATTAAAGTTTTACTGAGCACAGCCCTGCCTACCAGAGCAAGACCCAGTTTACCCCACAGCCAGTCCCTCCCATCAGGAAGCTTGCACATGCCTCTTACCTCATCCACCAGAGGACACACAGAAGAAATAACCATAACCCAATCAATCTCTAGAACTAATACCACAATCACAAAAAGCTACCCAAAATGAAAAGAAATAGGATTGTGTCCCAGATGAAGGATCAAGATAAATCCCCAGAAAAACAACTAGATGAAATGAATAGGAAACCTCCCAGAAAAAGAATTCAGAATAATGATAGTGATGATGATTCAGGATCTCAGAAAAAGTATGGAGGCAAAGATTGAGAATATGCAAGAAATGTTTACCAAAGACCTAGAAGAACTAAAGAGCAAACAAACACAGACGAACAATACACTAGAAGGAACCAACAGCAGAAAGCTGAGGCAGAAGAACAGATAAGTGGCCTGTAAGACAGAATGGTGGAAATCAATGCTGAAAACAGAATATAGAAAGAAGAATGAAAAGAAACGAAGACAACCTAACAGCTTAACCTCTGGGACAACATTAAATGCACCAGTATTCACAGTATAGGAGTCCCAGAATGAGGAGAGAAAGAGAAAAGACCTGAGAAAATATTTGAAGAGATAATAGCTGAAAACTTCCCCAACATGAGAAAGGAAATTGTCGGCCATGTCTAGGAAGCACAGAGAGTCCCAGGAAGGATAAACCCAAGGAGGAACACACCAAGACACATGGTAATCTAATGGACAAAAATTAAGACAAATATGTTATTAAGACATATTAAGACAACAAGGGAAAAAAATACAACATACAAGGGAAAACCTATAAGGTTATCAGTGGATTTCTCAACAGAAACTCTACAAACCAGAAGGGGATGACATAATATATTCCAAGTAATGATAGAGAATAACCTATGACCAAGAATACTCTATCCAGCAAGACTCTCATTTGGATTTGATGGAGAAATCAAAAGCTTTCCAAACAAGCAAAAGTTAAGAGAAGTCAGCACCACTAGACCAGTTTTACAACAAATGCTAAATGAAGTTCTCTGGACAGGAAACACAAGAGAAGGAAAATATCTACAAAAAGTAAACCCCAAACAATTAACAAACTGGTAATAGGATCACACATATTGATAATTACCTTAAATATAAATGGATTAAATGCACCAACCAAAAGACATAGAGTGGCTGGTGGATACTAAAACAAGACTTATATATATCGTCTACAAGAGATCCACTTCATACCTACAGACACTTACAGACTGAAAGTAAGGGGATGGGAGAAGGTATCTCATGCAAATGGAAATTATAAGAAAGTTGGAGCAGCAACACTCAAATCAGATAATATAGACTTTAAAACAAAAGAGGGACAAAGAAGGACACTACATAATGATCAAGGGTTCAATCCAAGAAGAAGATATAATAATTATAAATATATATGTGCCCAACATAGGAGCACCTCAATATGTAAGGCAAATACTAAGAAACATAAAGAGAGATATTAACAGTAACACAATAATAGTGGGGGACTTTTAATATCCCACTTTTATCAATAGACAGATCATCCAGACAGAAAATCAATAAGGAAACATAGGCCTTCAGAGACACGTTAGATGAGCTGGACTTAATTGATATTTATAGAGCATTTCATTCAAAAGCAGCAGATCACACATTTTCCCCAATATTTTTGGAATATTCTCCAGGATTGACCACATGCTGTGTCACAAGGCAAGCTTAAGAAAATAGAAATCATATCAAGCACGTTTTCTGAATACTACGTTATGAGATTAGAAATAAACTACAAGAGAGAAGCTCTAAGAAACACAAACATGTAGTGGTTAAACATTATGCTACTAAACAACCATTGGATTACTGAAGAAATCAAAGAATAAATAAGACAGATATCCATAGACAAATGAAAACAAAAGCACAATGGCCCAAAACTTATAGGATGCAGCAAAAGCAGTTCTAAGAAAGAAGTTTATAGCAATACAATCTTACCTCAAGAAACAAGGAAAATCTCAAGTAAACAATCTAGCCTTACACCTAAAAAATTTAGAGAAAGAAAAACAAACAAAATCTAAAGTCAGTAGAAGGAAGGAAATCATAGAGATAAGGGCAGAAATAAATGAAATAGGGACAAGGGAAACAATTGCAAAGATCAATGAAACTAAAAGATGGTTCTTTGGAAAGATAAGATAGATAAACCTTTAGCCAGACTCATCAGGAAAAAAAGGGAGAGGATTCAAATCAGTAAAATTAGAAATAGAAAAGGGGAAGTTACAAATGAATCCACAGAAATACCAAGAATCATAAAAGACTACTATGAACAACTGTGGGCTTCCCTGGTGGCTCAGATGGTAAAAAGTCTGCCTGCAGTGCAGGAGACCCAGGTTCGATCCCTGGGTCAGGAAGATCCCCCAAAGAAGGAAATGGCAACCCATTCCATATTCTTGCCTGGAAAATCCCATGGATGGAGGAGCTGGCTACAGTCCATGGGGTCACAAAGAGTTGGACACAACTTAGCAACTTCGTTTTCACTATAAACAACTGTATGCCAATAAAATGCACAACCTAGAAGAAATGGACAAATTATTAGAAAGGTACAGTCTCCCTAGACTGAACCAGGAAGAATAGAAAATATGTACAGACCAATCACAAGCACTGAAATTGAAACCATGATTAAAAACCTCCTAACAAACCAAGGTCCAGTGCCTGACAGCATCACAGGCAAATTTTATCAAACATGTGGAGAAGAGTTAACACCTATATGCCTGAAACTGTTCCAAAAAGTCACATATCAAGGAAAACTTCCCAACTCATTTTATGAGGCTACATCATTCTGACAGAAAAACCAGATAAAGATACCACAAAAAGAAAATTACAGGCCAACATCACTGATAAACATAGATGCAAATGTCCTCAACAAATACTAGCCATCTGTATCCAACAATACATTAAAAAAGGTCATACATCCCAGGGATGCAAGGATTTTTCAGCATCTTCCAGTCAGTGAGTGTAATGCACCATACCAACAAATTGAAGAATAAAAACCATATAGTCATTTCAATAGATGCAGAAATAGCTTTTGACAAAATTCAGCACCTATTTATGATAAAAAAAAAAGAAAACACTCATGAGAAAGTGGGCACAGAGAGTACAAACCTCAACATGATAAAAGCCATGTATGATAAACCTACAGCTAGCATCATAATCAATTGTGAAAAGCTGAAAGGATTACCTCTAAGATCAGGAAAAAGACAAGGATGTCCACTCTCACCACTTTTATTCAGCATACTTTTGGAAGTCTTAAAAACAACAATCAGAAAAGAAAAAGAAGTAAAGGGAAACCAAACTAAAAAAAAATTAAACTGTCACTTTTTGCATATGACATGATACTATACATCAAGTAATTAGCCTCCAATTAAAATAAACTAATTTAAGAAATAAAAATAAAAAAAAGAAGATCCTAAAGATGCTACCAGAAAACTACTAGAACTCATCAATGAATTTGGTAAATCTGCAGATTAGAAAATTAATATACAGAAATCTGTTTCATTTCTATACACTAACAATGAAAAATCAGAAGGAGAAATTCAATAAGCAATTCCATTTACCATTGCATCAAAAAGAACAAAATACCTAGGAATAAACCTACCTAAGGAGACAAAAGACCTGTACTCTGAAAACTATAAGATGCTGCTGAGAGAAATCAAAGAAGACATAAACAGATGGAAAGATATACCACGTTCATGGATTGGAAGACTCAATATTGTAAAAATGACTGTATTACCCAAGGCAATCTGTTGATTCAATACAATACTTATCCAATTACCAATGAAATTTCTCACGGAACTAGAACAAAATTTCAAAATTTGTATGGATATACAAAAGACCCCAAATAGCCAAAGCAATCTTGAAAAAGAAAAATGGAGCTAGAGGAATGAGGCTCCCTGACTTCAGACTCTACTAAAAAGCTATAGTCATCAAAACAGTATGAAACTGGCACAAAAACAGAAATTAGATCAACGGAGCAGGTAGAAACCCCAGGAATAAGCCCACGCACCTGTGGTCAATAATCTATGACCAAGCAGGCAAGACTACACAATGGTGGAAAGATGGTCTCTTCAACAAATGATTCTGGGAAAACTGGGCAGCACATGTAAAAAAATGAAAGTAGATCATTCCTTAACTCCATACACAAAATAAGCTCAAAATGGATTAAAGACCTAAATGTTAAACCAGACACTATAACACTCTTAGAGGAAAACTTAGGCAGATTATACTCTGACATAAATCACAGCAACATCTTTTTAAATCCATCTCCCAGAATAATGGATACAAAAGCAAAAATAAATGAATGGGACCTACTTAAAATCAAATGCTTTTGCACAGCATAAGAAACAATAAACGTAGCAAAGAGATAACCCACAAGTTGGGAGAAAATATTTGCAAATGATCTGACTGATAAGGGATTAGTCACCAAAATTTGCAAACAGCTTATGACACCTAATAGAATCAAAATGAACAACCCACTCAAAAAATGGGCAGAAGACCTGAGTAGACATTTCTGTAAAGAGAACATACAGATGGCCAAAAAGCACTTGAAAAGATGCTCAACATCGCTAGTTATTAGAGAAACGCAAATCAAAACTACAATGAGATATCACCTCACACTGGTCAGAATGGCATCATCAAAAAAATCCACAATAAATGCTAGAGAGGGTGTTGAGAAAATGGAACCTTCCTGCACTGGTGGTGAGAATGTAAACTGGCACACTCAGGAAGCAACAGTTAGAACTGGACATGGAACAACAGACTGGTTTCAAAGAGGAAAAGGAGTATGTCAAGGCTGTATATTGTCACCCTGCTTATTTAACTTATATGCAGAGTACATCATGAGAAATGCTGAGCTGGAGGAAGCACAAGCTGGAATCAAGATTGCTGGGAGAAATATCACTAACCTCAGATATGCAGATGACACCACCCTTATGACAGAAAGTGAAGAGGAACTCAAAAGCCTCTTGATGAAAGTGAAAGTGGTGAGTGAAAAAGTTGGCTTAAGCTCAACATTCAGAAAACGAAGATCATGGCATCTGGTCCCATCACTTCATGGGAAATACATGGAGAAACAGTGGAAACAGTGTCAGACTTTAGTTTTGGGGGCTCCAAAATCACTGCAGATGGTGACTGCAGCCATGAAATTAAAAGATGCTTACTCCTTGGAAGAAACGTTATGACCAACCTAGATGGCATATTAAAAAGCAGAGACATTACTTTGCCAACAAAGGTCCGTCTAGTCAAGGGTATGGTTTTTCCAGTGGTCATGTATGGATGTGAGAGTTGGACTATAAAGAAAGCTGGAAAAAAAAAAAAAAAAAAAGAAAGCTGAGTGCCGAAGAATTGATGCTTTTGAACTGTGGTGTTGGAGAAGACTCTCGAGAGTCCCTTGGACTGCAAGGAGATCCAACCAGTCCATCCTAAAGGAGATCAGTCCTGGGTGTTCATTGGAAGGACTGATGTTGAAGCTGAAACTCCAATACTTTGGCCACCTGATGCAAAGAGGTGACTCATTGGAAAAGACCCTGATGCTGGGAAAGATTGAGGGCAGGAGAAGGGGACGACAGAGGATGAGATGGCTGGATGGCATCACTGACTCGATGGACATGGGTTTGGGTGGACTCCAGGAGTTGATGATGGACAGGCAGGCCTGGTGTGCTGTGGTTCATGGGGTCACAAAGAGTTGGACATGACTGAGTGACTATACTGAACTGAACACTCACTATGGAGAACAGTATGGAGGTTACTTTAAAAACTAAAAGTAGAGCTACCATATGACCCTGCAGACCCACACCTAGGCAGAGAAAACATGGCCTGAAAAGATAACATGCACCCCAATGTTCATTGCAGTACTGTTTACAATGGCAGCAACTAAATGTTGGAAACACTGGACATGGAAACAACCTAAATGTCTATTGACAGAAGAATGGAAAAAGAAGATGTGGTATATATACACAATGAAATATTACTCAGCCATTAGAAAGAATGAAATAAGGCCATTTGCAGCAACATGAATGGACCTAGAGAGAGTCATGGAATGAAATAAGTCAGAGAAGGAGAAATATCATACAATATCCCTTTTATGTGGAATCTAAAAAGAAATGATACAAATGAACTTATAAAACAGAAAGAGACACACAGACTTAGAAAACGAATTCAGGGTTTGCCGGGGGGCAGGGATAGCTAAGGACTCTGGGAAGATACTGTGCACTGCCATATTTAAAATGGATAACCAAGAAAAGCCTGTTTGTATAGCACATGGAACTCAGGTCAATGCTATGTGCCAGCCTGGATGGAAGGGGTGTTTGGGGGAGAAAGGATGCGTGTGTATGTTCACCTGAAACTCTCGCAACATTGTTAATTGGCTATATCCCAATACAAAATGTTTTTGTGTTATAAAAAACAAAATTTAAATAAAATAAAATAAGATATTAAGATATATTGTATACTACAGGGAATAAAGCCAATATTTTGTAATAACTTTAAATGGAGTATAATCTATAAAAATATTGAATCATCATGTTATAGACCTGAAACGATCATAATATTGTGAATCAACTGCTGCCAAGTCGCTTCACTTGTGTCCAACTCTGTGCAACCCCATGGACTGCAGCCCACCAGGCTTCTCCATCCATGGGATTCTCCAGGCAAGAACACTGGAGTGGGTTGCCATTTCCTTCTCCAATGCATGAAAGTGGAAAGTGAAAGTAAAGTAACTCAATCGTGTCTGACTCTTAGCAACCCCATGGACTGCAGCCTACCAGGCTCCTCCATCCATGGGATTTTCCAGGCAAGAGTACTGGAGTGGGTTGCCATTGCCTTCTCCCATGAATCAACTACACTTTAATTAAAAAAATAAAATGTATGTGGTTATACTACATAATACTCAATGAGCTATAACAAATTAAAGAATTATAGGAAAATTAGACTCTATGAAAAATTAGTCTATAGAGGAAAAAATACAAATAAGCAATAAACATGTGGAAATAATGCTCAATTTTCCCAGTCCCTTAGAGAGTAGAATTATCAGTAACAGCAGATAAAACTTTATATCTTTCAGACTGGAAATGAATCACTACACCTGCTTCTGGCATAGTTGTGGAAGAAGGGTATCCTCTCCCCTGGCTGATGAGAATGTGTACTGTAAAAGGGGCTTTTGGAATGCAATTTGCAATACTTGTTCAAATTCAAAATATGCATGTTCATACTTCCTGAAGTCCTTTGAAAATATATCCCATTGAAATAAAAAGTTTGGTACATCTGTGTATATAAAATGTGCATTATATATACAAGTATTTTTATTGCAGCACTCTTTTAAATACTAAATGATTGAAAACAAAAATTCCCATAACAGGAGTAACTGATTAACTGAGGGACATCTATGCCAGCAAATGTTGTGCAGCCATTAAAATAACAAGTTAAATCTCTAAGGTGGACTTGGAGCCAGAGCCACACTATCTTAAGTGGCAGAAGCAAATGAATAGAATTATATGTGATACCATCACAGTTTTTAAACAATACTAAACCTTCTAATGTGTGCTTTTTATAAAATTAGGTCAGTTGGAGAAAATAGATATTTTTATTCTGTCCACTGGGAAAGAGATGTTGAGATGGGTTTAAGAGTGCAAGAAGTTTTGTGGTGGCTAGTGTCTGAAAGATTGAAGCGGGGAAAATGCAGGATAGGATAAAGCAAGCCATAGACTATAATTCAGTTCTGTCAAAGCCTTGACCAGTACAATGGGAAGCCCTGAAACTAAAATTGCCCACTGAAGAAGTCCCACGTAGGGCACAAATGCCCAGTCATTGGCTGACTTCTGTCCCAAGCTGTGCAGCATCAACTCAAAAGCTGAGGGGGAGCTTGAAGTTCATGGCTTTTAACTAACTGTGTTCCTTGCAGCTCAGTGTCCAGTTCTTTCTTGAAAGGAGATCCAAGCAGCACATTTCCAAGGCTGAACATATACTGGGATTTTGGTAGGGGTGAAAACATAAGCTAAAGGGTGAGGGTGAGGTAGAGGTGATGAAACAGGAGAAGACTGTGGTGCTTTATCGTTCTCTTGCTTTTGTTTACAGATTAACCACATATCCCTAGATAAAGTTGAGTTTCATTTGTTTATTATCTTCATAAGAATGGAATTATGTGCATTCTTTTGTAACTTACATTTTTTTTCCTTTAAAAATTATATTTTAAAATTCATGCAAATGAGAATTCTAGTCTATTCATTTTCACTGCTACATAATCTGTTAGTTATGATTATACCACAATTTATTTTTTCTACCTCTGCGATGCACAATTGTCTATTACAATCATCTCAATCTATGTCTGCTGAATTTCCCCATCATGTATATACCTAAGGTTTGAATTGCCAGGCTATGCATATGGTTAGCTTTACAAGATAATGACAAATAATTTTATAAAGTGGTATTTTAAAAGTTTTTATCATAGATTTTACATAAAAGTATGTAAATTAATAGTGAGGCAGAGTGGTGAGATTTCAGATGATCTTTACTTTTCTATATGTAGCATTATTTATGTAATCTGGGGGGAAAGCTCAATAAAGGTATCTGCTTGAGAAAAACCTTAAATCTTCACAAATATAGTAGCCATGGTAACACATACTGTAATAAGAAAAGCAAGCCAGGACATCTCATTAAGAAAACTAAACAAAACTGAGCCAGCTCTCCTAGTCCGCTATCTGGGAAATGTTACAGATAAACAAAAGCTATCAAAACAGATGAGAAATCATAATCCTTGCATCTTAATCCAGCTCATTTAACTTTCCTTTGACAGAATTCCTTCCCAATTAAACTGGGGCTGCCCTTTGAGAAAGGCATGCTGTTGAATGAAAATGAAATATTTGAATGGTTTCTTTTGACTCTGAGAAGCAAGAAGATGTAAAAAACACAATGGGTTGAAGTAACTTTGTAGACAATGTAAAAGCCAGGATTACAAACATGTCCAGTTTTCTTTTACTGTTTTATGGATACTGATGTTTCTGTTTCAGGGTCAAAGTATGTTCCCCATTTTTGAAGTTGTTGAACTGTAACTTCCCAGTCAGTTTAAGTAATAATTGAATTTTCAAAGATACTTTTGTTGTAGAATCCAAGCATATATTTTGCAAAAATAGCATCTTTGCTAGATGCCTCTTTGGATTTTTTTCTATATTGCCATAAGCAATATCTCTCAATTTCATTTTAGAATACAGATGAGAGTTTGCTAAGTGTTAATTCATGTCTCATTACCCTGGATGAGAAATTTACCAAATTTTCAACAGGGAAGATTTGAAATATGCTTCCAAGTGACAAAAGGGTTATTGGTCAGTGTCTATTCAGGGAACAGAAATCATGCCAGTTTTGTTGTCAGTGAGAAATCAGTACAAAGAATGATTAATGCAGCAGAGAGAAAAGAAAAAAAAAAAACTATTTCTCAACTTAAAATTGCAGGAAACAACTAGCACTCATAAGGCTAAGAGAAGAAAAGGGAAAGTGTTGGACTAATCAAAACTAGACATTTAAAGAAGGGGTTCTGTAGACCTGAACCTCGGGTCTCTACATAGAAGATGCTGGTGAATTGCACTTGGAGGAGGGGTCCTGTGGGCCTGCCACTCAGACTTGTGTGGAGGAACAGGGCAGCTGGTGGTGGGGTCTCTGGGCTCAGAGGACGGGCCCCAGAAAGTGAGAAAAACTTGGGTGCATATTAAAGTTCACTCTAAAATTCAGGACTGGATCAGAAATAACCTGGTCTCGGGTGGGGAAAACAATGTAGGGAAAATATAGCCATTGGCTGAATATATTCTGTACGTCTCTCATCTTACTAAGTGGATCTATTCTATTATATGGCTATTATGTTACGTGGAGTGACTTTTCCAAGTTACACAGGAAGAGCCAAGCAGATGTGGAATTCACTCTGTCTTTCGTTTATAGTCACGCGGTCCGTTTCAGCTGCATTTGATTTTAGACCCTCAAAGAAGGACAGTTCCCCCGCCCCACCCCGTGTGTTGATTACTGTAACAGGGAAACTTTTAAAATAAACATAGGAAAATATGATTGTTTTAGGAGATGCAACAAAGTGTTGTTTCACTGTAGTAACTGTCCGCTGTCAAATTCAATAGTCATTTAATTGATTTTAAAGAAATAGCATATTTTTGAAGTGATATTTATTAGTTTAGGTAGAATGAAGAAGATGCGAGCCAAGTGACTACATTCATTCACTCAACAAATATTTATTTGGTTCTTGCTGTTTTCAGACTGAATAAACAGTGTGAACAAAAAACTTCTTCAAACATGAAAGCCAGCAAGTCCTTATTTATATGACAGTAACAAAGGAGTGTGGGCTTCTCTGGTGGCTCAGTAGTAAAGAATCCGTCTGCCAATGCAGGAGAGGTGGGTTTGATCTCTGGGTCGGGAATTTCCCTTGGAGAAGGAAATGGCAACCCACTCCAGTATTTTTCCATAGGAAATGCCATGGACAGAGAAGCCTGGTGGGCTACAGTCCATGGGGTCACAAAAGGGTTGGGCATGACTCACAACTAAAACAACACAACAAAGGAGCATATATTGCTATTTAACACCTGCCTTTATGTTACAGATTATATTTTTATATAATATGTGGCACATATAATTTACATACTTAATATTTTGTTTTGTTTGTTTAATCACACAGTCATGGTTGACTCTTTGCAACCCCATGGACCGTAGCCCACCAGGCTCCTTTGTCTATGGGATTTCCCATGCAAGATTATTGGAGTGGGCTGCCATTTCTTTCTCCAAGGAAATCTTCCTGGACCAGTGATGCAATCCAAATCTTCTGCATTGGAGCTGGATTCTTTACTCCTGGGCCACCAGGAAAGCCCACAGTAAATATTGTTGTTCAGTTGCTCAGTCATATCCGGCTCTTTGTGGTCCCCTGGACTGAAACACACCAGGCTTCCCTGTCCTTCACCATCTCCCAGAGCTTGCTAAACTATGTCCATTGAGTTGGACTGCAAGGAGATCAAACTAGTCAATCCTAAAGAAAATCAATCCTGAATATTCATTGGAGGGACGATGCTGAGACTAAAGCTCCAATACCTTGACCACCTGATTCAAAGGGCTGACTCATCAATATGATTTTGGTATTGAGCATGTGGTAATGTTCTTATGTAAAGTCATCTCTTGTGTTGTCGGAAAAGGGTGTTTACTATGACCAGTGCGTTCTCTTGGCAAAATTCTGTTAGCCTTTGCTCTGCTTCATTTTGTTCTCCAAGGCCAAATTTGCCTGTTACTCCAGGTATCTCCTGACTTCCCCGATTCCAGCCCCCTAAGATGAAAAGGACATCTTTTTTGCTATTAGTTCCAGAAGCTTCTGTAGGTCTTCATAGAATCGTTCAACTTCTGCTTCTTTGGCATTAGTGTTTGGGGCACAGACTTGTATTACAGTGATGTTGAATGGTTTGCCTTGGAAAAGAACTGAGATTATCCTGTTGTTTTTAAGATTGCACCCATGTACTGCATTTCAGACTCTTTTGCTGACTGTGAGAGCTACTCCGTTTCTTCTAACAGATTCCTACTAAATATATGCTATTTAAAAAATATATATACTACTGAGGTGAAGTATTAAAGATTACACAAAGCTATAGAGACAATAGGACTTCCCTGGTGGCTCAGATGGTAAAGCGTCTGTCTACAATGTGGGAGACCTGGGTTCGATCCCTGGGTCAGGAAGATTCCCTGGAGAAGGAAATGGCAACCCACTCCAGTACTCTTGCCTAGAAAATCCTACGGATGGAGGAACCTGGTGTCCATGGGGTTGCAAAGAGTCAGACACGTCTGAGCAACTTCATTTCACTTCAAAGACAGAGACAAGGCTTCTGTCATCTAGAAATTCAAGTATCTGAGTAACAATTATGTTTGTATTATAACGAATAATCTGAAATAAATAAATCAAATGCAAGAATAATGGAGCTTTGTAAAGATCCTACAGAAAAGAAAGGACTGTATACTTATAGACTCTATTGCCATCTTGTGGCGCAAATCTTAAAAGCTGGCTAGAACCAATCCACAGAACAGTCAGGTTGCCACCTGCCTTGGGAGCACAGGGCATTGTTCTCAAGAACCAAATGCCCTAGAATATGATCTTCTTTTTTGCTCCCAGCCAGTATGCAGGTTTGGAGAGTTACCATATGAAGTACAGGTTCCTTATTTGGATTCTAAAAGAAGGGTTCAGAAGGAAATTGTATCAATGGAATACAAGATATGTTTGCACCATTTCACTTAGCATAAAAACTAAGTTATCATTTTAGGAAAATTTTTATTTTTCCTCTTATATGAAAGGTACATGTGGCTTCAGAAATAGTGCTTATAGTATTTTCTTTTAAATAAAGATATGAGAATTATCGATGATTTTTATTTAAACTGTTTGAAGGTATGACTTTTTTTCTAAACTTTGTTTTCCTGACTTTGACAACAGACGGAAATCAGATTCAGAGAAATGATCAACCTAAAAAAAAAGGTAAACTCTTCGTTTAAAAGGTTAGTGTAGCATTGTATTAAGAAAACAAACCAATTAAGCTTTGGAAGACCCATAACTTGACCTTGGGGGAAAGGACATGTGCGTAACTGAATAAATATGTCTCAACCTGGGTTTCCTGATTTATGTAAAAATGACAAGCACTTGGATCAATGATTACAGTAAAAATAATTTAAATTTTTTTCTGAGTGTAAAAACAGGAGATGTATAAGATATAAAAGTTTGTTTGGGTTGGGCTATGGCTTTAATGTTTACCTACCACTTGGTGGTGGTGATTTACTTCTAATTCATGTCTGGCTCTTGGACATAACCCTAAGTCATGTCCCAAGGACTGTAGCCTGCCAGATTCCTCTATCCATGGGATTTCCCAAGCAAGAATACTGGAGTGGGTTGCCATTTCCTTCTCCAGGGGATCTTTCCAATCCTAGGATTGATCCCAAGTCTCCTGCATTGCAGGCAGATTCTTCAACCAACTGAACCCCAGAGAAGCCTGTTATCTATCAATCATGTAGACAGTGGAAGAAATAAGATATATTACATATCTGCAGTGGAGAAAACTTCAGAAATGTTTGCTTTTGCTTAGCTAGTTGCACAAGCACACAGTTCTTAGGATGCTATCATTATTTCATGCAAAATTTCTTTCTCATTTTATTTTGCTTTCCCCTCTCCTCACACCACAAGTATCGTGCTCCAGATATCATTCAGTTCTTCTTTTCACCCCCAAGCTCTTTTTAGAATCCTCCTTTTGCTGTTTCTGCTATAGCTCTTTGCATCTAATTACACAGTATCCATCACTTTTTTGTCTCCCTGTGTTTCTAATGGTAGCCAATAGGATTGCCTCAATGCTTGGTACCACAAGTAAGACATCGCTGAGACCTTAGATAAGCATCCTTTCATACAACCTTTATGCAGGTTTTTCTCTGATTTATATTTGCAAAGGTATTTCATAAGGATTTTGCAAGAATAATTTTAGAAAATTATTATCTTTCTTTTGAATGTTGCACTGTCTGAAGTTGTACCTGAAGTTCAATATGACTCACATTTTCCTGTGGCCTTGCTATCACTTGGTATATCACTGGTGTTTTTTTCTTCTTTTTTTCAAAAAGATAGGGCCATTATTGTAGCATTCCACTTATCTGATCTCTAGGGTGATAAACTTCATAGTCTTTCTAGTCATTTTTGTTTCTACTAAGAATGCCTCAGTCTTACTTTTTGCCTATTTTTCTATGGGTTGCCCATCCTTTTTCTAGTGTCCTTGTATATTATTGATATTAATAACATAGATTATAGTGCATTTCACTTCCCCAACTTTGTCTATGATTCCTACACTGAACAGGAATTCTGAATTGTGTTTGTAAAGTTAATCCGTCCATAGTTTTGCCTTATGATTTGTGTGGGGTTTTTTTTAGTGTGTTTTTTAAGACATTTTTACCCACCCCAACACTTGTTGAAGGTATAATGTGACAAAGGTTTATTTTTATTTGTTTATCCAGTTTTCTCAACACTACACCTTCTAGTAAACAAGTCATCATTTCCCTACTGATTAGAAGTGCCACCTCTATATTATGCCAAGTCTCCATATACACATGTGCTTGTTTTCTGACTTTTCTATACGGTTCCAGAATTTTGCCTTTAGTACAATGGCTTTGTAGCATTTCTTCATTTCTGGTGAAACAGCATTTTGCTCACAGACCAGAGCCCTAGCCCTTGGGAGGCCTTTGGTCTAGAATGGGACCCTTTTTGAAGCTTGACATATGGCTAGTTTAGCAAACTCTCCCTCATATATCATATCAACATAATCATTTATATGTGTCCGTTCCCAAGGCTGGGAAGAGAATGTCAACATCTGTGTCATCAGTTCTTGGTGACAGGGGATCAATACCAGCTCCAGAGCTTAGAACTAGAACTTCAAGGAGAGACTGAAAGAGAAATGGGGGAGGGTGGCAGCTAACCAAGCTTAGCTTTGCAACTGATAAGGAGGAAATTTTGTCCCCTCCATCATGTTTTTATGAAAAAATTTTAAAAGTAAAAAAAGGAATCAAAGTATGTTCTATCTCAGAGAAGAAACTCCACAAATTTAATAAATCTTACACCAAAAGAGCTTGAGCAATAAAAGACTGGAAATTTAGTTTCCTGAATTTTCATAAGAATTTTATGCAAAGTATTTAAATTTTTTTTAAACTCCAGATTTTCTATTTTATTGTGTAAGATAAATAATGATGTTTAAGTGTTTAATTTTAATATTATAAAGTGACAAAATGTTATATAAAGTCAAATACAAATTACTTTAAAAAAAACTGTCATTACACCTCTTGTTTTCATTTACTTTCTCCACATTTACTGTGCTTTAGAGTCATTTAAATTTTTTAAAAAGTCTTTCTCTTTTTTCCACTCACTTTGTTTCTCTTCTCAAGTTTATCTGTTTTCTTAAGTATCATTTACATTGCTCTTCTGTATTTTCCTTCCTTCTTTTTCTCTTACAACCTACCATCTTTCTTCTGTATGGAGATTAAATCACTTTTCTTCCAGGATAATTATTTGGCTTTTGTAAATCCCAGTCATTTTTATTAACTGCATGAAAATTGTTTTTATTTTAAATGAAAAAAAGGAGAAATTCTCATTTTAAAATTACAAAATTACAAAATGAGCTGAGAATCTCCTTTGGTGCCAGAAAATTAGAAAGTGATCAGAAAAGGATGTGGACATGTCGAGAGGACCTAGGCTTCAACTGAAAGAGGCCAAAAGTTACATCATTTTGAGCAAAAAAATAAATAATGAGAATATGTATTGGCTTCTAATCCACAGAATAAAGGAAATATCCATGTATTCCTCCTGATAGAACAAATAGCTGAATAAATAAATATGTGGGAGAAAACAGAAAGCTCTATCTATAGAAAGACTCTAACATAGAAGGAATGAGGGAATAGATCATGACAAGGCAAACACCAGAGAAATAATTATTGCAGGCAAGAGTCACCAACATAAATTCTGAAAGCAGTAGGCAAAGTTTGAGAAGCAGGCTTTGTGCATAGTTTCAAAGCGTCTTCCCCAGGATACTAATTTTAAAAGAAAAATGGTAACTTTATGGAGCAGAAACCTAGCAGACAACACCTTTACCAAGAGAACAGGAATAACTGATAATAAGACATATTTTCATCTCACCCTCCTGATAAGATGCCCTGAGCAGGGTACAGCATCTCTGGTGTGCTGTTCTAGACACAGATGCAGAACTTCAAGATAATCCTGAGAAAATACCAAGTCAACCCAAATCAAGAAATATTCTGCCTGCCAACGTCATGAAAAACAAGGAGACACTGTAGTATGGTTACAGATTGGAGAACAAGCAGACATGGCAGCTAAATAAATATATTCTAGTGTTTTGAATTAGATCTTGGAACAGAAAAATGGACATAAGTGGGAAAAGTGGTGAACTTCAAATAAAGTAACATAGCAAATAATATTGTACCAATTGTTTATATCCTGGTTTTGATGGAGGCCCAGGGGAAAGCTTGCTTGCCTCCCATGTCTGCAAGTGTCAATGTCTGCAAGTGTCCAGCCCCTGGTCTGGATGCTGCCAAAGTCAGCGTATCTGGAGTCCTGTCAGCTCTTGAGGTGGCGAGGACAGAATCATCTGTGATGGGCTTCATGTATGAAAAGCCAAGGGGTGGGAGGGCCCATTCAGGTCTGGGAGCTCAGGGATGTCATCAGGCTCAGTGCCCCTTCCACCTCTGATTCAGCTTTCCTGGAGTGACCTCCTTCTCAGGGGACCCCAGAACCTTTAGATTCCTTCCCTCCTCTCCCTAGCTCAGCTACAGAAAAGAATTGTCTCATAACCAAGTTCCATCCAAGGGGCTTCCTTGGTAGCTCAGATGGTAACAAATCTGCTTGCAATGCAGGCTACTGTCCATGGGGTCACAAAGAGTCAGACATGACTGAGTGACTAACATACAAGTTTGATCATTGTTGGAGGAGCCTGGTGGGCTGCAGTCCATGGGGTCGCTGGGAGTTGGACACGACTGAGCGACTTCACTTTCACTTTTCACTTTTCACTTTCATGCATTGGAGAAGGCAATGGCAACCCACTCCACTGTTCTTGCCTTGAGAATCCCAGAGACGGGGGAGCCTGGTGGGCTGCCGTCTGTGGGGTCCCACAGAGTCGGACATGACTGAAGCGACTTAACAGCAGCAGCAGCAGGTGTTAACATCAGGGAAATCTGGGTAAGGGGTGAATGGGAACTGTCTTCTTTTTTATAATTTTTCTTCAAATCTAAAATCTTTTCAAAATTAAAAGTTATGCATTTTGATGTACTATATGTATGTGTCTGTATTAAACATTAGTTTTCTCTTTCTTGGACTTACATTCTGTGCTTGTGTTAGTTCATATTATTTTTTATTTACTAAAAAGAAAAGCCTCCTCAGTTTTCTATGTACCTTAAGTTGAACTTCACATTTGTATTTTAAAAGCAACAGCAACAAAACACAGACTTTCTAAATAGCTTATATATTATCCATAAATGTGCAGTATGTTTTCTTGCTTCCACCAGAGAACCAAGAGGTTATTGTTTTGAATTTTTATGACTGCCTTGATGTTCTATTGACTTCTTAGAAACTGATAAGAAAAATAATGAAAGAAATTACCCATCTCTCCCTGAGCAGGGCAAACTGCATTCTCTTCCCAGGATGATTTATTCTATGACAGTGCTACTGTTGTGTTGTTTGGTATGACGGGAGAGGGATGGGACTAAGAAAGTGAAGATAGAAATTAGAGTACAAAAGCCTCCAGGGAGGGGGGAAAATCTTCACCTAATCACTATTCAGTGGCTCTGCTTGGTGGCTCTAAAGGCTACCTGTGTTGTCAGGCACCTGCTATCTACTGCTGCACTTAGGCTAACTCCTTTGTTCCCAGTAGTTAAGCATTTCTCCTTAGCATTTCTCAAAGGAAGTAGTTCAATTATGTAATGATGAGAGCTCTACTTTGAATACTATGTACATTTATTATTATAAATGAGTTAAGATGTACATACCTGTATATACAAGCAAGGGTTCTCAAGCAGAGGCAATTTTGGCTCCCAGGGAACATTTGGCAAATTTGGAAATATTGATGATTGTCAGCACTGGGGGAGACTGTACCAGCATCTAGTGGATAGAGGCTGTGGATGTTGCTAGATGACCTACAGTGCACAGGACAACCCTGCCCATCCCCCCTCCCCCCGCCAAAAGAATTGTCTGGTGCAAAATATCAATGCTGTTGAATATGCTAAATGTATGTTTTTTTAAGGAACTATTTTAAGTACCAAATCAGAATTCTTAAGTCATACACCCAGCTAGTTTTACACACATTAAAAAAAAATACTCATACTTCTTCCTTCTTAACATGTTTATACTAACAATGTAAGCTGATCGACTAAGCCTTATTGTATCATCATCATCATAATAATGAATAATTTTTATACAGAACTTTAAACTATTCTCAAGATTTTTTTCACACATTACACTATTTGAATCTTGGCTTCGGGGTTTTATAATGTGAAGTCATTCCAGGATAGAGTCCATTAATCTTTGCTGGCAATATCCAAATTCATATATCTAGGGGGTCTTAGCAACAGTCTGTACTACCACAGAGGGCACGGGGGTGTCTAAGTAAGATAGTTCTCAGAATCAACCTTCAAAAGCCCATGGTGTTCTAGAATAAGTAGACTATTAATGATCATGGATTATGTATCTACTTAAACTTTTGGCAGTAATCAAAAGAAAATCAAATTAGGTTGTTGCTATGAAGTAGTATAATAATATTCCCTCTGATTTTTTCCATTCTGAGAATAGTTGAGAAAAGAATTATGATTGCCATTTAGAAGGAAGCTATTTTCTATTCGTTTTTTTCCCAGTAAAATGTAATAATATTTATTAGACTAGAAGAGAAGCTTAAATTTTCATGAAACTGTCTCACGTTTTAATTATCATGTTATTTTTCTCAGCTACCACTAAATGATAATGATTTCCAAATAGTCATTTCTGCACTGTACCATCTCAAATTCAACATCATCAAAATGCCAGATTCCTTGTCATTTTCACAATTCCATCCCTCTTCTTTCTATGGGTTCAGTTTTGACAGCATGAGTAGCCTCACATCGCATGAAATCTTAGGGTGATCACCAATTCCTTCCCTTCATTCACTTCCTAAAAACCAATTTTAAGAACTGTATTAATACTTTTTTTGTTTTTTAATATATTTTAAAATTATAATAAAATATATTAAAATTTTTTTCTACTTTAATTGTTTTAAAGTGTATAATTCTATGCCATTAGTAGCACCTACAATGTTGTACAATCACTACCATTATCTATTTCCAAAACTTTTCATCATCAGAAATAGAAACTCTACCCATTAAACAGAAGGTTATGCACAAAATCCTCCAAGCTAGGCTTCAACAGTATGTGAACTGAGAACTTCCAGATGTACAAGCTGGATTTAGAAAAGGCAGAGGAACTGGAGATCAAATTGCCAACATCCGTTGGACCATAGAAAAAGCAAGGGAATTCCAGAAAACATCCATTTCTGCTTTATTGACTACACTAAAGCCTTTGACTGTGTGTATCACAGCAAAATGTGGAAAATTCTTAAAGAGATGAGAATACCAGACCACCCTACCTGCCTCCTGAGAAACCTGTATGCAGCTCAAGAAGCAACAGTTAGAACTGAACATAACTGACAACAGACTGATTCAAAACTGGGAAAGGAGTGTGTCAAGGATGTATGCTGCCACCCTGTGTATTTTAGTTACAAGCAGAGTACATCATGTGAAATTCTGGGCTGAATGAAGCACAAGCTGGAATCAAGATTGCCAGGAGAAATGTCAATAACTTCAGGTATGCAGATAACACCACCCTTATGGCAGAACCTGAAGAGGAATGAAAGAGCCTCTTGATGACGGTGAAAGAAGAGAGTGAAAAACGTGGCTTAAAACTCAACATTTGGGGGGAACAAGATGGCGGAGGAGTAGGTGGACGTTGAGTACATCTTTCTCCACAGATACATCAGGAACACACCTTCAGGCACAGAAGTGCATGCAGAACACCAGCTGAGAGCAGACAGGAATACCTGACCAGTGGAAAATAATACATAGAATCACGCAAAACTCAGTAGGATAAAGGAACTAGGGGGAAAAACAGGAGTGTTAGTAGGACTGGACCTGCCCTCAGTGGGTTGGGGGAACTGAAGCAGAGGTCCGATCCCCACATCAGGGCAGTTGTCTAAGTTATAGGTGAAGTCATTTAAGGCTAAGAGTGAAACAGCTGATCTGTGGCAGCCTAAATGGAAATAGAAACAGACAGTCCTTGCCACAGCCCTACATACCCCAGACAGGGATGCAGGTCCCCTGGAAGGCGCAGCGACTGGGAGTTGGAGTTTGGGGTTTGTGGAGCAATCACAGGGAGAAGGCTGCTGTTGACTGTGGAGAGACAGATCGAGGGGATGTGAGGGAGGAGATTGTGGTGGGAAATGCCTATGGAGGAAAACCCGGCAGCCATGGAAGCAAGGTGATACTGCTGAGTCATGTGTAGGAGGTGGAACCATCACCATAGCCTTTCTGCCCACACGCCAGCATCGGCAGCTGAAAAATAGAGAGGCTGGCCCTTCAAACACCTGATGCACTGAACCACAGAGCAGGACCCCACCCAGGGTGCTCCTTTAAGTGACTGATGCATCCATCCGAAGGGTAGAACCCCACCCAGGAGGTAGGTCTCTATGTTCCTGATGGACTGAACAACAGAGAAGGACCCCAGGCAAGGGAGACTTCTAAGTGCCCGAACTGGCAGAGCTATGGAGAAAGACTGGCCAAAGAGGCCTTCTGATGGCCAAAGAGGCCTTCTGATGGCCAGCTACAAGAGGCTCAAAAAAAGACCCTGATAGGGCCATAACTCCTGTGGTGGAGGCAGTCCCTGTCCCTGCACACTAGATTCTGCCAGGGTCCCCACAAGCCAAGCAGGTGTGCCACCTTCAAACTAAACCCTCACTGGGGCAGAGCTGCCACAGGCAAAAAATGTCTTGCATCTATGTGCACAGGGTCGCTTCAGTCATGTCTGACTCTTTGTGACCCTGTAGACTGTGGCCTGTCAGGATTCTCTGTCAGGGTGGGAGTTCTTCAGGCAAGAATACTAGAGTGTGTTGGCTAATACTGGTTGCCTTACCCTTCTAGAGCACTGTATTTCCTGCTGCCCTAGCCCCCAACTCCCCTGAGTACCTGGTGCTGCCAGAAATGCTGCAACCCAAGCAGCTGCACCACCTCCACACCAGGCCCTCACAGGGGCAAACCCAAGTCCTCCAGGGAAGCCTCAGGAGCAAACCCCAGTTGACGACCCACATGAAGAGGTGGAAATAAAACCACAACTGAAACCCACTCCTGTGGTCGCACCGTGGGAGGGGTGGCTCGCCCCTCCAAACCTGGCCAAGGCCAGGTTACACCCGGGCGTCCCCATGGGGGAACGCCCCTTCGCAGGAACACCCCTGCAGGGGTGGGCACCAGGAGGAGGGAGAGCGTGGCAACAGGTCTGGCTCCCGCAGCCCTTGGATTTGGGGAGTGCTGCTGCTGGGGGCTGTAACACTCGGGGTTTGGCCTGCCCCCACAGTACCGCGCCCCCACCTCCAGAGAGAGAGGGGGACAAGGGAATGACAGGGCACCTGAGCCACCTTCCCTGCTGGCCTTCCCAGCCATCCCGGACTGTGGCTAAGGAAGAAGACCCCAAAACTTCCCACCAGCTGTACAAGCTGCAGATTAAATCCACATGATCAAATAGGCAGACTCTATGTCTATGGAATATATAAAAGCCACTGAGAGCTCCCACAACAGAAAACTCAGTAGTTTTGATAGCAGTGGACATTGAAGGCAAGAACACAGAGGAGTAGGACCAGATTAGAATCTGAGCTGCCCCCACACAGCAGGTCCAGAGACCAGAACAGTGTTGGAGGGCATCCTAGGGAGGTGAGGTGGACTATGACTCCCAGAGAGGGAAAGGACTCTGACAGCAGTGACTCAAGAAAAACCTTTATTATTCTTATGTTTTGACTTGTTCTGTATACTCTTTTGCATTCCCCCCCCCCCCATTATTCCCCCTCTGTTGTAGTTGTCGATTTTATTGGCAATATGAAATCCAATTAAGCTTTTAAGCTTTTCCCCCCATCAGTCACATTATTTTTTTATTTTTTAAATATAAATTTATGTATTTTAATTGGAGGATAATTACAATATTGTATTGGTTTTGCCATACATCAACATGAATCCGCTACGGATGTATACGTGTTCCCCATCCTGAACCCCCCTCCCACCTCCCTCCTCTTACCATCCCT